>NC_140579.1:478225184-478849350 GCF_964204655.1 Triturus cristatus | reverse complement strand
CGCAAAACGCAAAGTGGTCACACCTCAATTTTGCAGTGAAAAATGACCCCTTTTTGGCAAAGTGACTAGCTGTAGTTTTTTAACCCTAGCCCTGCCGGCACCTAGGGAAACCTAGCAAACCTATACATTTTTGAAAACTAGACACCCAGGGGAATCCAGGATGGGGTGACTTGACTGCCTCCCACCATGGTCTGTTACCCAGAATCCCTTGCAAACGTAAAAAAATGACAAAAAAAACACATTTTCCCCTCATTTCTGGGATGGAAAGTTCTGGAATCTGCGTGGATCCACAAATGTCCACCCACCCCGCGTTCCCCAAAGTCCTACGAGAAAAATGGTACCTCACTTGTGCGGGTCGGCCTAGTGCCCGCGACAGGAAACAGCGCAAAACGCAACGTGGTCACACCTCAATTTTGCAGTGAAAAATGACCCCTTTTTGGCAAAGTGACTAGCTGTAGTTTTTTAACCCTAGCCCTGCCGGCACCTAGGGAAACCTAGCAAACCTATACATTTTTGAAAACTAGACACCCAGGGGAATCCAGGATGGGGTGACTTGACTGCCTCCCACCATGGTCTGTTACCCAGAATCCCTTGCAAACGTAAAAAAATGACAAAAAAAACACATTTTCCCCTTTATTTCTGGGATGGAAAGTTCTGGAATATGCGTCATCCACAAATTTCCACCCACCCCGCGTTCCCCAAAGTCCTACGAGAAAAATGGTACCTCACTTGTGCGGGTCGGCCTAGTGCCCGCGACAGGAAACGGCGCAAAACGCAAAGTGGTCACACCTCAATTTTGCAGTGAAAAATGACCCCTTTTTGGCAAAGTGACTAGCTGTAGTTTTTTAACCCTAGCCCTGCCGGCACCTAGGGAAACCTAGCAAACCTATACATTTTTGAAAACTAGACACCCAGGGGAATCCAGGATGGGGTGACTTGACTGCCTCCCACCATGGTCTGTTACCCAGAATCCCTTGCAAACGTAAAAAAATGACAAAAAAAACACATTTTCCCCTCATTTCTGGGATGGAAAGTTCTGGAATCTGCGTGGATCCACAAATGTCCACCCACCCCGCGTTCCCCAAAGTCCTACGAGAAAAATGGTACCTCACTTGTGCGGGTCGGCCTAGTGCCCGCGACAGGAAACGGCGCAAAACGCAACGTGGTCACACCTCAATTTTGCAGTGAAAAATGACCCCTTTTTGGCAAAGTGACTAGCTGTAGTTTTTGAACCCTAGCCCTGCCGGCACCAAGGGAAACCTAGCAAACCTATACATTTTTGAAAACTAGACACCAAGGGGAATCCAGGATGGGGGGACTTGACTGCCTCCCACCATGGTCTGTTACCCAGAATCCCTTGCAAACGTAAAAAAAAGACAAAAAAAACACATTTTCCCCACATTTCTGGGATGGAAAGTTCTGGAATCTGCGTGGATCCACAAATTTCCACCCACCCCGCGTTCCCCAAAGTACTACGAGAAAAATGGTACCTCACTTGTGCGGGTCGGCCTAGTGCTAGCGACAGGAAACGGCGCAAAACGCAAAGTGGTTACACATCAATTTTGCAGTGAAAAACGACCCCTTTTTGGCAAAGTGACTAGCTGTAGTTTTTGAACCCTAGCCCTGCCGGCACCAAGGGAAACCTAGCAAACCTATACATTTTTGAAAACTAGACACCCAGGGGAATCCAGGATGGGGTGACTTGACTGCCTCCCACCATGGTCTGTTACCCAGAATCCCTTGCAAACGTAAAAAAATGACAAAAAAAACACATTTTCCCCACATTTCTGGGATGGAAAGTTCTGGAATCTGCGTGGATCCACAAATTTCCACCCACCCCGCGTTCCCCAAAGTCCTACGAGAAAAATGGTACCTCACTTGTGCGGGTCGGCCTAGTGCCCGCGACAGGAAACGGCGCAAAACGCAACGTGGTCACACCTCAATTTTGCAGTGAAAAATGACCCCTTTTTGGCAAAGTGACTAGCTGTAGTTTTTGAACCCTAGCCCTGCCGGCACCAAGGGAAACCTAGCAAACCTATACATTTTTGAAAACTAGACACCCAGGGGAATCCAGGATGGGGTGACTTGACTGCCTCCCACCATGGTCTTTTACCCAGAATCCCTTGCAAACGTAAAAAAAAGACCAAAATACACATTTTCCCCACATTTCTGGGATGGAAAGTTCTGGAATCTGCGTGGATCCACAAATTTCCACCCACCCCGCGTTTCCCAAAGTCCTACGAGAAAAATGGTACCTCACTTGTGCGGGTCGGCCTAGTGCCCGCGACAGGAAACGGCGCAAAACGCAACGTGGTCACACCTCAATTTTGCATTGAAAAATGACCCCTTTTTGGCAAAGTGACTAGCTGTAGTTTTTGAACCCTAGCCCTGCCGGCACCAAGGGAAACCTAGCAAACCTATACATTTTTTAAAACTAGACACCAAGGGGAATCCAGGATGGGGGGACTTGACTGCCTCCCACCATGGTCTGTTACCCAGAATCCCTTGCAAACGTAAAAAAAAGACAAAAAATACACATTTTCCCCACATTTCTGGGATGGAAAGTTCTGGAATCTGCGTGGATCCACAAATTTCCACCCACCCCGCGTTCCCCAAAGTACTACGAGAAAAATGGTACCTCACTTGTGCGGGTCGGCCTAGTGCCCGCGACAGGAAACGGCGCAAAACGCAACGTGGTCACACCTCAATTTTGCAGTGAAAAATGACCCCTTTTTGGCAAAATTACTAGCTGTAGTTTTTGAACCCTAGCCCTGCCGGCACCTAGGGAAACCTAGCAAACCTATACATTTTTGAAAACTAGACACCCAGGGGAATCCAGGATGGGGTGACTTGACTGCCTCCCACCATGATCTGTTACCCAGAATCCCTTGCAAACATAAAAAAATGACAAAAAAAACACATTTTCCCCACATTTCTGGGATGGAAAGTTCTGGAATCTGCGTGGATCCACAAATTTCCACCCACCCCGTGTTCCCCAAAGTCCTATGAGAAAAATGGTACCTCACTTGTGCGGGTCGGCCTAGTGCCCGCGACAGGAAACGGCGCAAAACGCAACGTGGTCACACCTCAATTTTGCAGTGAAAAATGACCCCTTTTTGGCAAAGTGACTAGCTGTAGTTTTTGAACCCTAGCCCTGCCGGCACCAAGGGAAACCTAGCAAACCTATACATTTTTGAAAACTAGGCACCCAGGGGAATCCAGGATGGGGTGACTTGACTGCCTCCCACCATGGTCTGTTACCCAGAATCCCTTGCAAACGTAAATAAATGACAAAAAAAACACATTTTCCCCACATTTCTTGGATGGAAAGTTCTGGAATCTGCGTGGATCCACAAATTTCCACCCACCTCGCATTCCCCAAGGTCCTACGAGAAAAATGGTACCTCACTTGTGCGGGTCGGCCTAGTGCCCGCGACAGGAAACGGCGCAAAACGCAACGTGGTCACACCTCAATTTTGCAGTGAAAAATGACCCCTTTTTGGCAAAGTGACTAGCTGTAGTTTTTTAACCCTAGCCCTGCCGGCACCTAGGGAAACCTAGCAAACCTATACATTTTTGAAAACTAGACACCCAGGGGAATCCAGGATGGGGTGACTTGACTGCCTCCCACCATGGTCTGTTACCCAGAATCCCTTGCAAACGTAAAAAAATGACAAAAAAAACACATTTTCCCCTTTATTTCTGGGATGGAAAGTTCTGGAATATGCGTCATCCACAAATTTCCACCCACCCCGCGTTCCCCAAAGTCCTACGAGAAAAATGGTACCTCACTTGTGCGGGTCGGCCTAGTGCCCGCGACAGGAAACGGCGCAAAACGCAAAGTGGTCACACCTCAATTTTGCAGTGAAAAATGACCCCTTTTTGGCAAAGTGACTAGCTGTAGTTTTTTAACCCTAGCCCTGCCGGCACCTAGGGAAACCTAGCAAACCTATACATTTTTGAAAACTAGACACCCAGGGGAATCCAGGATGGGGTGACTTGACTGCCTCCCACCATGGTCTGTTACCCAGAATCCCTTGCAAACGTAAAAAAATGACAAAAAAAACACATTTTCCCCTCATTTCTGGGATGGAAAGTTCTGGAATCTGCGTGGATCCACAAATGTCCACCCACCCCGCGTTCCCCAAAGTCCTACGAGAAAAATGGTACCTCACTTGTGCGGGTCGGCCTAGTGCCCGCGACAGGAAACAGCGCAAAACGCAACGTGGTCACACCTCAATTTTGCAGTGAAAAATGACCCCTTTTTGGCAAAGTGACTAGCTGTAGTTTTTGAACCCTAGCCCTGCCGGCACCAAAGGAAACCTAGCAAACCTATACATTTTTGAAAACTAGACACCCAGGGGAATCCAGGATGGGGTGACTTGACTGCCTCCCACCATGGTCTGTTACCCAGAATCCCTTGCAAACATAAAAAAAAGACAAAAAAAACACATTTTCCCCACATTTCTGGGATGGAAAGTTCTGGAATCTGCGTGGATCCACAAATTTCCACCCACCCCGCGTTCCCCAAAGTCCTACGAGAAAAATGGTACCTCACTTGTGCGGGTCGGCCTAGTGCCCGCGACAGGAAACGGCGCAAAACGCAACGTGGTCACACCTCAATTTTGCAGTGAAAAATGACCCCTTTTTGGCAAAATTACTAGCTGTAGTTTTTGAACCCTAGCCCTGCCGGCACCTAGGGAAACCTAGCAAACCTATACATTTTTGAAAACTAGACACCCAGGGGAATCCAGGATGGGGTGACTTGACTGCCTCCCACCATGGTCTGTTACCCAGAATCCCTTGCAAACGTAAAAAAATGACAAAAAAAACACATTTTCCCCTTTATTTCTGGGATGGAAAGTTCTGGAATATGCGTCATCCACAAATTTCCACCCACCCCGCGTTCCCCAAAGTCCTACGAGAAAAATGGTACCTCACTTGTGCGGGTCGGCCTAGTGCCCGCGACAGGAAACGGCGAAAAACGCAAAGTGGTCACACCTCAATTTTGCAGTGAAAAATGACCCCTTTTTGGCAAAGTGACTAGCTGTAGTTTTTGAACCCTAGCCCTGCCGGCACCAAGGGAAACCTAGCAAACCTAAACATTGTTGAAAACTAGACACCCAGGGGAATCCAGGATGGGGTGACTTGACTGCCTCCCACCATGGTCTGTTACCCAGAATCCCTTGCAAACGTAAAAAAATGACAAAAAAAACACATTTTCCCCACATTTCTGGGATGGAAAGTTCTGGAATCTGCGTGGATCCACAAATGTCCACCCACCCCGCGTTCCCCAAAGTCCTACGAGAAAAATGGTACCTCACTTGTGCAGGTCGGCCTAGTGCCCGCGACAGGAAACAGCGCAAAACGCAACGTGGTCACACCTCAATTTTGCAGTGAAAAATGACCCCTTTTTGGCAAAGTGACTAGCTGTAGTTTTTGAACCCTAGCCCTGCCGGCACCAAAGGAAACCTAGCAAACCTATACATTTTTGAAAACTAGACACCCAGGGGAATCCAGGATGGGGTGACTTGACTGCCTCCCACCATGGTCTGTTACCCAGAATCCCTTGCAAACATAAAAAAAAGACAAAAAAAACACATTTTCCCCACATTTCTGGGATGGAAAGTTCTGGAATCTGCGTGGATCCACAAATTTCCACCCACCCCGCGTTCCCCAAAGTCCTACGAGAAAAATGGTACCTCACTTGTGCGGGTCGGCCTAGTGCCCGCGACAGGAAACGGCGCAAAACGCAACGTGGTCACACCTCAATTTTGCAGTGAAAAATGACCCCTTTTTGGCAAAATTACTAGCTGTAGTTTTTGAACCCTAGCCCTGCCGGCACCTAGGGAAACCTAGCAAACCTATACATTTTTGAAAACTAGACACCCAGGGGAATCCAGGATGGGGTGACTTGACTGCCTCCCACCATGGTCTGTTACCCAGAATCCCTTGCAAACGTAAAAAAATGACAAAGAAAACACATTTTCCCCACATTTCTGGGATGGAAAGTTCTGGAATCTGCGTGGATCCACAAATTTCCACCCACCCCATGTTCCCCAAAGTCCTACAAGAAAAATGGTACCTCACTTGTGTGGGTCGGCCTAGTGCCCGCGACAGGAAACGACGCAAAACGCAACGTGGTCACAGCTCAATTTTGCAGTGAAAAATGACCCCTTTTTGGCAAAGTGACTAGCTGTAGTTTTTGAACCCTAGCCCTGCCGGCACCTAGGGAAACCTAGCAAACCTATACATTTTTGAAAACTAGACTCCCAGGGGAATCCAGGAGGGGGTGACTTGACTGCCTCCCACCATGGTCTGTTACCCAGAATCCCTTGCAAACATAAAAAAATGACAAAAAAAACACATTTTCCCCACATTTCTGGGATGGAAAGTTCTGGAATCTGCGTGGATCCACAAATTTCCACCCACCCCGCGTTCCCCAAAGTCCTACGAGAAAAATGGTACCTCATTTGTGCGGGTCGGCCTAGTGCCCGCGACAGGAAACGGCGCAAAACGCAACGTGGTCACACCTCAATTTTGCAGTGAAAAATGACCCCTTTTTGGCAAAATTACTAGCTGTAGTTTTTGAACCCTAGCCCTGCCGGCACCTAGGGAAACCTAGCAAACCTATACATTTTTGAAAACTAGACACCCAGGGGAATCCAGGATGGGGTGACTTGACTGCCTCCCACCATGGTCTGTTACCCAGAATCCCTTGCAAACGTAAAAAAATGACAAAAAAAACACATTTTCCCCTTTATTTCTGGGATGGAAAGTTCTGGAATATGCGTCATCCACAAATTTCCACCCACCCCGCGTTCCCCAAAGTCCTACGAGAAAAATGGTACCTCACTTGTGCGGGTCGGCCTAGTGCCCGCGACAGGAAACGGCGAAAAACGCAAAGTGGTCACACCTCAATTTTGCAGTGAAAAATGACCCCTTTTTGGCAAAGTGACTAGCTGTAGTTTTTGAACCCTAGCCCTGCCGGCACCAAGGGAAACCTAGCAAACCTAAACATTGTTGAAAACTAGACACCCAGGGGAATCCAGGATGGGGTGACTTGACTGCCTCCCACCATGGTCTGTTACCCAGAATCCCTTGCAAACGTAAAAAAATGACAAAAAAAACACATTTTCCCCACATTTCTGGGATGGAAAGTTCTGGAATCTGCGTGGATCCACAAATGTCCACCCACCCCGCGTTCCCCAAAGTCCTACGAGAAAAATGGTACCTCACTTGTGCAGGTCGGCCTAGTGCCCGCGACAGGAAACAGCGCAAAACGCAACGTGGTCACACCTCAATTTTGCAGTGAAAAATGACCCCTTTTTGGCAAAGTGACTAGCTGTAGTTTTTGAACCCTAGCCCTGCCGGCACCAAAGGAAACCTAGCAAACCTATACATTTTTGAAAACTAGACACCCAGGGGAATCCAGGATGGGGTGACTTGACTGCCTCCCACCATGGTCTGTTACCCAGAATCCCTTGCAAACATAAAAAAAAGACAAAAAAAACACATTTTCCCCACATTTCTGGGATGGAAAGTTCTGGAATCTGCGTGGATCCACAAATTTCCACCCACCCCGCGTTCCCCAAAGTCCTACGAGAAAAATGGTACCTCACTTGTGCGGGTCGGCCTAGTGCCCGCGACAGGAAACGGCGCAAAACGCAACGTGGTCACACCTCAATTTTGCAGTGAAAAATGACCCCTTTTTGGCAAAATTACTAGCTGTAGTTTTTGAACCCTAGCCCTGCCGGCACCTAGGGAAACCTAGCAAACCTATACATTTTTGAAAACTAGACACCCAGGGGAATCCAGGATGGGGTGACTTGACTGCCTCCCACCATGGTCTGTTACCCAGAATCCCTTGCAAACGTAAAAAAATGACAAAGAAAACACATTTTCCCCACATTTCTGGGATGGAAAGTTCTGGAATCTGCGTGGATCCACAAATTTCCACCCACCCCATGTTCCCCAAAGTCCTACAAGAAAAATGGTACCTCACTTGTGTGGGTCGGCCTAGTGCCCGCGACAGGAAACGACGCAAAACGCAACGTGGTCACAGCTCAATTTTGCAGTGAAAAATGACCCCTTTTTGGCAAAGTGACTAGCTGTAGTTTTTGAACCCTAGCCCTGCCGGCACCTAGGGAAACCTAGCAAACCTATACATTTTTGAAAACTAGACTCCCAGGGGAATCCAGGAGGGGGTGACTTGACTGCCTCCCACCATGGTCTGTTACCCAGAATCCCTTGCAAACGTAAAAAAATGACAAAAAAACACATTTTCCCCACATTTCTGGGATGGAAAGTTCTGGAATCTGCCTGGATCCACAAATTTCCACCCACCCCGCGTTCCCCAAAGTCCTACGAGAAAAATGGTACCTCACTTGTGCGGGTCGGCCTAGTGCCCGCGACAGGAAACGGCGCAAAACGCAACGTGGTCACACCTCAATTTTGCAGTGAAAAATGACCCCTTTTTGGCAAAGTGACTAGCTGTAGTTTTTGAACCCTAGCCCTGCCGGCACCAAGGGAAACCTAGCAAACCTATACATTTTTGAAAACTAGACACCAAGGGGAATCCAGGATGGGGGGACTTGACTGCCTCCCACCATGGTCTGTTACCCAGAATCCCTTGCAAACGTAAAAAAAAGACAAAAAAAACACATTTTCCCCACATTTCTGGGATGGAAAGTTCTGGAATCTGCGTGGATCCACAAATTTCCACCCACCCCGCGTTCCCCAAAGTACTACGAGAAAAATGGTACCTCACTTGTGCGGGTCGGCCTAGTGCTAGCGACAGGAAACGGCGCAAAACGCAAAGTGGTTACACATCAATTTTGCAGTGAAAAACGACCCCTTTTTGGCAAAGTGACTAGCTGTAGTTTTTGAACCCTAGCCCTGCCGGCACCAAGGGAAACCTAGCAAACCTATACATTTTTGAAAACTAGACACCCAGGGGAATCCAGGATGGGGTGACTTGACTGCCTCCCACCATGGTCTGTTACCCAGAATCCTTTGCAAACGTAAAAAAATGACAAAAAAAACACATTTTCCCCACATTTCTGGGATGGAAAGTTCTGGAATCTGCGTGGATCCACAAATTTCCACCCACCCCGCGTTCCCCAAAGTCCTACGAGAAAAATGGTACCTCACTTGTGCGGGTCGGCCTAGTGCCCGCGACAGGAAACGGCGCAAAACGCAACGTGGTCACACCTCAATTTTGCAGTGAAAAATGACCCCTTTTTGGCAAAGTGACTAGCTGTAGTTTTTGAACCCTAGCCCTGCCGGCACCAAGGGAAACCTAGCAAACCTATACATTTTTGAAAACTAGACACCAAGGGGAATCCAGGATGGGGGGACTTGACTGCCTCCCACCATGGTCTGTTACCCAGAATCCCTTGCAAACGTAAAAAAAAGACAAAAAATACACATTTTCCCCACATTTCTGGGATGGAAAGTTCTGGAATCTGCGTGGATCCACAAATTTCCACCCACCCCGCGTTCCCCAAAGTACTACGAGAAAAATGGTACCTCACTTGTGCGGGTCGGCCTAGTGCCCGCGACAGGAAACGGCGCAAAACGCAACGTGGTCACACCTCAATTTTGCAGTGAAAAATGACCCCTTTTTGGCAAAATTACTAGCTGTAGTTTTTGAACCCTAGCCCTGCCGGCACCTAGGGAAACCTAGCAAACCTATACATTTTTGAAAACTAGACACCCAGGGGAATCCAGGATGGGGTGACTTGACTGCCTCCCACCATGATCTGTTACCCAGAATCCCTTGCAAACATAAAAAAATGACAAAAAAAACACATTTTCCCCACATTTCTGGGATGGAAAGTTCTGGAATCTGCGTGGATCCACAAATTTCCACCCACCCCGTGTTCCCCAAAGTCCTATGAGAAAAATGGTACCTCACTTGTGCGGGTCGGCCTAGTGCCCGCGACAGGAAACGGCGCAAAACGCAACGTGGTCACACCTCAATTTTGCAGTGAAAAATGACCCCTTTTTGGCAAAGTGACTAGCTGTAGTTTTTGAACCCTAGCCCTGCCGGCACCAAGGGAAACCTAGCAAACCTATATATTTTTGAAAACTAGGCACCCAGGGGAATCCAGGATGGGGTGACTTGACTGCCTCCCACCATGGTCTGTTACCCAGAATCCCTTGCAAACGTAAATAAATGACAAAAAAAACACATTTTCCCCACATTTCTTGGATGGAAAGTTCTGGAATCTGCGTGGATCCACAAATTTACACCCACCTCGCATTCCCCAAGGTCCTACGAGAAAAATGGTACCTCACTTGTGCGGGTCGGCCTAGTGCCCTCGACAGGAAACGGCGCAAAACGCAACGTGGTCACACCTCAATTTTGCAGTGAAAAATGACCCCTTTTTGGCAAAGTGACTAGCTGTAGTTTTTGAACCCTAGCCCTGCCGGCACCTAGGGAAACCTAGCAAACCTATACATTTTTGAAAACTAGACACCCAGGGGAATCCAGGATGGGGTGACTTGACTGCCTCCCACCATGGTCTGTTACCCAGAATCCCTTGCAAACGTAAAAAAATGACAAAAAAAACACATTTTCCCCTTTATTTCTGGGATGGAAAGTTCTGGAATATGCGTCATCCACAAATTTCCACCCACCCCGCGTTCCCCAAAGTCCTACGAGAAAAATGGTACCTCACTTGTGCGGGTCGGCCTAGTGCCCGCGACAGGAAACGGCGAAAAACGCAAAGTGGTCACACCTCAATTTTGCAGTGAAAAATGACCCCTTTTTGGCAAAGTGACTAGCTGTAGTTTTTTAACCCTAGCCCTGCCGGCACCAAGGGAAACCTAGCAAACCTAAACATTGTTGAAAACTAGACACCCAGGGGAATCCAGGATGGGGTGACTTGACTGCCTCCCACCATGGTCTGTTACCCAGAATCCCTTGCAAACGTAAAAAAATGACAAAAAAAACACATTTTCCCCACATTTCTGGGATGGAAAGTTCTGGAATCTGCGTGGATCCACAAATGTCCACCCACCCCGCGTTCCCCAAAGTCCTACGAGAAAAATGGTACCTCACTTGTGCAGGTCGGCCTAGTGCCCGCGACAGGAAACAGCGCAAAACGCAACGTGGTCACACCTCAATTTTGCAGTGAAAAATGACCCCTTTTTGGCAAAGTGACTAGCTGTAGTTTTTGAACCCTAGCCCTGCCGGCACCAAAGGAAACCTAGCAAACCTATACATTTTTGAAATCTAGACACCCAGGGGAATCCAGGATGGGGTGACTTGACTGCCTCCCACCATGGTCTGTTACCCAGAATCCCTTGCAAACATAAAAAAAAGACAAAAAAACACATTTTCCCCACATTTCTGGGATGGAAAGTTCTGGAATCTGCGTGGATCCACAAATTTCCACCCACCCCGCGTTCCCCAAAGTCCTACGAGAAAAATGGTACCTCACTTGTGCGGGTCGGCCTAGTGCCCGCGACAGGAAACGGCGCAAAACGCAACGTGGTCACACCTCAATTTTGCAGTGAAAAATGACCCCTTTTTGGCAAAATTACTAGCTGTAGTTTTTGAACCCTAGCCCTGCCGGCACCTAGGGAAACCTAGCAAACCTATACATTTTTGAAAACTAGACACCCAGGGGAATCCAGGATGGGGTGACTTGACTGCCTCCCACCATGGTCTGTTACCCAGAATCCCTTGCAAACGTAAAAAAATGACAAAGAAAACACATTTTCCCCACATTTCTGGGATGGAAAGTTCTGGAATCTGCGTGGATCCACAAATTTCCACCCACCCCATGTTCCCCAAAGTCCTACAAGAAAAATGGTACCTCACTTGTGTGGGTCGGCCTAGTGCCCGCGACAGGAAACGACGCAAAACGCAACGTGGTCACAGCTCAATTTTGCAGTGAAAAATGACCCCTTTTTGGCAAAGTGACTAGCTGTAGTTTTTGAACCCTAGCCCTGCCGGCACCTAGGGAAACCTAGCAAACCTATACATTTTTGAAAACTAGACTCCCAGGGGAATCCAGGAGGGGGTGACTTGACTGCCTCCCACCATGGTCTGTTACCCAGAATCCCTTGCAAACGTAAAAAAATGACAAAAAAAACACATTTTCCCCACATTTCTGGGATGGAAAGTTCTGGAATCTGCCTGGATCCACAAATTTCCACCCACCCCGCGTTCCCCAAAGTCCTACGAGAAAAATGGTACCTCACTTGTGCGGGTCGGCCTAGTGCCCGCGACAGGAAACGGCGCAAAACGCAACGTGGTCACACCTCAATTTTGCAGTGAAAAATGACCCCTTTTTGGCAAAGTGACTAGCTGTAGTTTTTGAACCCTAGCCCTGCCGGCACCAAGGGAAACCTAGCAAACCTATACATTTTTGAAAACTAGACACCAAGGGGAATCCAGGATGGGGGGACTTGACTGCCTCCCACCATGGTCTGTTACCCAGAATCCCTTGCAAACGTAAAAAAAAGACAAAAAAAACACATTTTCCCCACATTTCTGGGATGGAAAGTTCTGGAATCTGCGTGGATCCACAAATTTCCACCCACCCCGTGTTCCCCAAAGTACTACGAGAAAAATGGTACCTCACTTGTGCGGGTCGGCCTAGTGCTAGCGACAGGAAACGGCGCAAAACGCAAAGTGGTTACACATCAATTTTGCAGTGAAAAACGACCCCTTTTTGGCAAAGTGACTAGCTGTAGTTTTTGAACCCTAGCCCTGCCGGCACCAAGGGAAACCTAGCAAACCTATACATTTTTGAAAACTAGACACCCAGGGGAATCCAGGATGGGGTGACTTGACTGCCTCCCACCATGGTCTGTTACCCAGAATCCCTTGCAAACGTAAAAAAATGACAAAAAAAACACATTTTCCCCACATTTCTCGGATGGAAAGTTCTGGAATCTGCGTGGATCCACAAATTTCCACCCACCCCGCGTTCCCCAAAGTCCTACGAGAAAAATGGTACCTCACTTGTGCGGGTCGGCCTAGTGCCCGCGACAGGAAACGGCGCAAAACGCAACGTGGTCACACCTCAATTTTGCAGTGAAAAATGACCCCTTTTTGGCAAAGTGACTAGCTGTAGTTTTTGAACCCTAGCCCTGCCGGCACCAAGGGAAACCTAGCAAACCTATACATTTTTGAAAACTAGACACCCAGGGGAATCCAGGATGGGGTGACTTGACTGCCTCCCACCATGGTCTTTTACCCAGAATCCCTTGCAAACGTAAAAAAAAGACCAAAATACACATTTTCCCCACATTTCTGGGATGGAAAGTTCTGGAATCTGCGTGGATCCACAAATTTCCACCCACCCCGCGTTCCCCAAAGTCCTACGAGAAAAATGGTACCTCACTTGTGCGGGTCGGCCTAGTGCCCGCGACAGGAAACGGCGCAAAACGCAACGTGGTCACACCTCAATTTTGCATTGAAAAATGACCCCTTTTTGGCAAAGTGACTAGCTGTAGTTTTTGAACCCTAGCCCTGCCGGCACCAAGGGAAACCTAGCAAACCTATACATTTTTTAAAACTAGACACCAAGGGGAATCCAGGATGGGGGGACTTGACTGCCTCCCACCATGGTCTGTTACCCAGAATCCCTTGCAAACGTAAAAAAAGACAAAAAATACACATTTTCCCCACATTTCTGGGATGGAAAGTTCTGGAATCTGCGTGGATCCACAAATTTCCACCCACCCCGCGTTCCCCAAAGTACTACGAGAAAAATGGTACCTCACTTGTGCGGGTCGGCCTAGTGCCCGCGACAGGAAACGGCGCAAAACGCAACTTGGTCACACCTCAATTTTGCAGTGAAAAATGACCCCTTTTTGGCAAAATTACTAGCTGTAGTTTTTGAACCCTAGCCCTGCCGGCACCTAGGGAAACCTAGCAAACCTATACATTTTTGAAAACTAGACACCCAGGGGAATCCAGGATGGGGTGACTTGACTGCCTCCCACCATGATCTGTTACCCAGAATCCCTTGCAAACATAAAAAAATGACAAAAAAAACACATTTTCCCCACATTTCTGGGATGGAAAGTTCTGGAATCTGCGTGGATCCACAAATTTCCACCCACCCCGTGTTCCCCAAAGTCCTATGAGAAAAATGGTACCTCACTTGTGCGGGTCGGCCTAGTGCCCGCGACAGGAAACGGCGCAAAACGCAACGTGGTCACACCTCAATTTTGCAGTGAAAAATGACCCCTTTTTGGCAAAGTGACTAGCTGTAGTTTTTGAACCCTAGCCCTGCCGGCACCAAGGGAAACCTAGCAAACCTATACATTTTTGAAAACTAGGCACCCAGGGGAATCCAGGATGGGGTGACTTGACTGCCTCCCACCATGGTCTGTTACCCAGAATCCCTTGCAAACGTAAATAAATGACAAAAAAAACACATTTTCCCCACATTTCTTGGATGGAAAGTTCTGGAATCTGCGTGGATCCACAAATTTCCACCCACCTCGCATTTCCCAAGGTCCTACGAGAAAAATGGTACCTCACTTGTGCGGGTCGGCCTAGTGCCCGCGACAGGAAACGGCGCAAAACGCAACGTGGTCACACCTCAATTTTGCAGTGAAAAATGACCCCTTTTTGGCAAAGTGACTAGCTGTAGTTTTTTAACCCTAGCCCTGCCGGCACCTAGGGAAACCTAGCAAACCTATATATTTTTGAAAACTAGACACCCAGGGGAATCCAGGATGGGGTGACTTGACTGCCTCCCACCATGGTCTGTTACCCAGAATCCCTTGCAAACGTAAAAAAATGACAAAAAAAACACATTTTCCCCTTTATTTCTGGGATGGAAAGTTCTGAAATATGCGTCATCCACAAATTTCCACCCACCCCGCGTTCCCCAAAGTCCTACGAGAAAAATGGTACCTCACTTGTGCGGGTCGGCCTAGTGCCCGCGACAGGAAACGGCGCAAAACGCAAAGTGGTCACACCTCAATTTTGCAGTGAAAAATGACCCCTTTTTGGCAAAGTGACTAGCTGTAGTTTTTTAACCCTAGCCCTGCCGGCACCTAGGGAAACCTAGCAAACCTATACATTTTTGAAAACTAGACACCCAGGGGAATCCAGGATGGGGTGACTTGACTGCCTCCCACCATGGTCTGTTACCCAGAATCCCTTGCAAACGTAAAAAAATGACAAAAAAAACACATTTTCCCCTCATTTCTGGGATGGAAAGTTCTGGAATCTGCGTGGATCCACAAATGTCCACCCACCCCGCGTTCCCCAAAGTCCTACGAGAAAAATGGTACCTCACTTGTGCGGGTCGGCCTAGTGCCCGCGACAGGAAACGGCGCAAAACGCAACGTGGTCACACCTCAATTTTGCAGTGAAAAATGACCCCTTTTTGGCAAAGTGACTAGCTGTAGTTTTTGAACCCTAGCCCTGCCGGCACCAAGGGAAACCTAGCAAACCTATACATTTTTGAAAACTAGACACCAAGGGGAATCCAGGATGGGGGGACTTGACTGCCTCCCACCATGGTCTGTTACCCAGAATCCCTTGCAAACGTAAAAAAAAGACAAAAAAAACACATTTTCCCCACATTTCTGGGATGGAAAGTTCTGGAATCTGCGTGGATCCACAAATTTCCACCCACCCCGCGTTCCCCAAAGTACTACGAGAAAAATGGTACCTCACTTGTGCGGGTCGGCCTAGTGCTAGCGACAGGAAACGGCGCAAAACGCAAAGTGGTTACACATCAATTTTGCAGTGAAAAACGACCCCTTTTTGGCAAAGTGACTAGCTGTAGTTTTTGAACCCTAGCCCTGCCGGCACCAAGGGAAACCTAGCAAACCTATACATTTTTGAAAACTAGACACCCAGGGGAATCCAGGATGGGGTGACTTGACTGCCTCCCACCATGGTCTGTTACCCAGCATCCCTTGCAAACGTAAAAAAATGACAAAAAAAACACATTTTCCCCACATTTCTGGGATGGAAAGTTCTGGAATCTGCGTGGATCCACAAATTTCCACCCACCCCGCGTTCCCCAAAGTCCTACGAGAAAAATGGTACCTCACTTGTGCGGGTCGGCCTAGTGCCCGCGACAGGAAACGGCGCAAAACGCAACGTGGTCACACCTCAATTTTGCAGTGAAAAATGACCCCTTTTTGGCAAAGTGACTAGCTGTAGTTTTTGAACCCTAGCCCTGCCGGCACCAAGGGAAACCTAGCAAACCTATACATTTTTGAAAACTAGACACCCAGGGGAATCCAGGATGGGGTGACTTGACTGCCTCCCACCATGGTCTTTTACCCAGAATCCCTTGCAAACGTAAAAAAAAGACCAAAATACACATTTTCCCCACATTTCTGGGATGGAAAGTTCTGGAATCTGCGTGGATCCACAAATTTCCACCCACCCCGCGTTCCCCAAAGTCCTACGAGAAAAATGGTACCTCACTTGTGCGGGTCGGCCTAGTGCCCGCGACAGGAAACGGCGCAAAACGCAACGTGGTCACACCTCAATTTTGCATTGAAAAATGACCCCTTTTTGGCAAAGTGACTAGCTGTAGTTTTTGAACCCTAGCCCTGCCGGCACCAAGGGAAACCTAGCAAACCTATACATTTTTTAAAACTAGACACCAAGGGGAATCCAGGATGGGGGGACTTGACTGCCTCCCACCATGGTCTGTTACCCAGAATCCCTTGCAAACGTAAAAAAAAGACAAAAAATACACATTTTCCCCACATTTCTGGGATGGAAAGTTCTGGAATCTGCGTGGATCCACAAATTTCCACCCACCCCGCGTTCCCCAAAGTACTACGAGAAAAATGGTACCTCACTTGTGCGGGTCGGCCTAGTGCCCGCGACAGGAAACGGCGCAAAACGCAACGTGGTCACACCTCAATTTTGCAGTGAAAAATGACCCCTTTTTGGCAAAATTACTAGCTGTAGTTTTTGAACCCTAGCCCTGCCGGCACCTAGGGAAACCTAGCAAACCTATACATTTTTGAAAACTAGACACCCAGGGGAATCCAGGATGGGGTGACTTGACTGCCTCCCACCATGATCTGTTACCCAGAATCCCTTGCAAACATAAAAAAATGACAAAAAAAACACATTTTCCCCACATTTCTGGGATGGAAAGTTCTGGAATCTGCGTGGATCCACAAATTTCCACCCACCCCGTGTTCCCCAAAGTCCTATGAGAAAAATGGTACCTCACTTGTGCGGGTCGGCCTAGTGCCCGCGACAGGAAACGGCGCAAAACGCAACGTGGTCACACCTCAATTTTGCAGTGAAAAATGACCCCTTTTTGGCAAAGTGACTAGCTGTAGTTTTTGAACCCTAGCCCTGCCGGCACCAAGGGAAACCTAGCAAACCTATATATTTTTGAAAACTAGGCACCCAGGGGAATCCAGGATGGGGTGACTTGACTGCCTCCCACCATAGTCTGTTACCCAGAATCCCTTGCAAACGTAAATAAATGACAAAAAAAACACATTTTCCCCACATTTCTTGGATGGAAAGTTCTGGAATCTGCGTGGATCCACAAATTTCCACCCACCTCGCATTCCCCAAGGTCCTACGAGAAAAATGGTACCTCACTTGTGCGGGTCGGCCTAGTGCCCGCGACAGGAAACGGCGCAAAACGCAACGTGGTCACACCTCAATTTTGCAGTGAAAAATGACCCCTTTTTGGCAAAGTGACTAGCTGTAGTTTTTTAACCCTAGCCCTGCCGGCACCTAGGGAAACCTAGCAAACCTATACATTTTTGAAAACTAGACACCCAGGGGAATCCAGGATGGGGTGACTTGACTGCCTCCCACCATGGTCTGTTACCCAGAATCCCTTGCAAACGTAAAAAAATGACAAAAAAAACACATTTTCCCCTTTATTTCTGGGATGGAAAGTTCTGGAATATGCGTCATCCACAAATTTCCACCCACCCCGCGTTCCCCAAAGTCCTACGAGAAAAATGGTACCTCACTTGTGCGGGTCGGCCTAGTGCCCGCGACAGGAAACGGCGCAAAACGCAAAGTGGTCACACCTCAATTTTGCAGTGAAAAATGACCCCTTTTTGGCAAAGTGACTAGCTGTAGTTTTTTAACCCTAGCCCTGCCGGCACCTAGGGAAACCTAGCAAACCTATACATTTTTGAAAACTAGACACCCAGGGGAATCCAGGATGGGGTGACTTGACTGCCTCCCACCATGGTCTGTTACCCAGAATCCCTTGCAAACGTAAAAAAATGACAAAAAAAACACATTTTCCCCTCATTTCTGGGATGGAAAGTTCTGGAATCTGCGTGGATCCACAAATGTCCACCCACCCCGCGTTCCCCAAAGTCCTACGAGAAAAATGGTACCTCACTTGTGCGGGTCGGCCTAGTGCCCGCGACAGGAAACAGCGCAAAACGCAACGTGGTCACACCTCAATTTTGCAGTGAAAAATGACCCCTTTTTGGCAAAGTGACTAGCTGTAGTTTTTGAACCCTAGCCCTGCCGGCACCAAAGGAAACCTAGCAAACCTATACATTTTTGAAAACTAGACACCCAGGGGAATCCAGGATGGGGTGACTTGACTGCCTCCCACCATGGTCTGTTACCCAGAATCCCTTGCAAACATAAAAAAAAGACAAAAAAAACACATTTTCCCCACATTTCTGGGATGGAAAGTTCTGGAATCTGCGTGGATCCACAAATTTCCACCCACCCCGCGTTCCCCAAAGTCCTACGAGAAAAATGGTACCTCACTTGTGCGGGTCGGCCTAGTGCCCGCGACAGGAAACGGCGCAAAACGCAACGTGGTCACACCTCAATTTTGCAGTGAAAAATGACCCCTTTTTGGCAAAATTACTAGCTGTAGTTTTTGAACCCTAGCCCTGCCGGCACCTAGGGAAACCTAGCAAACCTATACATTTTTGAAAACTAGACACCCAGGGGAATCCAGGATGGGGTGACTTGACTGCCTCCCACCATGGTCTGTTACCCAGAATCCCTTGCAAACGTAAAAAAATGACAAAAAAAACACATTTTCCCCACATTTCTGGGATGGAAAGTTCTGGAATCTGCCTGGATCCACAAATTTCCACCCACCCCGCGTTCCCCAAAGTCCTACGAGAAAAATGGTACCTCACTTGTGCGGGTCGGCCTAGTGCCCGCGACAGGAAACGGCGCAAAACGCAACGTGGTCACACCTCAATTTTGCAGTGAAAAATGACCCCTTTTTGGCAAAGTGACTAGCTGTAGTTTTTGAACCCTAGCCCTGCCGGCACCAAGGGAAACCTAGCAAACCTATACATTTTTGAAAACTAGACACCAAGAGGAATCCAGGATGGGGGGACTTGACTGCCTCCCACCATGGTCTGTTACCCAGAATCCCTTGCAAACGTAAAAAAAAGACAAAAAAAACACATTTTCCCCACATTTCTGGGATGCAAAGTTCTGGAATCTGCGTGGATCCACAAATTTCCACCCACCCCGCGTTCCCCAAAGTACTACGAGAAAAATGGTACCTCACTTGTGCGGGTCGGCCTAGTGCTAGCGACAGGAAACGGCGCAAAACGCAAAGTGGTCACACCTCAATTTTGCAGTGAAAAATGACCCCTTTTTGGCAAAGTGACTAGCTGTAGTTTTTGAACCCTAGCCCTGCCGGCACCAAGGGAAACCTAGCAAACCTATACATTTTTGAAAACTAGACACCCAGGGGAATCCAGGATGGGGTGACTTGACTGCCTCCCACCATGGTCTTTTACCCAGAATCCCTTGCAAACGTAAAAAAAAGACAAAAATACACATTTTCCCCACATTTCTGGGATGGAAAGTTCTGGAATCTGCGTGGATCCACAAATTTCCACCCACCCCGCGTTCCCCAAAGTCCTACGAGAAAAATGGTACCTCACTTGTGCGGGTCGGCCTAGTGCCCGCGACAGGAAACGGCGCAAAACGCAACGTGGTCACACCTCAATTTTGCATTGAAAAATGACCCCTTTTTGGCAAAATTACTAGCTGTAGTTTTTGAACCCTAGCCCTGCCGGCACCTAGGGAAACCTAGCAAACCTATACATTTTTGAAAACTAGACACCCAGGGGAATCCAGGATGGGGTGACTTGACTGCCTCCCACCATGATCTGTTACCCAGAATCCCTTGCAAACATAAAAAAATGACAAAAAAACACATTTTCCCCACATTTCTGGGATGGAAAGTTCTGGAATCTGCGTGGATCCACAAATTTCCACCCACCCCGTGTTCCCCAAAGTCCTATGAGAAAAATGGTACCTCACTTGTGCGGGTCGGCCTAGTGCCCGCGACAGGAAACGGCGCAAAACGCAACGTGGTCACACCTCAATTTTGCAGTGAAAAATGACCCCTTTTTGGCAAAGTGACTAGCTGTAGTTTTTGAACCCTAGCCCTGCCGGCACCAAGGGAAACCTAGCAAACCTATACATTTTTGAAAACTAGACACCCAGGGGAATCCAGGATGGGGTGACTTGACTGCCTCCCACCATGGTCTGTTACCCAGAATCCCTTGCAAACGTAAAAAAAAGACAAAAAAAACACATTTTCCCCACATTTCTGGGATGGAAAGTTCTGGAATCTGCGTGGATCCACAAATTTCCACCCACCCCGCGTTCCCCAAAGTCCTATGAGAAAAATGGTACCTCACTTGTGCGGGTCGGCCTAGTGCCCGCGACAGGAAACGGCGCAAAACGCAACGTGGTCACACCTCAATTTTGCAGTGAAAAATGACCCCTTTTTGGCAAAGTGACTAGCTGTAGTTTTTGAACCCTAGCCCTGCCGGCACCTAGGGAAACCTAGCAAAACTATACATTTTTGAAAACTAGACACCCAGGGGAATCCAGGATGGGGTGACTTGACTGCCTCCCACCATGGTCTTTTACCCAGAATCCCTTGCAAACGTAAAAAAATGACAAAAAAAACACATTTTCCCCACATTTCTGGGATGGAATGTTCTGGAATCTGCGTGGATCCACAAATTTCCACCCACCCCGCGTTCCCCAAAGCCCTACGAGAAAAATGGTACCTCACTTGTGCGGGTCGGCCTAGTGCCCGCGACAGGAAACGGCGCAAAACGCAACGTGGTCACACCTCAATTTTGCAGTGAAAAATTACCCCTTTTTGGCAAAGTGACTAGCTGTAGTTTTTGAACCCTAGCCCTGCCGGCACCAAGGGAAACCTAGCAAACCTATACATTTTTGAAAACTAGACACCCAGGGGAATCCAGGATGGGGTGACTTGACTGCCTCCCACCATGGTCTGTTACCCAGAATCCCTTGCAAACGTAAAACAATGACGAAAAAAACACATTTTCCCCACATTTCTGGGATGGAAAGTTCTGGAATCTGCGTGGATCCACAAATTTCCACCCACCCCGTGTTCCCCAAAGTCCTATGAGAAAAATGGTACCTCACTTGTGCGGTTCGGCCTAGTGCCCGCGACAGGAAACGGCGCAAAACGCAACGTGGTCACACCTCAATTTTGCAGTGAAAAATGACCCCTTTTTGGCAAAGTGACTAGCTGTAGTTTTTGAACCCTAGCCCTGCTGGCACCTAGGGAAACCTAGCAAACCTATACATTTTTGAAAACAAGACACCCAGGGGAATCCAGGATGGGGTGACTTGACTGCCTCCCACCATGGTCTGTTACCCAGAATCCCTTGCAAACGTAAAAAAATGACAAAAAAAACACATTTTCCCCACATTTCTGGGATGGAAAGTTCTGGAATCTGCGTGGATCCACAAATTTCCACCCACCCCGTGTTCCCCAAAGTCCTACGAGAAAAATGGTACCTCACTTGTGCGGGTCGGCCTAGTGCCCGCGACAGGAAACGGCGCAAAACGCAACGTGGTCACACCTCAATTTTGCAGTGAAAAATGACCCCTTTTTGGCAAAGTGACTAGCTGTAGTTTTTTAACCCTAGCCCTGCCGGCACCTAGGGAAACCTAGCAAACCTATACATTTTTGAAAACTAGACACCCAGGGGAATCCAGGATGGGGTGACTTGACTGCCTCCCACCATGGTCTGTTACCCAGAATCCCTTGCAAACTTAAAAAAATGACAAAAAAAACACATTTTCCCCACATTTCTGGGATGGAAAGTTCTGGAATCTGCGTGGATCCACAAATTTCCACCCACCCCGCGTTCCCCAAAGTCCTACGAGAAAAATGGTACTTCACTTGTGCGGGTCGGCCTAGTGCCCGCGACAGGAAACGGCGCAAAATGCAACATGGTCACACCTCAATTTTGCAGTGAAAAATGACCCCTTTTTGGCAAAATTACTAGCTGTAGTTTTTGAACCCTAGCCCTGCCGGCACCTAGGGAAACCTAGCAAACCTATACATTTTTGAAAACTAGACTCCCAGGGGAATCCAGGATGGGGTGACTTGACTGCCTCCCACCATGGTCTGTTACCCAGAATCCCTTGCAAACGTAAAAAAATGACGAAAAAAACACATTTTCCCCACATTTCTGGGATGGAAAGTTCTGGAATCTGCGTGGATCCACAAATTTCCACCCACCCCGTGTTCCCCAAAGTCCTACGAGAAAAATGGTACCTCACTTGTGCGGTTCGGCCTAGTGCCCGCGACAGGAAACGGCGCAAAACGCAACGTGGTCACACCTCAATTTTGCAGTGAAAAATGACCCCTTTTTGGCAAAGTGACTAGCTGTAGTTTTTGAACCCTAGCCCTGCCGGCACCTAGGGAAACCTAGCAAACCTATACATTTTTGAAAACTAGACACCCAGGGGAATCCAGGATGGGGTGACTTGACTGCCTCCCACCATGGTCTGTTACCCAGAATCCCTTGCAAACGTAAAAAAATGACAAAAAAAACACATTTTCCCCACATTTCTGGGATGGAAAGTTCTGGAATCTGCGTGGATCCACAAATTTCCACCCACCCCGTGTTCCCCAAAGTACTACGAGAAAAATGGTACCTCACTTGTGCGGGTCGGCCTAGTGCTAGCGACAGGAAACGGCGCAAAACGCAAAGTGGTTACACATCAATTTTGCAGTGAAAAACGACCCCTTTTTGGCAAAGTGACTAGCTGTAGTTTTTGAACCCTAGCCCTGCCGGCACCAAGGGAAACCTAGCAAACCTATACATTTTTGAAAACTAGACACCCAGGGGAATCCAGGATGGGGTGACTTGACTGCCTCCCACCATGGTCTGTTACCCAGAATCCCTTGCAAACGTAAAAAAATGACAAAAAAAACACATTTTCCCCACATTTCTGGGATGGAAAGTTCTGGAATCTGCGTGGATCCACAAATTTCCACCCACCCCGCGTTCCCCAAAGTCCTACGAGAAAAATGGTACCTCACTTGTGCGGGTCGGCCTAGTGCCCGCGACAGGAAACGGCGCAAAACGCAACGTGGTCACACCTCAATTTTGCAGTGAAAAATGACCCCTTTTTGGCAAAGTGACTAGCTGTAGTTTTTGAACCCTAGCCCTGCCGGCACCAAGGGAAACCTAGCAAACCTATACATTTTTGAAAACTAGACACCCAGGGGAATCCAGGATGGGGTGACTTGACTGCCTCCCACCATGGTCTTTTACCCAGAATCCCTTGCAAACGTAAAAAAAAGACCAAAATACACATTTTCCCCACATTTCTGGGATGGAAAGTTCTGGAATCTGCGTGGATCCACAAATTTCCACCCACCCTGCGTTCCCCAAAGTCCTACGAGAAAAATGGTACCTCACTTGTGCGGGTCGGCCTAGTGCCCGCGACAGGAAACGGCGCAAAACGCAACGTGGTCACACCTCAATTTTGCATTGAAAAATGACCCCTTTTTGGCAAAGTGACTAGCTGTAGTTTTTGAACCCTAGCCCTGCCGGCACCAAGGGAAACCTAGCAAACCTATACATTTTTTAAAACTAGACACCAAGGGGAATCCAGGATGGGGGGACTTGACTGCCTCCCACCATGGTCTGTTACCCAGAATCCCTTGCAAACGTAAAAAAAGACAAAAAATACACATTTTCCCCACATTTCTGGGATGGAAAGTTCTGGAATCTGCGTGGATCCACAAATTTCCACCCACCCCGCGTTCCCCAAAGTACTACGAGAAAAATGGTACCTCACTTGTGCGGGTCGGCCTAGTGCCCGCGACAGGAAACGGCGCAAAACGCAACTTGGTCACACCTCAATTTTGCAGTGAAAAATGACCCCTTTTTGGCAAAATTACTAGCTGTAGTTTTTGAACCCTAGCCCTGCCGGCACCTAGGGAAACCTAGCAAACCTATACATTTTTGAAAACTAGACACCCAGGGGAATCCAGGATGGGGTGACTTGACTGCCTCCCACCATGATCTGTTACCCAGAATCCCTTGCAAACATAAAAAAATGACAAAAAAAACACATTTTCCCCACATTTCTGGGATGGAAAGTTCTGGAATCTGCGTGGATCCACAAATTTCCACCCACCCCGTGTTCCCCAAAGTCCTATGAGAAAAATGGTACCTCACTTGTGCGGGTCGGCCTAGTGCCCGCGACAGGAAACGGCGCAAAACGCAACGTGGTCACACCTCAATTTTGCAGTGAAAAATGACCCCTTTTTGGCAAAGTGACTAGCTGTAGTTTTTGAACCCTAGCCCTGCCGGCACCAAGGGAAACCTAGCAAACCTATACATTTTTGAAAACTAGGCACCCAGGGGAATCCAGGATGGGGTGACTTGACTGCCTCCCACCATGGTCTGTTACCCAGAATCCCTTGCAAACGTAAATAAATGACAAAAAAAACACATTTTCCCCACATTTCTTGGATGGAAAGTTCTGGAATCTGCGTGGATCCACAAATTTCCACCCACCTCGCATTTCCCAAGGTCCTACGAGAAAAATGGTACCTCACTTGTGCGGGTCGGCCTAGTGCCCGCGACAGGAAACGGCGCAAAACGCAACGTGGTCACACCTCAATTTTGCAGTGAAAAATGACCCCTTTTTGGCAAAGTGACTAGCTGTAGTTTTTTAACCCTAGCCCTGCCGGCACCTAGGGAAACCTAGCAAACCTATATATTTTTGAAAACTAGACACCCAGGGGAATCCAGGATGGGGTGACTTGACTGCCTCCCACCATGGTCTGTTACCCAGAATCCCTTGCAAACGTAAAAAAATGACAAAAAAAACACATTTTCCCCTTTATTTCTGGGATGGAAAGTTCTGAAATATGCGTCATCCACAAATTTCCACCCACCCCGCGTTCCCCAAAGTCCTACGAGAAAAATGGTACCTCACTTGTGCGGGTCGGCCTAGTGCCCGCGACAGGAAACGGCGCAAAACGCAAAGTGGTCACACCTCAATTTTGCAGTGAAAAATGACCCCTTTTTGGCAAAGTGACTAGCTGTAGTTTTTTAACCCTAGCCCTGCCGGCACCTAGGGAAACCTAGCAAACCTATACATTTTTGAAAACTAGACACCCAGGGGAATCCAGGATGGGGTGACTTGACTGCCTCCCACCATGGTCTGTTACCCAGAATCCCTTGCAAACGTAAAAAAATGACAAAAAAAACACATTTTCCCCTCATTTCTGGGATGGAAAGTTCTGGAATCTGCGTGGATCCACAAATGTCCACCCACCCCGCGTTCCCCAAAGTCCTACGAGAAAAATGGTACCTCACTTGTGCGGGTCGGCCTAGTGCCCGCGACAGGAAACGGCGCAAAACGCAACGTGGTCACACCTCAATTTTGCAGTGAAAAATGACCCCTTTTTGGCAAAGTGACTAGCTGTAGTTTTTGAACCCTAGCCCTGCCGGCACCAAGGGAAACCTAGCAAACCTATACATTTTTGAAAACTAGACACCAAGGGGAATCCAGGATGGGGGGACTTGACTGCCTCCCACCATGGTCTGTTACCCAGAATCCCTTGCAAACGTAAAAAAAAGACAAAAAAAACACATTTTCCCCACATTTCTGGGATGGAAAGTTCTGGAATCTGCGTGGATCCACAAATTTCCACCCACCCCGCGTTCCCCAAAGTACTACGAGAAAAATGGTACCTCACTTGTGCGGGTCGGCCTAGTGCTAGCGACAGGAAACGGCGCAAAACGCAAAGTGGTTACACATCAATTTTGCAGTGAAAAACGACCCCTTTTTGGCAAAGTGACTAGCTGTAGTTTTTGAACCCTAGCCCTGCCGGCACCAAGGGAAACCTAGCAAACCTATACATTTTTGAAAACTAGACACCCAGGGGAATCCAGGATGGGGTGACTTGACTGCCTCCCACCATGGTCTGTTACCCAGAATCCCTTGCAAACGTAAAAAAATGACAAAAAAAACACATTTTCCCCACATTTCTGGGATGGAAAGTTCTGGAATCTGCGTGGATCCACAAATTTCCACCCACCCCGCGTTCCCCAAAGTCCTACGAGAAAAATGGTACCTCACTTGTGCGGGTCGGCCTAGTGCCCGCGACAGGAAACGGCGCAAAACGCAACGTGGTCACACCTCAATTTTGCAGTGAAAAATGACCCCTTTTTGGCAAAGTGACTAGCTGTAGTTTTTGAACCCTAGCCCTGCCGGCACCAAGGGAAACCTAGCAAACCTATACATTTTTGAAAACTAGACACCCAGGGGAATCCAGGATGGGGTGACTTGACTGCCTCCCACCATGGTCTTTTACCCAGAATCCCTTGCAAACGTAAAAAAAAGACCAAAATACACATTTTCCCCACATTTCTGGGATGGAAAGTTCTGGAATCTGCGTGGATCCACAAATTTCCACCCACCCCGCGTTCCCCAAAGTCCTACGAGAAAAATGGTACCTCACTTGTGCGGGTCGGCCTAGTGCCCGCGACAGGAAACGGCGCAAAACGCAACGTGGTCACACCTCAATTTTGCATTGAAAAATGACCCCTTTTTGGCAAAGTGACTAGCTGTAGTTTTTGAACCCTAGCCCTGCCGGCACCAAGGGAAACCTAGCAAACCTATACATTTTTTAAAACTAGACACCAAGGGGAATCCAGGATGGGGGGACTTGACTGCCTCCCACCATGGTCTGTTACCCAGAATCCCTTGCAAACGTAAAAAAAAGACAAAAAATACACATTTTCCCCACATTTCTGGGATGGAAAGTTCTGGAATCTGCGTGGATCCACAAATTTCCACCCACCCCGCGTTCCCCAAAGTACTACGAGAAAAATGGTACCTCACTTGTGCGGGTCGGCCTAGTGCCCGCGACAGGAAACGGCGCAAAACGCAACGTGGTCACACCTCAATTTTGCAGTGAAAAATGACCCCTTTTTGGCAAAATTACTAGCTGTAGTTTTTGAACCCTAGCCCTGCCGGCACCTAGGGAAACCTAGCAAACCTATACATTTTTGAAAACTAGACACCCAGGGGAATCCAGGATGGGGTGACTTGACTGCCTCCCACCATGATCTGTTACCCAGAATCCCTTGCAAACATAAAAAAATGACAAAAAAAACACATTTTCCCCACATTTCTGGGATGGAAAGTTCTGGAATCTGCGTGGATCCACAAATTTCCACCCACCCCGTTTTCCCCAAAGTCCTATGAGAAAAATGCTACCTCACTTGTGCGGGTCGGCCTAGTGCCCGCGACAGGAAACGGCGCAAAACGCAACGTGGTCACACCTCAATTTTGCAGTGAAAAATGACCCCTTTTTGGCAAAGTGACTAGCTGTAGTTTTTGAACCCTAGCCCTGCCGGCACCAAGGGAAACCTAGCAAACCTATATATTTTTGAAAACTAGGCACCCAGGGGAATCCAGGATGGGGTGACTTGACTGCCTCCCACCATGGTCTGTTACCCAGAATCCCTTGCAAACGTAAATAAATGACAAAAAAAACACATTTTCCCCACATTTCTTGGATGGAAAG
The DNA here is from genome assembly GCF_964204655.1 of Triturus cristatus. Classification (NCBI taxonomy): domain Eukaryota; kingdom Metazoa; phylum Chordata; class Amphibia; order Caudata; family Salamandridae; genus Triturus; species Triturus cristatus. Next base: position 478,821,517 of record NC_140579.1, on the reverse strand, counting down.
TTCTGGAATCTGCGTGGATCCACAAATTTCCACCCACCTCGCATTCCCCAAGGTCCTACGAGAAAAATGGTACCTCACTTGTGCGGGTCGGCCTAGTGCCCGCGACAGGAAACGGCGCAAAACGCAACGTGGTCACACCTCAATTTTGCAGTGAAAAATGACCCCTTTTTGGCAAAGTGACTAGCTGTAGTTTTTTAACCCTAGCCCTGCCGGCACCTAGGGAAACCTAGCAAACCTATACATTTTTGAAAACTAGACACCCAGGGGAATCCAGGATGGGGTGACTTGACTGCCTCCCACCATGGTCTGTTACCCAGAATCCCTTGCAAACGTAAAAAAATGACAAAAAAAACACATTTTCCCCTTTATTTCTGGGATGGAAAGTTCTGGAATATGCGTCATCCACAAATTTCCACCCACCCCGCGTTCCCCAAAGTCCTACGAGAAAAATGGTACCTCACTTGTGCGGGTCGGCCTAGTGCCCGCGACAGGAAACGGCGCAAAACGCAAAGTGGTCACACCTCAATTTTGCAGTGAAAAATGACCCCTTTTTGGCAAAGTGACTAGCTGTAGTTTTTTAACCCTAGCCCTGCCGGCACCTAGGGAAACCTAGCAAACCTATACATTTTTGAAAACTAGACACCCAGGGGAATCCAGGATGGGGTGACTTGACTGCCTCCCACCATGGTCTGTTACCCAGAATCCCTTGCAAACGTAAAAAAATGACAAAAAAAACACATTTTCCCCTCATTTCTGGGATGGAAAGTTCTGGAATCTGCGTGGATCCACAAATGTCCACCCACCCCGCGTTCCCCAAAGTCCTACGAGAAAAATGGTACCTCACTTGTGCGGGTCGGCCTAGTGCCCGCGACAGGAAACAGCGCAAAACGCAACGTGGTCACACCTCAATTTTGCAGTGAAAAATGACCCCTTTTTGGCAAAGTGACTAGCTGTAGTTTTTGAACCCTAGCCCTGCCGGCACCAAAGGAAACCTAGCAAACCTATACATTTTTGAAAACTAGACACCCAGGGGAATCCAGGATGGGGTGACTTGACTGCCTCCCACCATGGTCTGTTACCCAGAATCCCTTGCAAACATAAAAAAAAGACAAAAAAAACACATTTTCCCCACATTTCTGGGATGGAAAGTTCTGGAATCTGCGTGGATCCACAAATTTCCACCCACCCCGCGTTCCCCAAAGTCCTACGAGAAAAATGGTACCTCACTTGTGCGGGTCGGCCTAGTGCCCGCGACAGGAAACGGCGCAAAACGCAACGTGGTCACACCTCAATTTTGCAGTGAAAAATGACCCCTTTTTGGCAAAATTACTAGCTGTAGTTTTTGAACCCTAGCCCTGCCGGCACCTAGGGAAACCTAGCAAACTTATACATTTTTGAAAACTAGACACCCAGGGGAATCCAGGATGGGGTGACTTGACTGCCTCCCACCATGGTCTGTTACCCAGAATCCCTTGCAAACGTAAAAAAATGACAAAAAAAACACATTTTCCCCACATTTCTGGGATGGAAAGTTCTGGAATCTGCGTGGATCCACAAATTTCCACCCACCCCATGTTCCCCAAAGTCCTACAAGAAAAATGGTACCTCACTTGTGCGGGTCGGCCTAGTGCCCGCGACAGGAAACGACGCAAAACGCAACGTGGTCACAGCTCAATTTTGCAGTGAAAAATGACCCCTTTTTGGCAAAGTGACTAGCTGTAGTTTTTGAACCCTAGCCCTGCTGGCACCTAGGGAAACCTAGCAAACCTATACATTTTTGAAAACTAGACTCCCAGGGGAATCCAGGAGGGGGTGACTTGACTGCCTCCCACCATGGTCTGTTACCCAGAATCCCTTGCAAACGTAAAAAAATGACAAAAAAAACACATTTTCCCCACATTTCTGGGATGGAAAGTTCTGGAATCTGCCTGGATCCACAAATTTCCACCTACCCCGCGTTCCCCAAAGTCCTACGAGAAAAATGGTACCTCACTTGTGCGGGTCGGCCTAGTGCCCGCGACAGGAAACGGCGCAAAACGCAACGTGGTCACACCTCAATTTTGCAGTGAAAAATGACCCCTTTTTGGCAAAGTGACTAGCTGTAGTTTTTGAACCCTAGCCCTGCCGGCACCAAGGGAAACCTAGCAAACCTATACATTTTTGAAAACTAGACACCAAGAGGAATCCAGGATGGGGGGACTTGACTGCCTCCCACCATGGTCTGTTACCCAGAATCCCTTGCAAACGTAAAAAAAAGACAAAAAAAACACATTTTCCCCACATTTCTGGGATGCAAAGTTCTGGAATCTGCGTGGATCCACAAATTTCCACCCACCCCGCGTTCCCCAAAGTACTACGAGAAAAATGGTACCTCACTTGTGCGGGTCGGCCTAGTGCTAGCGACAGGAAACGGCGCAAAACGCAAAGTGGTCACACCTCAATTTTGCAGTGAAAAATGACCCCTTTTTGGCAAAGTGACTAGCTGTAGTTTTTGAACCCTAGCCCTGCCGGCACCAAGGGAAACCTAGCAAACCTATACATTTTTGAAAACTAGACACCCAGGGGAATCCAGGATGGGGTGACTTGACTGCCTCCCACCATGGTCTTTTACCCAGAATCCCTTGCAAACGTAAAAAAAAGACAAAAATACACATTTTCCCCACATTTCTGGGATGGAAAGTTCTGGAATCTGCGTGGATCCACAAATTTCCACCCACCCCGCGTTCCCCAAAGTCCTACGAGAAAAATGGTACCTCACTTGTGCGGGTCGGCCTAGTGCCCGCGACAGGAAACGGCGCAAAACGCAACGTGGTCACACCTCAATTTTGCATTGAAAAATGACCCCTTTTTGGCAAAATTACTAGCTGTAGTTTTTGAACCCTAGCCCTGCCGGCACCTAGGGAAACCTAGCAAACCTATACATTTTTGAAAACTAGACACCCAGGGGAATCCAGGATGGGGTGACTTGACTGCCTCCCACCATGATCTGTTACCCAGAATCCCTTGCAAACATAAAAAAATGACAAAAAAACACATTTTCCCCACATTTCTGGGATGGAAAGTTCTGGAATCTGCGTGGATCCACAAATTTCCACCCACCCCGTGTTCCCCAAAGTCCTATGAGAAAAATGGTACCTCACTTGTGCGGGTCGGCCTAGTGCCCGCGACAGGAAACGGCGCAAAACGCAACGTGGTCACACCTCAATTTTGCAGTGAAAAATGACCCCTTTTTGGCAAAGTGACTAGCTGTAGTTTTTGAACCCTAGCCCTGCCGGCACCAAGGGAAACCTAGCAAACCTATACATTTTTGAAAACTAGACACCCAGGGGAATCCAGGATGGGGTGACTTGACTGCCTCCCACCATGGTCTGTTACCCAGAATCCCTTGCAAACGTAAAAAAAAGACAAAAAAAACACATTTTCCCCACATTTCTGGGATGGAAAGTTCTGGAATCTGCGTGGATCCACAAATTTCCACCCACCCCGCGTTCCCCAAAGTCCTATGAGAAAAATGGTACCTCACTTGTGCGGGTCGGCCTAGTGCCCGCGACAGGAAACGGCGCAAAACGCAACGTGGTCACACCTCAATTTTGCAGTGAAAAATGACCCCTTTTTGGCAAAGTGACTAGCTGTAGTTTTTGAACCCTAGCCCTGCCGGCACCTAGGGAAACCTAGCAAAACTATACATTTTTGAAAACTAGACACCCAGGGGAATCCAGGATGGGGTGACTTGACTGCCTCCCACCATGGTCTTTTACCCAGAATCCCTTGCAAACGTAAAAAAATGACAAAAAAAACACATTTTCCCCACATTTCTGGGATGGAAAGTTCTGGAATCTGCGTGGATCCACAAATTTCCACCCACCCCGCGTTCCCCAAAGCCCTACAAGAAAAATGGTACCTCACTTGTGCGGGTCGGCCTAGTGCCCGCGACAGGAAACGGCGCAAAACGCAACGTGGTCACACCTCAATTTTGCAGTGAAAAATTACCCCTTTTTGGCAAAGTGACTAGCTGTAGTTTTTGAACCCTAGCCCTGCCGGCACCAAGGGAAACCTAGCAAACCTATACATTTTTGAAAACTAGACACCCAGGGGAATCCAGGATGGGGTGACTTGACTGCCTCCCACCATGGTCTGTTACCCAGAATCCCTTGCAAACGTAAAACAATGACGAAAAAAACACATTTTCCCCACATTTCTGGGATGGAAAGTTCTGGAATCTGCGTGGATCCACAAATTTCCACCCACCCCGTGTTCCCCAAAGTCCTATGAGAAAAATGGTACCTCACTTGTGCGGTTCGGCCTAGTGCCCGCGACAGGAAACGGCGCAAAACGCAACGTGGTCACACCTCAATTTTGCAGTGAAAAATGACCCCTTTTTGGCAAAGTGACTAGCTGTAGTTTTTGAACCCTAGCCCTGCTGGCACCTAGGGAAACCTAGCAAACCTATACATTTTTGAAAACAAGACACCCAGGGGAATCCAGGATGGGGTGACTTGACTGCCTCCCACCATGGTCTGTTACCCAGAATCCCTTGCAAACGTAAAAAAATGACAAAAAAAACACATTTTCCCCACATTTCTGGGATGGAAAGTTCTGGAATCTGCGTGGATCCACAAATTTCCACCCACCCCGTGTTCCCCAAAGTCCTACGAGAAAAATGGTACCTCACTTGTGCGGGTCGGCCTAGTGCCCGCGACAGGAAACGGCGCAAAACGCAACGTGGTCACACCTCAATTTTGCAGTGAAAAATGACCCCTTTTTGGCAAAGTGACTAGCTGTAGTTTTTTAACCCTAGCCCTGCCGGCACCTAGGGAAACCTAGCAAACCTATACATTTTTGAAAACTAGACACCCAGGGGAATCCAGGATGGGGTGACTTGACTGCCTCCCACCATGGTCTGTTACCCAGAATCCCTTGCAAACTTAAAAAAATGACAAAAAAAACACATTTTCCCCACATTTCTGGGATGGAAAGTTCTGGAATCTGCGTGGATCCACAAATTTCCACCCACCCCGCGTTCCCCAAAGTCCTACGAGAAAAATGGTACTTCACTTGTGCGGGTCGGCCTAGTGCCCGCGACAGGAAACGGCGCAAAATGCAACATGGTCACACCTCAATTTTGCAGTGAAAAATGACCCCTTTTTGGCAAAATTACTAGCTGTAGTTTTTGAACCCTAGCCCTGCCGGCACCTAGGGAAACCTAGCAAACCTATACATTTTTGAAAACTAGACTCCCAGGGGAATCCAGGATGGGGTGACTTGACTGCCTCCCACCATGGTCTGTTACCCAGAATCCCTTGCAAACGTAAAAAAATGACAAAAAAAACACATTTTCCCCACATTTCTGGGATGGAAAGTTCTGGAATCTGCGTGGATCCACAAATTTCCACCCACCCCGTGTTCCCCAAAGTCCTACGAGAAAAATGGTACCTCACTTGTGCGGGTCGGCCTAGTGCCCGCGACAGGAAACGGCGCAAAACGCAACGTGGTCACACCTCAATTTTGCAGTGAAAAATGACCCCTTTTTGGCAAAGTGACTAGCTGTAGTTTTTGAACCCTAGCCCTGCCGGCACCTAGGGAAACCTAGCAAACCTATACATTTTTGAAAACTAAACACCCAGGGGAATCCAGGATGGGGTGACTTGACTGCCTCCCACCATGGTCTGTTACCCAGAATCCCTTGCAAACGTAAAAAAATGACAAAAAAAACACATTTTCCCCACATTTCTGGGATGGAAAGTTCTGGAATCTGCGTGGATCCACAAATTTCCACCCACCCCGTGTTCCCCAAAGTCCTACGAGAACAATGGTACCTCACTTGTGCGGGTCGGCCTAGTGCCCGCGACAGGAAACGGCGCAAAACGCAACGTGGTCACACCTCAATTTTGCAGTGAAAAATGACCCCTTTTTGGCAAAGTGACTAGCTGTAGTTTTTTAACCCTAGCCCTGCCGGCACCTAGGGAAACCTAGCAAACCTATACATTTTTGAAAACTAGACACCCAGGGGAATCCAGGATGGGGTGACTTGACTGCCTCCCACCATGGTCTGTTACCCAGAATCCCTTGCAAACTTAAAAAAATGACAAAAAAAACACATTTTCCCCACATTTCTGGGATGGAAAGTTCTGGAATCTGCGTGGATCCACAAATTTCCACCCACCCCGTGTTCCCCAAAGTCCTACGAGAAAAATGGTACCTCACTTGTGCGGTTCGGCCTAGTGCCCGTGACAGGAAACGGCGCAAAACGCAACGTGGTCACACCTCAATTTTGCAGTGAAAAATGACCCCTTTTTGGCAAAGTGACTAGCTGTAGTTTTTGAACCCTAGCCCTGCCGGCACCTAGGGAAACCTAGCAAACCTATACATTTTTGAAAACTAGACACCCAGGGGAATCCAGGATGGGGTGACTTGACTGCCTCCCACCATGGTCTGTTACCCAGAATCCCTTGCAAACGTAAAAAAATGACAAAAAAAACACATTTTACCCACATTTCTGGGATGGAAAGTTCTGGAATCTGCGTGGATCCACAAATTTCCACCCACCCCGTGTTCCCCAAAGTCCTACGAGAAAAATGGTACCTCACTTGTGCGGGTCGGCCTAGTGCCCGCGACAGGAAACGGCGCAAAACGCAACGTGGTCACACCTCAATTTTGCAGTGAAAAATGACCCCTTTTTGGCAAAGTGACTAGCTGTAGTTTTTTAACCCTAGCCCTGCCGGCACCTAGGGAAACCTAGCAAACCTATACATTTTTGAAAACTAGACACCCAGGGGAATCCAGGATGGGGTGACTTGACTGCCTCCCACCATGGTCTGTTACCCAGAATCCCTTGCAAACTTAAAAAAATGACAAAAAAAACACATTTTCCCCACATTTCTGGGATGGAAAGTTCTGGAATCTGCGTGGATCCACAAATTTACACCCACCCCGCGTTCCCCAAAGTCCTACGAGAAAAATGGTACTTCACTTGTGCGGGTCGGCCTAGTGCCCGCGACAGGAAACGGCGCAAAACGCAACATGGTCACACCTCAATTTTGCAGTGAAAAATGACCCCTTTTTGGCAAAATTACTAGCTGTAGTTTTTGAACCCTAGCCCTGCCGGCACCTAGGGAAACCTAGCAAACCTATACATTTTTGAAAACTAGACTCCCAGGGGAATCCAGGATGGGGTGACTTGACTGCCTCCCACCATGGTCTGTTACCCAGAATCCCTTGCAAACGTAAAAAAATGACAAAAAAAACTCATTTTCCCCACATTTCTGGGATGGAAAGTTCTGGAATCTGCGTGGATCCACAAATTTCCACCCACCCCGCGTTCCCCAAAGTCCTACGAGAAAAATGGTACCTCACTTATGCGGGTCGGCCTAGTGCCCGCGACAGGAAACGGCGCAAAACGCAACGTGGTCACACCTCAATTTTGCAGTGAAAAATGACCCCTTTTTGGCAAAGTGACTAGCTGTAGTTTTTTAACTCTAGCCCTGCCGGCACCTAGGGAAACCTACCAAACCCACACATTTCTGAAAACTAGACACCCGGCGGCTTCCAGGGAGGTATGGCTTGCGTGGATCCCCCAACGTTTCCTTACCCAGAATCCCCTGCAAACCTCAATTTTTGCTGAAAAAATCACTTTTTTCACGCATTTTGGGGTGGGAAAGTAGTGGCATCACCGGGCTCACACAAATTTACCCCCACTCAGCGTTCCCCCAGGTCTCCCGGTAAAAATGGTGCCTCACTTGTGTGGGAGGCCCAAGTACCCGCGGCAGGCAAGGGCCCAAAACGTAGTGAGGCGACATCAAAATGGCCTATCGCAAAACCACCTGGTTTTGCAAGGGGGGTCACTTAGGTTTTTGGCCCGGTGCTCGGCGGCCATCTAGGGAAACCTACCAAACCCACGCATTTCTGAAAACTAGACACCCAGCGGCTTCCAGGGAGGTATGGCTTGTTTGGATCCCCCAACGTTTCCTTACCCAGAATCCCCTGCAAACCTCAATTGTTTCTGAAAAGTAGTGGCATCACCGGGCTCACACAAATTTACCACCACCCAGCGTTCCCCCAGGTCTCCCGGCAAAAATGGTGCCTCACTTGTGTGGGAGGCCCAAGTACCCGCGGCAGGCAAGGGCCCAAAACGTAGTGAGGCGACATCAAAATGGCCTATCGCAAAACCACCTGGTTTTGCAAGGGGGGTCACTTAGGTTTTTGGCCCGGTGCTCGGCGGCCATCTAGGGAAACCTACCAAACCCACGCATTTCTGAAAACTAGACACCCGGCGGCTTCCAGGGAGGTATGGCTTGCGTGGATCCCCCAACGTTTCCTTACCCAGAATCCCCTGCAAACCTCAATTTTTGCTGAAAAAATCACTTTTTTCACGCATTTTGGGGTGGGAAAGTAGTGGCATCACCGGGCTCACACAAATTTACCCCCACTCAGCGTTCCCCCAGGTCTCCCGGTAAAAATGGTGCCTCACTTGTGTGGGAGGCCCAAGTACCCGCGGCAGGCAAGGGCCCAAAACGTAGTGAGGCGACATCAAAATGGCCTATCGCAAAACCACCTGGTTTTGCAAGGGGGGTCACTTAGGTTTTTGGCCCGGTGCTCGGCGGCCATCTAGGGAAACCTACCAAACCCACGCATTTCTGAAAACTAGACACCCAGCGGCTTCCAGGGAGGTATGGCTTGCGTGGATCCCCCAACGTTTCCTTACCCAGAATCCCCTGCAAACCTCAATTTTTTCTGAAAAGTAGTGGCATCACCGGGCTCACACAAATTTACCACCACCCAGCGTTCCCCCAGGTCTCCCGGCAAAAATGGTGCCTCACTTGTGTGGGAGGCCCAAGTACCCGCGGCAGGCAAGGGCCCAAAACGTAGTGAGGCGACATCAAAATGGCCTATCGCAAAACCACCTGGTTTTGCAAGGGGGGTCACTTAGGTTTTTGGCCCGGTGCTCGGCGGCCATCTAGGGAAACCTACCAAACCCACGCATTTCTGAAAACTAGACACCCGGCGGCTTCCAGGGAGGTATGGCTTGCGTGGATCCCCCAACATTTCCTTACCCAGAATCCCCTGCAAACCTCAATTTTTGCTGAAAAAATCACTTTTTTCACACATTTTGGGGTGGGAAAGTAGTGGCATCACCGGGCTCAGACAAATTTACCCCCACCCAGCGTTCCCCCAGGTCTCCCGGTAAAAATGGTGCCTCACTTGTGTGGGAGGCCCAAGTACCCGCGGCAGGCAAGGGCCCAAAACGTAGTGAGGCGACATCAAAATGGCCTATCGCAAAACCACCTGGTTTTGCAAGGGGGGTCACTTAGGTTTTTGGCCCGGTGCTCGGCGGCCATCTAGGGAAACCTACCAAACCCACGCATTTCTGAAAACTAGACACCCGGCGGCTTCCAGGGAGGTATGGCTTACGTGGATCTCCCAACGTTTCCTTACCCAGAATCCCCTGCAAACCTAAATTTTTGCTGAAGAAAATCACTTTTTTCACACATTTTGGGGTGGGTAAGTAGTGGCATCACCAGGCTCACACAAATTTACCCCCACCCAGCGTTCCCCCAGGTCTCCCGGTAAAAATGGTGCCTCACTTGTGTGGGAGGCCCAAGTACCCGCGGCAGGCAAGGGTCCAAAACGTAGCGAGGTGACATCAAAATGGCCTATCTTATATGTCCCATCACTACGTTTTGGGCCCTTGCCTGCCGCGGGTACTTGGGCCTCCCACACAAGTGAGGCACCATTTTTACCGAGAGACCTGGGGGAACGCTGGGTGGTGGTAAATTTGTGTGAGCCCGGTGATGCCACTACTTTCCCACCCCAAAATGTGTGAAAAAAGTGATTTTTTCAGCAAAAATTGAGGTTTGCAGGGGATTCTGGGTAAGGAAACGTTGGGGGATCCACGCAAGCCATACCTCCCTGGAAGCCGCCGGGTGTCTAGTTTTCAGAAATGCGTGGGTCTGGTAGGTTTCCCTAGATGGCCGCCGAGCACCGGGCCAAAAACCTAAGTGACCCCCCTTGCAAAACCAGGTGGTTTTGCGATAGGCCATTTTGATGTCGCCTCACTACGTTTTGGGCCCTTGACTGCCGCGGGTACTTGGGCCTCCCACACAAGTGAGGCACCATTTTTACCGGGAGACCTGGGGGAACGCTGGGTGGTGGTAAATTTGTGTGAGCCCGGTGATGCCACTACTTTCCCACCCCAAAATGTGTGAAAAAAGTGATTTTTTCAGCTAAAATTGAGGTTTGCAGGGGATTCTGGGTAAGGAAACGTTGGGGGATCCACGCAAGCCATACCTCCCTGGAAGCCGCCGGGTGTCTAGTTTTCAGAAATGTGTGGGTTTGGTAGGTTTCCCTAGATGGCCGCCGAGCACCGGGCCAAAAACCTAAGTGACCCCCCTTGCAAAACCAGGTGGTTTTGCGATAGGCCATTTTGATGTCGCCTCACTACGTTTAGGGCCCTTGCCTGCCGCGGGTACTTGGGCCTCCCACACAAGTGAGGCACCATATTTACCGGGAGACCTGGGGGAACGCTGGGTGGGGGTAAATTTGTGTGAGCCCGGTGATGCCACTACTTTCCCACCCCAAAATGTGTGAAAAAAGTGATTTTTTTCAGCAAAAATTGAGGATTGCAGGGGATTCTGGGTAAGGAAACGTTGGGGGATCCACGCAAGCCATACCTCCCTGGAAGCCGCTGGGTGTCTAGTTTTCAGAAATGCGTGGGTTTGGTAGGTTTCCCTAGACGGCCGCCGAGCACCGGGCCAAAAACCTAAGTGACCCCCCTTGCAAAACCAGGTGGTTTTGCGATAGGCCATTTTGATGTCGCCTCACTACGTTTTGGGCCCTTGCCTGCCACGGGTACTTGGGCCTCCCACACAAGTGAGGCACCATTTTTACCGGGAGACCTGGGGGAACGCTGGGTGGGGGTAAATTTGTGTGAGCCCGGTGATGCCACTACTTTCCCACCCCAAAATGTGTGAAAAAAGTGATTTTTTCAGCAAAAATTGAGGTTTGCAGGGGATTCTGGGTAAGGAAACGTTGGGGGATCCACGCAAGCCCTACCTCTCTGGAAGCCGCCGGGTGTCTAGTTTTCAGAAATGCGTGGGTTTGGTAGGTTTCCCTAGATGGCCGCCGCGCACCGGGCCAAAAACCTAAGTGACCCCCCTTGCAAAACCAGGTGGTTTTGCGATAGGCCATTTTGATGTCGCCTCACTACGTTTTGGGCCCTTGCCTGCCGCGGGTACTTGGGCCTCCCACACAAGTGAGGCACCATTTTTACCGGGAGACCTGGGGGAACGCTGGGTGGGGCTAAATTTGTGTGAGCCCGGTGATGCCACTACTTTCCCACCCCAAAATGTGTGAAAAAAGTGATTTTTTCAGCAAAAATTGAGGTTTGCAGGGGATTCTGGGTAAGGAAACGTTGTGGGATCCACGCAAGCCCTACCTCTCTGGAAGCCGCCGGGTGTCTAGTTTTCAGAAATGCGTGGGTTTGGTAGGTTTCCCTAGATGGCCGCCGCGCACCGGGCCAAAAACCTAAGTGACCCCCCTTGCAAAACCAGGTGGTTTTGCGATAGGCCATTTTGATGTCGCCTCACTACGTTTTGGGCCCTTGCCTGCCGCGGGTACTTGGGCCTCCCACACAAGTGAGGCACCATTTTTACCGGGAGACCTGGGGGAACGCTGGGTGGGGCTAAATTTGTGTGAGCCCGGTGATGCCACTACTTTCCCACCCCAAAATGTGTGAAAAAAGTGATTTTTTCAGCAAAAATTGAGGTTTGCAGGGGATTCTGGGTAAGGAAACGTTGGGGGATCCACGCAAGCCATACCTCCCTGGAAGCCGCCGGGTGTCTAGTTTTCATAAATGCATGGGTTTGGTGGGTTTCCCTAGATGGCCGCCGCGCACCGGGCCAAAAACCTAAGTGACCCCCCTTGCAAAACCAGGTGGTTTTGCGATAGGCCATTTTGATGTCGCCTCACTACGTTTTGGGCCCTTGCCTGCCGCGGGTACTTGGGCCTCCCACACAAGTGAGGCACCATTTTTACCGGGAGACCTGGGGGAACGCTGGGTGGGGGTAAATTTGTGTGAGCCCGGTGATGCCACTACTTTCCCACCCCAAAATGTGTGAAAAAAGTGATTTTTTCAGCAAAAATTGAGGTTTGCAGGGGATTCTGGGTAAGGAAACGTTGGGGGATCCACGCAAGCCATACCTCCCTGGAAGCCGCTGGGTGTCTAGTTTTCAGAAATGCATGCGTTTGGTAGGTTTCCCTAGATGGCCGCCGCGCACCGGGCCAAAAACCTAAGTGACCCCCCTTGCAAAACCAGGTGGTTTTGCGATAGGCCATTCTGATGTCGCCTCACTACGTTTTGGGCCCTTGCCTGCCGCGGGTACTTGGGCCTCCCACACAAGTGAGGCACCATTTTTACCGGGAGACCTGGGGGAACGCTGGGTGGGGGTAAATTTGTGTGAGCCCGGTGATGCCACTACTTTCCCACCCCAAAATGTGTGAAAAAAGTGATTTTTTCAGCAAAAATTGAGGTTTGCAGGGGATTCTGGGTAAGGAAACGTTGGGGGATCCACGCAAGCCCTACCTCTCTGGAAGCCGCCGGGTGTCTAGTTTTCAGAAATGCGTGGGTTTGGTAGGTTTCCCTAGATGGCCGCCGCGCACCGGGCCAAAAACCTAAGTGACCCCCCTTGCAAAACCAGGTGGTTTTGCGATAGGCCATTTTGATGTCGCCTCACTACGTTTTGGGCCCTTGCCTGCCGCGGGTACTTGGGCCTCCCACACAAGTGAGGCACCATTTTTACCGGGAGACCTGGGGGAACGCTGGGTGGGGGTAAATTTGTGTGAGCCCGGTGATGCCACTACTTTCCCACCCCAAAATGTGTGAAAAAAGTGATTTTTTCAGCAAAAATTGAGGTTTGCAGGGGATTCTGGGTAAGGAAACGTTGGGGGATCCACGCAAGCCATACCTCCCTGGAAGCCGCCGGGTGTCTAGTTTTCATAAATGCATGGGTTTGGTGGGTTTCCCTAGATGGCCGCCGCGCACCGGGCCAAAAACCTAAGTGACCCCCCTTGCAAAACCAGGTGGTTTTGCGATAGGCCATTTTGATGTCGCCTCACTACGTTTTGGGCCCTTGCCTGCCGCGGGTACTTGGGCCTCCCACACAAGTGAGGCACCATTTTTACCGGGAGACCTGGGGGAACGCTGGGTGGGGGTAAATTTGTGTGAGCCCGGTGATGCCACTACTTTCCCACCCCAAAATGTGTGAAAAAAGTGATTTTTTCAGCAAAAATTGAGGTTTGCAGGGGATTCTGGGTAAGGAAACGTTGGGGGATCCACGCAAGCCATACCTCCCTGGAAGCCGCTGGGTGTCTAGTTTTCAGAAATGCGTGCGTTTGGTAGGTTTCCCTAGATGGCCGCCGCGCACCGGGCCAAAAACCTAAGTGACCCCCCTTGCAAAACCAGGTGGTTTTGCGATAGGCCATTCTGATGTCGCCTCACTACGTTTTGGGCCCTTGCCTGCCGCGGGTACTTGGGCCTCCCACACAAGTGAGGCACCATTTTTACCGGGAGACCTGGGGGAACGCTGGGTGGGGGTAAATTTGTGTGAGCCCGGTGATGCCACTACTTTCCCACCCCAAAATGTGTGAAAAAAGTGATTTTTTCAGCAAAAATTGAGGTTTGCAGGGGATTCTGGGTAAGGAAACGTTGGGGGATCCACGCAAGCCATACCTCCCTGGAAGCCGCTGGGTGTCTAGTTTTCAGAAATGCGTGGGTTTGGTAGGTTTCCCTAGATGGCCGCCGTGCACCGGGCCAAAAACCTAAGTGACCCCCCTTGCAAAACCAGGTGGTTTTGCGATAGGCCATTTTGATGTCGCCTCACTACGTTTTGGGCCCTTGCCTGCCGCGGGTACTTGGGCCTCCCACACAAGTGAGGCACCATTTTTACCGGGAGACCTGGGGGAACGCTGGGTGGTGGTAAATTTGTGTGAGCTCGGTGATGCCACTACTTTCCCACCCCAAAATGTCTGAAAAAAGTGATTTTTTCAGCAAAAATTGAGATTTGCAGGGGATTCTGGGTAAGGAAACGTTGTGGGATCCACGCAAGCCATACCTCCCTGGAAGCCGCCGGGTGTCTAGTTTTTAGAAATGCGTGGGTTTGGTAGGTTTCCCTAGATGGCCGCCGCGCACCGGGCCAAAAACCTAAGTGACCACCCTTGCAAAACCAGGTGGTTTTGCGATAGGCCATTTTGATGTCGCCTCACTACGTTTTGGGCTCTTGCCTGCCGCGGGTACTTGGGCCTCCCACACAAGTGAGGCACCATTTTTACCGGGAGACCTGGGGGAACGCTGGGTGGTGGTAAATTTGTGTGAGCCCGGTGATGCCACTACTTTCCCACCCCAAAATGTGTGAAAAAAGCGATTTTTTCAGCAAAAATTGAAGTTTGCAGGGGATTCTGGGTAAGGAAACGTTGGGGGTTCCACGCAAGCCATACCTCCCTGGAAGCCGCCGGGTGTCTAGTTTTCAGAAATGCATGGGTTTGGTAGGTTTCCCTAGATGGCCGCCGAGCACCGGGCCAAAAACCAAAATGACCCCCCTTGCAAAACCAGGTGGTTTTGCGATAGGCCATTTTGATATCGCCTCACTACGTTTTGGGCCCTTGCCTGCCGCGGGTACTTGGGCCTCCCACACAAGTGAGGCACCATTTTTACCGGGAGACCTGGGGGAACGCTGGGTGGTGGTAAATTTGTGTGAGCCCAGTGATGCCACTACTTTCCCTCCCCAAAATGTGTGACAAAAGTGATTTTTTTAGCATAATTTGAGGTTTGCAGGGGATTCTGGGTAAGGAAACGTTGGGGGATCCACGCAAGCCATACCTCCCTGGAAGCCGCCGGGTGTCTAGTTTTCAGAAATGTGTGGGTTTGGTAGGTTTCCCTAGATGGCCGCCGAGCACCGGGACAAAAACCAAAGTGACCCCCCTTGCAAAACCAGATTAACTATTGTTCCTACAGCGTGAGAATTTTGGAATAATATTGCAAAGAAAATGTGGCAGACATTTTGAGGTTTGCAGGACATTGGGGATAAAAAATATTTTTGAATTCACAAGAGAGACATCACCATGAACTCCCATGGGTTTTCAACAATATCTACAGTTGGTGGGTTATTCTTGCATGGAAAGTGTACCTTGGCAGAGAAACTAAAGACAAAGATTCCAGCACAACCATCTATTCCTCAAACACACACACATACTGGGTGGATTTGGCACGAGGGCGAGTCATGGTTCATTGTATTACATTTTATTAACAAGAGATTTCACAAAAATGAAATGCACTGTCAATAATTAAATTCACAAAAAACCAAACCAATGACTCGCAGCTCGTGAGCTGTAAAGCCACGTCAAAGCACCAACCACTTTACAGGCCATTCACACACCTTTCATACGTGATACAAACAAGACCAATCGCACCACCAGGCACAAAAGCAACACATTACAAAATTCACCAAAAAGGGACAAGGTACACCCTGCTTCAGAAAGACAAATATTACTGCACAGCCATCTAATCCCAAAGCACACACACATACTGGTTGGATTTGGCACGAGGGTGAGTGATGGTTCAGTAGATACAATTGTATTAGCAAGTGATTTCACAGAAATGAAATGCACTGGTAATAATTGAAAGGGCGAGAAACTGAACCATTGACTCACAGCTCGTGAGCTGTAAAGCCACGACAAGGCACCAACCTCTTTACAGGCCATTCATACACCTTTCATACGTGTGAGACATACAAAACCATTCACACCGCCAGCCGCGGGCCCATCACATAACAAAACTCACGCCAGCACACAGCGCCATTCAAGGGCCCATCACTTTCACACGCCCACAATCCAGACACAGCAACTACACAGGCTGATGGATTGCGTGGAGTGGCACTCAGCTAGCAGTGTGTGTAGTGACCAGCAGAAAGTCACTACTCACACACAGCCAGCCGAGCACCAGTCCACACACACCGCTAGCCAAACACCAGTCCACGCACACCGCAAGCCAAGCGCCAGTCCAGGCACACCACCAGCCAATCGCCAGTCCAGGCACACCGCCAGCCAATCGCCAGTCCAGGCACACCGGCAGCCAATCGCCAATCCACGCACACCGCCAGCCAAGCTCCAGTCCACGGACACCACCAGCCAAGCACCAGTCCGCACACACCACCAGTCCACGCACACCGCCAGCCAAGTACCAGTCCACGCACACCGCCAGCCAAGCACCATTCCACGCACACCGCCAGCCAAGCTCCAGTCCACGCACACCGGCAGCCAAGCTCCAGTCCACGCACACCACCAGCCAAGCTCCAGTCCACGGACACCACCAGCCAAGCACCAGTCCACACACACCACCAGTCCACGCACACCGCCAGCCAAGTACCAGTCCACGCACACCGCCATCCAAGCACCATTCCACGCACACCGCCTGCCAAGCACCATTCCACGCACACCACCAGCCACGCACCAGTCCACGCAGACCGCCAGTCCATGCACACCGCCAGACCACGCACACCGCCAGCCAAGCACAATTCCACGCACACCACCAACCAAGTGCCAGTCCACACACACCAACAGCCAAGCGCAAGCCTACACACACCGCCATCACATTTAGGATTTTTTTAGAAAAAAATAAAAACAAATCGCAAATAGATACAAATCTTCTAACAGAAAAACAGCAACTAAATACATTGCACTAACACCAACCTTGAAACAGAATCAAATTATCCAAAGAATACAGACCAGGCAGTTGACTTTACCACTCATGAATGCTCCCAAAAATTATTTCGCGTGTGGTACGCTCTAAAACAAGCAGGGAGACACAGTGCAGGATGAGAAGGACAGTCGGGGCAGTACATACGACTCTCCTTCCGCAAACCTCTTCGCCAACAGACTCTACATCTCCTACTGGGAAAATCTTTTGCGGGTGTGGGAGGAATGTGATCTGGAAAGTGGCGTTCTTTCAATCTAGCAACATCCTCCACCAATCCAACTCTAGGAACACTTGCCTGTTCCACTACAACAAGGCTGCCTATTACAGACTCCTGAAACTTAGCAAAAGTCATCTTTGACTCAGGGCAAGAATCCTGGAACACAACAAAAGCATTAAACATTGCCAAGTGGAAAAGATGGATAGCCAACTTCTTGTACCAAATGTAAGCCTTACGAAGAGCAGTGTAAGGTTCCAACCTCTGATCTACTCTGTCAACACCACCCATGTGCCTATTATAGTCTAAAATGCACACAGGTTTGCGCGCTTCAACGACCTGACCCCAAACAGTCACAGGTGCAGTGCTTTCATCATGGATGGTAGTCATCATGTAGACATCTCTCCTGTCTGTAAACTTCACAGCAAGAAGCTCCTGGCAACGCAACGCACTGCACTGTCCCTGCACAAGCTTTTGACAAACAAGTTCTTTCGGGAAACCTTTACGGTTAGAGCGGATTGTGCCACAAGCAAGAGTGTCCACTTTGGCCAATTCCCTGAACAACCGCACACCAGTGTAGAAGTTATCTACATATAAATGGTGGCCTTTGTTAAAAAATCCTCTACCAAGTTCCCAAACAATTTTCTCAGTCACTCCAAAAGTGGACGGACAACCAGGGAGGTTAATCCTAGATTCCTTACCGGTGTACACCCTGAAATTAGAGACATATCCAGTCCTACTGTCACACAGCATATACAGCTTTATTCCATAGCGTGCCCTCTTACTAGGAATGTATTGCCTAAAAACCAAGCGGCCCTTGAACAACACCAAAGACTCATCCACTGCAATTTCTTTCCAAGGGGCATAAATCTCAGAAAATCGATCAACAAAGTGATCAAGGACAGGCCTAATCTTAAAAAGACGGTCACAGTCAGGGTGATCTCGTGGCAATGCTAAACCGTTATCAACAAAATGCATCATCCGAAGCAGAAGCAAATACCTGTCACGAGTCATGACTGCCGGAAAAATAGACGTTGCCATCAAGGGACTGCTAGACCAATATGAAGACATTGATGGCTTCCTTAGCAAGCCCATCAAAAAAGTGAAACCCAAGAACTTCTTCATCTCTTCAACATTTGTGGGAGTCCACCGGGTAGCTCTAGAGTGTGGCTTAAGACTGGCACTGTTGTCCCTCAAAAACTGTTCGGCATACAAATTAGTCTGCTCAACAATCTCTGCCAAAAACACATCGTCCATAAACAACTGAAAAAAATTTACCGGCAAAAAGTTTTCAGTATTCACTCTAGACCCTGGAACACCAGTAAACTCTGGCAATGCCGGTTGCACCATGCCAGGGGCAACCCAGAGGTCATCACTTTCAAAGGGAAGCCTTGCAGCCCCAGACTGCAGCCCAGATGCCCCTTGCCGCACAACACCAACGGGAAGCCTTGCAGTCCCAGGCTGCAGCCCAGATGCCTCTTGCCGCACTACACCAACGGGAAGCCTTGCTGCACCAGGCTGCAGCCCAGATGCCTCTTGCCGCACTATCGGCACATCAGTCTCCTCCTCTAACACAGGCACTTCATCCGCACTAAGAGTAACTTCATCATCCGATGACTCCATATGGAGAGACAACTCACTGCCAGAATCGTCCCCTGCCTCCTCTCCCTCAGATGCAGAGTCAGTCTCTGAACCAATATCAGAGGAAGACTCAAACAGCAAACCAACAACCTGCTGAGCAGTAATCCTGCGGCTAGCCATTATACTTACTAAGATAGAAGACTGCACAAACAAGTCAACAACAACCAACAATGTGCAAACCAAGTAAGTAAAGAAATGTGTACCTTTATCACAAAGATCAATGTACTAAAAAACTATACAATTCAATTACAAGAGACAGCTGCACTCACCAGAAACCTACTCTGCAGTGACACAGCAAAAACCAACGATATCCAACTAGAAAGAAGAAAAAAAAAAAAAATTACTCACAAGACAACAAAATACACATCGAGCACCAATTCAAAAAGTTTTTGACACTCAAAAAACAAACATACTGCTATTATTACACCATTTGCAAAAACAATTCATGCAGAGAAATCAAACACATTTACATTGTACAAAAAAGAGTCTCTTACCAAACTACACAAACAGCAGAACCACCATAACAACACGGCAAACTGAAAAGAGCAAACGCCTTCACCTAGAACAAAAAAGTAAAAAAAAAAAAACATTACTATTGCAATTCACAAAAAATAAAACAATAAACATTACAACATGCTATGTTACTACCCAAATGGTCAATCGGGTTATGTTCCAGGTGGGGCAGAAAACAGCAGGAAAAAAAAGGCTACTCTGTCCCGGGGCCGGTGGGCCAAATACATATTACAAAAATTGCCCCCTGGAAGCGACACTTGCCAAAGGGGTCACTTCCATTTTTATTTACACTAATTCCCTGGTGTCTAGTGGGCTTTTCTGCCCCCCCCTGGGGCCAGACACGGAGCGAAAGTCAACCGATCTGCCCCCAGGGGGGGCAGAAAAGTCTTCCAGAAAATTATGCCCCCAAGGAAGCGACCCTTGCCCAAGGGGTCGCTTCCCAAATGAACAAAACAACATCCCTGGTGTCTAGTGGGCTTTTCTGCCCCCCCCCCTTGGGGCAGAAAGGGACTGAAAGTGGACCGATCTGCCCCCAGGGGGGGGCAGAAAAGTCTGAGCATAAATGTTTCCCCCTGGGAAGCGACCCTTGCCCAAGGGGTCGCTTCCCATATCAAAAAAATGACATCCCTGGTGTCTAGTGGGCTTTTCTGCCCCCCCTGGGGGCAGAAACGGACCGAAAGTGAACCGATCTGCCCCCATCTGCCCTCAGGGGGGGCAGAAAAGTCTGTGCAAAAATTATTCCCAGAGGGAAGCGACCCTTGCCCAAGGGGTCGCTTCCCATCTCCCTATAACGATATCCCTGGTGTCTAGTAGGCTTTTCTGCCCCCCCCGGGGGCAGAAACGGACCGAAAGTGGACCGATCTGCCCCCAGGGGGGGGCAGAAAAGTCTGAACAATAATTATCCCCCAGGGAAGCGACCCTTGCCCAAGGGGTCGCTTCCCATATCAATATATCGAAATTCCCTGGTGTCTAGTGGGCTTTTCTGCCCCCCCTGGGGGCAGAAACGGACCGAAAGTGGACCGATCTGCCGGGCAGAAAAGTCTGCGTAGTAATTATCCCCCAGGGAAGCGACCCTTGCCCAAATACGAGATCCCTGGGGTCTAGTGGGGGCATTCCTGTCCCACGATCGCGACGCTGTGCGCGATCGTGGGACAGGAATGCCCAGCATTGAGACATCAGGGGAGAGGAAATACTCTTTCCTCTCCCCCGATGCCTCAAGGCCTCGCAATTCCCCCCCCCGCCACACCGGAGCCAAACACCTACCTGCTCCTGTTGGACGCGCTGGAAGAAATGAATTCCAGCGCGTCCAACGCTTCCTGATGACGCCGGCGCGCGCTGTGCGCGCTGACGTCATCAGGAAGCGTGGGGGGGCTCGGGGGAGGCAGCGGAAACTCTTCCGCTGCCATCCCCCTCTGTGGGGGCATGATCGATGCCCCAGGGGGGGAGCGCCAGCGCTTCCCCCAGGGGCTGTGCTCATGACGGAGCGGTTCCGTCATGAGCACAGCTCAACCGATGCTCATGACGGAACCGCTCCGTCATGAGCATCGAAGGGGTTAAACAGCACAAGGAGGGTCTATTTGACTCGCACAACACCACACAACACATCTACAGTGCACAAAACATGGAAATGACTGACCTGGCCACATCCAAACAGGCAAATAGCGGGCCAAACTCACAACCACCCCTTATAACACATCCACCAAAAATTCAAACTAAGGCCCATCCACAAATGGACCAATAAAAATGACCCACACACACAAACCATGAGCCTTTGCAACAGACTCACTGCAGCTAGAGAGCACACACCAACAACTGCACCCATCCACCTTAACATATACACCTTCACACAACCTCCTTCACACATACCCCCCTCTTCACATTCAGACCCACAACTTCACATTCAGACCCACACACCCACAACCATCCACACCCTCACCCCACACCATGCCCACAGACAAGAATCCAAAGTTCACAAGGGAGGAGCTTGAGATCCTTGTCAATGAAGTCATCAGAGTCGAGCCACAGCTGTTTGGAACATTGGTCAGACAGACCAGCATAGCCGAAAAATCACGCCTGTGGCAGAGGATCGTCGATAGGGTGAATGCTGTTGCACCCATCAGAAGGACCAGGACTGAATGCCAAGCCAGGTGGTACGATCTGCGGAGGGCAGTCAAGTGAAAAATGAATGACGACTACGCCCAGAGCAACATCACTGGAGGTGGTGGGCCCCGCAGACCAGTACATTTCCATCCCTGGGATGAGAAGGTGATGGCCCTGCTTCCGTGCCTGGTGAGTGCACAAACAACTTATGTAACATGGGGGTAATGGCGTCCACACCCCAACTACACAAAATACACGCAACTACCTCCAAACACTCACTGGCCAGAACCATAGTCAAATACAACGCCAATGCCACTAACATGTGTATGCCCCATTGAGAAAGCAAGGACATGCTACACGAAACACTAACCCAAGAAGGGATGTCCGGTACGCTGGGAGGGTGGGTGTCACAAAACGCATTGTTGAACTCCAAATCAGACACAATTGCCCTCATCCCATATGGCCCAGGTACATACCCATGCACCATGCTCAATGCACAGGGACTGTGAAAGTACTGACAAGATAGCTGACACTGGGCCCTGGTGTAGGCAGCACAAGGCCCTCCTGTGACCAGTGCAAACACAAATACCAAGACAACAAGGTCAGATATCTAGGACAGGAACTCACACTCACTGTCATGGCAGCATGCTCCATGGGGGGACAGCTACATCACCTGGGAACCCCAGTGCCAAATCACACTACACCCACCAGCAGGCCCTGTCACACACACCCCTTACACAAGCAGACACCCCCGGGACAGGCAATGGATTTACCCACTGTCACAATGGACATGTAACACAACAAGACCAATACATAGCCGAAGAAGCATCCAAGCAAAAAATCAACAAGTCAAAGACTCAGGAACACATATCAATCTGTCCCCCGCAACAAACCCATCCACAAGTGAACATTGAGGAGAATGCTAGGCCCATACAACTACCTGGAGGAACAGTGCCAACTAGAATGTGTATGAAACATGGATGTTGCATGAAACAGCATTAACATTGACTGTCTCTCACACACAGGGCAACGTGAGGAATCTCCCCCCAACAATGGGGGTGAAGAATCACAGTCCCAGGCTCGGGAGGAACCTGATCCCACCGGCAGCGACGCCTCTCAACACTCCGCGGATGACCCCGACTGACCTGGACCCTCTGCTGTCCAAGCCCCTGCAGCACCTGGTTCAGGAACATCTGTGCCAACCACCACCCCCATTCCTGCCACATCCCAGGAGACACCGAGGAGCCCTGCCCGCAGTGAACAACTGAGCCAGTCTGACCAGGAGGGACAAGGTTCGCCGGGCACCCAGGAGGAGGCAGTCAACACCACCACTGCCATCCCTCAGGGGTCCCGTAGACCCGATGTGCCCACAACGGCAGGCCAGGCTCGTGTGGGCAGGGGTGGTGGGAGTGGAGGCAGGCGGAGGCGAGAACCTGACCAGTCAGCTGAAGAGACCGGTATGTCACACATACACAAAATCATGGAGGCATACCGGCGTGACACCAGGGAGATCAGCCAGGTAGTTGGGACACTCACAGAGATAAAGGGGACCATCACAGAGATGAAGAACCAGCAGGCCGAGCAACACGCCAGTCAACAAGAACACCAAGGACAGATGGAGGCAAGACTGGCTGAGCTCCTGGGGGTGCAAAGGGACATACGCCATTCACTCTGTCGGATCGCAGACAACATGGGCAACCCTCCCTGTGCCACCAGGCGAAGACCACCACCAGCCACAGGTAGGGAGGAGGAGAAGGATTTGTCCGACGGAGCGTCCTAAGCATCGTCAAGGCCTGCATCTGAGGGTCCCCTGAGGAAGGTGGGTCATCCACGGAAAAGACCGCGAGAGGCAGCGGGCCATCCACATCTCCCAGGTCACCTGGCCTGGCACCTGGCCTTCATGTGCAACAGCATCACCTCATTGACTGACATTCTCTGCCACATGGACTTGCTGGTCACAGTCTGACCAATGATGCCAAACACTGTGGTCTGGACTCTGCTGCTTTCAAGTGCCAAGGATCCCACCTCCCCCTGGGAACTTTGGATTCTATGGTCCCTGTATTGCACCTTTTTCTTGCACAAATCACGGCCCAGACCTATAATAAAAAAAAAATGTAAATTTGATGTTGCAGTCATTTCGCATGAGTCCACAATGTAAGTGTGGGGATATGTCAAAGTATGCCTGAGTGTGGAACTAACTCCAGCTATCCATACGCTGGGATCTGAGTCCGGTCGAGGACACACATGGGTCACAATGTATCCTCAAATACAGACATGGAGCCCAATACTCACCCGTGATGGCCTCAAGCTGCTGAGGGGGGCTTGCAATACTGCTCGGACAGACCAATCTGGAAGAGTATCATGAAGGTGTATAGATCATGGGTCATGTGGAAGTGCCCGGGGAGGGAGTCCCAGGTCTGTTTGGCGAGGTGGGAGAACTATCTCCTGCATGCAGTTGTTCTGTGGATGTGATGAATGCTGGCCAGGGCAAGGTTGTCTGCACGGAGTTGGGCCAACGGGGTGTTGGATGACAGACGTCCAAGGTCGGTTTTGGGTCTGGGGTTGTGGACTGCCTCCTGAGTGTGGGTGAGGAGTCTGAAGGTGATCCTGTAGCAGACAGTTAGCCAATGTAGCTATCTCAGGTGGATGGTGATGTGGCTGGGGCGGGGGATGTTGAAGATGAGGTGTGCGGATGCACCCTGGATGTGGACAAGTTCTCCTGCAGTTTTGCTGTTGTCTCTCCGTACAGGGCGTTGTTGTAGTTGACCCGGCTGGTGTCGTGGACCTGGGGGACGGTCTGTCTTGCCTTGGAGTGGATCTATCTGTGGATCATTTGCAGCATGCGGAGGGTGTTGCAGCATGAGGTACAGGTGGTGTTGAGTTGCATGGTAATTGTGAGCGATGAGTCCATGATCAACACCAGCTTGCGTGCGTGGCCACTGGGTGCTGGTGCGGTGCCCAGGCCAGTGGGGCACAAGGAGTTGACCTAGCCGTAAGGGGACAATCCTCACATGATGACCTCAGTCCTGTCCAAGTCCAGCCTCAGGTGGCTGATGTTCAGCCATTCGTCAACGGATCTCATGCCTTCTTAAAGGTTGGATCTGGCAATGGCTGGGTCTTTGGTGAGGGTGAGGAGCAGCTGGGTGTCAATGGCACACGAGATGATGATGAGGACGTGTGCGCATGTGATGGTGGAGATGGGGGTCATGGAGACATTGAAGATCGTCACACTGAGAGATGAGCCCTGGGGCATGGGCCAGATGACCCCAGTGTACCACATGCGGAAGGGTGGAGGCTGACTCCCTGGGCCTTGCTGGTGAGCTACTTGTTGATTTAATCCTGGGCCCTCCTCTGGTTACCAGTGTTGGAGATGTGTGAGCTGACAGTGTGGTAGCACATGGTGTACAATGCTGTTGAGAGGTCAAGGGGGGTGGTCTCACCATTGTTGAGCAGGGCAAAGTTGTCGTTGGTGGTGGCAATTATGACGGTTGCAGTGGTGTGATTACTGTGGAAGATGGTCTGGTGCCGGTTGCCTGGAGCTGTTTGCGTGGAGGAAGTTTGTCAGTTGGCCGTTGAGTGTCTTCCTGATGACATTTGCTGGGTAGGGAAGCAGGGTGATGTTCCAGGAGTTCCTGCGGTACTGCCGTCCGTTGTTTAAGAAGGGCCTGGGTCTCTTCATGCCTCCAGTTCCCATGGAATGTTGCAAACTCAAAGGAGACATTCATGACGTGCTGGACGTGGGCTTCAAGGGTGGGGAATGATGTGGTTGAGATGTTGTGTGGGAAGGGGCCTGATGGAGAGCCAGAGAGGATGGTGCACATGAGCCAGGTGGTGTATTTGCTGCTGACGGGAGTCCAGAACCTGAGGGGGGTTTGTCCCGCGGATAATAGTGCTGTCTGCCTCTGTGTGCCAAGGCTGTCGTGTATGTCCATGAGCTTGCAGTGGTAGAAATTTGCAAGGGATTTGATCTGCCTTGTAAGGGCGGGGTGTCTTTTGGGTGGAGAGCTACTGTCAGTCCACTCACAATGCTGATGAGCTTTATGTCGTGTGTTGTGGTGCCTCGGCCCTATCTGAAGGATCTCCACTTGTCCTTGCTGATGATATGGTGATGGCTGTGTGTGGCCTTTTCCAGGGCTGTAAGGTAACTGATGGTTCTTTGTGTTGCAAGGTTTGCACAAGAGTCCGGCTAGATCTGTATGAGTCCAGTAGGTCTGTCTTGTCCCAGGTGGCTTAACTGTTGTTGTGCTTCACAGGAAAGTCTGTCAATGTGGCAAGATTGTTGGATCAGTTGCTGATCCAGTGTGTGAGGTTGCAGGGTGTGGCTGGGGTGTTGGTTCGAGTTTGCCACACAGCTTGTCTGTGGTGACTTACCTCAAGGTTCTTTGGGGGATCGGTAGCGGGGTGTGGGGCAGTGTGTTGCTTGTCAGAGATGTGGATGCAAATGTTGATGGACCAATGATGGATGGTGGTGTGGTTCTCCTCCAGCAAGAAGTTACTGGGCCCAGCCACATGTAGCCTGTGGAGGTGAGGGCGTGCGTGCAGATGTACGTGTTGATGGCTTTGGGGATTTGTGGATGTAGGCCTGGAGATCTATAGATGAGAGTTACTCTGAGGGTTGCCAGGGGGTTCGTGCAAAACCGGATTTGTGACTCTGAGGGTGTACTTGTGAATAAATTGCAAGTCATCCGCCGGGATTGTTGGTGCCGGCACTGCGGGTGATCTTGTATCCGTCAGAGATGGCAATGAAGAAGTTGTGTGCTGAGGATGCTTTTATCCAGGTTACTGTCATGAAGGTGATGTATGGGGCTGTTGTGTTGAGGGGGTAACAGAGTCCAATGGCGTGCTGGTGGACGGAGCGGGTGTGGAGTAGAAGGCACATGACCTGGTTGTCCTGACAGGGTCTGGTAGGCGGGGCAGCGCTGTATAGGCAGTTGGAGTTGCACACTTAGCATGCGAAAGTGTTGTGTGTGCGCTTAGGGGTTGCCTGATAGCAGGTGGTTGCTTGTCTGG
Source organism: Triturus cristatus (assembly GCF_964204655.1). Lineage (NCBI taxonomy): Eukaryota > Metazoa > Chordata > Amphibia > Caudata > Salamandridae > Triturus > Triturus cristatus. The sequence goes on along the minus strand of NC_140579.1, from coordinate 478,795,295 downwards.
TGGACATTGCTTGGAGGGATGGCTGCAGCATGAGCCTGTTGTGTGACGTGGGTCATGCAAAGACCAGAGGGTCGTTCACTGTGCACGTTGCAGGCGCAGACGGTCCTGCCTTTGGCACGGTGTAGGAGAGTAGGGTCTGCTATCCTATGGTCACCCCAAATTTTTGCTTTTTGCTTCACTGGTTTTTGACATATTGAGGCTGTGGGCCTGCCAATCAGACCCCCAGCCTGCTGTTCTCTCTACTAAATGTACACTATGCACCCTAGGTGCACAACCAATTGGAAGTGGATCACCCTGTGAGCCCCTGTACCAGTGTACACTAGGTACCCAGGGCATTGGTGTATCTAAGGCCTACCAGGGGCTGAAGCATGTATTGTGCCACCCCTGGCCTGGCCTAACAAATTTGACACAACTGGCTGATCACTCAGCTGGGGTAAGTTGGTGTAACCACCTCTTACTTAGGTGTAGTATACCTATACCTAACCTTAAATGGGACACATGTTAACCTATAAGTCACTCCTATGGCAGGCCTTAACAATCCTGAAGGCAGAGTGCTTGGTTCCATGTGAGATGGTGCTCTGGCATGAGCTGAGCCTGTCTGCAGTGGTCGGAACCACTTCCTTCTACTGTTTCCAGATATCGTCATACCATATACTCTTAAGTGCATTATGAACCTCGCGGTTAAATGCTATCTTTGGTTTGGCTTTATCAAAACATGTCGAGTAAGGTGTCATACGAATTGGAATACTAACCCCTCGCCAATTCTGGCGACGGGGTTAGCATTCCACCCTTCTAGAGGGACACGACATGTACAGTACCTGAAACCCGGGTAAAATCAGACATAGCCACAGCTCCACAAAATGGATGCTGCCACCACAGACACAAGTCTGCCCTCCTGCTGCTGGGAGTCCTTCCAGCTTGGGAGGTGTGGACAAAGGGTTTCCTGCCAGGGGAGGTGCGTGCACCACCCCAGACAGGATTTTGTGTATTGGTCAGGTAGGGCTTGAAAGAAACCAGACATGCCTGAGGCTCACAAGGAGCCTCGGTGCATATGCCAGTTCAAACCGGTCCTGGGGCACACCAGCCCTGGACCTGGGGCGAGCTGGACAAAGGATTGGGGGTGTAACCACCCCCCTTCCTGGTCCCACCCTTAGGGAGGGACCTAGCAGGTAGTCCGGCCCCTAGAATCCGAATAAAGGTAGGAGCTGTGTCCTAAGACTTTAGACATCCTGGAATCAACTTAACTACAAGAAGAAGACGGGAACTTCGACGCTCTGCTGCACAGAGGACTGAAGCCAATCTCCCCTGTGGTCAGGGAGTGACCACCTTGCTAACGCAAGCACCATCCAGCGAATCAACGTCTGCTTTGCCGCCGCCTCCCGCCGGAGCCCGAGCCCAGAGACTGACAAGACCTGGACCTCCAGACCTCTCACCGCCCGATCCACAGTCCCTGAAAAGAAGGAACCCGTGGAGGCACCGAGACACGTGGAGCCAGCGGTCTTGAAAAGACCACGACAAGCTGCAAGCGCGACAACCGAGGCTCCCTCCAAGTTGTGCTTTGGGATCTGAGAAGCCCAACACCCGAGCAGCATCTGCACCAAAGGTGAGCCCTCCAGCATCTCCACGATCTGCGTGGGGCCCCTCTGCATTTTGCCACTCGACGCGCCTAACCGGTTGCTGGCCCGTTGGCTAGTGGCCATCTTGGCGACGAACTTCAAGAACTACACCGCTGGCCTGGTTGCTCCAGACTGGCCCTTGCTCCCCTCCAAAGGAGCAGTCCCTCTGACCTTGCTGGTCAGAACCATCAGCTTATTTTGTTCTCCACAACAATTGCTTTTGCCAAGGCTTGTTTGCTTCGACCAAGTCGCCGACACCGCCGACAGCGAGAACCTGCGTGGGACAGCTCGTGAACCGACTCCTGGACGTCGTCGACCTTCAGGGACCACGTGGCTGCAGAGACAAGCTGCACCTCTCCTCCTGTTTGCACCCGACATCGCCTGGTACCCACCTGGTGCCACGCTGGTCACTGGCTAGTGACTGTGAACACTATCCCCTCTTCTTACAGGTCTTCTACAACTCCGATCCACCCTTGGATCCACCGCATCCCTTCCGGACCGATCGCCTGCAGCATCTTTGTCTTCAGGCTCCATTGAACATATAGAAGAAACCCGACGCACTTCGAGACCTATGCACCCGCTTCCTGTGGGTGAGGTAAAGCTGGCACTCCGGTGCCCAAGTGTAGAGTATCATCTCTAGTGTCTGTGTTTCCAATCTTGAGTTCATAGTCCATCCGGAAGATCCTTTTTGCAGTAACTTTGTAACTTTTACGCACCCATTGAAAACCTATGGGAGCCCGCGTGTGACTATTTGCTCTGCACACGCAACCCGTGGATCTCCTGGTCACTAACTAAAGTTAGCTCCTTGTAGGCCCAGCGATTCTAGAGGCCCTAGGCCTTTTCCCTTTTCTGTTTGTGGTACTTATACCACTATTTTAGTATATGGTTCGAGTGGCCACCAGGGCCTATCCATATAAAGTGCAACTTCTGTGTATTCTAACGTATTCTTGTTTAACGATTTGTGCTCCTGTGCTCATAAAGAGTCTAGGGGATACTTTGAGAAATAAATACATATATATTTTCAATATATATCTGTGTGGTGTCCTTTCATTGGTATAAAGGGGGGTTACATTTGGTAAAACAGCCTGCTTAACACGCTTTGACGAGTTTAGCCTCAAAGACTGCTTAGCCTACGCTACCACTAGGGCAGCTAGTCCGAAAAGGTTGACTTACAACCACACCATAAGGGTTGCTTGGCATGGTACAAGGTGGTCACTTTAACTAGTGAACATCATATACCAGGCCAACTTCTCACACACGGCGTTGGCGCAACAGTGGCACAGACAAGCTGCTGGCTGCATGAAGAATGGGTGGAGGGGGGAAGGGAGGAGCATTTTGGAGGCGTGTGGGTTGCAGAATCAGGGCACTCGGTGGGGCGGTGCCGCAGGTGAGGCAGCAGCAGGCGGAAGGGGTGAGAAACTAGGCAAAAAGTAGCACACAAAGACAAGGAGGCCAGAAAGACACAGTGCAACAGGTGTATGTAAAGGAAGGAGTGTCAGGTTACTCATGGGTCACTCCGAGAAAATGTATGAAGAATCAACAAAAATGACGGCCACAGAATCACGCAACAAAATGCGGAGCTGCGCACAGGAGATACACCGTCAGCAGGGGTTGACATCCCATTGTGGGGAGCAACCTGCACAAATACATACACAACCAGGTACTTCATGCACAATAGAGATTATTAGCCATGCATGTTGCCGAAGTACATGTACACTCATATGTTCAATCTTTGACAATTATGCCATAGATGACGCATGCAAACTGGCAAGAGATCTGCAGTGACAGAGATGAGGCACTTTGGATTGTGCTGAACACCTTTATTGCACAAACTCACAAAAAGGGAAATGCAGCCATACGAACAGACTCACAGGTCAGTTGACAGAACATGTGGGACATACGCTGGACCCCCCCTTCACAACACGGATGTTGTGAATCCCAATGAACTGGCACACAAGTTAAGGGGATGAGCCAAACACATCCTGCTGCACACGGAGAGGCTGCAAATCACCATAGAGCCTGTTGTTGTGATGTCCCACACTATGTCCACCCGTAGCATCACCAATGTTTCAGAGGCAAGGTTTACGCACATTGATGCCTTCATCAGACTCCACACTCCACTACAGATGACTGTCAAGAAGGGTGACTATCATGTCATGAGAGTGATGCTACATGTTATATGCTCCATGGTGAGAAGACATGTATGCATGGTACCACAACATGCACAGAAGCAGTCCCCACACATTCCCAACCCGTACCACCATCAAAAAGCCTTGCTGCAATCCTTACCCAAACTGACATTTCCACATGTCCGTGCATGGAACGCTGATTCAGCACACGTTGCAATCCTCATGAGGAATAGCAGGAGGACAAAGATGACACGAGCAGACAACAGGCGCAAACACCTGGGAATGACAGACACACAAGAAGTCACCTAAAACAAATCTCGCCGCACACATGGTCAGTTACGAAACATGAACAATGTTGGACACATGCAAATTTCAAAGAAAGTCTCTCCGCAAAACTGTGTGGCATGACATCATCACTCGAGTGACACATCAGTACACACATCAAAGTCACTTTGCATTCAGTCAGCTGGACACACACATTGCAACACATGCCACTCAATGCTACAAGCTTGCACACTCATACCCAGTGACTCACCATTATGAGAAGAAGTTGCGTATGAGCTGACTCCGGATATCATCCTCCTCCTCCTCATCACTTGCTTCGTGACCAAGCCCTGGATCCTCCACGGGTGGGTGTTGCTGCTCATCAGGATCAAGGATGAGTGGCACTGCCTCCTCAACGGCCATGTTGTGCAGCATGCAGCACACAATGAAGATTTTGCAGACCTTCTCCGGTGCATATGGGAGGGACCCGCCTGTCTTGTCAAGGCACCGGAATCGGCTCTTCAGGAGGCCAAACGTCCTCTTAATCACTCACCTGGTCTGCCCGTGTGCAATGTTGTACCTATGATCTGCAGCTGTTCTTGGGTTGCGGAGAGGTGTCATTAGCCATGGCATGTTGGGATATCCAGAGTCCCCTACATGGAAACATCATGTAAATAAGTGGGTCAGGAGATGCCGTAAGAGCCAAAGATACTGCAACACACAGGACCAACAGAGTATACCCACCAACAAGACATGCTCGTTCGTTGTGCAGCCGCAGCATCATTTGTGGCACCCTGCTACGCCTCATGATGTAGGCATCGTGTGCTGATCCTGGAAAACGTGCACAGACATGGGAAATCAGCATGTTAGCAAGACACACCACAAGGGCATTTATTGAGTGGCAATGTTTACGGTTGCAATAGGCTTGCTCCTGTGCCTGTGGTGGTACCAAAGCCACATGTGTCCCATCGATGGACCCAATGACATGGGGCATCCCTCCCAGGGCCTAGAAATCACCCTTCACATCTGTCAACTCCTCAGGAGTAGGAAATGTGATGAATTCATCAAGGTGCTCCAACATGGCTGCCAAAACATCACGCAGGACACGGCTGAACATTGTCTGTGATATCCCACCAACATCAGCTATGGTCAATTGAAACGTATCTGCCAGCTTGTCGGTCAAGTCCACAATCAACTGTTGAGTGAATCTGTAACGTCGGATGCAGGCACGTTCCCTCATGGCAGCCAAGTCTGGCATTGTTCTTGGGACAGGCGGTGCCCTGCAAGACATTGGTAGGAATAATGAAGATTGAGAGTCTGCCAACATCAATGTCAATGAGCATAGCACATGCTAAACTGCTACTAAACATCAGGTAACTAAGGAGTCTGGTGTGTGCAATACATCCAGGACACATTTGCCAGCTTGCTGGCACTCCTACGAAAAGCCAGATACACCTGTTGATTCTCAAGTCTACATGACATGCCCTGAAATGAGCTGGGGGCAAGTCTGAGTGAACAGCCAGTGATATCACCGGAGTGACACACATCCACATAGCAGCATTGGAAGGATGTTATCTCATCCAGACAGTTGACTGCAAAGCACACGCACAGGTCACATGGAATGTCAAATGTACATATGAAACACATTGCGATGAAGGGGTACATGTGACAACAAATAAACACAGCCATTGAGACGACGCAGACATGTATGCCTGGGAAAATATGATGTCCAATGCACACAGACCCTACAACCGTGGGAATCCACATGTGGCATGGTGAGCGTGGATGTGTGCCATGCCCATCTCCACACAGACCCATGTTGGATGCACCAACAGCAGATGCAGTTGACGGAACACTAACAGCAAGCTCATGGGAACACATGACACACACCTGACATAGTCACATAGGGGCACGCTGATCGTGACATGTCAGTTGATAGAGTGTCCCTGTCCCTGGCCTCAGGAGACAGGTGCGGGTGGTGATGACTGTGCCATCCCACTGCTGCTGTGCATGACACAGTTGGACTACAGACACACATGTGGCAAGTGTCAAGGTGATGTGTGCCACATAGTGCCCTATCACACATGACATGTCATCAAACATCAATTGTGCAACTAGATGAGTGGACCTGTGCAATATCACTGGCTGACACACCTAGGGCCTGCACATGAAAGTATGCAATGACAAGTACTTGATGGACATCCTTGTGCGACTCGTAGCCCTCCATTCCTGCCGTGTGTACGCCTCGTATCACTGTTTTACTGGTGCCGTAGGGGTACGTGTGAAACGCACCGTACACCCGCATTCATTGCGTGTGTACGGTCCGTATCACTGTTCTACTGGTGCCGTACGGGTACGTGTGAAACGCACCGTACCCACGCATTCATTGCGTGGGTACGGTCCGTATCACTATTGTAGTGGTGCCGTACGGGTATGTGTGAAACGCACCGTACACCTGCATTCATTGCGTGTGTACGGTCCGTATCACTATTGTAGTGGTGTCGTACGGGTACGTGTGAAACGCACCATACCCACGCATTCATTGCGTGTGTACGGTCCGTATCACTATTGTAGTGGTGCCGTACGGGTACGTGTGAAACGCACCGTACACCCGCATTCATTGCGTGTGTACGGTCCGTATCACTGTTCTACTGGTGCTGTACGGGTACGTGTGAAACGCACCGCACACCCGCATTCATTGCGTGTTTACGGTCCGTATCACTGTTCTACTGGTGCCGTAAGGGTACGTGTGAAACGCACCGTACATGTGTGTGGATTTCAAAATTACATAGGGGACACATAGGGGACAAGTATTAGGCCCAAAATGCATGCTGGTTGTCATGGATACAGAGTTTTCATTTGCAATGTGTCCATCAGGTGTCCTGGAACAGTCAGTTGGCCAAATAATACAATGTTGCAAAAGTGGTTGTTGACTTGACATGATGCTCAAAATTTAAACGATGCGAATGCGTGTCATTGGTGTATGTTTAAAGTGATTGGAGTAAACGTATGATGCGAATGAGTCTGACCAATCACTATGTACTCCTCTAAATGAATGCCCCTCAGCAAGACAGATATAAGGCAGCCAGAACCCATGAGAGGGCACTCGCCTGCACAACTTTCCAGTCGACCACACTGCTGCTGTCTCTGCTTCCTCTGGACCATGTCACGTACTGTGGAGAGGGCCCAGCCATTCACCCTAGAGGAGAATGAGGCGTTGCTGGACGTCCTCCTCCCACAGTACCCCAAGCTGTATGGGAGACCAGGGGAGCAGGTGAGTGCTGACTCCACTACCTTTCCCTATGCACCTGTTGTGTGAGTGTCACTTCTGGCATTGTGTCCAGGTGTGACAGACATGCAATGTTGTTTAGAGTGGGTCACAGGGGGGGGGGACATGCTTGTGTCTCTCATGCAGAGCATGAGGTAGTTCCTGTGTGCACTCTTCACTTGCATTGTGCTTACTGTGACATTCACTGCACAGTGCATGACACATTCAGCCTGGCAAATCCTTGGTGGCTTTTTTTCCTATTGTCCTGAGGTGATTCAGTGGTCCCCCCCGGTGTGACAGGTGACTGTACCCACAGATGTGTATGAGTTGAGTGGACCTGTGGTGAGAGTGTCCAAATGATGTGTACGACCTCATGGACATTGATGTGTGTGAATGTTCCTTGTCATGTGGGTGAGTGTCTATGTGAAGTGCTGCACCACAACTGCATGGAGGAGGAAACAGCTCTACCCATCTGATGTGACAAGTAAGCCATGCTGTGTGTCTGACTTGCAGAGCTAGCACGACACCTGTGACACCCCACAGGCAAGTGGCACATGTGCAGAGTGAGGGTTGTATCCGCTGTTGTGACTGACAGGCGAGTGATCTGGGCCTGGGTGTGTCTTTCTAGTCTGCTGAGGGTGCGTCAGTGGAGTGGGACATTTGACTGCTTGGCACGTGCTGTCCATCTGCTTGCTGTTGCATGTGCTGCACAGTGTGTGCCATGATCAGTGAGTGTGTCGCACCCCTTATGCCACCTGTTGACTTTCAATGCCATGTAGTGCATTGGGGCTTGCACACAGGCCAATTTCTCATTGAGAATGATGCCATTCCTGTCAGCATCCTATGCCCTGTTCAACATATCAAAGATGTTCAAATGTGTGTCTCTGGGACATGGAGCAGGTGTAGTGATGTTGTCTCACTTTGTCATCCTGACAGGTAACTGCCTACGAGAAGATGGTGATCTGGCAGGACATCGTCAGGGCCGTGAGATTGGCGGGGGATCGTAGTCGACGCCTACCGTAGGTCCGAAAACGGTGGCAGGACATCTGGTGCTGGACCCGGCGGATCGCCCGGGTCCAGCTGGGGCTTGAAACTCCTCGCCCCCACGGTGGGCGCCGACGCTTGACCTCCCACATGACCCGTGTCCTGGCGGTGGTCTTCCCTGACCTCGATAGGCAGTTACAGGAGAGACTGCAGCAACGAAGGGGTAGGTACATGGCTGTTTGTTGTGTTATGTGTCACCAGCTTTTGGAAGTGCTCTGAGCCTGGATATACTCCCAGAGTTTATATGTGCAGTGCATTTTCTGTTCCCCAATGTCACCTGGTGCTCTTTTTCATCCCATCCCCTCCTTGACATGTGTCCCCTGGTCTGTGTGTAATCACATTTGCACATGGTCATCTTGGGTGCCAGAAAATCAAAGTGCACATTGCTTTCCGCATCATGTGGGAGGGTGGTCTGTGACATGTGTTGGTACCTTGCCTGTGCCATGACCTGCTCACTATGTTTGGGGTCCATATTTTTGGGCACTGATGATGAGTCTCAACATAGGAGTGTGAGGTTTCAACTGAACACTCTTGCAGCATGCATGACCAATGTTGTGGCCTCAGACATGTTGTGCATGTGTAGGAGATATGCATAGTGCCATGACGGTTGCTCATGGTACAGTCAGCTCATTCCAGGAACACGTAGCAGTGTGCCCACTACAATCCCCTGAGACACCTTGGCCTCCTAATCATGTGTGTCATCCAACACTGTGCACAATCTATGTGGGTTCAGCATAGGTCATCCTCTGTTACATTGTTCCCTGGCCTAGTTTGTATATTTCCAATGTGTGCTACATGTGTCCACTGGACATGGATACAACATTTGGCTTGTGCATACTCACACTGGGCAGTGCCTGTGTGGCTATTCACAACAATCCGTTGATGGTTGTTTGTCACAAATATGTGTTGGCAGCCCCACGAGGTGATGTTGTGTCAATTTAGCAATTGTTGCTGCACAGTTTTTGAAACCCTGATTAAGAGGTGTCACTTCTTGATCTGTATCAATCACATTGACTCAGGTATGGGGGGGTTGTGCGGGAGAGGCCTACATGGGCACCCCTGATTTCTCCTTGCCAGGTCTGACCTGTGTGTGAGAATTGGCTGTACAAAGAATCACCGTGCAGTGCCCCTGTGATGGTGGCCAGTGCTTAATGTTCGTGCTTTGCAGCCTGTGTAATGTTTTTAACTACATGAATACTGCTCAAAAATTATTGGCACATGTGTGTGGTTCAGATGCAACGCAGTTTAATCTTTGTGTGCTGACATCTGTGTGGACATTCTGGCTTGCCACGAGGGTGTCTCCACAGTACAGCTATGTTTTTTTACAACATAATTGCAGGCCCATTAGCTTATGCATTGTCCTGGGTTTGGACATGTGTGCCACTCTACATGACAGGCAGTGGGTCATATGTGTAGCCAACTGTGTCATCAGGTAACGGATGGCCATGTGACAACTGACATAATTCAAGTTGTTAGTCAAAAATGTTTGTACCTTGGCACTCACAGCACTTGTCGACAGTTCTTCATGTTTTAAATGTGGTAATTTGATGATTTGTGTTAAGAAAACTAATGTGCCTGCATGAAAGATGTCTCCCAAGGAAGTGCACACCAAACGACATTTCCACTTTCATGGAACACGCTGGCACCTTTTCAAAGAAGCCATTGTTAGAATTAAATGGTGTTGCAAATTCTCCGTATACATGTTCCCACAGTGGTCTTGATTTTGTGAAAATCCTTTGTTGTTGGTGATACAAACTAACGTGTGTCAAGACATCAAGACCTCCGTGTGCCCATGTATATGTACTTTCTGCAACACCATTTATTTCTAACAGTGGCTTCTTTGATAAGGTGCCAGCTTCTTCAATGACATTGTAAATGTAGTTTTGTGTGGTCTTCCCTGCAAACAGTTGCACTATTGTTGTGCTGATGTGTGTCAACATTTCCTTTGTTGGAGACGGATCCCTTCAACAATGGCCATCCCTGCTCACCGATGTCTCCTGCTGAATCGTCTGTGCCATCCTTGCTAGTCAATGTACTTGTGTTTTGAGTATGTCGAAATGCCTTCAGGGACAAATTCACCCTTTTCAGCACTATGCATGTGTGTAATCACAGCCTACCACACAAATGGTACTTGTTATGCAGGGTATTTGGGCATGTGACTCACAATTGTGGGCATTGTATCTAGGGGACTTCCACCCTATTCCTTCCATGAGAGACAACATCGCGGTGGCTGGACCAGCACCTGGACATTCCTATCAGTCCTGGGATGTGCGTGACAGTGAGTGTTCCCTTTGGCTATCTTAGTTTTGTAGGCAGTTACATGACTATACAGTCTTGTGGCATGATATCAGGGTGTGTATTGTGCTGCATCCGCCATGGGTGGGTATGCATGTGTTGCTTGTCCTCACACCCACATGTGGTGTGTCATGCAGTGGGTGAAAGACATCCATCCTCCTGGGAGTGGGACACTGCTGTCAGTGATGTGTTGTTATGGCACTGTTATCATAGTCCAAAGTTAGGGATGCGTACATACCACCATGTAGGTGTGGTCATCTGATAATGATGTACACCCTCCCATATCTATGTCCACTGCTGGGAGTCCTCTGCACCCACCCCCATGTCTCTGTGCACTGCTGGGAGTCCTCTGCACCCACCCCTCATATTGCTTGCCACTGCTAGTAGTCATATGCACCCACCCCTCATATTGCATGCCACTGCTGGTTATCATTTGGACCCACCCCCATGTCTCTGTCCACTGCTGGGAGTCCTCTGCACCCACCCCTCATATTGCATGCCACTGCTGGTTGTCATATGCACCCACCCCTCATATTGCATGCCACTGCTGGTAGTCATATGCACCCACCCCCATGTCTATGTCCACTGCTGGGAGTCCTCTGCACCCACCCCTCATATTGCATGCCACTGCTGGTAGTCATATGCACCCACCCCTCATATTGCATGCCACTGCTGGTAGTCATATGCACCCACCCCTCATATTGCATTCCACTGCTGGTTGTGATCTGCCCCCACCCCCATGTCTCAGTCCACTGCTGGGAGTCCTCTGCACACACCCCTCATATTGCATGCCACTGCTGGTAGTCATATGCACCCACCCCTCATATTGCATGCCACTGCTGGTAGTCATATGCACCCACCCCCATGTCTCTGTCCACTGCTGGGAGTCATATGCACCCACCCCTCATATTGCATGCCACTGCTGGTTGTCATATGCACACACCCCTCATATTGCATGCCACTGCTGGTAGTCATATGCACCCACCCCCATGTCTATGTCCACTGCTGGGAGTCCTCTGCACCCACCCCTCATATTGCATGCCACTGCTGGTTGTCATATGCACCCACCCCTCATATTGCATGCCACTGCTGGTAGTCATATGCACCCACCCCCATGTCTATGTCCACTGCTGGGAGTCCTCTGCACCCACCCCTCATATTGCATGCCACTGCTGGTAGTCATATGCACCCACCCCTCATATTGCATGCCACTGCTGGTAGTCATATGCACCCACCCCTCATATTGCATTCCACTGCTGGTTGTCATCTGCACCCACCCCCATGTCTCAGTCCACTGCTGGGAGTCCTCTGCGCACACCCCTCATATTGCATGCCACTGCTGGTAGTCATATGCACCCATCCCTCATATTGCATGCCACTGCTGGTAGTCATATGCACCCACCCCCATGTCTCTGTCCACTGCTGGGAGTCATATGCACCCACCCCTCATATTGCATGCCACTGCTGGTAGTCATATGCACCCACCCCCATGTCTCTGTCCACTGCTGGGAGTCATATGCACCCACCCCTCATATTGCATGCCACTGCTGGTTGTCATATGCACCCACCCCTCATATTGCATGCCACTGCTGGTAGTCATATGCACCCACCCCCATGTCTATGTCCACTGCTGGGAGTCCTCTGCACCCACCCCTCATATTGCATGCCACTGCTGGTAGTCATATGCACCCACCCCTCATATTGCATGCCACTGCTGGTAGTCATATGCACCCACCTCTCATATTGCATTCCACTGCTGGTTGTCATCTGCACCCACCCCCATGTCTCAGTCCACTGCTGGGAGTCCTCTGCACACACCCCTCATATTACATGCCACTGCTGGTAGTCATATGCACCCATCCCTCATATTGCATGCCACTGCTGGTAGTCATATGCACCCACCCCCATGTCTCTGTCCACTGCTGGGAGTCATATGCACCCACCCCTCATATTGCATGCCACTGCTGGTAGTCATATGCACCCACCCCCATGTCTCTGTCCACTGCTGGGAGTCATATGCACCCACCCCTCATATTGCATGCCACTGCTGGTTGTTATCTGCACCCACCCCCATGTCTCTGTCCACTGCTTGGAGTCCTCTGCACCCACCCCTCATATTGCATGCCTCTGCTGGTAGTCATATGCACCCACCCCCATGTCTCTGTCCACTGCTGGGAGTCCTCTGCCCCCACCCCCATGTCCCTGTCCACTGCTGGGAGTCATTTGCACCCACCCCCATATGTCTGGACACTGCAGGTATTCATCTACAGCCACCCCTATATGGCTGACCACTGCTGGGAGTCCTCTACAGCCACCCCTACATGTCTGGACACTGCTGGTATTGATCTGCAGCCACCCCCATATGGCTGGCCACTGCTGGGAACCCTCTGCACCCACCCACCCACCCACCCCCTTGGAGCAGTACACTGCTGGCCTGGACCTACACACACACCAATATGAAGGTAACATGCAGGGCCAGACAGTAACCCCACATTTGTGGCGTGTGTACGCCTCGTATCCCAAATGTACTGGTGCCGTAGGGGTACGTGTGAAACGCACCGTACCACCGCATTCATTGCGTGTGTACGCATCGTATCACTATTGTACTGGTGCCGTAGGGGTACGTGTGAAACGCACCATACACACGCTTTCATTGCGTGTGTACGGTCTGTATCACTGTTCTACTGGTGCCGTAGGGGTACGTGTGAAACGCAGCGTACCCGCGCTTTCATTGCGTGTGTACAGTCCGTATCATTATTGTACTGGTGCCGTAGGGGTACGTGTGAAACGCACCATACCCACGCATTCATTGCGTGTGTACGGTCCGTATCACTATTGTACTGGTGCCATAGGGGTACGTGTGAAACGCACCATACCCACGCATTCATTGCGTGTGTACGGTCCGTATCACTATTGTACTGGTGCCATAGGGGTACGTGTGAAACGCAGCGTACCCGCGCTTTCATTGCGTGTGTACAGTCCGTATCATTATTGTACTGGTGCCGTAGGGGTACGTGTGAAACGCACCATACCCACGCATTCATTGCGTGTGTACGGTCCGAATCACTATTGTACTGGTGCCGTAGGGGTACTTGTGAAACGCACCGTACCCACGCATTCATTGCGTGTGTACGGTCCGTATCACTATTGTACTGCTGCCATAGGGGTACGTGTACACGTCCACTTCCGTAGTTGCGGTACGCAGGGGTTGCTGGCCACGCCCCCCCAAGTGACCAGACCCTGGTGGTAATGTGTGGGCTCCATATTATAGGTTTAGCTTTGGGTATGGGGTATGTTTCCTGCCCCTCACCCCCACCCTGGCCCCTGGGTGTTGTTCTCACCTTCTGCGGCGTGTGCGTCGGGTCCGGTGCACCAGGTCGTAAGCTAGGAGGACTGGGATGACACGTGCGATGGGGTTCATGGCATGTACGTCGCGTACCGGGGCTCCGTTGCGTAGCGGTTCGCGTTCTGCTTTTCCGGTACTTGCTGGGCCAGAAACCTCTGCCTGAATACGTCCGGACGTTGCGTACAAACTGTTCCGGATCAGAATCGTTGTTTTTTTTGACCCGTACAGGCTTTTGTACGAAACGTACGGAAATAGACTTTCTGTACGAATTGTACTTCCTAGGTTGTCCGGAAAGTTTACCGGGTATGAGTCGTACGGAGAAAACGCTCCGTACAACGATTCATACAGCCTTTTTCCAGGATTGGAATCGGCCCCTTAGTTGTTCTTCCAAGTTTCCTAACAGTATTACATCTTCTTGAGCTTGATACAATTCTGTTTCCACCTCATACATGGCAGTTGCTGCTTCATTTTCAACAATTGGTTGTCCAAGCGGATCTTGACTCAGTGCAGCAGAACTTTGACTGTCTTGAGAACTGTCTCTAGCAATCTCAGCTGCAATTGTAGCTTCTTGATCAATTTCATCATTCAACATTTTCACATAATTTGCAAAAGCACTGCATTGTATGCTATCTTTACAAGCATTAAATGAATCTTCATAGCTCTGAAAATCTCCAAGTAATTCCAGTTCTGAATGCCATGGTTTGAACATTTGCAAAAGGGCTAAATAGTAAAATTCCCTTTTATCAGCAGTGTCGCAACTCAGTTTCCTGTGATTAATTAAATTTCCTTTCCTTTGTTTCACCAGACATCCTTCGGAACCAATCACTGCATATTTTCCATCATTGATGTTCTCTGTAGTATTCCGTTTAAAAGTGTAGTTTTGCAGCACTTCATAGAGACACATGTTCTCAAGATGATGACTTCTGTTTGGGTAATATGTGTCCAACATATTTGTTTTCAAAATATCTGTACTTTCTGACTCTTTTTCTGCTAAATATTCAATTTCTTGAACAGATTTCAGTACCCGATTTCGCATTCCTGTAAGACCTAGACTCACCCAAATGATTCTTCTACTTTTGGAATATAGACTTGCAGATGATAACCGATCTGAACATTCATATGCTCCAATTTCACGATGCGATAACATCTTCAAACTGAAACTGTATAATTTCTTACTTAGAGTCTTCTCGTGAGAAATCTCTTCCCACATTTCTTTCAATTCAGTCTTTTCTGATTTAGTAATGTAGGATGTTACATATCGAGCAACAGCAATGGAATTGTCCGCAACATACTGAATATCCATGTTAGCGTTCCACATGGATAAAATAACTGGATTGTAGTCATTTATGTATTTTGATTCTTCGCTTCTTCTTAAGTTGTAGGTATTTTTCGGAGACTTTCTTGTGATGGTATGTTGCATAGCTGACATAAAACTGTTCACTCTTCCTTTGGATAATACAGGACGTGGAAATCCAAAACGACATTTGGTATAGAACTTATCCTTTGACTTGTACTTTCGTCGATATTATTTTCCACACCTATGGCTTTTGAATCGTAAGACTTGTTGTTTTAAGTTTTTATCTTCTCTGCTATTGGGTACAGCACATGTGGCATAATCTTCAATGAAAGACAAAACAGTTTCATCTGAATCTGTTCCAAATTTGGGGACGTCCTTGATCCATAACAACATATGTATATGAGGAGCACCTCTTGCTTGATACTCCTTTCTCCAAAAGAAATCCACAACTTCTCCAAGAGGAGGATTCTTTTTATTGCAGATGAAAGATATCATAGCTTCAAATCTATGATTGAAATATCTGCATACATTAACAGGATCCAAAGAGCACAATTCTACAGGTGTCTTGTATTCAATATTTTATATATTGGAATTTGCCTCTCGAAGAAATTCAAGTAAATCATCCCAAGCATACTCAGCACAGCTTAGTGTAACAAACCATGTAGGAGTTCCCAAGTTCTCCATGACGACGGTACCAATATTCATTAGTCCCACGCTGACATGCCATCAGATTAATCAACTGAGATTCAAAATGATCATCTCTCTGATGCACTTTATCCATAAAATCCTTTGCAGTTACATTTTGCAGATGCATTCCAGTTTTTAAAATGTGATTTACTGCATATGAAAGTCCAGACAAGTCACTTTCAAACAGAAGATGAAACATATAAGGGATACATTGTCGAAATCTTGGATCTTCTGCATATAATCTTGTTTTCCGATATTCAGATGCAGGAATCTGCACAGGACGTTCATCATATCGTCCACCTTTTCCTGTTGGAAACAATTGTGGGAAACAACGAGCTTCCAAGCTCTCTTCCCATACACTCATGGGACTTCCTGTTGCTTTTTTCATTTGGAACAACTCATTCGTATTCCCCATCACCTCTTTGGAATGAAGTGGATGTACACTGTAATGTTCATAGATTTCTTCACATCTGGACATATCCCCTTTTTCTATATGTCCACTTAATGTTTCAGTATCTTCTGCTAAATCTATTTCTTCTTCTTGTACAAACACATTTCTATAGTACTCATTATTTTTTAACAGATACAATGATGCCGTTTGCACTTTTCTAACATCCACTAACTCTTGCCAGATTTTCTTATTCTTAGTAGGAACACCATTAACTAGAATGACTAGTGGCTCATTTTCTGCATGGTCTATACCAATAGTTTCAATATTTTTCTTTAAATCTAACAGTAAATACACAACTCTTCCTTTCAATCCTCTTTGCAACTCTGATGGAGGTAATTTACCTGTTTTAGGCTCCATACGAACAATAGCCTGAAACGGGTGAACACATTGAATGAGAATAGACTCATACGTATTTAAATCTATCAGCTCTGGAGGAATAGCAACCAACTCTAGATTATTATGAACAGCTCTAGCAGGCATTTTATTCTCATCTAATTTGTTATAAAAATGTTTGTAAATACGCTGCTCAGATCCCAAATCAAAACAATCCTCTACCAACAAATAAGTTGCAAATTCCATCCACTTATCATTATCTTCTATTTCACTTTTTAAATACAGATTGACACCCCTAGTCTGATTTTTATAGTGAGTTCGCCGACAACAAATACAAGAAACATTTGGTCTTTCACCTGAAATTACCTTAACCCCTTCAGTGCCCGCCCCTTTCCCTGCCCTGTGCCGGCCGTTGTATTAGCGGGCGGGGTCTATGACGAGCTGGACTCGTCATGGGCACAGCGCCACCGCGGCCCATGACGAGTCCAGCTCGTCATGGGCACTGAAGGGGTTAAACTTTGTGATTTCATCCTCAAACTTTTTTGTAATTACGGGTTCTACATTGTCTTCAACATTTTGTTCTACTAATGTGTCAGTTTCTGCACTCTCTTGCTGAGGACCAAAGTAACAAAACTCAATATCATCACAAACACTTCTTCACATCTGATACTGACCCATGCAAAAGAGCACTCTTCAGCTCATTTAACTTTAGTGCTGGACTTTTTGCATAATACAATCTTCTCACTAACTTCCGCATTTGAGTGTGATGTACAGCCAGCATCCTGAAATGGTGAAAAACACTTTGACAAACTTTCCTAGAAAGACAAGCCAGAGAATGACCTTGCAAACCAGTATTTTTTCTCACTCTGCAAGGGTCTAGTCCGTGCAACACCTTAATCTTTAGTTTAACACTTTTTTTAACTATATGCTCGTAAAAAACTACATCATTTATCAATAGATTCCTATTGTACACTACAAATACTACTGCAATCCCAAGTGTACACAGGGTGTTTAGGACGTCTCCCTAGAACTTCATCAGCTATCACTTCTTCTGCATTTCTTTCAACCATTTTCTCTTTCTCAATTGGACAACCATCTCTAACCTCATAACCTCTACCACTGGTGTCAACTACATACAGTAAGTTTTTGCTCTGTAAATAACTCTCTGCATTAAAGAAAGGCTCTGAACTGGAACTGTCTTTCCATTCTCCCAAAAAAACATCACACATTATTTTTCTATTAATTACTCTTTTCCTCCTACTCTTGGCCTTCATTAAATGGATTGGTTTATCTAGTGATCGAATTCTGTATAATACTAAAATGAATAGTTTCCTTTGTACTTCAAAAGCCTTTTCAACAATGCTTTCAATATGCTTCTTCTTTTTATAAAATAGAACTCTCTTTTTATATTTCTTCACATCTTTCAGCAAATTATGTACTACTCTCTTGTAAAATATTTTTTTGCGTAATTCCTTATACTGATTTTGCCTTCTTTTACCATACTTTGTCTCCTTTGACTGAACATTTGCTTTTTTGCCTTTCCTCTTATTTTGATTTTTTTTTCTAGTTGAAGCATTCTCAGTGGTTTCAGCATTCTGTACATTCTGTTTGCTCCTACAAACATTTTTAATAAATTGCTTTGTGATCTTACCAGAAGATTTTTTCTTTTTAGCCACATTATGTTGTACATTCAATACTTGTGGTTGATGTTTCTTCAAGTAATTTTCCTGTCTCTGTTCTTTTCTTTTTTTTTCTGGCATGATTTCTGTATTTTAATGTTGAAAAACAGTATCTGTAAAAAAGAATCACAAATAAAAGTATATTAATAACTTTCAAATGTATACTATTCTATTACTGTAGAAACACATTTTATATAAAAACTGACTAAGAAACTATAGCCCTGAAGCACAAGTGTAACGATGGTTAAAACACTACATGCATAGTGCATACTACTTTGAAGCAGATCATGCCCTAAAGCCTACCTCACTAAAAGACTACATGCTAACTGACTGAATGATTACAGTACTATAAGGAGACACACTCGGTGAGTGACAGGGTATTTGCTAGAAGTGTATGAATACTGACATGGATATTGATGGTGTGAAAGACAAGTGTGTAGGTGATTAGAGACCTACATGCATAGTGGACACGTGTTTGAATCCATCCATATGAGAAGGCCTGTCTCAGTGTAATAGTACTTGGATACTGACTGAATGTTTTGAGTATTGCAAGGAGAGTGCCAGGATGAATTTATAAGTATTTGTATTTTGGTGCAGTAAATACATTAGTACATGGTGCTGAATAAGTCACTGGAGAAGTATAAGGGGAGTGACAGAGTGTTTGCGGGAACTATATGAATACTCTCTGGGATATTGAAGGTGTGAAAGACAAGTGCGTAGGTGGCTAGAGACCTACATGCATACTGGATAGACGTTTGAAACAGTCCATAGAGTAACACTTGGATCACTGCAAAACTACCTGTAAGTGTATGAATACTGACTGGGGAATTGAAGGTCTGAAAGACAAGTGTGTAGGTGGTTAGAGGAATGCATACATAGTGGATAGGTGTTTGAAAAAGTCCATGTGCTAGGGCCTGGCTCACTGCATGAGTACTTGGGTACTGACTGAATGATTAGAGTACTGCAAGGAGAGTGCCTGGGTGAATTTATAAGTGGTTGGCTTTTGGCGCAGTGAATGGATTAGTACATGGTGCTGAATGGGTCACTGGAAAAGTATAAGGAGAGTGACAGAGTGTTTGCGGGGACTGTATGAATACTGTCTGGGATATTGAAGGTGTGAAAGACAAGTATGTAGGTGGCTAGAGACCTACATACCTAGTGGATAATCGTTTGAAACAGTCCATAGAATAACACTTGGATCACTGCAAAACTAGATGAGTACTGACTGAATCATTAGAGTACTGCAAAAAGAGTGACTGGGTGAATCTTTTTAAGATTTTGGATTCTAGTGCAGTGAATAGATTAGTACTTACTGCCAAATGAGTCAGTGGAGGTGTGCAATTAAAGTGACAGAGTGTTTATTGGAGTTTATAGATACTGACAGAGAAATTGAAGGTCTGAAAGGCAATTGTGTTGGTAGTTAGAGGCCTCCATGCACGTTTGAATCAATCCATGTGCTAAGGCCTGCCTCACTCCATTAGTACTTAGGTACTGACTGAATGATTAGACTATTGCAAGAAGCGTACCTGGGTGAATTTATAAGTTTTCAGTTTTGGCGCAGTGAATGCATTACTACATGGTGCTGAATAAGTCACTAGAGCAGTGCAAGGGGAGTGACAGGATGTTTGCTGGAAGTACATGGATACTGACTGGGGAATTGAAGCTGTTAATGACAAGTGTATAGTATGTTAGAAGACTGCATGCATACTGCATAGACATTTGAAGCAGTCTATGTGGTAATGCATGGTTCACTACATGAGTACCTGGGAACTGACTGAATCATTAGACTACTGCTAGGAGAGTGCCTGGGTAAAACATTTAAGTTTTTCAGTTTTGGCGCAGTGAAGAGATTAGTACATGGTACTGGATCAGTCACTGGATGAGTGCAAGATGAGTGACAGGATGTTTATTGAAGTATATAGATACTGACTAGTTAATTAAAGAAGTGAAAGACAAGTGTGTAGGTGACTAGAGGTCTGTATGCATACTGGATAGGGGTTTGAAGCAGTCCATGTTGTAAGGCCTGGCTCGCTGCATGAGTACTTGGATACTGTCTGAATGATTAGAGTACTGCAAACAGAGTGCTTGGGTGAACTTATAAGTTTTTGGGTTTTGGCGCAGTGAATGGATTAGTACATGGTGCTGAATGGGTCACTAGAGGAGTACATGGGGAGTGACAGGGTGTTTGCTGGAAGTGTATGGATACTGGCTGAGGAATTAAAGGTGTGAAAGAGAACTGTGTAGATGGTTAGAGGACTGCATACATAGTAGATAAGCATTTGAATCAATGCATGTGCTAAGGACTGCCTCACTCCGCTACTACTTGAATATTAACTGAATGTTTACAGTATTGCAAGGACAGTTCCTGGGTGAATACATAAGCAATGACTGCCTTCTAATTCTACCAAAAGTTGAGAACAGGAAAGTTTTTAAGCAGTTATGCGTATTCAAAGATATGAAGTACCCAAATGCTTCTCTCACAGTGGTTCCCAAATGCACACAGACTCACAGTGTGATTCTAGACAAGCAACACTATCCCTAGGAGTTTACCAAAACTCATTCACTACTGTGGAAGGGGTAAGGGGACTGCATACAATCTACATATTTCAGGACTGCACTTTAGTGTCAAAGCCTGACTCATTTAATCAAAGCATAAGCAAAGACTGGCTTCTAATGCTACTAAAACTTGACAACAAGACAGGTTTTAAAACAGTTATCTGTCAGCAAATGCACAATGTTAGCAAATTCTTCTCTTACAATCCTTACCCAAATGCACACAGACTCACAGTGTGATTTTAGACAACCAACACTATCCTAGGAGTTTACCAAAACTCATTCACTACTGTGGAAGGGGTAAGGTGACTGAACACAATCTACATATTTCAGGACTGCACTTTAGTGTCAAAACCTGACTCATTTAATCAAAGCAGAAGTAAAAACTGGCTTCTAATGCTACTAAAACTTGACAACAAGGCAGGTTTTAAAACAGTTATCTATCAGCAAATACACGATGTTACCAAATGCTTCTCTCACAGTGGTTCCCAAATGCACACCAACTCACAGTGTGATTCTAGACAAGCAACACTATCCCTAGGAGTTTACCAAAACTCATTCACTTCTGTGGAAGGGGTAAGGGTACTGCACACAATCTACATATTTCAGGACTGCACTTTAGTGTCAAAGCCTGACTCATTTAATCAAAGCATAAGCAAAGACTGGCTTCTAATGCTACTAAAACTTGACAACAAGACAGGTTTTAAAACAGTTGTCTGTCAGCAAATACACAATTTTACCAAATGCTTCTCTCACAATGCTTACCCAAATACACACAGACTCACAGTGTGATTGTAGACAGACAACTATCCCTTGTACAAAACACATTTACTAGTCTACAAGATCTAAGGTGACTGCACACATTGCACAAAATCTATTACTACAGATTAGTACCAAAATGTTACTCTCAAAATGATTCCTAAATGTACACAGACTCACTGCGTGATCCTAGACAAACAACACTATCCCTTGCACTATACCAAAACACATTTCTTAATCTATGAATACTACATTTTAGTGTAGAAACATGACTCATTTTGCAAATTCATAAACAATGACTGATTTCTAATTGTACCAAAATATAAAAACAGCACAGTTATCTGTCTGCAAACACATGAAAAACACAAATGCTTCTTACAGAATGATTTCTACATGCACACACACTGTCAATAAGAATGTAGACAAAAAAAAGTACTCCCTGCACTTTAGCAGGAGAAATACATTAGTCTGATTAAAATCAAAATAGACCACATACATCCCCTCACAATTAAATAACTCACCTTTCAAGTTGTTTTGTAGATTAAGAAGTATATCAGTCACACACCAGATTTTCTTATACAGAATCTCTGCACTGTGCACCTGTCAGCAAAACCAAAGAATGGCAAAGTTTCCCTCTCATTTTCCACACATATACATGTAAACATCAAATCACATTCCTTCCCACATAAATTCAAAAGCTAACACACATTTCTATTGGTTAAACAATTCAACCCTTTCCAAATAACATAAATTTGAACCCTACCCCCAATCTGCCTTCTGCCTGTTACCATAGAAACAGGTCATGGAACACTGAACTGAGCCCACAGGTCACAAGTTCAGCACACAATGTTGCTAATCAAAACAGCAAGTGTGCTTGACTTTTCAACATATTAGCTTATCATATATAATGGTCCTTTCGATCAATCACTTTTTGTTAACCAATAAGAATCATGCGTTTAAAAAACAGAAACATGCACCCTACCTTTCAGTGTAGAAGTTTGTCAAACAACCAATGATTTATTGTCTTTTTTCAAAACTGCATCTTAGCCACCATTTTAGAAAAATCTTACTTTTCAAACTGCCATTTCATTTACAGAGACCATCTGAGTGCATCCAGACCTCCCTTCAAGATGCTATATTTTCTGGAGCCAAAGGTATGCAGAAAACAAAGCCATTCACAAAGACCTAGGTTTGCCAAATGTAGACATTACATGGATTGGACAGAGAGGGTTAAAGTGGCACCAATTGATGCCATTGGTAAAATCCTTTATGCATATCCAACACCCTGACCTCATAATAGTGCACTGTGGTGGCAATGACCTAGGCACTTTGACTGGTGTATGTCTGGAAATGCTTATGAAGGACACCTTTGCAGAATTGATTTCACTTTTTCCCAAAACTGCCTTTGTGTATTCTAACATATGCCAAAGGCAGAAATGGAACTGGTCCAATCATTTTTGTCCACAAATTGAGAAAGCTAGGAAACATGTGAATAAATCTGTTTCTGCTTTTCATCGAGACTATAGAATGGGGTCCATTTACAATAACAATCTGTGCTTTCATATGCAAGAGATGTATAGGAGAGATGGAGTACACTTTACTGATGAAGGAAACAGAGTCTTCCTCAACAACTTTAGACTCTGTATAGGTACTTACTTATAAGTACCAAAATCTCTCAATGAACACAACAGCTCTTTTTAGAGCCACTCAAGAACAAAACACTTAAGCTTGATGTTTATCTCCCCAAAATTTCAGTTTTTTTTCCTTGGATCCGCGCACCCAACGCGTTAGGAACCGCGCACCCAACGTGTTAGGATGCGCGACTCCTAATTTTACCGTAAAAAAAAAAATAGCCCCTATCGCTAATTTTTATTATCCCCCGGGGCTTATAAAAAACATTGGAGACCGTGGGGGGAGCCCCAACGCCCCCATGGTCCCAGCCGGCTCCCTGCGTCCTTCGGGAGCCGGCATTGCTTCTCTACATGGGGAGCTGCTGACATGCAGCTCCCCTTGTAGAAAGACAATATCGTTTGGATTTTGAAAGAGAGAGCAGGTTTCCCTGCTCTCTCTTTCAAAATCCTAATGAAGTTTGCTATGGGAGGGCGGGAGATTCCCGCCCTCTCATAGCAAACAACAGTGTCCTGGGGTGGGCACCCCAGGACACTGTAGGAGCCGGCCCTGGGGGGTGGCGGTCCCCAGGGCCCTCGAGGGCTCCTGGAGGGAGGCCACGCAGCCCCCCTCCCCCATTCATTTTTAAAATTTTGCCCCCGGGATTTGGCCCACCCGGGGGCTAATTATTAACGAAGCGTGGAAGCCCGCGCTTCGGATTCTTTTTTTTTCTGGCCAGATCCGCGCACCCTGTGCGCATTTCGCCGTTTAAAAAAAAAGAAAAAGGGGAGCCCCAGGGGGTCCTTGTGGGACACCCTGAGCAACACTAGAGGGTCAGAGTATTTCTACCCTGCCCCTTTACATCTTTCACACACTTATTTCCCTTACTGAATCAGCCTCGCTTCTACCGAGACACAAAATGGCTGCCAACAGTTCCTGGTTTCGAATGTAGACAGACACTTATCAGCCAATTAGCATTCAGCGTGTGATCGGGAGGGTGCGCGCTCGGTTCACAGAGGGTGCGCTTAGAGTGCGGGGAGGGTGAGCGGATCCTCCGAGGCCATAGATATATCTATCTTTTTAACTCTAATTTTCTCAGGAACTACTGAACGGATCTACACCATTTATGCAAAAGCCATGAGTCTGAACTTAGGACTACCTCTTTGCCAAATTTGGTGTAATTCCGTTCAGCAGTTCAGGCTGTAGCTGTGTCAACAGGTCATATGGGAAATTGCATGGGGAAAATGTGTTTTGGGACCCCCCTTTTTTCTCAGCCCCCGCTTGAGTAATCACCCCACAACTTTCAGGATAGGAGCGGACCGGAGCTTGCCAAAAGTTTGGAAAATTTCGTGAAGATTCGTCAACCGGCGCCAGACTTATTGGGAATAGAATGTTGCGGATTTCCTATGGAAAATAGGTCATAACTATACTACCTACTGGCGACCGCCAGTAGGTTATTTATATATATATATATATATATATATATATATATATATATATATATATATCGGCAAAGCACTCTCCTCTCTCGTATCCCACCAGCTGAGCAGAAGGGAGCACGGACCACAAGATTCTTTTCAAATATCTGTTCGTTTATTCAAGACTCAAACAAACAAGGCAGCCATTACGCGTTTCATCCCTCCTGGGGGACTTGATCACATGACATATATATTCACTGAAAAAACCATAGGTTTCAGGGGCGTTATAGTTAGCTGGACATTTCAATCGTACAAAATCATAGAAATTCCACCGTTATAGTTAGTTCAGCTAACTATAACTCACGCCCCCGCAATGCAATGCACTGCTCATGACGTCACATATTACATCATTCATGACATGGTCAGTGACATCACTGATGACATCTCAAATTACATCACTGATGACATCACTGATGACATCTTCCAGTGACTGTGTGTTTCTGTAATTTTTAAATATGTTTTATATATATTCGTAGGTGTATTGAAGAATGAGTGGGTGTATAAGTGTCTGGATGGGGGATTTAGCAGGTGTGTGACTGCATAAGTGAGTGATTAAACGTGTCTTACTGAATGCATGGGTTAGTGACTAAACTGTGTGAATGTCTGTATCAGTCTGTCTGCTGTTGTGTAAGCTGCTACATGGGTTCGTCAGTAGCTACATGAGCGTCTATATGGGTTATTGAGTGTGTGTGTGGGTTGGTTGGAGGTGTGTGCATAGATGTGTGAGTAGTTGATTCACTGGGTGTGTGGGTTCAAGAGTGAATGTGGAAACAGTTGTATGGGTGGGTGAGTGTGTGTATGGGTGTGTTGGTGAGTGAATGGATATCTCAGTGGTACATGTGTGAGTAACTACATATATAAAAGGCAGTATATGTGAGTGATGGTGTATATAAATAACTATATGTGAGAGTGAGTGATTGAGAGAGTGGCTGTATGGATGAGTGTGTACTTGTTTCAGTGATTATATAGGAGAGTAAGTATGCGTTAGTATCTGTATGAATTAGTGAGGTGGTGTGTGTATAACTGTATCGGTGAGTAAATGGGAGTGTGATTGATTCTTTGCATGACTGACTAGGTGTGTGAGTAACTACATGGATGAGTGGCGGTGTGTGAGTGTCTGAATAGGTGTATGAGTGCATATGATAGTGTTGTATTGATGAGTGACTGCATGTATAAGTGATTGTATGGGTGAATGAGTGGATGTGTGTTTAGACCTAGGAATCAGTGGGGGCGTATGTAGTAACTGGTATTGGTGTCTCAATGTTTTCGAAAATGGTAGTCTGTATTTTACAGTGGGTGTATCAAAGATTATATTAGACTGTGGGGAGGTGCATCAGATTTTCACGTGGATGATGTCATCAGTGATGTCATCAGTGATGTCATTTGAGATGTCATCAGTGATGTCACTGACCATGCCATGAATGATGTAATATGTGGCGTCATGAGCAGTGTATTGCGGGGGCGCAAGTTATAGTTAGCTGAAGTAACTATAACGGTGGAATTTCTATGGTTTTGTACGATTGAAATGTCCAGCTAACTATAACGCCCCTGAAACCTATCGTTTTTTCAGTGAATTTCAAAGGTTTTTTAAATGCTAATTTCTAACTATAACGTCTGTAAAACCTATGGTTTTTTCAGCGAATTTCAAAGGTTTTTCAAATACTAATTTCTAACTATAGCGTCTGTAAAACCTATGGTTTTTTCAGTAAATATATATATATATGTCACCCAAAGATTGCTCCGAAAGCTTGAGGCCGCAACCCACTGTAGGCAAAGGAACATCCTTTATTTGAACACAACAGGCAGCCTTCGATTCCGGTATTCCTCCCTTTGGCCTTACGCGTTTCAGAGATTCACTCTCTTTCCTCAGAGGCCTTCGTTTCAAAAGCGGTTAATCTCCCAGCATTCTGAAAAATGTCTCTGCGTGCTTTGAAAGTTCTTAATTAAGACCCGGTGTGTCTTTGAAGGTCAATTGTTGCACAATGCACGCTGGTATTTGTAGTGGTTTGCGCTGAGTTTCACCCAGGTGGGCCCATTTCTGATTGAAGTTTTAGGGTGCTGTTTCAAGCCCTCCATTAGGCCCCCAAAATCAAATTATGCCTGCTTAATTATCGTTGCCTTCAGTGCCAATTACAAATGAAAGTTCATCTGTGTGGTTCCCTTTCATGCTCGGGATGGCGCGTTCCCTCTGTGGCTGGAGCCGCCACAAAACATCACCCAAAGATTGCTCCGAAAGCTTGAGGCCGCAGCCACAGAGGGAACGCGCCATCCCGAGCCTAAAACTTCAATCAGAAACGGGCCCACCTGGGTGAAACTCAGCGCAAACCACTACAAATACCAGCGTGCATTGTGCAACAATTGACCTTCAAAGACACACCGGGTCTTAATTAAGAACTTTCAAAGCACGCAGAGACATTTGTCAGAATGCTGGGAGATTAACCGCTTTTGAAACGAAGGCCTCTGAGGAAAGAGAGTGAATCTCTGAAACGCGTAAGGCCAAAGGGCGGAATACCGGAATCGAAGGCTGCCTGTTGTGTTCAAATAAAGGATGTTCCTTTGCCTACAGTGGGTTGCGGCCTCAAGCTTTCGGAGCAATCTTTGGGTGATGTTTTGTGGCGGCTCCAGCCACAGAGGGAACGCGCCATCCCGAGCATGAAAGGGAACCACACAGATGAACTTTCATTTGTAATTGGCACTGAAGGCAACGATAATCAAGCAGGCATAATTTGATTTTGGGGGCCTAATGGAGGGCTTGAAACAGCACCCTAAAACTTCAATCAGAAACGGGCCCACCTGGGTGAAACTCAGCGCAAACCACTACAAATACCAGCGTGCATTGTGCAACAATTGACCTTCAAAGACACACCGGGTCTTAATTAAGAACTTTCAAAGCACGCAGAGACATTTGTCAGAATGCTGGGAGATTAACCGCTTTTGAAACGAAGGCCTCTGAGGAAAGAGAGTGAATCTCTGAAACGCGTAAGGCCAAAGGGAGGAATACCGGAATCGAAGGCTGCCTGTTGTGTTCAAATAAAGGATGTTCCTTTGCCTACAGTGGGTTGCGGCCTCAAGCTTTCGGAGCAATCTTTGGGTGATATATATATATGTATCAAATTCAAAATGTAAAGAAATTAAGGATGCAGCACACCCTTATTTTCATATGTATCCCCTCTTTTTACATATTTATAGAACAAATAAGAGCACTTTTAATATGAAGGAATGACATATCCCCTATGCATTAATATTCAAGAGTAATAGGAAGGGTTTCCAGTTCTCCATTACCAGGGACATTTGCCCGGCATCAACTGTAGGGGTGGAGATTGTCATAGGTGTAATGAATGCTCTAGAAGTCCATTAGGGCACTTGCCCGATATGTAGGTCTAATCTAGAAAGCTCTTGTAATGCTAATGCTGAGTTCCAAGTATGACATTTTCGCTTATTGCTTGTTGAGCATTCCTATTCATCTTGCGTACAATTAATAGGCACAGGATAGCGCAATATCACAATTCCTCCCCCCTCTTAAGTCACATGAATCAGTTGATGACTTTCTGATGAAGACAGTTGAATGCGGGATATAATGTAATTCCTAACGTTATTCATTTATTTTCTCATTGTAGCACTACAATTGCACTATTGTGAAAATCATGCACATTGATGATTTTAAATTATATGTTGCTGCCGATTATGCTTAGAAATATGAATATTGATGATGATTTTGCATAAGGAAATCTTTATTGTTTTGTCAAAGTATAGTTTTTTACAAACACAATTAATTTGGTTAAACTAAATGAAATGCTGTAGTTAAGGAATATACTTACGTTCTGACAAAAGCCATTAATTAATGTTTAATGAATAATTGTTAGGAAAACTATATATATATATATATATATATATATGAAAAAGTTCACCTTCCCGTTCTCCGTAGTCTCCAGGAAGAAACACAGGTACAGACCACAACGTACTGTCGAAATTAAATGAACAGTGTAGACTTTATTCCATGCACCCTGACATATATATATATATATATATATATATATATTCACTCCAACGCTCACCTTCACTACAAAGCAAGCAGGACACATGCTCCGGGTATGGTAAAAGGATTTAATGAGCTCCCAGCTAATCACTTGAAACAGTCTGTGGAACGCTGTGGCAGACGCGTTTCTGGCCAACCATGGCCGTCATCAGTGCCGATTTCACAGGCTGATGGGTTCACCTGTAGGTTCAACGATCACTCCTGATAAGTAGTCTCTCGACTCCTCCCACTGCAGTCAGGTGTTGGTTTTATATCGCTGGACTCCAGGAGAACTGCATGCTGGTACTTGCAGTCCAACGTGGTTCCCCATTCAGTGTTGAGGACTTCCAAACACAAGATAATGCCCCACATTCCGTGGCAGTGGACAGTCTACTGCAAATTCCTCCTGGATGAGATTCAGCTCGCATCCTTATCCGTATCCTTATCAGGCAGACCGTTAACAATTACTCCGACTGCGGAGTGCGACCCTATTTTCTCTTGTTCAAGAGAGTCGGAGTAAATATATATATATATATATGTATATAGATATAGATATATATATATATACTTCGAAATCCTTTATTCCGTAAGTAAATTCCAAGAATAACGGGACAGCACACCAGGAAACGGCACAAAACTTTATTGTGCGCTAGCTTTTCAAGGACGACGCGTTTCGGCGTTTGCCTTTGTCAAGTTACTTCCTGCATGTCGAAAAGCCATAGAAATACAAAAGCTTAGTTCATGAACATAGACGAAATACTTCAAAATCGTACTTCATAACAAACGCGACATAGATCAGAATAAACTTGAATTGATTGTTAATAGTCATACACTGAATACATAAAGTGACTGCAATTGCAGAAAAATGAAATTGGGTGCATACTATTTCAATAAGCATTACGATCTCGCTTTTGATAACAGTGAGGGAACAATAAAGTTGGGAACGATGTCAACAAAAAGGTGATGATTGCATACATCATGATTATAAAGTGCCATGTGCATTTATACCATAAAATATGGACTTATTTCAATTGGGGCTAAATAGCCATACAATTCAATGAGTTATCCATTACGTATACAGTTATAAAGGACCCTAAGATCATCGTGTCTGTTTATATTATAATGGATAACTTCGGGTCAAATAAATCTTTTGGACCGTGAGTTCCTATCATTCACCCATAGATTCCCAGTTGACTAAATGCATAAACTATCCCTCACTTATGTTGTAGTGTGCATGGCAAGTGCAGGTAGTACCCTTTACTAAGTGCTAGGTATAATGGGAGTGACGGGATAGTGTGGTGTGTAATCAAATATATGAATAAACGTGTGAGAGAGGAAGGGTATCAGGGAATGACTAGGATGATAAAGGGAAACCCTAGGGGTTCCATTAAGAGCTTTCCACAATTGTGGTAAATGCTTATACAATGTCCCAAGTGGGAAATATAATTTCATCCAGTGTAAACCTATTTCCCTATCTTGATAAAAGTGAGTTTAAAGAAATTAATATCAAACATATTTTAAAATCCCAACCAAAGGTTAGGAGTAATCATGTTACTTCTGAGACAGTGTTGCTGAGGACTACAAGCCTATATGAGTTGCAAGTTCCTCCCCACTATTAAGTCCTTTAGTATAGACAACCCAGAACAAGCGACTTAGTATATTTCTCAGTAATGGTGGGAATCAGAAATACCTGTTCGTAATTATTCTCATAGCAGTCCACAACAAGAGTAAACAGAGGCACGGTAAAGTTTAAAGAGTTTATTTTATAAACCTCGTGTCCTAAGATGCAGTACTTTGGCTAACATAAGCAGACAAATGATTACAATCAAAACCATCAGCATAGTTACAATACCATAGAAAATGAAAGGAAAAATCATAATAAAATGACAGTGGATAACAGCCACCTTCCTTTCGCTAGTAAACTAATATTATTATTATTAGACTAATAGAAGGTCTCTAGGCTTGAATGGGGAACCCCATACCGTAAGGATCAGCTTAGTGGAATCACATCACAGGATCAGCTATACTCTGCTCCTGGGAAAGCTCTTCTTCCAAATGTGTATAAAGCATGCAGCCTGCAATATTAAAAGCACTCGACTTTCAGGTATTTGCAGCTGCGTGCGTGTTATGGCTAAATAGTGGGCCGATCAACCTGAACCCAACAACATGCACCGTCTAGCGACCCAGACTGTTTCTTTACACAATGTTGAGACCAAGGTCGCAGCTCACTGTTAGGGATGTGAACAACAGACAGTTCTCATGTGAAGCAGAGGCGAGCAAGCATTTCTCAATTAATAACATGTAACTACAGTGTCGTGTGCAAAAGCAGCAAAAGTGGCAAGATGGCTTTCCGACATCTAACGCGGTTGTGCTAACTTAGCATTGTACGCATATAAATAGCAGTCTTCACTACACCCCCCCTTGATCGGACCACTAACCAGTAGGGGCGCAATTTCAAGAACGCAGAGTTCAAGTTCGATAGAACGGAACCAAGGCCACAAATTGTGAATCCATGGAAGGTAAGTGAAAAGTTCAAAGAAAAAAAGAGAGAGAAATAAAAACATTTAAAGGGGAAGAAAAAATCCCAAAAAGGCATCCCACAGGAATTTCGGATGATTTCCAAGTTAATCCATCAAGGTATAAGCACAATAAGTTGCAACGGCTTCCAAGAGGAAATCATTGGAACGTTCTGCAAAATTATCTGCCATCCAATTCAGCAAGGGGAATGAACACACATGTTCCTCGACAACCGGAGCCTCTAGTACCATCAGAGGACAACTGGTGTGTTCTTCAAGATAACTTCTTGCGAAGAATTCAGCTGCAGCCGTTCCAATGTCACAATTCTCTAGGACTCCATGTGCTGCTCCACAGGCCATAATCCTGACACCAGAACAGTCCAACTCATGAGCCACTAAGGGGCTCATTAGCCGATCATAATCCGGGGCGGGAGACACCGAGTTCGACAAGCACAAATCCAGAGCCCATTGGAACGGACACTCTAGGCAATGAAAGACAGGCTGAACGCAGGTAAAGTAGGGAAACCGGAAGGACAATGCTCAAGGTTGCCAGCGGTAATGTTCCATAGTATTCAAGCATCCGGTTACGAAGATGGAGCAGCCGGGGCATGCTGTCGTGTGACGCAAGTTGTGCATCCATAGCGTAGTACGCAGATCAATAAAAGTACCCCAGCTACGAGGGCGAGAATCAAAGGGAGACCTCCGAAGACGCTGGAAAAAATAGAATGAAAAAATGCCGGGATCACACCAAAAATAGTTTGAAAGGAGGTCACGAGGCCGGAGCCCACAATTTAGAAAAAATGTGCCAGGCCACTTGTTGACGAGGCGTTAAAGATAGTCTGAATTAGGGCCCCAAAATGAAGTGGTAAATCAATATTCAAAAGCGCCTGCACCTCTGTGCGCGTGTTTGCTATGTGAAGGACAAATGTTTCCCATGATGAAGTCAAAGCGACTTCTTTTTGAGACAATAGAGCCCTTATTCTGCTCATCTTGTTGAACTCTGCTTTCAAGGTTGGAATGGATGGCCAGATGGATACATCGAGCCGTCCATGCAGGGGTGGGAAAAGGACGTTATTACAGC
Organism: Triturus cristatus; assembly: GCF_964204655.1. Taxonomy (NCBI): domain Eukaryota; kingdom Metazoa; phylum Chordata; class Amphibia; order Caudata; family Salamandridae; genus Triturus; species Triturus cristatus. The sequence continues at coordinate 478,762,876 of NC_140579.1, read as the reverse complement.
AGACTACTCTCTGTGATACAGTCACTATGTAGGGAATTCCCACTAACATCCCACAGCAAGCTTCATTACTTAATAGCAAATAACTACTGTTAGCTAGCAGCGTAAAAGACGGTGTTATAACTGGCACCGGGATCCCTTTGAGGACGCAAGCTAAATTAGGAGCGTGCACATTACATGCACCATGCAATTGAATGTGCCGACACACCACAGAGTGATCTGGAGTGGAAGTGCACTCTTCGCCTTTTAAGTAAACCTCTTTTCCGTTCCTCACGCATCTATACGTGAATGGGAGTGACCAAACTTCGTGCAGGAAGGCAGTACCCAGTTTTTCATATATACCAAGGGCATAATGTTTCATGCACGAACTGAACTTAAACAGGGGGAACGGTAATGTGATCAACCCGTGGATAAGACACACAGCGGAGTTTAATTCGGCAACAGAGAAAGGTAAAGGTTCTAACTTTTCAATGTGCAGCAATGAGTATGTTGCATCTTTCATGGACATGAACTGTTGTTGTTTCACAGTTAAATTAAAAGGAAGGAACAAAGATGAAATATTCATGTAATCCCAAGGGACTTTCCCAGCCTTTAACGTTTGAAACGTCCATGCAAACTGCATAATAGAACGCAATTGATTTTGACCATGATACAAAACAGACAAATCATCCTGCTCAATGTCAACCACAGATAAAACAATATTATCTAACGTATAAATTCTGGAAGGCAGGGTGTTAATGCTATTATCTATAACAGCCAATACTTTCTCCATATTGGCTTGATCAATAGCTCGTAATCTGGATGCAGCTTCAATCTGTGATAGCTTCCAAACTTCGTTGTAAACTGCATATACCCATCTTTTGGACCTGCCAACCGCAGGACCTTTTACAAAATCATTCAAATCTATTTTGTCGTTCAATTGTGATAAATGAAGTTTAACAGATGCTAAGGTGGAATGTTGCAGCCAAGATTGGCATAACTTCCCTACTGAGTAGGTAGTTACAGTGTGAGAGGATTCAAAGCCGGGGTCTACACAAACTTGTATATACCCCGGAGCCAAATCCAGAAACCAATGTTGACAGGAATCTGAGCTCGTTTGCCATATTAACCACCCTTCCGGATTTAATTTGGAAATATTGAAGGATGTGTCGGAAACGTATGACTGCAACGTAGCAAGGGACAGATCCGTATGATTATCCCAATTAGGATAAGCACCCAGGCCCGGAGTGGAGGGAGAATTTAATTTAAGTAGCCAATCCAAAACAGGTGGTCTGAAAAATTGACGAATTCAAAAATAACATGTGGTTCGGGATGAGGCAGGCACGATGCAAAGCTTCTGTTCCCTGTACCTGCCACGGTTTAGAACCCCAAACCGATTTTAGATCGATAGTAGCTTTCCACAGATCATAACCTCCGATTGCCAACTCGTCCATAAAGGACTTGGAATACAACAATTTAGTGTGTGTCAGTCTAACTTTAGAAGCAGACTCAGCCGCAACGTTAAAATAAAAGGAGGCCGGATTCGACACACTGAAGTCAGAAAAATATGTGAATTTGTCCACTAATGTGGAGGAGCTGCCCAGCCTAGGGGCTGGACAGTGTTCCCACTGCGTATAATTTATAACATTTCTAAACGTATTTGCTTTGTGTAGGAAATGCGTGCCATAATGTTGATAGCAGAATTGGTCATCATAATTAGCAGTGTCTAAATACAAATCCTCAGCATCAAATGCAGCATAATATTTCAAATCAGAAAACAGTGCTTCTATGGCTGTTACATCCCAATCAACCGAGCGGATGTTTTGCTTAACTACATCACCCATAGAAACGCGAAATACATTTGGCACATTGATTACTTCAGTGGGACCATGAATTTGAAATTTAACAGCATCCCACGCGATCCCATCCAGTACAGGCCAGGCAGTAATGTTCACAAAAGTCTGGTCTCTTTTCATGATATGTGATGAGGAGTGGGGGGCCAAAGTTCCATCAATTAGTCAAATTGTAGATATTTCTTTCAGGTAGTGTCCATTTATAAGTCTAAACAACACTACCACAAAGCCAATGGACATAAACAGAAAAATACAAATGAGCACCAGCCAAATGTAAGTCCAAGGGGGAATTAAAAAATGTCTTTTAAACCAGACCACAAAAATTGAAACTTTTGATGGGGCAATGGAAGTCATTGAATTAGTGTCAAAGGAGTAGCGCGACTGGTTAACTGTGGTGGAGTGTAAAACAGGCAACGGGACATCCGCAGGATAAGCATACTCAATATCTTCAGGTAGACCACCAGCTGTCGGTGGCAATAAAGGACCAGTAACTGTATGCATCTCGACGGCAACATCAGGCAAGGTGGTAGAAGCTGGGGCCACAACAGAATTTCTCAGCATCGCAGGGCAAGAAACCGCTGGAGTCATACTAAGAAGAATCGGCCACTCGCTGTAGCTTGACATTGTCAATAGAGATGTACCTGTTATCCTTGCGACCAGGAAGTGGAGGTAAAATGACTGTACGTGTACCCTGTACTCCAAGCACCGGAACTGGTGCACGATAAGAGGGGCCAAACTCCTTCTTGTTCTCCACCTTCTCACGGACCAGATCACCAACTCGAGGTAGCCAGCCGACTACCGGAATCTGAAGCGCAGCATCAGATGTGGAGGGCACGTGTTCCTTCGCTAGACTGTCTCTGGCTTCTTGTAGATTCTGCAATACAGCACAGTGATCATCTACTTCAAAGGGTGCGGCTGACGCCGCCATGTCTAGACCATCAAGGTCCGGGACAAACATTCTTATGCCAAAGAGCATCATGTATGGGGTCCGCCCACCCAGAGACCTTCTAGGGAGATTATTAAGTGCACGTTGTACGTCATACAAGTGGGCTAACCAGTTCCGGCCAGTACCTAAAACCCTAGCTGTCAAAGATTGCTTTAAGTCACGGTTCATTCGCTCCACCACACTATTACCCTCAGGTCGGTAGGGAGACGAAAATTTGACTTGGACCCCCAAATTTCTCATGGCTTCTTTGTACGCCTTAGAGGCAAAGGCAGGGCCCTGATCAGAATGAAAGGTACCACATGCAAAACTTCCAACAAAGACACGCAAATCCTTGATGACAGTACGGGCGTCAGCACTCCTTTGTGGCCATACCCACAGAAAACGTGTGCACGAATCCACTGCAACCAAGATGTTCTTGTACGCAGTATCAGAGGTGAATGGACCGCAATGATCTAAATAAACACACCCCAGTGGTTTATTAGATATGTACAACTGAGTCTGTGGTGGGCGCGCCACAGTTGAAGGTTTTATCTGCTGGCAAATGTCACAATTAAGAACATAAGCGCGAGCTTGTTTATATAAACCGCACAACCAGTAACGTTGTTGTAACAGAGATACAGTAGCTGCAATGCCGGCATGGGCAGACGCCATGCCCTCGTGACCCGCTAATATCAAAGATGGTCTGCAGTCCGCGTTGGGAATCAATCTGTCACCAACGTCGTTAATCCTCACTAACGGGACGTTATCAGGACTTAAGCGATAATGGTAATGAGAAGGGAAACCTCTCGGGTAATTTGTTCCTTTCTCTGTAGCAGCAATAGCTGCCAAGATGTCATCATCGATCTTACTTTGTGATCTTGTAACTGCTGCTACTAAGTATGTCGCCACTGCTGTTTTTGCTGCCTTGTCAGCTAGGCTGTTGCCGACAGCATGGACACCAACTCGTTGGTGACCAAGAGTGTGAATAACATTCACGAGAGGCAGATGTTCTTTAAGTTCTGCTACTCGAACCCAAAGCGTTTTATGCTTAACTGTGCTACCTTTGGAATCACGATATTCATTTCGAGACCAAAAATGTAGATTGTCGTTGTAAGATTGAACACAATAAAACGAGTCACTTACTATAAGAGTAGTGACTCGAGGATCAGCAAACTCCAGTGCAAGCACCAGAGCACGAAGCTCCGCCAACTGTGCGGTACAATCACCCAATGACTGCGTATGCACGACATCAGATTGGAATTCACCATTCACGAAAGTACCGACTACAATTGCGCAGGCCACTGAATAGGCATGCTTCGATCCAGTCGCCGGTTGCGCAGAACCGTCAGTGTAAATGACACAATGGTAATCCTCGAGCGGGCGCAAGGACAGAGGAGCTGGATGAACGAATTCATACTGTAAGAACTCCTGAGTCTGTAGTGCCGCGTCAAAGATATATGTGACGTCGGGCGATGTCATGGAAGTGGCCCATTGTATCCACCGTGGATGCAAAGCTTTAGAATTTGGTACACTCACTATGGTCACCGCCTCAATGGCAGGATATGGTGTGACCACCAACATGCGTTTTCCTTGCGATAGCGCTCGTTCTTACAGAATCGCCATCTGCTCTGCCGTCAAAACTTTCTCGACAGCGGAAAAATTGCAGTTCAGCCGAAGTGTACAGGTGCGATTTGTAGGCAATGGGGATGGTGTCGCTCTCATTGAACGTTAAGTACGTGAAACCCACTGCGCCTGGCACAATTCTTATGACCAGGTTAGAGTGGTTATCACGCGTCAGTAAGTATTTTGAAGCAAGAAGGTCAGCTTGCAAAGATTGCAATATAGATGAATGCTCCGGCAGCCAGCATGATTTGGAAAAAGTAGGTTGTACCAAGGCATAAAGCGACTTGATACGCTGGGCATAATTTGGAATGTACGTGTGACCGAAATTCAGAAAGCCCAGCAAAGATTGTAATTTCTTCAGTGTCGTAGGAGCACGTAGGCATGCGCATTTCTCTAGGAACTGCGGAGCCAATCCTCGACCTTCATTGTTGAGTTCGTATCCCAAAAACAACACTGTATATTCCGCAATGTGAGACTTCGCAAAGTTGAATTTGTAACCGAAGTCTGCAAACAAAACAATAATGCGATCAACGCGACACAGATGCGGCCATAACTCGTCATCTGTGAGATAAATATCATCTACATACGAGTACGCATCAGGGTCAATGCTCTCTAACAGAGAGACCACACAAGCGGCAAAGACACCAGGGCTGTTCTTATAGCCCATCGGTAATCTTTTGAAATGTTTTTGCTTGCCGCCCGAGGTAAATGCTGTCCACTCACTACTAAGAGAGGACAGGTTATGGCTATAAAAGCCGTTGGAAATGTCAAGTGTGGTTTTAAACCGTTTTCTTACGAGACTATCGACGAGAGCCGAACTGTGGGTATTCTGTACTGCGCATGTCCGGCAATGAGAGTTTAAATGCCGGTAATCCAAAACCAGGCGGTACGACCCATCAGACTTTGTCACAGTGAATAAAGGATTATTCATTGGCGACACACGTTTCAATTACACCTTGATATTCCAATTGTTCAAAGATAGCCACGACGTGAGGTTTTGCTTCGCGACGCATGGGATATTGGGGTTGTGGCTGGGGAGTGGACCGCAACGGAATCTAATGGCTGGGGGACAATTTATCCCAGCCTACCTGATTACGATACAAAGCCGGTGCTAGCACCAGAGCCCACTCCTCGGCGAACTTCTTAGCTTGGTCCTTTGGCACTGTGTGCGCAAAGGACGGGAGGATTATCTCCTCCCCTCTAGGAGCATCTAAAATGAAAGCCGTGGGCCAGTCTGCCTCTGCCAATAGAATATCATACGAAGAGGTCAGATTATCCAAAAAAATCCCTTGAATCGTGCGTTGTATGTCACCTTCAATTAAAAGGACTATATTATACAGCCTGTCAGGGGGAGCCACTCTAGTGTCAGCAGTTTCTACAGTTATGAACGTATCAGTTGCTGTCGCCACCAGATATGGACGCAGTGCTTGTCGCACTACTGTAACTTCCGCTGCGCTGTCGAGCAGTGTTAGTGCCCATGTCAGGTTCTGAAGCTGCATCGGCACTATCTGTGGCATACCTCGCTGTTAGCGCAGCAACTTTCTTCTTCTGAAAGGGGGTCGTTGACGTGCAGACTCGTCCTGCTTGCCTTTGCCGTCAGTCTGACGGGGTTGCTCACGACCTTGGGCACCCCGTCCTTTCCCATGGTCTCCGCCACCGGACTGTGAAGCCGATGTTTCCTGTGAAGAACGAGGAGAACGTTGTTCAGAAACCTGAAACCTATCAGGTGACTTAATACTAAATCGATCGTGCAGATCATATGTGCGTTCACTAGACGACTGGACGGGTGAGGCAGGACGAGACCCCTGTTTCTGTTGCTGCTTCCCCTGTTTCTTTGCCCGCCAATTTTGTTTAGGAAAATGTGGCCGTTCGTCCTTACCAGACGAGCTCACCTTAGTTTGCTGTACTATATCAGGAATTATCACAGTTGGTTTAACAACTAAGGCACTGCGGCCTATGGTCTTATAGGCTTCCGCAATTATTTTAGCGAACTCTTTAGGCCTGTCGAGTTCGTCCACGCGGTCCAGCTTATTAGCCACTTGGAACTGCATGGCATCGCCTTTGAGGTTGCCCATTACCATGGAAGCAACCACATCGAACACCCCGACAAGCCTCATTCCCAATTGAACAGCAGCCTCCGCACCATGATTCTCTTAAACACGTTTAATGACAGAGGGTAGTACAGACACTTTGAGTAGGTCGCGGCAAAGACCTTGCCCCAGTTTGCACAATCGGCCATATCGGGGACCAAGTCTTTCGGCAAACTAATGGTGAGAATCCAGTGTTTCTCCACAGGAGTGGTATGCGGAAAAACCGCCTCCAGTTGGTCAAATTTCTCAGCAAGCCAATAAGGCAAATCATCCTTATTCTGGGGCCGCTTGCCCATCACCGAATTAACCATAACAGGACTAATAACCACCGCGTGGTGGTCCATTGGTTGTCCCGCAACAGCAGGTACCCCCACCTGCATGTTGCGTGACACGTACTGCACCAAAGCCCTATGTACTGTAATCAGGGCTGTGTGTAGTACCCGCAACTCCGCCACCGCCACCGTGAGATAGCGGGGATGAGGCGTAAATCCGGCCAGCACCGGCCATGTGGCCCCTGCAATAGACAACGGGCCCATTCTAGCCGGTGCAACCGCATGGGGAAGGGCGCCATTAAACCAAATGGTATGCTGCCAGGCAGAAATAGGAATTTCTTGTGTCCTATACGGCGTATAGACTGCAGGTAGCTGCGTGGGAGTAAAGGAATGAAACGTATCATCGTCTGCATCCACCGCCGGAAAAGTCACCCAAGAGTAAAACAACTCATACGGGTAAGACGCATCAGCGCTCACCACAAAAATAACAGCCATCCCATCATCCGGCACCCCATACATCGTCAAATGATGAGGTGCACGACTATGTGCGGCAACGTCAACCGCCATAAGGACACACCAAAGAGTAACAACGATATCAACAGTAGCACTGGGGTTCAGAAAAAAACCTTTTTAAAGATCAAGCTTGAAAGACCCTATTAGTCGAGACACAGGTAGGTTAAACCCGTCACTCCCGTTATCTGGAAACAAGAGTGAGGGTGTTGTGGACTAATATAAGCACTACTAAGGCGCTTCAAATCAATCGACCAAACGTTAGGTGCACCATGTTGCAGGTATTCTGCTTATGCACAGAACTATGCACAGGAAACCAGGACCTCAGTGAATTGTGGTGTACCAAAAACTCACCTCAGAACCCAGAACCACTTATCCGACTATCATCAGTGTCCCATTCGTTATCCGAGTTTTATCTCGGCGGTCCCAATGTATAGACAACCCAGAACAAGCGACTTAGTATATTTCTCAGGAATGGTGGGAATCAGAAATACCTGTTCGTAATTATTCTCATAGCAGTCCACAACAAGAGTAAACAGAGACACGGTAAAGTTTAAAGAGTTTATTTTATAAACCTTGTGTCCTAAGATGCAGTACTTTGGCTAACATAAGCAGACAAATGATTAAAATCAAAACCATCAGCATAGTTATAATACCATAGAGAATGAAAGGAGAAATCATAATAAAATGACAGTGGATAAAAGCCACCTTCCTTTCGCTAGTAAACTAATATTATTATTATTAGACTAATAGAAGGTCTCTAGGCATGAATGGGGAACCCCATACCGTAAGGATCGGCTTAGTGGAATCACATCACAGGATCAGCTATACTCTGCTCCTGGGAAAGCTCTTCTTCCGAATGTATATAAAGCATGCAGCCTGCAATATTAAAAGCACTCGACTTTCAGGTATTTGCAGCTGCGTGCGTGTTATGGCTAAATAGTGGGCCGATCAACCTGAACCCAACAACATGCACCGTCTAGCGACCCAGACTGTTTCTTTACACAATGTTCAGACCAAGGTCGCAGCTCACTGTTAGGGATGTGAACAACAGACAGTTCTCATGTGAAGCAGAGGCGAGCAAGCATTTCTCAATTAATAACATGTAACTACAGTGTCGTGTGCAAAAGCAGCAAAAGTGGCAAGATGGCTTTCCGACATCTAACGCGGTTGTGCTAACTTAGCATTGTACGTATATAAATAGCAGTCTTCACTACAGCCACGGGAGCACTGGAGTACTCGAGTTACCTCACCCAGGGAAGCCGGGTGCATAGGTGTCAAATGGTGTCGGGTCGCGTCGTCGATTTCAATGGGAGCTGGCAAAGAAATGCTGCTGCCGGGAAGATGCGTAGTGTCTGAAGAGATCCAAGCCTGGATCAAAGTCGAGAAGAACCTGAAAGCAGAGGGAACAGAGACTGGGTCACTTGCCAGTGACCAGGAAGGCGATAGGCGGATGCCCACCGATGTCGGTGATTTCAGGTGAAGGAGGTGAAGCTTGACTCTTCTGCCACGAGGACCAGGAGGCGTTGAGGACAACCAGGAGCTGGATTCGAGCTGCCCCACAAAGGATGTCAAGTGCTGCAGCGTCGGTGCCTGGATTGGACACAAAAAGCCTTGGCACAGCAACCCACGCAGAAACAAGAAAGATGCTTCGATGCAGACCATCAAGGTCTGTGGGGCACGTCTGGAGCAACCAGGGAAGCCCAAGGAAAATCAAAGTTACTCCCTCAGGGACCCACCAGTCGACGGACCAGTGATCGCAAACGGACTTCAAGATGAAACACAAAATGGCAGCCCACGGATCACTCGGGGTGACTAGGTCAACAATGTTCGGTGGATTCTGTGCTTGAGGTGGGGGCAACAAGTAAGCCTAAGCACGACCTCAAGGGACGTCGAGAAGTCAATGCACTTGCTAAAGTGCACGGTGACCAGAAGTTCCGGTTCCACGCTACTCACGAGGGCTGTGGGTCTCAGCTTTGCTGGGGACTCGGGTCCGCCTCTCGGATGTCTGGAAATCCTCTTTCTGGGCTGCAATTACTTCGGAGTCCTACGGGAGCTTCGTAGATGCAGATTGGCAAAATGCTTCATTGGTGCCTGCCAAGCAGGGGAGTCACTCCTTGACCCCCAAGGGAGATTTCTTCAGTCCTCTAGTCTTTAGTAGAGCTTCAGAGTTCCAGGATTCAGCATCAGAGTTTCGTCCAGGGATATCTAAAGTTCTGGTTACAGAGGTTCCTTACTTATACCTAAGGAAGGGGTTGGACTAGCGCTGGGAACCCACCTATGGGAGGGTTTGGAAAGAGGGGTGGCTACACCCATTTCCTTTGTCCAATTTCGCACCAGAGCAGGGGTTGGAAGCCCCTGAACAGGTTTGAGCTGGAGTATGCACAGGGACACCAAATGTGCCCCCAGTGCAGGACTTCAAAGCACTCAGAGAGTGCTCCCACCCAGCCCCAATACACATAAGCCTGTCTGGGAGGTGGTTACACCTCCCGTTGACAGGAAACCTATTGTCCAGGCCTCCCCTGCCGGAGTTTCAGTCAGTAGCATGAGGCCAGACCCGTGTCTGTGGCCATCCATTTTGTGACACCAAGGCTCTGTTAGATTTCTACCAGATATACCAATACTGCCATGTCTCTCCCTCTAAAAGGGTGGGATCATATCCTCACATCAAGAACTGATGTGGGGGCATGATTCCAAGGTGTTTGACACCAAACACGACATTTTTCCATGCAGTCAGTCCAAAGTTATCATTAACCGTTTAAGATATAATGCACTTAAGAGTATATGGTCAGGCTGCACCACTGACAACCCCGGAGAAGAGATTCCGAAGGTTGTAGAGGGTCTCAGCTCATGCTTGGGCACCCTCTCACATATAACCAAGCACTCTGCCTTCAGGATTGTTAAGGCCTGCCATAGGAGTGACTGATAGGTTTGTATGTGCAATGTTAGGTGAGGTATAGTGAACCTATACCTCAGTAAGGGGTGCATGCACCACCTTACCCAGGCTGCAGTAGCAGACCTGTGGTGTCATTTTGGGTGGCTTTCCAGGGGTGGCATAATACATGCTTCAGCCCCTGGTAGGCCTCTGGGGTACTTTTGCCCTGGGTACATAGTATACCATATACTAGGGACTCACAAGGGTACCTCAGGATGCAATCTGTGGTGTACCTAAAGTACATGTAATCAATTTACAGAGGAAGCAGCTAGGCTGGGGCCCTGAATAGCAGGGTCCCAGCCAGACTAAAGTCGAAAAACAGTGAAACACTAGCAAAAAGTGGGGGTAAACATGTGAAGTAGATCCTACTCTCCGTCATATATAATGTGGACCATTCTTGGCATGTAATAAACACTGGATTTCACCTGCTATTGTGGTCTGTGCCCATCTGTTCCTTGCTGGTTGCAGTTACTATGGGACTTTGTGCTGATATATATATATATTCACTGAAAAAACCATAGGTTTCACACACGTTATAGTTAGGAATTAGCATTTAAAAAACCTTGCAAATTCACTTAAAAACCATAGGTTTCACACATGTTATAGTTAGGTGGATATTTCACTCGTAAAAAACCAATGAAATTCCCCCGTTATAGTTAGTTGAGATAACTATAACTCGCGCGCCCGCAATCCTCTGCTCATGACGTCACATATTACATCACTCATGACCTGGTCAGTGGCATCACTCATGACATCACTGATGACATCATCCTTGTGATAGAGTGGCGGTCGCGCGAGTTATAGTTATCTCAACTAACTATAACGGGGGAATTTCATTGGTTTTTTACGAGTGAAATATCCACCTAACTATAAGATGTGTGAAACCTATGGTTTTTTAAGTGAATTTGCAAGGTTTTTTAAATGCTAATTCCTAACTATAACGTGTGTGAAACCTATGGTTTTTTCAGTGAATTTGTATGGTTTTTTAGACGCTAAGTTATGTATGTATTATTATTTTTTTTATATATTTATTTTTCAATAAACTATGTATTAAAATTGTTTTTTTTATGGTTTTTCACCGTGCGCGCACGGTGCGCGCACCCCCGCGATTTTGTAAAAAAAATTGCAATGCTTTTTCTGCCTTCGGGGTCCTTCAGGGACCCCCTGACCAAGGCTAGGGGGTCAGGAACTCTCTACCCTCCCCCCTTCTCATGTTCGCCACCTTCCTTTTCCACTCTCGCACTGAAAACAAACAAAATGGCGTCCGACACTTCCTGATTTCGACCGATTCGAGCGTTGACTGACATGTAACAACCAATCAGAATTACGCTCGCGCACGTTAGGGTGCGCGCACGGGGCGCGCACGGTGCGCGCACGGTGCGCGGCTATAGATATGTATGTGCTTTTTACTACAATTTGCTCTGGAACTACTGAACAGATTGACTCCATATATGCAAAAGGCACATCCCTGACCTGAGGACTACCTCTCTGCCAAATTTCAAGTAATTCTGTTCAGCCGTTCGGGCTGTACCTTCGACTAAAGGTCCTATGGGAAAATGCATGGGGAAAATGTGTTTTGGGACCCCCTTTTTTCTCGGCCCCCGCTTGACGAATCCCCCCGAGACTTCCAGGGTAGGAGCTAAGCGGAGCGCCCCATTAGTTTAGAAAATTTCGCGAAGATTCGTCAACCGGCGCCAAAGTTATTCAAAATAGAATTTTGAGATTTCCTATGGAAACACGGTCCTAACTATAACTATCTACTGGCGACCGCCAGTAGATAATATATATATATATATATATATATATATATATATATATATATATATATATATATATATATATTACCTACTGGCGGTCGCCAGTAGGTAGTTATAGTTAGGACCACGTTTCCATAGGAAAACCTCAACATTCTATTTTGAATAACTTTGGCGCCGGTCGACGAATCCTCGCGAATTTCTCAAAATAGGTGGGGCGCTACGCTCCGCTCCTACCCTGAAAGTCTCGGGGGGATCCGTCAAGCGGGGGCTGAGATAAAAGGGGGGTCCCTAAACGCGTTTTTCCCATGCATTTTTCCATAGGACCTTTAGAACGACCTACAGCCCGAACGGCTGAACAGAATTACTCAAAATTTGGCAGAGAGGTAGTCCTCAGGTCAAGGAAGTGCCTTTTGTAGGTTTGGTGTAAATCTGTTCAGTAGATTCTGAGAAAATAGCCTTTAAATCAATATATATATCTGAGCCCGCTTACGGTACGCTTACCGTACGCTTACGGTAAGCGTACGGTGGCGTGCGCGAGCGCGATTCTGATTGGCTCTTAGATCTTAGTAAACATTCGAATCGGCCGAAACCAGGAAGCGGCGGCCGCCATTTTGTGTATTTCACTCTGAAAAAAAAGAGTGAAAACAAAGTAAGGGGGCAATGAGGAGAGTTACAGACCCCCTAACAATTGTAAGGGGGTCAAAGAAGGACAGAAAAGTACAAAAAAAACATTTATTGATTTTAAAAAAAATCACGGGGTACGCGTACGGTAAGCTCACGGTAAGCGTACGGTAAAAAAAATAAAAATAAATAAATGAAAATCAGATTTAAGAGTTTAGAAATTAGGGAGCTCTAAAAAGAGCTGTTGTGTTTATGGAGTCATTTTTTTAGTGGTACTTACAAGTAAGTACCGATGCAGAGTCTAAGGTTCAAGAGGAAGACTCTGTTCCCTTCATCATTGAAGTGCACACCATCTCCTCTATAAATGTCTTGCATGTCGTAACGCAAGTTGTTGTGGTAAATGGCACCCATACCATAGTCACGGAGGAAAGCAGAAACAGATTTGTTGACGTGCTTTCTTGCTTTGTCAATCTGTGGACAGAAATGATTGGACCAGTTCCATTTTTGCCTTTGGCATATGTTGGAAAACACAAAGGCAGTTTTAGGGAAAAGTGTAAACAGTTGTGCAAAGGTGTCCTTCATAAGCATTTCCAGACCTACCCCAGTCAAAGTGCCTAGGTCATTGCCACCACAGTGCACTATTATGAGGTCAGGGTGTTGGATTTGCATGAAGGATTTCACCAATGGCATCAATTGGTGCCACTTTAACCCTCTCTGACCAATCCATTTAATGTCTACATTTGGCAAAGCAAGGTCTCTCACCATATCTGTTTTCTCTGCAAACTTTTCACTCCAGAAGACATAGCTGTGCCCTACAATCCACACTGTGAACATCTTCAAAGGAGAACTGGATGCACTCAGGAGGTGTCTTTCAGTAGAATGGCAATATGAAAATAAAGACAGTTTGGAAATGGAGGCATACATATTTTTTACAAAACAAAAAGAACTGATTGGCTGTTTCATACCATTCTAGAATAAAAAATAGGCTGTATGTGAAAATTAATAGAAGCATGTTTTGTATTGGTACAAAAAAATGTGTAACCAAAGAACAGTACTATGGATTTGCAGTTAGGTTTGAAAAGTCAAGCACTCTTGCTCTGTGGAATTGAAACATTGTGTGTCGAACTTCTGACCTAACTGCACACAGCAGTGTTCCATGAGCTGTTGCTATGGTAGCAGGCAGAAGTCAAGTTGGGGGAAGGGTACTAGGCAGAAGTCAAGTTGGGGGCAGGGTACTTTTGGAAAAGGGTTGGTTTTCAACCAATAGAAATGTGTCATTACATTTGAAAAAAAGGGGGAAGCACTGAGATTTGAAACTTACATGTATATGTGTGGAAAAATAGAGGGAAAGTTTGCCATTATCTGGTTCTGCTGAGAGGAGAGAGGTGTACAGAACAGAGATCCTGGCTCTGATAATCTGCTGTTTGAGTGACACATTTCTTTCACAACTAACTAAATTTAAAGGTGAGTTTACAGTTTGAGAGGGGATGTATGTGGTAACTTAAGAAATGAATAATAGAAATGGGAATTGTTTTTGTTGTAGTTACACATGGTGGATTCATAATGTGTCAGTCTGTAAAAGAGATTTTCACTTGGCCCGAAAAAAAAAGAGCAGTAAGTGTGCTTTCAAATTGGCAAAGAAATTTCGTTTTGGCACTTATGTGAAAACATGACTCTGTGTGCATAGAAGAATTATAGGCAGAAATGTATTGCGTCTTGCTCTGGTGATTTCACAGTTGCAGTAGATGGAAAAGAGGAGCGAATTTTTGGGGGAAGAAGCAGAGGCTTAGCACACACCCATGTGCTTGCCATGTATAGTCATGCACAGTAATTAGAAGCGGGTGGGGTTTTCAGGTTTAAGTCTGTAATGCAAATACATTCAGCATCACTAAGGCTGGTTGCCCCTGCTGGAGTGTAGGCAGTCACAGAGAATACACACGGTGGTGGTCTGAAAAAAAAACAGCTTGGACATGTGCATTTAAATAAATTTAAAAAAAAGGTTTCAGAATGTGTCAGTCTGTAAAAGTGATTTCAAAGTGTAAAAAGAGATTTTCACTTGGCCCGAAAAAAAAAGGAGCAGTAAGTGTGCTTTCAAATTGGCAAAGAAATTTCGTTTTGGCACTTATGTGAAAACATGACTCTGTGTGCATAGAAGAATTATAGGCAGAAATTTATTGCGTCTTGCTCTGGTGATTTCACAGTTGCAGTAGATGGAAAAGAGGAGCGAATTTTTGGGGGAAGAAGCAGAGGCTTAGCACACACCCATGTGCTTGCCATGTATAGTCATGCACAGTAATTAGAAGCGGGTGGGGTTTTCAGGTTTAAGTCTGTAATGCAAATACATTCAGCATCACTAAGGCTGGTTGCCCCTGCTGGAGTGTAGGCAGTCACAGAGAATACACACGGTGGTGGTCTGAAAAAAAAACAGCTTGGACATGTGCATTTAAATAAATTTAAAAAAAAGGTTTCAGAATGTGTCAGTCTGTAAAAGTGATTTCAAAGTGTAAAAAGAGATTTTCACTTGGCCCGAAAAAAAAAGGAGCAGTAAGTGTGCTTTCAAATTGGCAAAGAAATTTCGTTTTGGCACTTATGTGAAAACATGACTCTGTGTGCATAGAAGAATTATAGGCAGAAATTTATTGCGTCTTGCTCTGGTGATTTCACAGTTGCAGTAGATGGAAAAGAGGAGCGAATTTTTGGGGGAAGAAGCAGAGGCTTAGCACACACCCATGTGCTTGCCATGTATAGTCATGCACAGTAATTAGAAGCGAGTGGGGTTTTCAGGTTTAAGTCTGTAATGCAAATACATTCAGCATCACTAAGGCTGGTTGCCCCTGCTGGAGTGTAGGCAGTCACAGAGAATACACACGGTGGTGGTCTGAAAAAAAAACAGCTTGGACATGTGCATTTAAATAAATTTAAAAAAAAGGTTTCAGAATGTGTCAGTCTGTAAAAGTGATTTCAAAGTGTAAAAAGAGATTTTCACTTGGCCCGAAAAAAAAAGGAGCAGTAAGTGTGCTTTCAATTTGGCAAAGAAATTTCGTTTTGGCACTAATGTGAAAACATGACTCTGTGTCCATAGAAGAATTATAGGCAGAAATGTATTGCGTCTTGCTCTGGTGATTTCACAGTTGCAGTAGATGGAAAAGAGGAGCAAATTTTTGGGGGAAGAAGCAGAGGCTTAGCACACACCCATGTGCTTGCCATGTATAGTCATGCACAGTAATTAGAAGCGAGTGGGGTTTTCAGGTTTAAGTCTGTAATGCAAATACATTCAGCATCACTAAGGCTGGTTGCTCCTGCTGGAGTGTAGGCAGTCACAGAGAATACACACGGTGGTGGTCTGAAAAAAAAACAGCTTGGACATGTGCATTTAAATAAATTTAAAAAAAAAGGTTTCAGAATGTGTCAGTCTGTAAAAGTGATTTCAAAGTGTAAAAAGAGATTTTTACTTGGCCCAAAAAAAAAAGAGCAGTAAGTGTGCTTTCAATTTGGCAAAGAAATTTCGTTTTGGCACTAATGTGAAAACATGACTCTGTGTGCATAGAAGAATTATAGGCAGAAATGTATTGCGTCTTGCTCTGGTGATTTCACAGTTGCAGTAGATGGAAAAGAGGAGCGAATTTTTGGGGGAAGAAGCAGAGGCTTAGCACACACCCATGTGCTTGCCATGTATAGTCATGCACAGTAATTAGAAGCGAGTGGGGTTTTCAGGTTTAAGTCTGTAATGCAAATACATTCAGCATCACTAAGGCTGGTTGCCCCTGCTGGAGTGTAGGCAGTCACAGAGAATACACACGGTGGTGGTCTGAAAAAAAAACAGCTTCGACATGTGCATTTAAATAAATTTAAAAAAAAAGGTTTCAGAATGTGTCAGTCTGTAAAAGTGATTTCAAAGTGTAAAAAGAGATTTTCACTTGGCCCGAAAAAAAAAGGAGCAGTAAGTGTGCTTTCAAATTGGCAAAGAAATTTCGTTTTGGCACTTATGTGAAAACATGACTCTGTGTGCATAGAAGAATTATAGGCAGAAATGTATTGCGTCTTGCTCTGGTGATTTCACAGTTGCAGTAGATGGAAAAGAGGAGCGAATTTTTGGGGGAAGAAGCAGAGGCTTAGCACACACCCATGTGCTTGCCATGTATAGTCATGCACAGTAATTAGAAGCGAGTGGGGTTTTCAGGTTTAAGTCTGTAATGCAAATACATTCAGCATCACTAAGGCTGGTTGCCCCTGCTGGAGTGTAGGCAGTCACAGAGAATACACACGGTGGTGGTCTGAAAAAAAAACAGCTTGGACATGTGCATTTAAATAAATTTAAAAAAAAAGGTTTCAGAATGTGTCAGTCTGTAAAAGTGATTTCAAAGTGTAAAAAGAGATTTTCACTTGGCCCAAAAAAAAAAGAGCAGTAAGTGTGCTTTCAAATTGGCATAGAAATTTCGTTTTGGCACTTATGTGAAAACATGACTCTGTGTGCATAGAAGAATTATAGGCAGAAATGTATTGCGTCTTGCTCTGGTGATTTCACAGTTGCAGTAGATGGAAAAGAGGAGCGAATTTTTGGGGGAAGAAGCAGAGGCTTAGCACACACCCATGTGCTTGCCATGTATAGTCATGCACAGTAATTAGAAGCGAGTGGGGTTTTCAGGTTTAAGTCTGTAATGCAAATACATTCAGCATAACTAAGGCTGGTTGCTCCTGCTGGAGTGTAGGCAGTCACAGAGAATACACACGGTGGTGGTCTGAAAAAAAAACAGCTTGGACATGTGCATTTAAATAAATTTAAAAAAAAGGTTTCAGAATGTGTCAGTCTGTAAAAGTGATTTCAAAGTGTAAAAAGAGATTTTCACTTGGCCCGAAAAAAAAAGAGCAGTAAGTGTGCTTTCAAATTGGCAAAGAAATTTCGTTTTGGCACTAATGTGAAAACATGACTCTGTGTGCATAGAAGAATTATAGGCAGAAATTTATTGCGTCTTGCTCTGGTGATTTCACAGTTGCAGTAGATGGAAAAGAGGAGCGAATTTTTGGGGGAAGAAGCAGAGGCTTAGCACACACCCATGTGCTTGCCATGTATAGTCATGCACAGTAATTAGAAGCGAGTGGGGTTTTCAGGTTTAAGTCTGTAATGCAAATACATTCAGCATCACTAAGGCTGGTGGCCCCTGCTGGAGTGTAGGCAGTCACAGAGAATACACACGGTGGTGATCTGAAAAAAAAAAAAAGCTTGGACATGTGCATTTAAATAAATTTTAAAAAAAGAGCAGTTTGTGTGCATTGAAAATGGCAAAGAAATTTCGTTTTGTGACTATTGTGAAAAGAAATGTAGTAATATATTTAAATACAATAAAGGATTTTTTTTTTAGTTTTTTTCAGGTATTGCTGAAGAACAGTGAACAAAATTTAAGATGCCTACAAAATCTCGAGTTCAAAAAACTCTAAAAAAAAAACTATATTTGAGGAGAACTGGAGGACCAAAGTTAGTAGAAGATGCTGATGTTGGGAAAAAGAAAAAATCTTCTGGTAAGCAAAAAAGACAATTCCTAAACAAAATATTGAAAACAAACAAAAATGTACAAAATGTCTGTTCTCGGAAAAATGTAACAAAACCTACAGAACAGCAAAAAATTGAGGATTTAGTTAATGCAAATATACCTTCTGCAATTGAAAAGTTTAACATAAACAGAAAAACAGCATTTAAAGAGATACGTAGAAAAATGTTTCAGAGAAGAGTTATGTCCAATTTGATAAAGGATATAAAGAAATATAAGCAGAAGGCTAAATATTATAAGAGAAAAAAAGAAATTGAAGCCATTGCAGCAAAAGCATTAGAATTAAAAAGGAAACTATTCATATTAATTTTGAATAGGATGCGTACATTAGATAAAATGGTTAATGTACTGAAATCACAAAGCAAAAGCAAAAGAGTAGTGAACAGAACAAACTTTTGTAAAGTGTTTTTAGGAAAGTGGATGCATAGTTCAAGTAGTGAACCTTTTTTTAATGAAGAAAGCTATTTTCAAAGCAATAGTTTGCTGCATGCAGTTGACACCAGAGGTCGTTCATACGAAGTAAAAAACGGTTGCATAATGGAGAAGGAGATAATGGTTCCAAGAGATGAGGTACAAGTGATGGCAGATGAGGCAATGGGGAGACGTCCTAAAGCCCCAGTGTACACTTGGAATTGTAGTAGTATTTGCACTGTGCGTCAGGAATCTATTGACAGATTTCGAGAGTTTCTAAGAGAATATAGTAAAAAAAGTGTAAAACAAAAGATTAAGGTGCTTCAAAGTCTGGATCCATGCAGAGTGAGAGAGAATACTGGTTTGCAGGGTCATTCTCTTGCTTGTCTATCTAGAAAAGTGTGCAATAGTGTTTTCCATCATTTTAGGATGCTGGCTGTTCATCATACTGAAATAAGAAAGTTTGTGAGACGGTTGTATTTTGCCAAAAGTCCAGCAATAAAGTTAAATGAATTGAATAGGGCTCTGTTCCGAGGAACGGTATCAGATGTAGAGAAGGTTGTTGATGAAATTCAGTTTTGTTACTTTGGTCCTGAACAAAACAGTGCAGAGAAGGACACAATAAATGAGGCAGAAGTGGAAGAGAATGTAGAACCCTCTGTAAGTAACACATTTAATGATCACATAACAAAATTTGCAATAGTCTCTAATGAAAGACCAAATGTTACTTGTATTTGTTGCCGCAGAACTCATTATAGAAAACAAACTAGGAATGTTGATCTCTACAGAAAGAGTGAAAATGAAGATAATTATAAGTGGATGGATTTTGCCACATATATATTTCTTGAAAATTGTTTTGAATTGGGTGAAGATCAGCGTATTTGCAAATACTGCTACAACAAGTTAGAGGAAAATAGAATGCCGACCAGAGCTGTACATAATAATTTAGAATTGGATGCTATTCCTGCTGAACTTTCTGAATTAAATACATATGAGTCTATACTCATTCAATGTGTTCATCCGTTCCAGACCATAGTACGTATGGAGCCCAAAACTGGTAAATTACCTCCTTCAGATTTACTGAGAGGTTTAAAAGGTAGAGTGGTGTATTTGCCCTTGGATTTGAAAAAAAATATGGAAACTATTGATGCAGATACTTTGGAAACTGAACCATTAATTATTCTGGTTAATGGTGTCCCTACAAAGAATAAGAAGATTTGGCAGGAGCTGGTAGATGTGCGGAAAGTACAAAGAGCAAATTTGTATTTGAAAAAAAATAACAAATGGTATGAATCAATTTATATAGAAGAAGAAGAAGAAGAAGAAGATTTACAAGGAGACACAGAAACACCAACTGGACAAATTGAAAAAGTGGACAAGTCAAAGGAAGAAGAAATTTATGAACATTTTAGCATACATCCTCTCCATTCGAAAGAAGTTATGGGAGACAATATTGATCTCTTTCAGATGAAGAAAGCAAAAGGAAATCCTGTGAGTGTATGGGAGGAGAGCTTGGAAGCTCGATGTTTTCCCCAGCTGTTTCCTAAAGGAAAAGGAGGACGATACGATGAACGTCCGGAACAGATTCCAGCTTCTGAGTATCGGACTACAAGACTATATGCTGAAGATCCCAGATTTCGACAAAGTATCCCTTATTTGTTCCATCTTTTATTTGAAAGCGACTTGTCTGCACTGTCTTATGCAGTAAATCACATTTTAAAAAGTGGAGTACATTTACAAAATGTGTCTGCTAAGGATTTTATGGAGAAAGTGCAGCACCGAGATGATCATTTGGAAACACAACTGATCAATCTGATGGCTTGTCAGCGTGGGACAAATGAATATTGGTACCGACGCCATGGTGAACTAAAATGCATGTTACGCAACTTAGGAACACCAACATGGTTCCTTACCCTAAGCTGCGCCGAGTACGCTTGGGATGATTTACTGGATTTTCTACGAGAGGCCAATTCAAACATTGAAAACATCGAATACAAGACAGCAGGAGAACTGTGCTCATTGGATCCGGTTAATGTTTGCAGATATTTCAATCATAGATTTGAGGCTATGATGTCCTTCATCTGCAATAAAAAAAATCCACCCCTTGGAGAAGTAGTGGATTTCTTTTGGAGAAAAGAGTACCAGGCAAGAGGTGCTCCTCATATTCATATGCTGCTGTGGATCAAGGATGCCCCAAAGTTTGGAACAGATACTGATGAAGCAGTGTTATCTTACATTGAAGAATATGCAACATGTGCTATACCTAAAAACACAGAAGAGAACAAGTTAAAGGAGCAAGTTCTACGTTTCCAAAGTCATCGGTGTGGAAAATACTGTCGACGGAAATACAAGAGCAAAGAAAAATACTACACTAAATGTCGATTTGGATTTCCTAGACCTGTTCTTACAAATGGAAGAGTCAACAGTTTTATGTCAGCTGTGAGACATACTATCACAAGAAAATCACCTAAGAATACCTACAACCTTAAAAGAAAAGAAGAATCAAAAAATATAAATGACTACAACCCAGTCATTTTATCCATGTGGAACGCTAACATGGATATACAGTATGTTGCTGACAATTCCATTGCTGTTGCTCGATATGTAACGTCTTACATTACGAAATCAGAAAAAACAGAATTGAAGGAAATGTGGGAAGAGATTTCTCACGAGAAGACTGTCAGTAAGAAGCTGTACAGTTTTAGTTTGAAGATGTTATCGCATCGAGAAATTGGATCCTACGAATGTTCAGATAGGTTATCTTCTGCAAGTCTCTACTCGAAGTCAAGAAGAATAATTTGGGCAAGTTTAGGCCTTGCAGCAATGAGAAATCGGGTACTGAAATCTGTTGGAGAAATTGAATATTTGGCCGAGAATGACCCAGAAAGTACAGACATATTGAAAACAAACATGTTGGACACATATTATCCCAAGAGAAGTCATCATCTGGAGAACATGTGTCTCTATGAAGTGCTGCAGAACTACATTTATTCACGGAAAGCTGCAGAAGACATCAACAGTGGAAAATATAAAGTTGTTGGTGAAGAAGGATGTTTGGTGAAGCAAACCAAAGGAAGTTTGATAAATCACCGGAAGCTGAGTTGCGACACTACCGACAAGAAAGAATTTTACTACTTGGCTCTTTTACAGTTGTTTAAACCATGGCGTACAGAGGATGAACTACTGGGAGAATTCCAGAGCTATGAAGATTCTTTTAATGCTTGCAAAGACAGCATACAATGCAGTACATTCTCAACTTATCTGCAAATGTTAAATGAAGAAATTGAACAGGAAACTACAATTGCAGCAGAAATAGCTAGAGACAGTTCTCAGGACAGCCAAAGTTCAGGAACACACAGTCAAGATCCCCTAGGACAACCAATCGTTGAAAATGAAGCATCAATAGCCATGAATGAAGTGGAAACGGCTATGAATCTAGCTCAAGAAGAATTTATAGACTTAGAAAATTTGGAAAGACAACTGAATCAAGAGCAGCAACAAATTTATGAAGAGATCAGAAACAAAATTGATCACGGATTTCTACATATCAAAAAAGAGTGCTCATGCACATCATTTCATCCAATCAGGATGTATGTAAGCGGACAAGCTGGCACTGGAAAAAGTTTCCTAATTAAAGTCATCAGAAGCTACCTAAAGCAAAAAACGGATTCTACTTTGTCTTGTGTGGTTACTGCTCCAACTGGGTTAGCAGCATATAACATAAAAGGAATCACCTTACATCGTTTGCTAATGTTACCAGTGGAGCATGAGAACAAAATACAATTCAACAAGCTAACTGGAGAAGCATCCTTGGAAGTTTCACGAGTATTGAAGAAGATGCAAGTTCTCATTATTGATGAGGTGAGCATGGTATCAAACTTAATGCTTGCCTTTGTGCATTTAAGAATGCAGCAAATTTTGAAGACAGACTATGACGTGTTATTTGGTGGAAAACACGTCATAGTTTTTGGGGATCTTTTGCAACTTACTCCAGTTAAAGGACAACCAGTGTTTAATACTGTGACACATGAAGACACGAAGAAGTCATTGGGAAGCATTGGAAATACAAATATTTGGTCCTTCTTTGAGTACAAGGAACTTACAACTAATATGAGGCAAGCAAACGATGAAGAATATGGAAGTATTCTGAAAGATATCAGGATTGGACTACTCACAGATGTTGGGAAAAAAGCATTACAGAGTCGGCTGCTACATAATTTATTTCCAAAGGAAGAAATAGTTGCAGAGAAAATATACAAGAATATTGCAGAAAACAAAAGTGTCATCTGCTTAATGCCAACTCTACGTGAATGCTCAATATTTAATGAGGAGCTTTTGAAATTGGAAAAGGAAGACATCAGGAAATTGGAAGCAGTGGACAAAATTGAGGATGGAAGAATTACAGTCACAGTAACAGGCAAACTGAAAAATAAATTGGACTCACTAGAGAAGAACATCTCCAAAACAGCAGGATTAGAAAAAAATCTTTATGTTTGCATGAACTGTAGAGTGTTTTTAAGGAGAAATTTGGATGTTGAGAAAGGCTTAGTGAATGGAGCGATGGGAAGAGTTGTGGGTTTTATTAATTATCAGAAAAAAGAAGGAATTGAATGTTTACAGATAAAATTTGATCAGATAGAGGAAGTTAAAGACATTTGTCGTTGTTCAGTTCGTTTCATGCTTGTGAAAGACTTATATGTACGTAGGAAGCAGTTTCCGTTTTCACTAGCATATGCTGTAACTATCCACAAGTCTCAAGGATTGACTGTAGATTGTGCATTTGTGAACATTGGTTCAACTGTGTTCAAAGAAGGTATGGCATATGTAGCTTTGTCACGAGTCAAAACATTATCAGGTTTATTCATGATAGACTTTGATGACTCAAAAGTTAGTGCTGATACAAACTGTGTAAAGGAGTATAATAGATTAAGAAGAAGCTATGCTCCTCATTTAGGTCAGTATCCTGTGTTGGAGAAACGTGTAGTTTCTCGTAAAAGGAGAAATGAGAATATCTGTAATGAAGATGTAGAGAAGAGGAAAAAAAAGAGGAGTGATGTAATTGCAAGCAAAAAGAATAAGGAAAATGAAGAACAGGTTGTAGGATGTCATTTTGAAAATAGCTCTGGTGTCAACTGCTACGCTAATGTAGTGCTGAATGTTGCATTTTATCTGGAAAGTTTGCAAGAGCAGATAATAGTAAATCAGGGAAAAAGATTCTGTTCAGAGCTCAGTCTCCTTTTTCAAAAGCTGAGTAAAGATAAAACTCAAATAGAAAGTGCTACTGAAATTAGAAAACTTTTAGATGTATGTTCAGGACGAACACAGTTTTCTCAAAATGAACAGCAAGATGCACACGAATTTTTGATGTATTTTCTTCAGGTAGTGGAAGAAGAAGGAGTTCCCATTGACATTTTTTTTGGTCTCTCTTATAAATGGGAACATAGTTGTGATAATTGTTATAATATATGTGGCTCTATTGTT
Organism: Triturus cristatus; assembly: GCF_964204655.1. Classification (NCBI taxonomy): domain Eukaryota; kingdom Metazoa; phylum Chordata; class Amphibia; order Caudata; family Salamandridae; genus Triturus; species Triturus cristatus. The sequence goes on along the minus strand of NC_140579.1, from coordinate 478,738,876 downwards.
GATAATGAAAGGTTTATTTATTTGACATTGCCAGAGAGTAAAACAGTCACTTTTGCAAAATTAGTTAAAGATGCTAATCATAGCATGAAATGTGGTGAGTGTAATTCTGACATGTTTTCAACATTAATTTTAAGGGAATACGGACAGTATGTAATTTTAATGATGCAACGATGTAGAGCTGATGGATCAAAATTGGATACTTTAATAAAGAAGTTTACAGGACAGCAATTATCAATTTCAGGAAAAACTTTTGTAACTGTTGCAATAATTTTCCATGATGGACCTACTGTTACTTCTGGACATTACACAGTTTATCTAAAATGTGAAAAAGGCTGGACACTGTGTAATGATTCCAAATTGATTTTCAAACAACGTTTGCCTTTTGATTTAGCAAATTCCTATCTAATCTTCCTGAAACCTAAATTTTAGAGAGATTTGGCAAGATCTGGACAAAATAATTTTACCATTTTACTGGATTACCATTGCAATTTTGTAGAAAAAAGATTTTTAAAATTATCATTTGGCCTAAAGGAAAGATAACCAATTGTAATGTGGACTTTTTTAAATTTTAATGCAATTTTCAAAAACCAATAATTTAGAGATAATCGGTAACTTCTGCACATTTTAATTTATGGAATGCTATTGGACTGCCATTGGAAATTTTTTCAAAAATGATTTAAAAAATTACTATTTGGCCATGTGGAAAAGTAAGCAATTCTATTGTGGACTAAATAAATTATTCAAAAAATTTTCGTGAACCAAAATGTTACAGAGAATTGGTGAGATCTGGACAGATTAAACTTTAGAATTTTAATGGTTTTCCCTTGGAAATTTATTCCAGGAAAAAAAAAAAATACTATTTGGCCTAAAGGAAATAAAATCAGATGTATTTTGGAGTTATTTGAGATATAATATTGTGATTATACTTCTGAAACAAACATATCAGACGGTATTTTAAAGAAAAAAGTATTGTTTTTAGATGATATTTTTTTAGAATAATATGCATTTCTGTAATGATAAGTTTAAGTGAGAAGACATTCTGGGCTTTTTTAATACAATCTTTGTGATTGTTAATTTTTTTTGCCCGCTGTAAAATGATGAATGCAATTGCTTTCACAATTAATAGTGAAATGCAATATATTCTGAAAACAGCAAAAATAAGGCAAAAATATTTTTTTTTAAAAAATGTAAATATGTGTATTGTATTATAAAATGGATAAAAAATATTAATACTTTTTTTTTTATTTTCAGATCGATATAGAAAATTTTCGGAAACTACAACCATTTTAAAAACAATTTTTAAAAAAAACAAATGAATAAATATTTTTTTGAGTGAGTATGGTAAGTTAAAAATAAAAATTGTAGTCTCTCAAGGACTTTGTAATGAGATAAATGATTTTTAGTGTTTTTTTTTAAAAAATAAAAAAAAGGTACGCTTACCGTACGCGTACGGTAAAAAAAAAAAAAAAAGTTTTTAAAAAAAAAGAAAAAAAAAGATGAAAGATAAGGTTGGCTCTTAAAAGAACCGTTGTGTTCATGCAGGGACAGAGGAAAGAAAGATTGGGAATATTAGACGGTACGACAAGTGTGCTGATCTATTTTACTGTTCACCAGGGAAACACTGGTCTCCCTATAAGTAATTAGATCGTGACAAGTGGCGCACCGTACTTCAACCCTCGCAAACCGAGGGTTAATTTCCAGAGGGCCAGCAAAAGGAGATTCTCCCCCCACAGATGAAGGGCTCACCTGACCTGCAGAAGAAGGAGTCTGCCCTGCAGATGATGGTCCAGGCTGAGCTGCTGTGGATGTACTGGCTCGTCTTTCTGAAGAGTTACCTCCAAAAAGATGACCATGTGTCCTTCTGTGTACTTCCTGGAGGTGTCTCTTCATGGTGTGATTCCCAAAGGAATACTTCCTGTTAGGATTACCTCTAGAAAGTACACGCTTACACAGCTTGCAAGTAACTAAGGGTGCATTCACCTTTTGCTGGCCTTCTGGAAAAGTAAAATACTCCCAAACGTAAGAAGGCTTTACTTTCCTCGCTCTCTGCCTCAAGACAGTGCTGCTGGTGCTAGCCTCACTCTCAGAAGAGCTCTGCTGTTCTGCCATCGTATCCCAAAGACAAACCAGCTCCTTCTCCCAAGGGATCACAAGCAGAAATGAGGGGAATGGGTGTGGTGTAGGAGAGTTCTAGAACTGAAAGTAGTTTCAACCAATCAAAAGTTGTGTTTCAAGATCACATGACCTACCGTACGCTTACGGTACGCTTACGGTACGCTTACGGCAAAAAGTACGCGTGCGCGTAAAAAAGACACGCGCTTGCGCGCATGCGCATAACAGTCATTTCCCGGCACTTCCGCGTAACGTGCGCGTGTTGCGTAAGCGCGCACGCGTCCCACGCGCAGTACGCGCGGCTACGCAAAGTACGTAACTATACGCAAGCAGCGTAGATAGATTACGGACGTTGCGTAAACCGTACGCTTACCGTGAGCTTACGGTACGCGTACTATAAAAAAAAAAAAAAAAAAAAAACAAAAAAATCTGGAAATAAATTTTACTTGTTTATTTTAAAAAATTTATATAAAATAAATATTTAATGATTTTAAAAAATTAAGCATAGTCTTTTTAAAAGGTAAGAAAATTAAATTAAAAATATGTTTGAAAAAAATGAAGAAAAAAAAAAAAAAATAGCATTTAAAAAACCTTGCAAATTCACTGAAAAAAACATGGGTTTCACACACGTTATAGTTAGGAATTAGCATTTAAAAAACCTTAGAAATTCACTGAAAAAACCATAGGTTTCACACACGTTATAGTTAGGAATTAGCATTTAAAAAACCTTAGAAATTCAGTGAAAAAACCATAGGTTTCACACACGTTATAGTTAGGAATTAGCATTTAAAAAACCTTAGAAATTCAGTGAAAAAACCATAGGTTTCACACATGTTATAGTTAGCTGGACATTTTACTCGTAAAAAACCAATGAAATTGCCCCGTTATAGTTAGTTCAGCTAACTATAACTCGCGCGCCCGCAATGCACTGCTGATGACGTCACATATTACATCACTCATGACATGGTCAGTGACATCACTCATGACATCACTGATGACATCTCAAATGACATCACTGATGACATCACTGTTGACATCATCCTTGTGATAGAGTGGCAGACCTCCTCTCACCTTAATATAAGCTTTGATACACACATTCAAAAATAGAGACTAAAAATTTCAAAACAATGGACATCCCAATACCAGTTACAACAACCTCTTCAGTAATTCTAAGATCCACATACACATCCACTCATTCACCAACAGTCCTATACAGTCACTCATACATGTACTCAGTCATCATATGTACTCATACATCTATACATCCTGTTACACAATGCCACTCATCCATAGAGTTACTCACACACATAGTCACTCATGCTAATAAGGAATCAAACATACATTTACTTGCATATACAGTAATACACACACCACCATACTTACTTCTACGGAAACTTACACATACTTAGTCTTTTAAACAATCACTTATAGAAACACATACTTATTCATACAGGAACTCTTTCAATCTCTCCCTCTCACATATACTCACATATATAAACCAATAGTCACATATACTAGTTTAAAACATATGTAGTTACTCATAAAGACACTAGTGAGACAGTCATTCACTCACTAACACAACCATTCACACACTCATCCACCCATACAGTCCTGCACACATGCTGTCTTCAACACATACAAAGAGTGAATCACTCATTCATGCACCTATGCACTACATAATACCCCCCACCGAACCATACAGACACTCAGACTGATACTCAAAAAAACAACTAATAACCTATATAGACACCCATGAAGCTACTCACCAACCCATGCAGCCACTTATACACAAAGTGAGAGACTGATACAGATATTTTCATATTTAAACATTACTCAGTAAGCCATGTATTCACTATGATACACTTAATCAGTCAGTAACACAATAAATTTTTCAAAAACAAAGCATCCATTTAGACACTTATATACCCATTTATTCTTCCATTGACCTTGAGATATACATATATAAAACATATTTAATTTTCAGAAAAACACACATTCACTGGATGATGTCATCAGTGATGTCATCAGTGATGTCATTTGAGATGTCATCAGTGATGTCATGAGTGATGTCACTGACCATGTCATGAGTGATGTAATATGTGACGTCATCAGCAGTGCATTGCGGGCGCGCGAGTTATAGTTAGCTGAACTAACTATAACGGGGCAATTTCATTGGTTTTTTACGAGTAAAATGTCCAGCTAACTATAACATGTGTGAAACCTATGGTTTTTTCACTGAATTTCTAAGGTTTTTTAAATGCTAATTCCTAACTATAACGTGTGTGAAACCTATGGTTTTTTCACTGAATATATATATATATATTACCTACTGGCGGTCGCCAGTAGGTAGTTATAGTTAGGACCTATTTTCCATAGGAAATCCGCAACGTTCTATTTGGAATAACTTTGGCGCCCGTTGATGAATCTATGCGAAATTTTCAAAACTTTTGGCCAGCTCCAGTCCGCTCCTATCCTGAAAGTCTCGGGATGATTTGTGTAGCGGGGGCTGAGAAAAAAGGGGGGTCCCAAAACGTGTTTTCCCCATGCAATTTCCCATAGGACCTTTAGCCGCAGCTACAGCCCAAACTGCTGAACGGACTTACACCAAATTTGGCAGAAAGGTAGACCTTGGTTCAGAGTCATGCCTTTTGCTTAAATGGTGTAAATCCGTTCAGTAGTTCCTGAGAAAATCAAAATCAAAATCACATATATATCTGGGCGGAGCCTAACCACACATCTCATCGTGAGATCTGATTGGCTGTCAGCACTTCATCCAAGAAGTGCTGGCAGCCATCTTGGGACCAATATACATGATAGCACCTCATTAAAAAGCATTGCAGTTAGTAGAAGGTTTTAAGACTTTAGTTACATTATAAATCATTTGTTGATGGTACCATACTCATTTTAGGAATTGTGGTGTGTTCTAAGGTGATTTTACCATGTGAAAAAGCCTTCTGCTGTGATATCATGAATCATGTTTGAGAGAAAACTATTTTCTCATGTTTTTCCCACAGAGGTTTGGAAGGTGATCTATAAGCTAAACTGAGAGCATATTTTCTGTAAATTCACATTATCTTTCTCAGTCATGTGAGAATGAAGTCTGACATTCTCAGTAAAACATGTATATTCAACAAGGGCAGAGACTGTCAGTTGATTCCTTTGTGTTCTACTGCAGCTTCCCAGAGTGTTCTAAAGAACAACTAGAGCGCTAACAGTCCTACTTATGACAAACGTATTGCACACCTGAAGCCATCTTGATTGGAATAAAGTGGTAACTCTTAAAACATTTAATTTAAAAAGGAACAAAATGAGGGGGTACATTTTGCCATAGAAAGTATGATTAGTGCTGCAGAAAGAAAAATAAGGGCACATTTTGAGTGACTTCTCAAATCCTCTTCTATTTCATTAAAAAATTCTGACATGCAGACTGAAACATGCACTTTCAATACCAGCAGCAGACTGCCCTGGTGAGCAGTAGCTTTACTACAGTGATCTAATGAGCAACTAGAGTGCTAACATTCTGAATTGATGGCAAATGTGTGACACATCTGAATGCCTTCTTGATCGAATCAAAGTAAAAAACTGAAAGTATTTCCTACTGAGGAGACTGTAGTAAATGAGGAAATTAGGAAACTTCATAACAAATAAGTCTCCCAAGATGGCCACCAGAGACAAAAGAGCCCAAATGTAGCACAAATATCACCCAGATGTAGCCCAAGTATAGCCCAATGACAGAATGTCCCAGAGTGTTCTAACGAACAATTAGAGCGCTAACAGGCTTCATTATGACAAAAGTATGGCACACCTGAAGCCATCTTGATTGGAATAAAGTGGTAACACTTAAAACATTTAATTTGCAAAGGAACAAAATGAGGGGGTTCCTTTTGCCATAGAAATTATGATTAGTGCTGCAGAAAGAAAAATTAGGGCAATTTTGACTTCTCAAATCCTCTTCTATTTCATAAAAAAATTCTGACATGCAGACTGAAACATGCACCTTGAATACAAGCATCAGACTTCCCTGGTGAGCAGTAGCTTTACTACAGTGATCTAATGAGCAACTAGAGTGCTAGCATTCAGAATTTATGGCAAATGTGTGTCATATCTGAATACCTTCTTGATGGAATCAAAGTAAAAAAACTGAAAGCATTTCCTACTGAGGAGACTGCAGTAAATGAGGAAATTAGGAAACTTCATAACAAATAAATCTCTCAAGATGGCCACCCGAGACAAAAGAGCCAAAATGCAGCACAAATATCACCCAGATGTAGCCCACATGTAGCCCAATGACAGAATTGTGCAAAACCTTATTTTTTGTGTTTTTGCAGTTTTATATAGTGCAGACTTGTCAGGTATTGGAGTGCTTTACATGAGCATTGGTTACATCACACAAGATCAAATTCATTTTGGTTGTAGAAATGGGGAGATTAAGTGATTTGACCAGAATCACAGAATGTTGAGCTGAAGCAGAAACTCCAACCTGGTTCCCCAGTTGCAAAGTCTGCAGCTCTGGAAGTAACACCACATCCTCTCCCCTAAGTGCAACATTTAATCAAGTGGTCAACTGGATAAAAAAACATAAAGATAACAAATAATTTAAAAGTGCTTTGTCGCTATTTGAAAACTCCGAAAATATGTCCTCATTTTAGTTTTTTAGAGCACTAACCATAATTTTGATGCAAATAAGACCCTCTCATATATGTAATTTCTAAAAGGAAATGCTCTAGGTATTACAGTTTTGATTACATCAAGATGACGTCAGGCGTTCCACACTTTTGTAATAAATATAGAATGTTAGCAATCTAGTTGTTCATTAGGATACTGTTGAGAGGCAGAGGCCAGGGGCACGGACTCTGAAAATTGAAGGCAGGTAGGAGGGTGCAGAGGCAACAATTTGACCACACTGGGCAGGCAGGAAGGGCAGTGGCAGCACAACAGACTATGGAGGGCAGTGGAAAGGGGGGCAGGGGCAACAAACCAACAATACAGGACTGGCAAGAGAGGCTGTGGCAATATAATAGACCATTGTGGGCAGAAGGAAGAGGCAGTGGTAGTACAACCATACATGCCAACAGACCCGATTCAGCTAGGAAGCGTCCAACGTTTTTAAGCTCAAATGGGCTTTATTTAATCTGTCTCCTGTCTACAATCTCCTCTTTTTCAATGTAACTCAAAGGGGAAAATCAATACCCCAGTTTTTTATCAAAATCTCCCTCTTACCAAGTTCAAAATGTTCGCAAGTATGGTACATTGGATCATGGAAGGCAGGAGGAATTGGGGTGGGGACATGGACTCGGATAACAGAGGACAGGAGGGACATGGAGAGGTGCACCAAACTGACCCTACAGGGCAGGCATCAGGGTTTGCAGCAGCACAATACACCACACAGGGCATGCGGGACGGGAGTGCTGCACAACAATCCATAGAAAGCAATAGGGAGGGGACAGGACCATGCACATGGGCGACAGAGAACAGAGGGGAAAGAGGCAATGGTAGCTAGCTGACCATAATGGACAGACAGGAGAGAAAGCTGCAGCATAACAGACCATAAAGGGCAGGAGGGACGGATCAGGGGCATTACAATGGAACAGACAAGCCAGGAGGGAGGGAATAGGGGTCGGCACATGGAAACAGAGGGCTGGGGGCAAGGGGGCAGGGCAGGAGCAGCAAAATGACCATGGAGGTCAGGCAGGATGGGCACTAGAAACAAGACACACCATGGAGAGCAACAGTGAGACTAGGATGGCATACACACAGACCATGGAGGGAAGGTGGGAGGGGGTCAGGGGCAGCTAGCTGACCACACAGGGAAGGTGGGAGGTGCCTTGGCAGCACAGAAGACCATGCATGGCAAGCGGGGGGTTAGTGGCAGCACAATGACTATCATGGGCAAGAAGGAGGGTGCAGGGGCATGCACAAAGGACCATGGAGGATAGAAGGGAGGGTCAGGACCTGGGCACAGACAAGAGAGTTCAGGGGAAGGGGCCTCACAACAGACCATGCGGAGCAGGCAGGAGGAGCAGTTGCAGCACAACAGACCAGGGAGGGCAGAAGGGTGTGGCAGTAAAATGGACCATGGAGGACAGGAGGAAGGGGATAGGGGCATGGCATGTGGACAGGCAGGGTGGAGGTGGCAGGGGCAGGTTACAGTCATCTGACAATGATAGGCAGGTGGGAGGGGAGTGGCAGCTCAACAGAACACTCAGAGTAGATAGGAGTGGCAGGTCCATGGAAAATGGTGGGCAAAAAGGATGGAGCAGGGGCATGCACAAAGACATCGGAGGGCAGGGGGAAGGAGAATAGAGAGCATGTCCTAGGTGTTTCTATAAATATATTAAAAAAATAAATAATAAAAACAAAGGCCGGCCCCGGGGCCATAAGTGACCTGAGGAGGGGGGCAACGCAGCCCCCTTCCTAAAGATTTTTTTTTTTAAAAAGGCCATGCCCCGGGGGTTGGAGTCCCCGGGGCCGATTAAGGCCTTGGGAGGGGGGCCACGTGGCCCCTTCCACATTTAAAATAAAAAAAAATTAGGGGGCAGGCCCTGGGGGATGGGGTCCCCAGGGCCAATAAATTAGGAAAAGAAGGGGGGCCACACAGCCCCCCTTCTTAAAATAATAAAATAAATAAAAGACTGGCATCGCGCCGGAGGCCATGCCCCCTCCTTGCAGCACTCTACAAACACGCCCCCTGGCGAGTTGTAAGTTGGAGAATTAATTCCCCTTCAATACTGAGGGTCCATGAGGGCCAACTAGCCCAACAGGTATCTCCAGTATGCGCCAGGGAGCTGCGTTGCAGACAGGTGTTCTGAGGCCACGACCCTTTTTACACCTCTCTGCAACGCAGCTCTGTGGTGCTTACTGGAGGTACCTAGTGGGCTAGTTGGACCCTAGGGACCCTCAGGATTCAAATGAACTTAATCTCCCAACTAAAAATGGCCACAGGGTGTGTTTACACTGTGGTGAAGGGAGGGGACGGGGCCTGAGGTGACATGTGCAAACACGCCCTGTGGCGCATTTTCAGTTGGGGAAATAATTCCCTTTCAATCCTGAGGGACCCTGGTGGCCAACTAGCCCACCAGGTGCTTCCAGTAAGCGCCACTGCGCTGCGTTGCAGAGAGGTGGTACAGGCCGTGCCCCTTTTTACACCTCTCTGCAATGGCGCTTACTGGACGTACCTAGTGGGCTATTTTGCCCCTAGGAACCCTCAGGATTCAAGGGGACTTAATCTCCCAACTTAAAACAGCCACAGGGCGTGTTTACACAGTGGGGAAGGGAGGGGACGGGGCCTGAGGTGACGTGTGCAAACACGCCCTATGGCGCGTTTTAAGTTGGGGAAATAATTCCCCTTCAATCCTGAGGGTCCCTGGGGGCTAACTAGCCCACCAGGTGCTTCCAGTAAGCGCCACTGAGCTGCGTTGCAGAGAGGTGGTCCAGGCCATGACACTTTTTACAACTCTCTGCAACGCAGCTCTGTTGCGCTTACTGGAGGTACCTAGTGGGCTAGTTGGACCCTAGGGACCCTCAGGATTCAAATGAACTTAATCTCCCAACTAAAAACGGCCACAGGGTGTGTTTACACAGTGGTGAAGGGAGGGGACGAGGCCTGAGTGTACGTGTGCAAACACGCCCTGTGGCGCGTTTTAAGTTTGGGAAATAATTCACCTTCAATCCTGAGGGACCCTGGGGGTCAAGTAGCCCACCAGGTGCTTCCGGTAAGCGCCACTGCGTTGCGTTGCAGAGAGGTGGTCTAGGCCGTTCCCCTTTTTACATCTCTCTGTAACGCAGCTCTGTGGCGCTTACTGGAGGTACCTAGTGGTCTAGTTGGACCCTAGGGGCCCTCAAGATTCAAGGGGACTTATTCTCCCAACTTAAAACGGCCACAGGGCGTGTTTACACAGTGGGGAAGGGAGGGGACGGGGCCTGAGGTGACGTGTGCAAACACGCCCTGTGGCGCGTTTTAAGAGGAAGTTTTAATCCCCCTGCCCTAATATATACTAGGGGCTTACAGAGGAGGTCATGCTAATCAAAGGGGGACCCCAACGCATAGTGTTCCCTAGTGTATGTAGGTGTTTTCACTGTATTCTGAGTGTCTTTTAACATAGCACTGGCTCTAGGATTGGTTAGTCAGACTCAGTTACCACCAGTATCCTTCTGAAAAAGTTGAGGGTACAGGATGATTTTGCAACAATGCTTCTTTCTGCTCTTCTGTTTGTTCTTTCTGCAGGTTATCCTTCTTCCTGCACTTTTCTTCGTCTTTGTGGACTTCTGTTGCTTCTTTCTGCATTTCTTTTTTTTCTTTCTGTGCGTTTTTTCTTCTTTCTTCACATGTCCTATCTCTGCAGGCATAGTTAGAAATTAGAATTTAAAAAACCTTTGAAATTCACTGAAAAAACCATAGGTTTCATGCACGTTATAGTTAGGAATTAACATTTAAAAAACCTTAGAAATTCACTGAAAAAAATATAGGTTTCAGGGACGTTATAGTTAGCTGGACTTTTCACTCGTACAAAACCATTGAAATTCCCCCGTTATAGTTAGTTCAGCTAACTATAACTCACTCGCCCGCAATGCACTGCTGATGACGTCACATATTACATCACTCATGACATGGTCAGTGACATCACTCATGACATCACTCATGACATCTCAAATGACATCACTGATGACATCATCCTTGTGATATAGTGGCAGACCTCCTCTCACCCTAATATAACCTTTGATACACACATTCAAAAATAGAAACAAAAATTTTCAAAACAATGGACATACCAATACCAGTTACAACAACCTATTCAGTAATTCTAAGATCCACATACACATCCACTCATTCACCAACAGTCCTATACAGTCACTCATACATATACTCACTCATCATGTGTACTCATACACCTATACATCCTGTTACACAACGCCACTCATCCATAGAGTTACTCACACACATAGTCACTCATGCTAATAAAGAATCAAACATCCATTTACTTGCATATACAGTTATACACACACCACCACACTTATTTCTACAGAATCTTACACATACTTAGTCTTTTAAACAATCACTTATAGAAACACATACTTATTCATACAGGAACTCTTCCAATCTCTCACTCTCACATATACTCACTTATATACACCAATAGTCACATATACTAGTTTAAAACATATGTAGTTACTCATAAAGACACTATTGAGACAGTCATTCACTCACTAACACACCCATGCACACACTCATCCACCCATACAGTCCTGCACACATGCTGTCTTCAACACATACAAACAGTGAGTCACTCATTCATGCACCTATGCACTATGTAATACCCCCACCGAACCATAAAGACACTCAGACACTCATACTGATACTCAAAAAACCAACATATAACCTATATAGACACTCATGTAGCTACTCACCAACCCATGCAGCCACTTATACACAAAGTGAGAGACTGATACAGATATTTACATATTTAAACATTACTCACAAAGCCATGTATTCACTAAGATACACTTAATCAGTCAGTTATACAATCAATTTTTCAAAAACAAATCATCCATTTAGACACTTATATACCATTTATTCTTCCATCGACCTTGAGATATACATATATAAAATATATTTAACCCCTTCTGTGCCACGCCCTTTCCCCCTCCTGTGCCAGGCGTTTTATTAGTGGGTGGGGTTCATGACGAGATAGTCTCGTCATGGGCACAGCGCGACCGTGCTCCATGACGAGACTATCTCGTCATGGGCACTGAAGAGGTTAATTTTCAGAAAAACACACATTCAATGGATGATGTCGTGATGTCATTAGTGATTTCATTTGATATGTCATCAGTGATGTCATGAGTGATGTCACTGACCATGTCATGAGTGATGTACTATGTGACGTCATCAGCAGTGCATTGCGGGCGCGCGAGTTATAGTTAGCTGAACTAACTATAACGGGGGAATTTCAATGGTTTTGTACGAGTGAAAAGTCCAGCTAACTATAACGTCCCTGAATCTATATTTTTTTCAATGAATTTCTAAGGTTTTTTTAAATGTTAATTCCTAACTATAACGTGCCTGAAACCTATGGTTTTTTCAGTGAAAATATATATAAATATATATATATAAATATATATATTACCTACTGGCGGTCGCCAGTAGGTAGTTATAGTTAGGACCCTGTTTCCATAGGAAATCCGCAACATTCTATTTTGAATAACTTTGGCGCCGGTCGACGAATCCTCGCGAATTTCTCAAAATAGGTGGGGCGCTACGCTCCGCTCCTACCCTGAAAGTCTCGGGGGGATTCGTCAAGCGGGGGCTGAGATAAAAGGGGGGTCCCAAAACGCGTTTTTCCCATGCATTTTTCATAGGACCTTTAGACAGGGCTACAGCCCGAACGGCTGAACAGAATTACTAGAAATTTGGCAGAGAGGTAGTCCTCAGGTCAAGGAAGTGCCTTTTGTAGGTTTGGTGTAAATCTGTTCAGTAGATTCTGAGAAAATACGCGTACGGTGGCGTGCGCGAGCGCGATTCTGATTGGCTGTTAGATCTTAGTAAACATTCGAATCGGCCGAAACCAGGAAGCGGCGGCCGCCATTTTGTGTATTTCACTCCGGTAAAAAAGAGTGATATCTTGAAAAGGGGGCAAGGGAGAGAGTTACAGACCCCCTAACATTTGTAAGGGGGTCAAAGAAGGACAGAAAAGTACAAAGAAAACATTTATTGATTTTTAAAAAAAATCGCGGGGTACGCGTACGGTAAGCTCACCGTACGCGTACGGTAAAAAAAAAGAAAAAAAAAGAAATGAAATGCAGATTTAAGTGTTTAGATATTAGGGGGGTCTAAAAAGAGCCGTTGTGTTTATGAAGTGATTTTTTATTGGTACCTACAAGTAAGTACCGATGCAGAGTCTAAGGTTCAAGAGGAAGACTCTGTTCCCTTCATCATTGAAGTGCACACCATCTCCTCTATAGATGTCTTGCATGTCGTAACGCAAGTTGTTGTGGTAAATGGAACCCATACCATAGTCACGGAGGAAAGCAGAAACAGATTTGTTGACGTGCTTTCTTGCTTTGTCAATCTGCGGACAGAAATGATTGGACCAGTTCCATTTTTGCCTTTGGCATATGTTAGAAAACACAAAGGCAGTTTTAGGGAAAAGTGAAAACAGTTGTGCAAAGGTGTCCTTCATAAGCATTTCCAGACCTACCCCAGTCAAAGTGCCTAGGTCATTGCCACCACAGTGCACTATTATGAGGTCAGGGTGTTGGATTTGCATGAAGGATTTCACCAATGGCATCAATTGGTGCCACTTTAACCCTCTCTGACCAATCCATTTAATGTCTACATTTGGCAAAGCAAGGTCTCTCACCATACCTGTTTTCTCTGCAAACTTTTCACTCCAGAAGACATAGCTGTGCCCTACAATCCACACTGTGAACATCTTCAAAGGAGAACTGGATGCACTCAGGAGGTGTCTTTCAGTAGAATGGCAATATGAAAAGAAAGACAGTTTGGAAATGGAGGCATACATATTTTTTTCAAAAAAAAAAGAACTGATTGGCTGTTTCATACCATTCTAGAATAAAAACTAGGCTGTATGTGTAAATTAATAGAAGCATGTTTTGTATTGGTACAGAAAAATGTGTTACCAAAGAACAGTACTATGGATTTGCTGTTAGGTTTGAAAAGTCAAGCACTCTTGCTCTGTGGAATTGAAACATTGTTTGGCGAACTTCTGACCTGACTCCACACAGCAGTGTTCCATGAGCTGTTGCTATGGTAGCAGGCAGAAGTCAAGTTGGGGGAAGGGTACTAGGCAGAAGTCAAGTTGGGGGAAGGGTACTTTTGGAAAAGGGTTGGTTTTCAACCAATAGAAATGTGTGATTACATTTGAAAAAAAGGGGGAAGCACTGAGATTTGAAACTTACATGTATATGTGTGGAAAAATAGAGGGAAACTTTGCCATTATCTGGTTCTGCTGAGAGGAGAGAGGTGTAGAGAACAGAGATCCTGGCTCTGATAATCTGCTGTTTGAGTGCCACATTTCTTTCACAACTAACTAATTTTAAAGGTGAGTTTAGAGTTTGAGAGGAGATGTATATGGTAAATTAAGAAATGAATAATAGAAATGTAATTCTTTTTGTTGAAGTTGTGTTTATTATTTTCTGTTTTGGGAGAAATTTAAATGTGAGGAACATGTAAAATAATATGGACTATGTTTTCACGATAAATTACTAAGGCTGGTTGCCCTTGGTGGAATGTAGGCAGTCACCCAGGTTACACATGTTGGGAAATATAGGCAGAGATTTATTGTGTACAACTCTGGTAATTTTATATTTGCATTAGTTGGAAAAAGGGGGAGCGATTTTTTGGTGCAGAAGCAGACTCTTAGCACACACCCAGCTCCTTTCCATGTATAATCATGCACAGTATTTACAAGCGAGTGGGGTTTGAGGTTTCAGTCTGTAATGCAAATACATTCAGCATCACTAAGGCTGGTTGCCCTTGCTGGAGTGTAGGCAGTCACCCAGGATACACATGGTGGTGGTCTGAAAAAGCAGTCTGGACATGGGCTTTTTAAAAAATCTGAAAAGTGGATTCATAATGTGTCAGTCTGTAAAAGTGATTATCACTTGCCAAAAAAAAAGAGCAGTAAGTGTGCTTTCAAATTGGCAAAGAAATTTCGTTTTGTGACTAATGTGAAAACATGACTCTGTGTGCAAATAGGAATTACAGGCAGAGATTTATTGCGTTTTGCTCTGGTGATTTCACAGTTGCATTAGTAGGAAAAAGGGGGAGCGATTTTTTGGTGCAGAAGCAGACTCTTAGCACACACCCAGCTCCTTTCCATGTATAATCATGCACAGTATTTACAAGCGAGTGGGGTTTGAGGTTTCAGTCTGTAATGCAAATACATTCAGCATCACTAAGGCTGGTTGCCCTTGCTGGAGTGTAGGCAGTCACCCAGGATACACATGGTGGTGGTCTGAAAAAGCAGTCTGGACATGGGCTTTTTAAAAAATCTGAAAAGTGGATTCATAATGTGTCAGTCTGTAAAAGTGATTATCACTTGCCAAAAAAAAAGAGCAGTAAGTGTGCTTTCAATTTGGCAAAGAAATTTCGTTTTGTGACTAATGTGAAAACATGACTCTGTGTGCAAATAGGAATTACAGGCAGAGATTTATTGCGTTTTGCTCTGGTGATTTCACAGTTGCATTAGTAGGAAAAAGGGGGAGCAATTTTTTGGTGCAGAAGCAGACTCTTAGCACACACCCAGCTCCTTTCCATGTATAATCATGCACAGTATTTACAAGCGAGTGGGGTTTGAGGTTTCAGTCTGTAATGCAAATACATTCAGCATCACTAAGGCTGGTTGCCCTTGCTGGAGTGTAGGCAGTCACCCAGGATACACATGGTGGTGGTCTGAAAAAGCAGTCTGGACATGGGCTTTTTAAAAAATCTGAAAAGTGGATTCATAATGTGTCAGTCTGTAAAAGTGATTATCACTTGCCAAAAAAAAAGAGCAGTAAGTGTGCTTTCAAATTGGCAAAGAAATTTCGTTTTGTGACTAATGTGAAAACATGACTCTGTGTGCAAATAGGAATTACAGGCAGAGATTTATTGCGTTTTGCTCTGGTGATTTCACAGTTGCATTAGTAGGAAAAAGGGGGAGCGATTTTTTGGTGCAGAAGCAGACTCTTAGCACACACCCAGCTCCTTTCCATGTATAATCATGCACAGTATTTACAAGCGAGTGGGGTTTGAGGTTTCAGTCTGTAATGCAAATACATTCAGCATCACTAAGGCTGGTTGCCCTTGCTGGAGTGTAGGCAGTCACCCAGGATACACATGGTGGTGGTCTGAAAAAGCAGTCTGGACATGGGCTTTTTAAAAAATCTGAAAAGTGGATTCATAATGTGTCAGTCTGTAAAAGTGATTATCACTTGCCAAAAAAAAGAGCAGTAAGTGTGCTTTCAAATTGGCAAAGAAATTTCGTTTTGTGACTAATGTGAAAACATGACTCTGTGTGCAAATAGGAATTACAGGCAGAGATTTATTGCGTTTTGCTCTGGTGATTTCACAGTTGCATTAGTAGGAAAAAGGGGGAGCGATTTTTTGGTGCAGAAGCAGACTCTTAGCACACACCCAGCTCCTTTCCATGTATAATCATGCACAGTATTTACAAGCGAGTGGGGTTTGAGGTTTCAGTCTGTAATGCAAATACATTCAGCATCACTAAGGCTGGTTGCCCTTGCTGGAGTGTAGGCAGTCACCCAGGATACACATGGTGGTGGTCTGAAAAAGCAGTCTGGACATGGGCTTTTTAAAAAATCTGAAAAGTGGATTCATAATGTGTCAGTCTGTAAAAGTGATTATCACTTGCCAAAAAAAAAGAGCAGTAAGTGTGCTTTCAAATTGGCAAAGAAATTTCGTTTTGTGACTAATGTGAAAACATGACTCTGTGTGCAAATAGGAATTACAGGCAGAGATTTATTGCGTTTTGCTCTGGTGATTTCACAGTTGCATTAGTAGGAAAAAGGGGGAGCGATTTTTTGGTGCAGAAGCAGACTCTTAGCACACACCCAGCTCCTTTCCATGTATAATCATGCACATTATTTACAAGCGAGTGGGGTTTGAGGTTTCAGTCTGTAATGCAAATACATTCAGCATCACTAAGGCTGGTTGCCCTTGCTGGAGTGTAGGCAGTCACCCAGGATACACATGGTGGTGGTCTGAAAAAGCAGTCTGGACATGGGCTTTTTAAAAAATCTGAAAAGTGGATTCATAATGTGTCAGTCTGTAAAAGTGATTATCACTTGCCAAAAAAAAAGAGCAGTAAGTGTGCTTTCAAATTGGCAAAGAAATTTCGTTTTGTGACTAATGTGAAAACATGACTCTGTGTGCAAATAGGAATTACAGGCAGAGATTTATTGCGTTTTGCTCTGGTGATTTCACAGTTGCATTAGTAGGAAAAAGGGGGAGCGATTTTTTGGTGCAGAAGCAGACTCTTAGCACACACCCAGCTCCTTTCCATGTATAATCATGCACAGTATTTACAAGCGAGTGGGGTTTGAGGTTTCAGTCTGTAATGCAAATACATTCAGCATCACTAAGGCTGGTTGCCCTTGCTGGAGTGTAGGCAGTCACCCAGGATACACATGGTGGTGGTCTGAAAAAGCAGTCTGGACATGGGCTTTTTAAAAAATCTGAAAAGTGGATTCATAATGTGTCAGTCTGTAAAAGTGATTATCACTTGCCAAAAAAAAAGAGCAGTAAGTGTGCTTTCAAATTGGCAAAGAAATTTCGTTTTGTGACTAATGTGAAAACATGACTCTGTGTGCAAATAGGAATTACAGGCAGAGATTTATTGCGTTTTGCTCTGGTGATTTCACAGTTGCATTAGTAGGAAAAAGGGGGAGCGATTTTTTGTGCAGAAGCAGACTCTTAGCACACACCCAGCTCCTTTCCATGTATAATCATGCACAGTATTTACAAGCGAGTGGGGTTTGAGGTTTCAGTCTGTAATGCAAATACATTCAGCATCACTAAGGCTGGTTGCCCTTGCTGGAGTGTAGGCAGTCACCCAGGATACACATGGTGGTGGTCTGAAAAAGCAGTCTGGACATGGGCTTTTTAAAAAATCTGAAAAGTGGATTCATAATGTGTCAGTCTGTAAAAGTGATTATCACTTGCCAAAAAAAAAGAGCAGTAAGTGTGCTTTCAAATTGGCAAAGAAATTTCGTTTTGTGACTAATGTGAAAACATGACTCTGTGTGCAAATAGGAATTACAGCCAGAGATTTATTGCGTTTTGCTCTGGTGATTTCACAGTTGCATTAGTAGGAAAAAGGGGGAGCGATTTTTTGGTGCAGAAGCAGACTCTTAGCACACACCCAGCTCCTTTCCATGTATAATCATGCACAGTATTTACAAGCGAGTGGGGTTTGAGGTTTCAGTCTGTAATGCAAATACATTCAGCATCACTAAGGCTGGTTGCCCTTGCTGGAGTGTAGGCAGTCACCCAGGATACACATGGTGGTGGTCTAAAAAAGCAGTCTGGACATGGGCTTTTTAAAAAATCTGAAAAGTGGATTCATAATGTGTCAGTCTGTAAAAGTGATTATCACTTGCCAAAAAAAAAGAGCAGTAAGTGTGCTTTCAAATTGGCAAAGAAATTTCGTTTTGTGACTAATGTGAAAACATGACTCTGTGTGCAAATAGGAATTACAGCCAGAGATTTATTGCGTTTTGCTCTGGTGATTTCACAGTTGCATTAGTAGGAAAAAGGGGGAGCGATTTTTTGGTGCAGAAGCAGACTCTTAGCACACACCCAGCTCCTTTCCATGTATAATCATGCACAGTATTTACAAGCGAGTGGGGTTTGAGGTTTCAGTCTGTAATGCAAATACATTCAGCATCACTAAGGCTGGTTGCCCTTGCTGGAGTGTAGGCAGTCACCCAGGTTACACATGGTGGTGGTCTGAAAAAGCAGTCTGGACATGGGCTTTTTAAAAAATCTGAAAAGTGGATTCATAATGTGTCAGTCTGTAAAAGTGATTATCACTTGCCAAAAAAAAAGAGCAGTAAGTGTGCTTTCAAATTGGCAAAGAAATTTCGTTTTGTGACTAATGTGAAAACATGACTCTGTGTGCAAATAGGAATTACAGCCAGAGATTTATTGCGTTTTGCTCTGGTGATTTCACAGTTGCATTAGTAGGAAAAAGGGGGAGCGATTTTTTGGTGCAGAAGCAGACTCTTAGCACACACCCAGCTCCTTTCCATGTATAATCATGCACAGTATTTACAAGCGAGTGGGGTTTGAGGTTTCAGTCTGTAATGCAAATACATTCAGCATCACTAAGGCTGGTTGCCCTTGCTGGAGTGTAGGCAGTCACCCAGGATACACATGGTGGTGGTCTGAAAAAGCAGTCTGGACATGGGCTTTTTAAAAAATCTGAAAAGTGGATTCATAATGTGTCAGTCTGTAAAAGTGATTATCACTTGCCAAAAAAAAAGAGCAGTAAGTGTGCTTTCAAATTGGCAAAGAAATTTCGTTTTGTGACTAATGTGAAAACATGACTCTGTGTGCAAATAGGAATTACAGGCAGAGATTTATTGCGTTTTGCTCTGGTGATTTCACAGTTGCATTAGTAGGAAAAAGGGGGAGCGATTTTTTGGTGCAGAAGCAGACTCTTAGCACACACCCAGCTGCTTTCCATGTATAATCATGCACAGTATTTACAAGCGAGTGGGGTTTGAGGTTTCAGTCTGTAATGCAAATACATTCAGCATCACTAAGGCTGGTTGCCCTTGCTGGAGTGTAGGCAGTCACCCAGGATACACATGGTGGTGGTCTGAAAAAGCAGTCTGGACATGGGCTTTTTAAAAAATCTGAAAAGTGGATTCATAATGTGTCAGTCTGTAAAAGTGATTATCACTTGCCAAAAAAAAAGAGCAGTAAGTGTGCTTTCAAATTGGCAAAGAAATTTCGTTTTGTGACTAATGTGAAAACATGACTCTGTGTGCAAATAGGAATTACAGGCAGAGATTTATTGCGTTTTGCTCTGGTGATTTCACAGTTGCATTAGTAGGAAAAAGGGGGAGCGATTTTTTGGTGCAGAAGCAGACTCTTAGCACACACCCAGCTGCTTTCCATGTAGAATCATGCACAGTATTTACAAGCGAGTGGGGTTTGAGGTTTCAGTCAGTAATGTAAATACATTCAGCATCACTAAGGCTGATTGCCCTTGCTGGAGTGTAGGCAGTCACCCAGGTTACACATGGTGGTGGTCTGAAAAAGCAGTTTGGACATGTGCTTTTAAAAAAATCTGAAAAGTGGATTTATAATGTGTCAGTCTGTAAAAGTGATTATCACTTGCCAAAAAAAAGAGTAATAAGTGTGTTTTCAAATTGGCAAAGAAATTACGTTTTGTGACTATTGTGAAAAGAAATGTAGTAATATATTTAAATAAAATAAAGGATTTTTTTTTTAGTTTTTTTCAGGTATTGCTGAAGAGCAGTGAACCAAATTTAAGATGCCTACAAAATTCAGAGTTAAAAAAACCCACAAAAAAAAACTATATTTGAAGACAACTGGAGGACCAAAGTTAGTAGAAGATGCTCATGTTGGGAAAAAGAAAAAATCTTCTGGTAAGCAGACAAAACAATTTCTAAAAAATATATTCAAAAGAAGGAAAAATGTACAAAATGTCTGTACTGGAAAGAATGTTTTGAAAAGAAAAGGACAGGAAAAAATTGAGAATTTAGTTAATGCAAATATACCTTCTGCAACTGAAAAGATTTACATAAATAGAAAAACAGCGTTTAAAGAGATACGTAGAAAAATGTTTCAGAGAAGAGTTATGTCCAATTTGATAAAGGATGTGAAGAAATATAAGCAAAAGACTAAGTTTTATAAAAGAAAAAAAGAAATTGAAGCCATTGCAGCAAAGGCATTAGAATTAAAAAGGAAACTATTCATTTTAATTTTGAATAGGATGCGTACATTAGACAAAATGGTTAATGTACTGAAATCACATAGCAAAAGGAAAAGAGTAGTGAACAGAACAAACTTTTGTAAAGTGTTTTTAGGAAAGTGGATGCATAGTTCAAGTAGTGAACCTTTTTTTAATGAAGAGAGCTATTTTCAAAGTAATAGTTTGCTGCATGCAGTTGACACCAGAGGTCGTGCTTACGAAGTGAAAAATGGTTGCATAATGGAGAAGGAGATAATGGTTCCAAGAGATGAGGTACAAGTGATGGCGGATGAGGCTATGGGGAGACGTCCTAAAGCCCCAGTGTACACTTGGAATTGTAGTAGTATTTGCACTGTGCGTCAGGAATCTATTGACAAATTTCGTGAGTTTCTAAGAGAATATAGTAAAAAAAGTATAAAACAGAAGATTAAGGTGCTTCAAAGTCTGGATCCATGCAGAGTGAGAGAGAATACTGGTTTGCAGGGTCATTCTCTGGCTTGTCTATCTAGAAAAGTGTGTAATAGTGTTTTCCATCATTTTAGGATGCTGGCTGTTCATCATACTGAAATGAGAAAGTTTGTGAGACGGTTGTATTTTGCCAAAAGTCCAGCAATAAAGTTAAATGAATTGAATAGGGCTCTGTTCCGAGGAACGGTATCAGATGTAGAGAAGGTTGTTGATGAAATTCAGTTTTGTTACTTTGGTCCTGAACAAAACAGTGCAGAGAAGGACACAGTAAATGAGGAAGAAGTGGAAGAGAATGTAGAACCCTCTGTAAGTAACACATTTAATGATCACATAACAAAATTTGCAATAATCTCTAATGAAAGACCAAATTTTACTTGTATTTGTTGCCGCAGAACTCATTATAGAAAACAAACCAGGAATGTTGATCTCTACAGAAAGAGTGAAAATGAAGATAATTATAAGTGGAAGGATTTTGCCACCTATATATTTCTTGAAAATTGTTTTGATTTGGGTGAAGATCAGCGTATTTGTAAATACTGTTACAGAAAGTTAGAGGAAAATAGAATGCCGACCAGAGCTGTACATAATAATTTAGAATTGGATGCTATTCCTGCTGAACTTTCTGAATTAAATACATATGAGTCTATACTCATTCAATGTGTTTATCCGTTCCAGACCATAGTACGTATGGAGCCCAAAACTGGTAAATTACCTCCTTCAGATTTACTGAGAGGTTTAAAAGGTAGAGTGGTGTATTTGCCCTTGGATTTGAAAAAAAATATGGAAACTATTGATGCGGATACTTTGGAAACTGAACCATTAATTATTCTGGTTAATGGTGTACCTACAAAGAATAAGAAGATTTGGCAGGAGCTGGTAGATGCACGGAAAGTACAAAGAGCAAATTTGTATTTGAAAATGAATAACAAATGGTATGAATCAATTTATATAGAAGAAGAAGAAGAAGAAGATTTACAAGAAGACACAGAAACACCAACTGGACAAATTGAAAAAGTGGACAAGTCAAAGGAAGAAGAAATTTATGAACATTTTAGCATACATCCTCTTCATTCAAAAGAAGTTATGGGAGACAATATTGATCTCTTTCAGATGAAGAAAGCAAAAGGAACTCCCGTGAGTGTATGGGAGGAGAGCTTGGAAGCTCGATGTTTTCCCCAGCTGTTTCCTAAAGGAAAAGGAGGACGATACGATGAACGTCCGGAACAGATTCCAGCTTCTGAGTATCGGACTACAAGACTATATGCTGAAGATCCCAGATTTCGACAAAGTATTCCTTATTTGTTCCATCTTTTATTTGAAAGTGATTTGTCTGCACTGTCTTATGCAGTAAATCACATTTTAAAAAGTGGAGTACATTTACAAAATGTATCTGCTAAGGATTTTATGGAGAAAGTGCAGCACCGAGATGATCATTTGGAAACACAACTGATCAATCTGATGGCTTGTCAGCGTGGGACAAATGAATATTGGTACCGACGCCATGGTGAATTAAAATGCATGTTACGGAATTTAGGAACACCAACATGGTTCGTTACCCTAAGCTGTGCTGAGTACGCTTGGGATGATTTACTGGATTTTCTACGAGAGGCAAATTCAAACATTAAAAACATCGAATACAAGACAGCAGGAGAACTGTGCTCATTGGATCCGGTTAATGTTTGCAGATATTTCAATCAAAGATTTGAGGCTATGATGTCCTTCATCTGCAATAAAAAAAATCCACCTCTTGGAGAAGTAGTAGATTTCTTTTGGAGAAAAGAGTACCAGGCAAGAGGTGCTCCTCATATTCATATGCTGTTGTGGATCAAGGATGCCCCAAAGTTTGGAACAGATACTGATGAAGCAGTGTTATCTTACATTGAAGAATATGCAACATGTGCTATACCAAAAAGCACAGAAGAGAAAAAGTTAAAGGAGCAAGTTTTACGTTTCCAAAGTCATCGGTGTGGAAAATACTGTCGACGGAAATACAAGAGCAAAGATAAATACTACACTAAATGTCGATTTGGATTTCCTAGACCTGTTCTTTCAAATGGAAGAGTAAACAGTTTTATGTCAGCTGTGAGACATACTATCACAAGAAAATCACCTAAGAATACCTACAACCTAAAAAGAAAAGAAGAATCAAAAAATATAAATGACTACAACCCAGTCATTTTATCCATGTGGAACGCTAACATGGATATACAGTATGTAGCTGACAATTCCATTGCTGTTGCTCGATATGTAACGTCTTACATTACGAAATCAGAAAAAACAGAATTGAAGGAAATGTGGGAAGAGATTTCTCACGAGAAGACTGTCAGTAAGAAGCTGTACAGTTTCAGTTTGAAGATGTTATCGCATCGAGAAATTGGATCCTACGAATGTTCAGATAGGTTATCTTCTGCAAGTCTCTACTCGAAATCAAGAAGAATAATTTGGGCAAGTTTAGGCCTTGCAGCAATGAGAAATCGGGTACTAAAATCTGTTGGAGAAATTGAATATTTGGCCGAGAATGACCCAGAAAGTACAGATATTTTGAAATCAAACATGTTGGACACATATTATCCCAAGAGAAGTCAACATCTGGAGAACATGTGTCTCTATGAAGTGCTGCAGAACTACATTTATTCACGGAAAGCCGCAGAAGACATCAACAATGGAAAATATAAAGTCATTGGTGAGGAAGGATGTTTGGTAAAGCAAACAAAAGGAAGTTTGATAAATCACAGGAAGCTGAGTTGCGACACTACTGACAAGAAGGAATTTTACTACTTGGCTCTTTTACAGTTGTTTAAACCATGGCGTACAGAGGATGAACTACTGGGAGAATTTCAAAGCTATGAAGATTCTTTTAATGCTTGCAAAGACAGCATACAATGCAGTACATTCTCAAGTTATCTGCAAATGTTAAATGAAGAAATTGACCAGGAAACTACAATTGCAGCAGAAATAGCTAGAGACAGTTCTCAGGACAGCCAAAGTTCAGAAACACTCAGTCAAGATCCCCTAGGACAACCAATCGTTGAAAATGAAGCATCAATAGCCATGAATGAAGTGGAAACGGCTATGAATCAAGCTCAAGAAGAATTTATGGACTTACAAAATTTGGAAAGACAACTGAATGAAGAGCAGCAACAAATTTATGAAGAGATCAGAAAAAAAATTGATCACGGATTTCTACATGAAAAAAAAGAGTGCTCATGCACATCATTTTATCCAATCAGGATGTATGTAAGCGGACAAGCTGGAACTGGAAAAAGTTTCCTAATTAAAGTCATCAGAAGCTACCTACAGCAAAAAACGGATTCTACTTTGTCTTGTGTGGTTACTGCTCCAACTGGGTTAGCAGCATATAACATAAAAGGAATCACTTTACATCGTTTGCTAATGTTACCAGTGGAGCATGAGAACAAAATACAATACAACAAGCTAACTGGAGAAGCATCCTTGGAAGTTTCAAGAGTATTGAAGAAGATGCAAGTTCTCATTATTGATGAGGTGAGCATGGTTTCAAACTTAATGCTTGCCTTTGTGCATTTAAGAATGCAGCAAATTTTGAAGACAGACTATGACATGTTATTTGGTGGAAAACACGTCATAGTTTTTGGAGATCTTTTGCAACTTACTCCAGTTAAAGGACAACCAGTGTTTAATACTGTCACACATGAAGACACGAAGAAGTCATTGGGAAGCATCGGAAATACAAATATTTGGTCCTTCTTTGAGTACAAGGAACTTACTACTAATATGAGGCAAGCAAGCGAAGAAGAATATGGAAGTATTCTGAAAGATATCAGAATTGGACTACTCACAGAAGTTGGCAAAAAAGCATTACAGAGTCGGCTGCTACATAATTTATTTCCAAAGGAAGAAATAGTTGCAGAGAAGAGATACAAGAACATTGCAGAAAACAAAAGTGTCATCTGCTTAATGCCAACTCTACGTGAATGCTCAATATTCAATGAGGAGCTTTTGAAATTGGAAAAGGAAGAGATCAGGAAATTGGAAGCAGTGGACAAAATTGAGGATGGAAGAATTACTGTCACAGTAACAGGCACACTGAAAAATAAATTGGATTCACTAGAGAAGAACATTTCCAAAACAGCTGGATTAGAAAAAAATCTATATGTTTGCATGAACTGTAGAGTATTTTTAAGGAGAAATTTGGATGTTGAAAAAGGTTTAGTTAATGGAGCTATGGGAAGAGTTGTGGGTTTTATTAATTATCAGAAAAAAGATGGAATTGAATGTTTAAAAATAAAATTTGATCAGATAGAAGAAGTTAAAGACATTTGTCATTGTACAGTTCGTTTCATGCTTGTGAAAGACTTATATGTACGTAGGAAGCAGTTTCCGTTTTCGCTAGCATATGCTGTAACTATTCACAAGTCTCAAGGATTGACTGTAGATTGTGCATTTGTGAACATTGGTTCAACTGTGTTCAAAGAAGGTATGGCATATGTTGCTTTGTCACGAGTGAAAACATTATCAGGTTTATTCATGATAGACTTTGATGACTCAAAAGTTAGTGCTGATACAAATTGTGTAAAGGAGTATAATAGATTAAGAAGAAGCTATGCTCCTCATTTAGGTCAGTATCCTGTGTTGGAGAAACGTGTAGTTTCTCGTAAAAGGAGAAATGAGAATATCTGTAATGAAGATGTAGAGAGGAGGAAAAAAAAGAGGAGTGATGTAATTGCAAGCAAAAAGAGTAAGGAAAAAGAAGAACAGGTTGTAGGATGTCATTTTGAAAATAGCTCTGGTGTCAACTGCTACGCTAATGTAGTGCTGAATGTTGCATTTTATCTGGAAAGTTTGCAAGAGCAGATAATAGTAAATCAGGGAAAAAGATTCTGTTCTGAGTTGAGTCTCCTTTTTCAAAAGCTGAGTAATGATAAAACTCAAATAGAAAGTGCTACTGAAATTAGAAAACTTTTAGATGTATGTTCAGGACGAACACAGTTTTCTCAAAATGAACAGCAAGATGCACACGAATTTTTGATGTTTTTTCTTCAGGTACTGGAAGAAGAAGAAGTTGCAATTGATAATTTATTTGGTCTCTCTTATAAATGGGAACATAGTTGTGAAAACTGTTATAATATATGTGGCTCTAATGTTGATAATGAAAGGTTTATTTTTTTGACATTGCCAGAGAGTAAAACAGTCACTTTTGCTAAATTAGTTAAAGATGCTAATCATAGCATACAATGCGGTGAGTGTCAATCTGACATGTTTTCAACATTAATTTTAAAGGAATACGGACAGTATGTAATTTTAATGATGCAACGATGTAGAGCTGATGGTTCAAAATTGGATACTTTAATAAAGAAGTTTACAGGACAGCAATTATCAATTTCAGGAAAAACTTTTGTAACTGTTGCAATAATTTTCCATGAAGGACCTACTGTTACTTCTGGACATTACACAGTTTATCTTAAATGTGAAAAAGGCTGGACACTGTGTAATGATTCCCAATTGGTTTTTAAGCAACGTTTGCCTTTTGATTTAGCAAATTCCTATCTAATCTTCCTGAAACCTAAATTTTAGCGAGACTTGGCAAGATCTGGACAAAACAATGTTACCATTTTAATGGATTACCATTGGAATTTTCAAAAATAAAGATTTTTTAAATTATCATTTGGCCTAATGGAAAGATAACCAATTGTAATGTGGACTTTTTTAATTTTTAATGAAACTTTCGAAAACCAAAAATTTAGAGAAAATCGGTAACATCTGCACAATTTAAATTTTGGAATGTTATTGGAGTGCCATTGGAAATTTTTTCAAAAAAGATTTTTTAAATTACTATTTGGCCATGTGGAAAGGTAACCAATTCTATTGTGGACTTAATAAATTATTAATAAATCTTTCGGGAACCAATATGTTACAGAGAATCGGTGAGATCTGTACAAATAAAACTTTAGAATTTTATTGGATTACCATTGGAAATTTCATCAAAAAAGAATTTTAAAATTACTATTTGGCCTAAAGAAAATGCAACCAGATGTATTGTGGAGTTATTTGAGATATAATATTGTGATTATACTTCTGAAACAAAAATATCAGACGGTATTTTAAAGAAATAAGTATTGATATTAGATGATATTTTTTTAGAATATTATGCATTTCTATAATGTTAAGTTTAAGTAAAAAGAGATTCTGGGCTTTTTTAATACAATCTTTGAGATTGTTATTTTTTTTTTGCCCGCTGTTAAATGATGAATGCAATTGCTTTCACAATTTATAGTGAAATGCAATATATTCTGAAAACAGCAAAAATAAGGCAAAAATATTTTTTGATAAATATGTAAATATGTGTACTGTATTATAAAATGTTTTAAAAATATTAATACTTTTTTCTTTTTTTTCAGATTGATATAGAAAATTTTCGAAAACTAGAACCATTTTTAAAGCAATTTTTTTTAAAAACAAATGAATAAATATTTTTTTGAGTGGGTATGGTAAGTCAATAATAATAATTGTAGTCTCTCAAGGACCTTGTAATGTGATAATTGATTTTTAGTGTTTTTAAAAAAAAAAAAAAAAAAATACGCGCACCGTACGCGTACGGTAACAAAAAATAAAAAAAGTTTTTAAAAACATATATAAAAAAAAGATGAAAGATAAGGTTGGCTCTTAAAAGAGCCGTTGTGTTCATGCAGTGACAGAGGAAAGAAAGATTGGGAATATTAGACGGTACGACAAGTGTGCTGATCTATTTTACTGTTCACCAGGGAAACACTGGTCTCCCTATAAGTAATTAGATCATGACAAGTGGCGCACCGTACTTCAACCCTCGCAAACCGAGGGTTAATTTCCAGAGGGCCAGAAAAAGGAGATGCTCCCCCCACAGATGAAGGGCTCACCTGACCTGCAGAAGAAGGACTCGGCTCTGCAGATGATGGTCCAGGCTGAGCTGCTGTGGATGTGCTTGGTTGACTTACTGAAGGGTTACCTCCAGTAAGTCGAGCATGTGTCCTTCTGTGTACATCCTTGAGGTGTCTCATCATGGTATGATTCCCAAAGGAATACTTCCTGTCAGGATTACCTCTTGAAAGTACACGCTTACACAGCTTACAAGTTACTAAGGGTGCATTTACCTTTTGCTGGCCTTCAGGAAAAGTAAAATAATCCCATACATAAGAGGTCTTTTGTTTCCTCGCTCTCTGCCTCAAGGTAGTGCTGCTAGTGCTAGCCTCACTCTCAGAAGAGCTCTGCTGTTCTGCCATCGTATCTCAAAGACAACCCAGCTCCTTCTCCTAAGGGATCACAAGCAGAAATGAGGGGAATGGGTGTGGTGTAGGAGAGTTCTAGAACTGAAAGTAGTTTCAACCAATCAAAAGTTGTGTTTCATGATCACATGACCTACCGTACGCTTACGGTACGCTTACGGTGCGCTTACGGCAAAAGTACGCATGCGCGTAAAAAAGACACGCGCTTGCGCGCATGCGCTTAACAGTCACTCCCCGACACTTCCGCGTAACGTGCGCATGTAGCGTACACGCGTACACGTCCCACGCAGAGTACGCGCGGCTACGCAAATTGCGTAAATATACGCAAACAGCGTAGATAAATTACGGACGTTGCGTAAACCGTACGCTTACCGTAAGCTTACGGTACGCGTACTAAAAAAAAAAATAAAAAAAGGAAAAAATGTACTGCAAATAAATTTTACATGTTTATTTTATAAAATATATTTAAAAAAACATATTAAAGAATTTTAAAAATTTAACCATAGTCTTTATAAAAGGATAGAAAATTAAAATAAAAATATATTAAAAAAAATAGAAGAAAAAAAAAAATTAGCATTTAAAAAACCTTGCAAATTCACTGAAAAAACCATGGGTTTCACACACGTTATAGTTAGGAATTAGCATTTAAAAAACCTTGCAAATTCACTGAAAAAACCATGGGTTTCACACACGTTATAGTTAGGAATTAGCATTTAAAAAACCTTAGAAATTCAATGAAAAAACCAAAGGTTTCACACATGTTATAGTTAGCTGGACATTTCACTCGTAAAAAACCAATGAAATTCCCCCGTTATAGTTAGTTCAGCTAACTATAACTCGCGCGCCCGCAATGCACTGCTGATGACGTCACATATTACATCACTCATGACATGGTCAGTGACATCACTCATGACATCACTGATGACATCTCAAATGACATCACTGATGACATCACTTATGACATCATCCTTGTGATAGAGTGTCAGACCTCCTCTTCCCCTAATATAACCTTTGATACACACATTCAAAAATAGAAATTAAAATTTTAAAAACAATGGACATACCAATACCAGTTACAACAACCTATACAGTAATTCTAAGATCCAAATACACATCCACTCATTCACCAACAGTCCTATACAGTCACTCATACATGTACTCACTCATCATATGTACTCATACACGTATACATCCTGTTACACAATGCCACTCATCCATAGAGGTACTCACACACATAGTCACTCATGCTAATAAAGAATCAAACATACATTTACTTGCATATACAGTTATACACACACCGCCACACTTACTTCTACAGAAACTTACACATACTTAGTCTTTTAAACAATCACTTATAGAAACACATACTTATTCATACAGGAACTCTTCCAATCTCTCACTCTCACATATACTCGCTTATATACACCAATAGTGACATATACTAGTTTAAAACATATGTAGTTACTCATAGAGACACTATTGAGACAGTCATTCACTCACTAACACACCCATGCACACACTCATCCACCCATAGAGTCCTGCACACATGCTGTCTTCAACACATACAAAGAGTGAGTCATTCATTCATGCACCTATGCACTACGTAATACCCCCCACCGAACCATACAGACATCAGACACTGATACTCAAAAAACCAACTAATAACCTATATAGACACTCATGTAGCTACTCACCAACCCATGCAGCCACTTATACACAAAGTGAGAGACTGATACAGATATTTACATATTTAAACATTACTCACTAAGCCATGTATTCACTAAGATACACTTAATCAGTCAGTTATACAATCAATTTTTCAAAAACAATTCATCCATTTAGACACTTATATACCCATTTATTCTTCCATCGACCTTGAGATATACATATATAAAACATATGTAATTTTCAGAAAAACACACATTCTCTGGATGATGTCATCAGTGATGTCATTTGAGATGTCATCAGTGATGTCATGAGTGATGTCACTGACCATGTCATGAGTGATGTAATATGTGACGTCATCAGCAGTGCATTGCGGGCGCGCGAGTTATAGTTAGCTGAACTAACTATAACGGGGGAATTTCATTGGTTTTTTACGAGTGAAATGTCCAGCTAACTATAACATGTGTGAAACCTTTGGTTTTTTCATTGAATTTCTAAGGTTTTTTAAATGCTAATTCCTAACTATAACGTGTGTGAAACCCATGGTTTTTTCAGTGAATATATATATATATATATATATATATATATATATATATTATCTACTGGCGGTCGCCAGTAGATAGTTATAGTTAGGACCGTGTTTCCATAGGAAATCCGCAACATTCTATTTGAATAACTTTGGCGCCGGTTGACGAATCCTCGCGAAATTTTCAAAATAGGTGGGGCGCTCCGCTCCGCTCCTACCCTGAAAGTCTCGGGGGGATTCGTCAAGCGGGGGCTGAGAAAAAAGGGTGGTCCCAAAACCCGTTTTCCCCATGCAATTTTCCATAGGGACCTTTAGTCCAAGGTACAGCCCGAACGGCTGAACAGAATTACTTGAAATTTGGCAGAGAGGTAGTCCTCAGCTCAGGGATGTGCCTTTTGCTTATATGGTGTCAATCTGTTCAGTAGTTCCTGAGAAAATTGCAGTTAAAAGCACATACATATCTATAGCCGAGCACCGTGCGCGTACCGAGCGAGCACCGTGCGTGCACCGTGCGAGCACCCTAACGTGTGCGAGCGTAATTCTGATTGGTGGTTACATGTTAGTCAACGTTCGAATCGGTCGAAATCAGGAAGTGTCGGCCGCCATTTTGTTTGTTTTCAGTGCGAGAGTGAAATAGGAAGGTGGCGAACGTGAAAAGGGGGCAGGGTAGAGAGTTCCTGACCCCCTAGCCTTTGTCAGGGGGTCCCTGAAGGACCCCGAAGGCAGAAAAAAACATTTTAATTTTTTTTAAAAAACAATCGCGGGGGTGCGCGCATTTAAAAAACCTTTGAAATTCACTGAAAAAACCATAGGTTTCACACACGTTATAGTTAGGAATTAGCATTTAAAAAACCTTGTAAATTCACTTAAAAAACCAGAGGTTTCACACATGTTATAGTTAGGTGGATATTTCAATCGTAAAAAACCAATGAAATTCCCCCGTTATAGTTAGTTCAGATACTATAACCCGCGCGGCCGCCACTCTATCACAAGGAGGATGTCATCAGTGATGTCATGAGTGATGCCACTGACCATGTCATGAGTGATGTAATATGTGACATCATCAGCAGTGGATTGCGGTCGCGCGAGTTATAGTTATCTGAACTAACTATAACGGGGGAATTTCATTGGTTTTTTACGAGTGAAATATCCACCTAACTATAACATGTGTGAAACCTATGGTTTTTTAAGTGAATATATATATATATATATATATATATATATATATATATATATATATATATATATATATATATATATATATATATATATATATATATATATATATATAAATTATCTGCTGGCGGTTGCCAGTAGATAGTTATAGTTAGGACCTTGTTTCTATTCAAAAAGCGTTTTTTCTTTTCCCAATAACTTTGGCGCCGGTTGACGATTCTTCGCAAAATTTTGAAAACGTTGGTCCTGCTCCGGTCAGTTCCTATCCTCAAAGTTTCGGGGTGATTCGTCAAGCAGGGGCCGAGAAAAAAGGGGGGTCCCAAAACGTGTTTTCTCCGTGTTAATTCCCATGGGAAATTTTAGACACGACTACAGCCCGAACTGCTGAACTGAATTACACCATATTTGGCAAGAAGGTAGCCCTTGGTTCAGAAAGAGACCTTTTTTATTAAATGGTGTAAATCCGTTCAGTAGTTTCTGAGAAATTAAAAAAATAGAGATCGGAAAATCATTTTTCCCATAGGAAACTTTAGACATGGTTACAGCCAAAACTGCTGAACGGAATTACACCAAATTTGGCAAAAAGGTAGTGCTTGGTTCTGAAAGCGCCCTTTTTTAAAAATGGTGTAAATCCGTTCAGTAGTTTTCGAGATATTAAAGGAAAAAAACCTTTATATATCTGGGCGGGACCTAACTACACAAGCACGAGTTTGGCTCTAATTGGCTGCCAACACGTCAATCCAGGAAGTGTTGGCAGCCATCTTGGTGCAATGCTTTTTATGTCTCGCCTAGCGACGCAGCGCATACGCTGCCCGTTACACAAACACCACTGCACTGCCCTAAACCCTAAAACACTACCCCAGCACGACCCCCTACACTGCACGAACACCACTGCACGCCTTACAACCTAAAACACTACCCCAGCACAACCCCCTACACTGCCTGAACACCACTGCCCTAAACCCTGAAACACCACACCCTGCAAGACCCGCTACACTGCCCGAACACCACTGCCCTGACCTAAACCCTGAAACACCACCCCCTGCACGACCCCCTACACTGCCCGAACACCACTGCACTGCCCTATAACCTGAAACACCACCCCCAGCACGACCCCCTACACTGCCCGAACACGACTGCTCTGCCCTAAACCCTGAAACACCACCCCCAGCACGACCCCCTACTCTGCTCGAAAACCACTGCTCTGCCCTAAACCCTAAAACACCACCCCCAGCACGACCCCCTACACTGCCCGAACACGACTGCACTGCCCTAAACCCTGAAACTCCACCCCCAGCATGACCCCCTACACTACCCGAACACTACTGCACTGCCCTAAACCCTGAAACACTACCCCCCGCACGAACCCCTACACTACCCAAACACCACTGCACTACCCTAAACCCTAAAACACTACCCCCGCATGACCCCCGCATGACCCCCTACACTACCCAAAGACCACTGCACTACCCTAAATCCGAAAACACGACCCCCTACACTACACAAACACCGCTGCACTACCCTAAAACCTAAAACACTACCCCCAACATGACCCCCTACACTACACAAACACCACTGCACCACCCTAAACCCCAAAACACTACCCCTACACTGCACATACACCACTGCACAAACACCATTGCACTATCCTAAACCCTAAACCACTACCCCCAGCACGACCCCCTATACTACCCAAACACCACCGCACTACCCTAAACCCTAAAACACCACCCCAGCACGAACACCTACACTACCCAAACACCACTGCACTACCCTAAACCCTAAAACACTCCCCCAGCACGACTCCCTACCCTACCCAAACACCACTTCACTAACCTAAACCCTAAATCTACCTCCAGCACGACCCCCTACACTACCCAAACACCACTGCACTACCCTAAACTCTAAATCTACCATCAGCACGACCCCCTACACTAAACAAACACCACTGCACTACCCTAAACCCTAAAATACTACCCCAGCACGACCCCCTACACTGCACCAACAGCACTGCACTACGCTAAACCCTAAAACACTACCCCAGCATGACCCCCTACACTACCCACACACCACTGCACAACCCTAAAACGCAACCCCCAGCATGACCCCCTACATTACCCAAACACTACTGCACTACCCTAAACCCTGAAACACTAGCCCCAGCATACCCCCTACACTACACAAACACCACTGCACTACCCTAAACCCTAAAACACTACCCCCAGCACGACCCCCTACACTACACAAACACCACTGTACTATCCTAAACCCTAAATCTCCTCCAAGCATGACCACCTACACTACACAAACATCACTGCACTGCCCAAAACCCTGAAACACTAGCCCCAGCACGACCCCCTACACTGCCTGAACACCAGTGAAGAGCCCTAAACCCTGAAACACTAGCCCCAGCACAACCCCCTACACTGCCCGAACACCACTGCACTGCCCTTAACCCTGAAACACCACCACCAGCAGGACCCCCTACACTGCCCGAACACCGCTGCACTGCGTTAAACCCCGAAACACCAGCCCCAACATGACCCCCTAAACTGCCCGAACAGCACTGCACTGCCCTAAACCCCCAAACACCACCCCCAGCATGACCCCCTACACTGCCCGAGCACCAATGCACTGCCCTAAACCCTGAAACACCACCCCAGAACGACACCCTACACTGCCCAAACACCACTACACTGCCCTAAACCCTAAAACACAACCTTCCTGCACGACCCCTACACTGCCCAAACGGCACTGCACTGCCCTAAACCCTGATACACTACCATCCGGAATGACCTCCTACACTGCCCGAATGCCACTGCACTGCCCTAAACACTGAAACACCACCCCCTGCACGATCCCCTACACTGCCCGAACACCAATGCACTGCCCTAAACCCTGAAACACCACCCCCAGAACGACACCCTACACTGCCCAAACACCACTACACTGCCCTAAACCCTGAAACACAACCCTCCTGCCCGGCCCCTACACTGCCCAAACGCCACTGCACTGCCCTAAACCCTGAAACACTACCATCCGGAACGACCTCCTACACTGCCCGAATGCCACTGCACTGCCCTAAACACTGAAACACCACCCCCTGCACGACCCCCTACACTGCCCGAACGGCACCGCACTGCCTTAAACCCCAAAACACCACCCCCAGCAAGACCCCTACAGTGCCAGAACTGCCCTAAACCCCGAAACACCACCCCCTGCAAGACCCCCTACACTGCCCGAATACCACTGCCCTAAACCCCTAAACTATAAAACATCATCACAAGCACGACCCCCTTGCCTGCCCGAACACCACTACACTGCCCTAAACCCTGAAACACCCCCCTCCTGCATGATCCCCTACACTGCCCAAACACCACTGCACTGCCCAAACCCCTGAGATACCACCCCCCGCATGACCCCCTACACTGCCCGAACACCACTGCACTGCCCTAAACACTGAAACACCACCCCCGCACTTCCCCCTACACTGCACGAACACCACTGCACTGCACTAAACCCTGAAACACCACCACCAGCAAGACCCCCTAAACTGCATGAAAACACCACTGCCTTAATCCCTGAAACACCACCCCCTGCAAGACCCCCTACACTGCCCGAACAACACTGCACTAAACCCTGAAACACCATCCCCTGCAAGATCCCCTACACTGCCTGAATACCACTGCACTGCCCTAAACCCTGAAACACCACCCCCTGCATGACCCCCTACAATGTCCGAACACCACTGCACTGCCCTAAACCCGAAAACACCACCCCCAGCTCGACTCCCTACACTGCCTGAACACCACTGCACTGCCCTAAACCCTAAAACACCACCCCCAGCACAAACCCCTAAACTGCCCGAACACCACTGCTCTGCCCTAAACCCTAAAACACCACCCCCAACATGACTCCTACACTGCCCGAATACCACTGCACTGCCCTAAACTCTGAAACACCACCCCCAGCATGACCCCCTGAACTGCCCGAACACCACTGCACTGCCCTAAACCCTGAAACACCACCCCCAGCATGACCCTCTACACTGCCCGAACACCACTGCACTGCCCTAAACCCTGGAACACCACCCCCAGCACGACCCCCTACACTG
Organism: Triturus cristatus; assembly: GCF_964204655.1. Lineage (NCBI taxonomy): Eukaryota > Metazoa > Chordata > Amphibia > Caudata > Salamandridae > Triturus > Triturus cristatus. Next base: position 478,703,113 of record NC_140579.1, on the reverse strand, counting down.
CCCGAACACCACTGCACTGCCCTAAACCCCGAAACACCACCCCAGCACGACCCCCTACACTGCCCGAACACCACTGCACTGCCCTAAACCCCCAAACACTACCCCCCGCACGACCCCCTACTCTGCCCGAACACCAATGCACTGCCCTAAACCCTGAAACACCACCCCCTGCACGACCCCCTACACTGCCCGAACGGCACTGCACTGCCCTAAACCCCAAAACACCACCCCCAGCAAGACCCCTACAGTGCCAGAACTGCCCTAAACCCCGAAACACCACCCCCTGCAAGACCCCCTACACTGCCCGAACACCAATGCACTGCCCTAAACCCTGAAACACCACCCCAGAACGACCCCCTACACTGCCCAAACACCACTACACTGCCCTAAACCCTGAAACACAACCCTCCTGCACGACCCCTACACTGCCCAGACGCCACTGCACTGCCCTAAACCCTGAAACACTACTCCCTGCACGACCTCCTACACTGCCCGAATGCCACTGCACTGCCCTAAACACTGAAACACGACCCCCCGCATGACCCCCTACACTGCCCGAACGACACTGCACTGCCCTAAACCCCGAAACACCACCCCCAGCAAGACCCCTACAGTGACAGAACTGCCCTAAACCACGAAACACCACCCCCTGCAAGACCCCCTACACTGCCCGAACACCACTGCCCTAAACCCCGAAACACCACCCACTGCACGACCCCCTACACTGCCCGAACACCACTGCACTGCCCTAAACTATAAAACATCACCACCAGCACGACTACCTAGCCTGCCCGAACACCACTGCACTGCCCTAAACCCTGAAACACCACCCCCTGCACGACCCCCTACACTGCCCTAAACCCTGAAACACCACCCTCCTGCATGGTCCCCTACACTGCCCAAACACCACTGCACTGCCCAAACCCCTGAGACACCACCCCCCGCACGACCCCCTACACTGCCCGAATGCCACTGCAGTGCCCTAAACACTGAAACACCACCCCCACAGGACACCCTACACTACCCGAACGTCACTGCACTGCCCTAAACCCTGAAACATCACCCCTGGCAAGCTCCCTTCACTGCCCGAACTGCACTGCCCTAATCCCCGAAACACTACACCCTGCAAGATCCATACACTGCCCGAACACCACTGCCCTAAGCCCTGAAACACCACCCCCTGCAAAACCCCCTACACTGCCCGAACACCACTGCACTGCCCTAAACCCCGAAACACCACCCCTCTGCACCACCCTCTACACTGCCTGAATACCACTGTACTGCCCTAAACCGTGAAACACCATCCCCGTGCATGACCCCCTACACTGCCCGAACACCACTGCACTGCCCTAAAACCTGAAACACCACCCCTCTGCACCACCCTCTACACTGCCTCAATACCACTGTACTGCCCTAAACCCTGAACCACCCCCCTGCATGACCCCCTACACAGCCCAAACGCCACTGCACTGCCCTAAACCCTGAAATACCACCCCTGCATGAACACCTACACTGCCCGAACACCACTGAACTCCCATAGACCCTGAAACACCACTCCGTGCACCACCCCCTACACTGCCCGAACGCCACTGCTCTGCCCTAAACCCTGAAGCACCACCCCGCATGACCCCCTACTCTGCCCGAAGACCACTGCTCTGCCCTAATCCCTGCAATACCACCACCAGCACAACCCCCTACACTGCCCGAACACCACTGCACTGCCAGAAACCCTAAAACACCACCCCCTGCACGACCCCCTACACTGCCCTAAACCCTGAAACACCACCCTCCTGCATGGTCCCCTACACTGCCCAAACACCACTGCACTGCCCAAACCCCTGAGACACCACCCCCCGCACGACCCCCTACACTGCCCGAACGCCACTGCACTGCCCTAAACACTGAAACACCACCCCCACACGACACCCTACACTACCCGAACGTCACTGCACTGCCCTAGACACTGAAACATCACCCCTGGCAAGCTCCCTTCACTGCCCGAACTGCAGTGCCCTAATCCCCGAAACACTACACCCTGCAAGATCCATACACTGCCCGAACACCACTGCCCTAAACCCTGAAACACCACCCCCTGCAAAACCCCCTACACTGCCCGAACACCACTGCGCTGCCCTAAACCCCGAAACACCACCCCTCTGCACCACCCTCTACACTGCCTGAATACCACTGTACTGCCCTAAACCCGGAAAAACACCATCCCCCTGCATGACCCCCTACACTGCCCGAACACCACTGCACTGCCCTAAAACCTGAAACACCACCCCTCTGCACCACCCTCTACACTGCCTGAATACCACTGTACTGCCCTAAACCCTGAACCACCCCCCTGCATGACCCCCTACACAGCCCAAACGCCACTGCACTGCCCTAAACCCTGAAATACCACCCCTGCATGAACACCTACACTGCCCGAACGCCACTGAACTCCCATAAACCCTGAAACACCACTCCGTGCACGACCCCCTACACTGCCCGAACGCCACTGCTCTGCCCTAAACCCTGAAGCACCACCCCCGCATGACCCCCTACTCTGCCCGAAGACCACTGCTCTGCCCTAAACCCTGAAACACCACCACCAGCACAACCCCCTACACTGCCCAAACACCAATGCACTGCACTAAACCCTAAATCACTACCCCACATGACCTCCTTACCTTCACAAACACCAGTGCACTGCCCTAAACCCTAAAACACTACCCCAGCACGATCCCCTATACTACCCAAACACCACTGCACTGCCCTAAAACACTACCCCAGCATACCCCCTATGCTACCCAAACACCAATGCACTGCCCTAAAACACTACCCCAGCACGACCCCCTACACTACCCAAACACAACTGCACCACCCTAAACCCTAAAACACTACCCTCGCACGACCCCCTACACTACCCAAACACCACTGCACTACCCTAAACCCTAAAACACTACCCCCGCATGACCCCCTACACTACCCAAAGACTACTGCACTCCCTTAAATCCGAAAACACGATGCCCTACACTACACAAACACCGCTGCACTACCCTAAAACCTAAAACACTACCCCCAGCATGACCCCCTACACTACACAAACACCACTGCACTACCCTAAACCCTAAAACAGTACCCCCTACACTGCACATACATCACTGCACAAACACCGTTGCACTGTCCTAAACCCTAAACCACTACCCCCAGCACAACCCCCTATACTACCCAAACACCACCGCCCTACCCTAAACCCTAAAACACTACCCCCAGCACGAACCCCTACAGTAACCAAACACCACTGCACTACCCTAAACCCTAAAACACTCCCCCAGCACAACTCCCTACACTACCCAAACACCACTGCACTACCCTAAACCCTAAATCTACCACCAGCACAACCACCTACACTACCCAAACACCACTGCACTAACCTAAACCCTAAATCTACCTCCAGTACGACCCCCTACACTACCCAAACACCACTGCACTTCCCTAAACCCTAAATCTACCACCAGCACGACCACCTACATTACCCAAACACCACTGCACTACCCTAAACCCTAAAACACTACCCCCAGCACGACCCTCTACACTACACAAAGACCACTGTACTACCCTAAACGCTAGATCTCCCCCAAGCACGACCACCTACACTACACAAACATCACTGCACTGCCCAAAACCCTGAAACACTAGCCCCAGCACGACCCCCTACACTGCCTGAACACCAGTGAACTGCCCTAAACCCTGAAACACTAGCCCCAGCAAAACCCCCTACACTGCCCGAACACCACTGCACTGCCCTTAGCCCTGAAACACCACCAACAGCAGGACCCCCTACACTGCCCGAACACCACTGCACTGCGTTAAACCCCGAAACACCAGCCCCAGCATGACCCCCTAAACTGCCCGAACACCACTGCACTGCCCTAAACCCCCAAACACCACCCCCAGCACGACCCCTACACTGCCCGAACACCAATGCACTGCCCTAAACCCTGAAACACCACCCCCAGCACGACCCCCTTCACTGCCCGAACACCACTACACTGTCCTATACCCTGAAACACAACCCTCCTGCACGACCCCTATACTGCCCAAACGCCACTGCACTGCCCTAAACCCTGAAACACTACCCTCCTGCACGACCTCCTACACTGCCCAAGTGCCACTACACTGCCCTAAACACTGAAACACCACCCCCGCAATACCCCCTCACGGCCCGAACGGCACTGCACTGACCTAAACCCCGAAACACCACCTCCTTCAAGACCCCCTACACCAGAGGTCTTCAAACTTTTGTAGGTTGAGCCCCCCCAACTGAATTTTTTGAAATGTCGGGCCCCCCACCACCTGACAGAAATTTCTGGAATCTTGTACACTACATAATTGACTGCCACCCGCATATCCCGGGCCATATCCGGCAAATAATGTTCAACGCAATGGGAGTTTAGTGAACTGTAGATTTGTGAGTGGGTGTGGTTAATGACAGGCTTATTACACAGCTCAAAACAAACAAAATGTTCCAAGATAAAATGTGTGCAAATTGTTTTTACTAGGATGCTTTGTTTTACACATGACAGATTGATAATAACACCACCAACATTAATGTGACGGGTGTGCCTGTTTTCACCACAGAGACGGTCAATCTGTGGATGGATTTTTGCTACTGCCAACGGTGAGTGTCAAAATTCAGGACAAAGGGTCAAAATTCAGGACACAAATTCAGGACAGAAGGTCAAAATTCAGGACAAAACTTCAGGACAATAGGTACGTTTTAAAGACACATCAGAGGAGGTCACGCCATAGTATATAAGTAAGCCCAGCCAAATCCAAACATATTCAACCATTTGCAAACCTATCCATCACGTATCCTTCCATCTATCATTTCACTCAACCATTCCTTCATCCATCCTTTCACTCCTCCATCATCCATCCATCCACCCTTTCACCCTATCCATCTGTACACTCATCCATTCACTCTTCTACCCATCCATTCACTCATCCCTCCAGCCATTTACCCTTTCACCCATCCAGCCATCCTTTCACTTACTCATCCATCCACCCAGTCACTCATCCTTCCACCCATCCAGTCATCCATCCATCCTCCCTTTCCCTCTCCATCGACCCTTTCACTTAGCCATCCTTACTTCCATCCATCCATCCACCCACCCATCCATCTACTCATCCACTCATTAATCCATCCATTGACCCTATCACTCATCCATCCTTTCTCTCATCCATCTATCCTTTCACTCCTTCACTCATCTATTCATCCTTTTGTCCATCTACCCTCCCTTTCACTTACTCATCTATCCTTACATCCACCCTTTCACTCATCCTTCCATCCATTCACCCTTGCACTTATCAATTCATCAATCCATCCAACATTTCACTCATCCATCCACCCACTCACTCATCCATCCTTTCACTCATCCATCCTTTCACTCATCCATCCTTTCACTCATCCATCCTTTCACTCATCCATCATTTCACTCATCCATCCTTTCACTCATCCATCCACCCTTTTACCCATCCAGCTACCCTTTTACCCATCCAGCTACCCTTCCACCCATACATTCAGCTATTTACCTTTTCTCTCATCCATCCTTCCACTCACTCATCAATCCATCCATCCTCTCTCATCCTCCATCTATTCAATCTTTCATTCATCCATTCACCCTTTCACTAATTCATCCAGCCATCCACCCATCCCTTCACTTACTCACTCGCCCACCTTTTCATATTAATTTTGAGCTGAGCCTTTTTGAGAAGAGGCCCATCAAGAACTTCACCCTCGCTGCAGGAGCCATTCCAGGACTTGGACAGGATCCACCAGGGTGGGCACAGGGGTGGGCATGCAGTTTTCAAGTATTCCAGGGAGGGGTAGGGCTCCTCACCCCCTTCTGGACAAGACAACGAGAAGACAGGCTCTCTTTCCAAAATGTTAGTTTTGCCATCCCCCACTGTGATGTACAGTACTTAAAGGAGATACTCCAAGATAACTGATTGTCCTCCGTACTTTGTTTAATCAGTGTGGGTGCGATTGTGCCATTTCTTTATTTTATTCCAATTATAGACTGCATGTTTGCAGAACCGAGGTTTGCTTACAATTTAGTGACAGTAATTAAGCTCTGTGAAGAGAACCACGTGCTGCCTCGGGGTAATCAGGTCCGGTTCTAGGATGTTTGGGGCCCTGGGCAGAAAGGGAATGTGTGAGGCCCCTCTAAATTGCAGAGACGCATTCAGGGCTGTTTGCATCTGAATAGATGCCCCTGCGCCTGAAGCTGCAGCCCCTCCCTCTCAGTCACCTTCAAGCACCTCTTAACAGCTCATCAAGGGCTGAAGGTGTGAGGGTTGCCATCCCGCTGTTTTCAAAACCTCCGTTACGGCCGAATATCAGCCATCAGGTTTTCGTGTGGAGTGCGCGCCCCCCCTGGAATAGTGGCGCGGCCCCCCTGGGGGGCGCGCCCCACAGATTGAAGAACACTGCCCTACACTGTCCGAACACCACTGCCCTAAACCCCGAAACACCACCCCCTGCATGACCCCCTACACTGCCCGAACACCACTGCTCTGCCTTAAACCCTAAAACACCACCACCAGCACGACCCCCTAGCCCTGAAACACTAGCCCCAGCAAAACCCCCTACACTGCCCATAGATCAGGCGCAAAAAAATTCTAAAGAGATCTTTGCCATTGTTCAGAGCTTTATGTCTCCATTAGCTCAAAGTAGCACGATGCCCGTGTCGGTTGCCTGGTGCGAGTCCAAGGGATTAAAGATAGTTTTTCAAATCCCGTTGTGCAGGACTGCAGATCTCCTTCTTTGGTCTCTCATGCGCCCAGCCGGGTGGGTATTTCTTCCATCCATTCTTTTGCTAATTTTTCCCCAGTTGATCTACCCTGCTCGCTGAGAATATTGAAGGGCTTGAAGTCCGGCTCTCCGGCTGATCCCTGCCCGGCAAGACTTTTGGCTTCCGTGGCAGAGACTGTGAATGCCGAAGTTAATTACATCATCAATATGTCCTTGCAGGTCGCTAAGGTCCCTAGTATTTGCAAGCAGGCAAAAATCCTCCCCCTCTTGAAGAAAGCTGCTCTTGATCCCTCGTTTCCGGGGAACTATAGACCGATTTCTCTTCTCCCTAGCCTCTCTAAGGTGTGTGAGAAGATAGTTAACAGGCAGCTTTCAGAGTATGTGGAGGGTGCGGGCCTACTTCATCCGGCTCAGTCGGGTTTTTGCCCTTCCTTTAGCACGGAAGATGCCTTAGTGGAGGTATCGGAAGCTATTCGTGATTGTCTCGATGCCGGCGGGAGAGCAGCCTTAGTGCTGCCCGACCTGTCGGCTGCTTTCGATACGGTTCCCCATTATCTACTACTGGACAGATTGTCAGAGATTGGTGTGATTGGCTCAGCCTGGATTAAGTCCTTTCTGGAGGGCCGGTCTCAGCGGGTTTGGCTTCCCCCGGTGGCTTCCACGCCTCAGCGTGTGTGCACAGGGGTGCCTCAGGGTTCATCCCTTAGCCCCCTTCTGTTTAACATCTACCTTACCCCTCTCGTCAGGTTGGCGGAAGGTTTGGGGGCTAAAGTGATTGCCTACGCAGACGACACACAACTTCTATTCACGTGGAATAAGAACACGGCTGCTGTGGCCCCTGTGCAATCGTGTCTCGCGGCAGTTTTCAAATGGTTGGCTATCGCCCGGTTGAGATGCAACGAAGACAAGTCAGAGGTTCTGCTGTTTGGTGACTTTCCACCTGGGTTCAGAGATTTGATCTGGCCAGCTGAGTTTCCGCCCCCCCGTCCAGTAGCCAGACAGCCAAGAACCTGGGTGTCTGGTTTGATGGGAATCTTTCCTTTTCCAGCCAGGTGAATCGACTGGCAGGCTGCTGTTTTGGACTCCTGAGAGTTCTGAGAAGATTTTTTCCGCTTCTTCCGCAGTCGGCTCGCGAGTCGGTTGTGCGTGCACTTATCCTGTCTCGCCTGGATTACGCTAACGCCCTCTATGTGGGGATTCCAGCTTACTCCCTCAATAGACTCCAGGTGATCCAGAATGCGGCTGCCCGCCTTTAGGGAGGGATCCCGCCCAGGGAGAGCGTGCGGGGCTACCTGCGCTCCCTGCACTGGCTCCCGGTCAAGGCGCGGGTGGTGTTTAAATCCCTCACCATAGCCCATCGGGCACTCCACGGCCTAGGACCTGCCTATTTGCAGAAAGGTTTCTCTTTTTACGTTCCTGGGAGACTTCTGCGCTCTGCTTCCCTTAAATTGGTAAAGATTCCTGGTTTCCAGCGGCATCGCTTGGGGGGTGCTTCCCTGTCCGTTCTGGCGGCTCGTGCCTGGAATGCACTTCCCTTTGCTCTTCGTTCGGTTGATGACATTGTTGTTTTAAAAAAATTTTTTAAAACTCATCTCTTTTTGTGAGGGTCAGGTTTTGTTTGTTTCCCCTTTGCTCGCGCCGGGAAACTCCTTCGAGTAGCCATGCGTGCTATAAAATTGAATAACATAACATAACATAGCCTGCCCAAACACCACTGCACTGCCCTAAACCCTGAAACACCACCCCCCTTCATTACCCCCTACACTACCCGAACACCAATGCACTGCCCTAAACCTTGAAACACCACCCCCAGCACGACCCCCTACACTGCCCGAACACCAATGCACTGCACTAAACCCTAAAACACTACCCCGCATGACCCCCTTAACTTCACAAACACCAGTGCACTGCCCTAAACCCTAAAACACTACCCCAGCACGATCCCCTATACTACCCAAACACCACTGCACTGCCCAAAACCCTAAAACACTACCCCAGCACAACCCCCTGCACTGCCCGAACACCACTGCACTGCCCTAAACCCTGAAACACCACCCCCAGCACTACCCCCTACACTGCCCGAACACCACTGCACTGCCCTAAACCCTGAAACACCACCCCCAGCACGACCCCCTGCACTGCCCGAACACCACTGCACTGCCCTAAACCCTGAAACACCACCCCAGCATGACCCCTACACTGCCCAAACACCACTGCACTGCCCTAAACCCTGGAACACCACCCCCAGCACGACCCCCTACACTGCCCGAACTCCACTGCCCTAAACCCTTAAACACTACCCCCTGCATGACTCCCTACACTGCCCGAACGTCACTGCACTGCCCTAAACCCTGAAACACAACCCCCAGCACGACCCCCTACACTGCCCAAACGCCACTGCACTGCCCTAAACCCTGAAACAGCACCCCCCTGAATGACCTCCCACACTGATCGGATGCCACTGCACTGCCCTAAACGCTGAAACACCACCAGCCTGCAGGACCTCCTACACTGCCCGAACGCCACTGCACTGCCCTTAACCCTGACACACCACCCCCACACAACACCCTACACTACCCGAACGTCACTGCACTGCCCTAAACCCTGAAACATCACCCCCGGCAAGCTCCCTTCACTGCCCGAACTGCACTGCCCTAATCCCCAAAACACTACACCCTGCCAGATCCATACACTGCCCAACACCACTGACCTAAACCCTGAAACACCACCCCCTGCAAAACCCCCTACACTGCCCGAACACCACTGCACTGCCCTAAACCCCGAAACACCACCCCCTGCACGACCCCCTACACTGCCCGAACACCACTGCACTGCCCTAAACCCTAAAACACCACCACCAGCAAGACCCCCTACACTGCCCGAACACCACTGCACTGCCTAAAACCTGAAACACCACCCCTCTGCACAACCCTCTACACAGCCCGAATACCACTGTACTGCTCTAAACCCTGAAACACCACCACCTGCACGACCCCCTACACTGCCCAAATGCCACTGCACTGCCCTAAACCCTGAAATACCACCCCTGCATGAACACCTACACTTCCCGAACGCCACTGAACTGCCCAAAACCCTGAAACACCACTCCGTGCACGACCCCCTACACTGCCCGAACGCCACTGCTCTGCCCTAAACCCTGAAGCACCACCCCCGCATGACCCCTACTCTGCCCGAAGACCACTGCTCTGCCCTAAATCCTGAAACACCACCCCCAGCACGACCCGCTACAGTGCCCGAACACCACTGCTCTGCCCTAAACCCTAAAACACCACCACCAGCACGACCCCCTACAGTACACAAACACCACTGCACTGCCAGAAACCCTAAAACACCACCCCCAGCATGACTCCCTACACTATCCAAACACCATTTCACTAACCTAAACCCTAAATCTACCTCCAGCACGACCCCCTACACTTCCCAAACACCACTGCACTACCTTAAACCCTAAATCTACCACCAGCACGACCACCTACACTACCCAAACACCACTGCACTACCCTAAACCCTAAATCTACCCTCAGCACGACCCCCTACAGTAAACAAACACCACTGCACTACCCTAAACCCTAAAACACTACCCCAGCACGACCCCCTACACTACACCAACACCACTGCACTACGCTAAACCCTAAAACACTACCCCAGCACGACCCCCTACACTACCCAAGCAACACTGCACAACCCTAAACCCTAAAACACTACCCCCAGCATGATCCCCTACATTACCCAAACACTACTGCACTACCCTAAACCCTAAAACACTACCCCCAGCATGCCCCCTACACTACACAAACACCACTGCAATACCCTAAACCCTAAAACACTACCCCCAGCACGACCCTCTACACTACACAAAGACCACTGTAATACCCTAAACCCTAGATATCCCCCAAGCACGACCACCTACACTACACAAACATCACTGCACTGCCCAAAACCCTGAAACACTAGCCCCAGCACGACCCCCTACACTGCCTGAACACTAGTGAACTGCCCTATACCCTGAAACACTAGCCCCAGCAAAACCCCCTACTCTGCCCGAACACCACTGCACTGCCCTTAACCCAGAAACAGCACCACCAGCAGGACCCCCTACACTGCCCGAACACCACTGCACAGCGTTAAACCCCGAAACACCAGCCCCAGCATGACCCCCTAAACTGCCCGAACAGCACTGCACTGCCCTAAACCCCCAAACACCACCCCCAGCACGACCCCCTACACTGCCCGAACACCAATGCACTGCCCTAAACCCTGAAACACCACCCCCAGCACGACCCCCTACACTGCCCGAACACCACTACACTGCCCTAAACCCTGAAACACAACCCTCCTGCACGACCCCTACACTGCCCAAACACCACTGCACTGCCCTAAACCCTGAAACACTACCCCCCTGCACGACCTCCTACACTGCCCGAATGCCACTGCACTGCCCTAAACACTGAAATACCACCCCTGCACGACCCCCTATAGGGCCCGAACGGCACTGCACTGCCCTAAAGCCCGAAACACCACCTCCTGCAAGACCCCCTACACTGTCTGAACACCACTGCCCTAAACCCCGGAACACCACCCCCTGCACGACCCCCTACACTGCCCGAACACCACTTCTCTGCCTTAAACCCTAAAACACCACCACCAGCACAACCCCCTAGCCTGCCCGAACACCAATGCACTACCCTAAACCCTGAAACACCACCCCTACACTGCCCAAACACCAATGCACTGCCCTAAACCCTGAAAAACCACCCCCAGCATGACCCCCAACACTGCCCGAACACCACTACACTGCCCTAAACCCTGAAAAACAACCCTCTTGCACGACCCCTACACTGCCCAAACGCCACTGCACTGCCCTAAACCCTGAAACACTACCCCCTGCACGACGTCCTACACTGCCCGAATGCCACTGCACTGCCCTAAACACTGAAACACCGCACCCCGCACGACCCTCCTACACTGCCCGAACGGCACTGCACTGCCCTAAACCCCGAAACACCACCCCCAGCAAGACCCCTACACTGCCAGAACTGCCCTAAACCCCGAAACACCACCCCCTGCAAGACCCCCTACACTGCCCGAACACCACTGCCCTAAACCCCGAAACACTACCCCCTGCACGACCCCCTACACTGCCCGAACACCACTGCACTGCCCTAAACCCTAAAACATCACTACCAGCACGACCCCCTAGCCTGCCCGAACACCACTGCACTGCCCTAAACACTGAAACACCACCCCCCGCACTTCCCCTTGAAGAACCAGAACCTTATGGGCCTGGCGGTGCAGGGTACGCCCTAATCTCCGGGGTTCACCTGCTCAGCTACACAGAGACACGGGACACTCTGTCAGGCGTTAAAAGATCGGATTTATTAGCTGTAGCTAGTACAGTTATCCCAGAAGTACACAAGGTAGGTTCTCAGGAGACTGCCACTTCACTCCGTGGTGCACAATCTTATATAGTACATATGTGAAATATACATTAACCAAAAACACACCCAAAACATACAAGAAAGAGCCAATAAGAAAGGTTGGAAAACAGAACAGAACCAATAGAAAAGGTTTGAAAATAAAGTATCAGGTAACTCGAAGAAGCCTCTCCTCCAACTGTGTTTGTCACCCCTCCCCACGAACTAATTCATTAACAGGTTTGTAACCGACTCGCAGGTGGCGAGATACGTTTGTGTGTTTTGTAGGACAGTTGTGAAACGAGAGAATACTAGCAGAGGACAGCGAAGGCCAGACGATAAGATAAAGTCAGAAGAGAATAGTGTGAACCAACAGATAGTTGAGACGGGGATTAGAAAAACCAGACGGGGATTATTGTACTCGGCCAGTCCTAACACCAGCTTTGTAAATAGAGGCAAAAGGTTTATTTCGACACGATGCTGCAGGAAAAGCAGAAGAGACTGTTCGCCGTGCTGCCTGAGTGAGGGCAACACAAAATGGCGGCGGAGCACAAAATGGCGGGTCGATTCGATCACGATCGAAAATCGAATTTTCTCAGACCCTCCGTTTGCCAGAACTCAGGCAAGATACATAGACTCACGTTAATCTGAGTCAATGTCGATGGCCATGAGGTCATCGAGCTGTTGCTGTAGCATCATTCTAATATTCTCTGTTCTTTGTGATTTGGGTTTAGGATGCACATAGTAGCACAAAGTTCGCAGATGGCGGGACCACAGTGCATACAAAGGCAACAAGAGAAAATGATGGTCAAAACTACTCCAAGGAATGTCAATGCCTTCCAACCCCATTTGGACAGTAGTCCCCAAAACCACTCCAATAATGACCAATCTCCTTCGTCCTGATGAATCGACTCAGAGATTATATGTAACTTAGAGATAGCTTGGTATACTGTCGGAGCGTCATCAGGTATGAAAATACAGCAACCCGATCAATTTGCACACTCCACCACGGTCCGCAAGAACAAAGTCTAAGGCAACTCGGTTTTGTAAGGTCATAAGACGATCCGCCTGTAGTTCTGCCGTGATATTACTTAAGGCTCCTACAGTGATGTCTATAGTGGTTTCTACGACACAAACCAGTTGCCTTATATTTCTGCTGTTGGCCATTGGACCCCAAAAAGGAAGAAATCCTTTGAGGAAATCTCCTCCCTCTTGTCCTGCTGTCTTTAGAATTAATAATCCCTCTGCCATATCTGTTTCGATGATGATTTGCGGAAGCGGTGTATGTAGGGGGAAGAAGGAAAGCTATAGAACAGGTACCAGAAAAACCAGTTGGCAACCACGTGTAAGCCCTATCGTGGCAGATAAAATATGTGCCTTGAGATGGTACTAGAGGCGGCGAGTTCTGAGAGGAGTAGATGTATGTGTGGGAACAGTTGTCTCTTTGTATGGTGTCAGAAGACTGACCATTTATTTGCAGACTGAAATTTCCCTGATGAGGAATAGTCCAAATCGGTGGAGATTTTCCTTGTTTAACCTTATCACTAAGGCCAGTGACATAATGGGTGACGTTCCAGTTTGTGTACGCTTTTCTTTCGTCAATGGAAATCTTACTATTTTCCATGATTTTAGCCATAGCTACCATACCCTTTATCAATGAACTATGACTAAAATCCGGACCACCAATATATGAACTAAAGGATCGTCTGAATTTGCTTTGATAGGCATTGGAGAAGATAACAAAATAAGCCCAAGCAGAACCCTCATAAGAGAACGGAAGAACTAAATACGGCATTCCTTTTTCTGTGGTATGTGGCATAAGTCCACACACCCAACAGTCAGTTGTATTGATCACTAATTGGTGTTGATGTAATAACTGGACAAAGGAATTGTTGTAATATTCGGTTCTTCTAATGAGTTCATGTTGAGGAAGGGTATGAAATAGATGTGGAGAGACAGTAGAAGAAGACGAAGAGGTAGAAGGAGAGACAACTTTTTGCTGCAGAGCATAAATACTCCAATTTATTCACGTCAAAAGGCTATACTAAAACGACTGTACATTAATCTACAGGATTCTTTTTTCATTTTATCCTTTCTCTCTCTTTTGCCTAATGTAGTTTCCATCTTTCTAAATGGATGCTCAGGGCAATCTTCCTCTATCACTTAATTATGATTATCTGCCGTCCTATGACACTGCAAGTCCTGCAGGCCTATTGCCACTACTCAGGTCACAACCAAGACTTCTCACTCTCAGAGTCACTAATGCCCCTACGCACCCATTGATCGAAGGGTAGAGGCAAAGGCACTTTCTTACAATGCACGCCGTGAATACAATTTTTCTTTCCTTCGACTTTTACTGCTGTTCTCGTCACCAGGAGAACCAACCGAGGCTCCTTCCACCGGGGCTCCAAAATTTTCGTCCTTTGGAAATTCTTTATGCAAACCCAGTCACCTGGTCGGATAGAATGACCTGGGTCTGTAGAAGCCTCCGGCAAAGCACTCTGAACCTGTTGATGGAGAACACGCAATTTAGTTGTAAGTTCATGCAAGTAATCAATCAACATTGGATATGGCAAGTCTGAGTATTTCTTAGGGCGAGGGACTCCCCATATATTAGCTGGGCGCCCAAAAACCACCTCGTAAGGGCTAAGTCCCAAACCAGAGTGTACAGCAGTTCTGGCGGACAGAAGAGCCAGTGGTAAAGCATCGGGCCAATTAAGTCCTGTACTAGCCTGCACTTTCGCTAGTTTGAGTTTTAACGTTCCGTTGTAGCATTCCACTAAACCCGCTGACTGTGGATTGTTTGCCGCGTGGAACTTTTGTTTGATACCGAGACCCGCACAAACTTTTTGCACGACTTGGCCCACAAATTCGCTCCCATTGTCACTCCAGACAATGCGCGGCAAACCAAACCTGGGGAAAAATTCTTTTAGTAGAACTTTGGCTGTGGATAAGGCTGTATTATCTTTTAGAGGGTATGCTTCTATCCACCTAGAAAAGGCGCATACTACCACCAGAACATATTTGAGATTGTTGCATCGTTCCATATGAATGTAATCGATCTGCAACACCTCAAATGGATATGTTGGAGGAGCAAAGTGACCCGCTGGAGTTGGGGTTCCCTTTCCCGGATTGTACATCAAACAAACAATACAATGTTTCACTACATTGTCTGCACACTTTGGGATTCCTTCATTTTGCCACACTGGAGCCAGAAGCTTGCATATACCTTTCGCACTTAAGTGGGCTGGACCATGCGCCATAGTAACTACTGGGAGTACATAGGCATCTGGTAACAGCCAACGTTGGTGTTCAGATAATTCCACCCAACATCCCATCTCATCTAACATTCCCGTACTTTCTTTCCACTTGCTCAATTCTTTCTCTGTAGCCTCTTTCTGAATCGACCTTACACTTTCTACTGTATCCTCATACATTCCTCTTTCTCTGACCCAATTTGCAGGGCCTGCAACATACATGTGACTTTGAGCATCTCTAGCTGTTCTTTTCGCTACTTCATCTGCAAATGCATTTCCTCGACCAACATCATCTGTAATCTTCTTGTGTGCACTACACTTCCCAATTGCTATTTGGGTGGGCAAAGTAAGTGACTCAAGAAGATCAGTCACCAACTGACCATGTTGTATTTTAGTGCCATGTCAAGTAAGGAATCCCCTCTCTTTCCAAAGACGCCCAAAATTGAACGCTACACCAAAAGCGTATTGACTGTCGGTGTACACGTTCACTCTTTTTCCTTTTGACAACACACATGCTCTCGTTAAAGCTATCAGTTCTGCTGCTTGAGCTGAGTTGTGTCTGATACGTGCTGTTTCCACAACTGTATGTAAAGTAGTAACAGCATAGGCTGAAACTGTATCTCCATTAGGGAGCTTAAAACAAGAACCATCCACCCATAGAATTCCATCCGGATTCTCCAGCGGCGTATCTTTCAAGTCAATTCTTCCTTTTGTCTCTTCCTCAGTACGGAGGAAACAATCATGTCGCTCCTGAACACCTTTCTCCTCTGGAAGGGGCAACAGAGTAGCTGGATTTAAGGTATTACATCGTTTGATATGTACGTGACTAGCCAAAAGCATCCGCTCGTATCCAGTTAAATGAGCACTCGTAAGATGCTGCGTTTTTGTTCTGTTTAGCAAAGTATCTACTGCATGTGGCACCATAACAAAGAGAGTATTATCTAGCACCACTCCAGCAGACTGTCGAATAGAAATTGCTGCTGCTGCTGTCGCTTTGAGACAACTAGGCAATGCTTTAGCTACTGGATCTAATGTAGCCGAAAAATAGGCACATGGCCGCTGTTTGTCTCCAAATTGCTGTGTTAAAACTGACAACGCACAACCCTCTCTCTCATGGACATAGAGCGTAAAAGGCTTACTGTAATCAGGAGTATCTAATACAGGAGCGGTACACAGAGCAGCACGTAAATCAGTAAAACTCCTCTGACACTCGTCAGTCCATGGAAGGGGCTGAGGTGTATCTTTCAAAGTGAGTGCCAACAGAGGTTTAGCTAACAAAGAAAAGTTCGGAATCCACTGCCTACAATAAGAAGTAATACCCAGAAAGGCACATACCTCCCTTTGTGTGGATGGCACAGACATTTGCGCAATCGCCTGCATTCGTTCTGGGGTTAATCGTCGTCCCTCCTTTGATAGGAGATGACCCAAATAGGTAACCTCTCGACGAACATATTGTAGTTTGGAAGGTGAAACCTTATGATTCAGATTAAACAAATGGCGTAACAATGCAACAGTCACATTTTTGCAAATATCTTCTGAATCAGCAGCGATTAACAAGTCGTCCATGTACTGAATAAGAGAAGCACCAGACGGCAAATGAAAAGTATCAAGATGACATTTTAAAGCTTGGCTGTAAATAGAGGGACTTTCACAATAGCCCTGAGGTGCGCGCTTGAACCGGAAACTTCGGCCTCCAAGAGAGAAGCCAAAAATATCTCTACTCTCTTCTGCAATGGGAATACTAAAGAAGGCATTTTTTAGATCGATAACAGAAAACCAAGTCGCTGTGGAAGGTATCATTGTCAACAGAGCAGTGATATCTGGGACAACAGGAAATTGTGGTACAAAAAGTTTGTTTACCTCCCGAAGATCAATTACGAAACGATATACAGGTGGCTGAGAAGGATCAGTGCGTTTAAGAACAGGAAGAATAGGACTATTGCATATGTTTCCTCTCGTTTCTTCAACCACACCCTTCTGAATCAAATCATGAATGATTTCCAAAAGCGCTTTTTCACCTTCAGTGGAAATTCTATACTGCGGAATACGTGGCAATTCAACATTAGGCTTGAGAGTGACAACATAAGGTGGAATCTCAAGACAGCCCACATCGTTCGAACCGGTGGCCCAAAGCGTTGTAGGAAGAGAGAGCAATTCAGGTGGAAACTGATCTTTGGACAAATACATTGGAGAAGTCAGTTTCTGTCCTAAAGTAAGATGTACACCAGAAGGAGAACAATATATCGTAGCACGCATTCTTTTCAATAAGTCCAAACCCAACAGATTCTCACCGCAACCATTCGTCAAAAGAAGCGGAGCTTCCAAATCATAAGGGCCAATTGAAATAGGCAAGGGCAAGAAACTGGATTACGAACAGGGGCGCCAGAAAATCCTACAGATACATTCGTTACGCCAGACAAAGGTGCCCCAGGGAGTTTAGAATGAATGATAGAACTTCTCATCGCCCCAGTATCTAGAAGAAATGGCTCTGAAACACCCATTGTAGTGACATTAACATAAGGTCCATTCTGATCTACTGGAATCGACACAACTCCCTTACTTTGTCCAAGGCTGTCCTAGTTAGCTAGCATGAAGACTTTCATTCTCGCCTTCAATATAATGGTCTTCATTGTAGTACTGTGTAGACCTAACATTTTGCTGATCAAAGTAATTCACGGAATTAGGAGGAGGAAGGGCACGCTGTTCTTGAATCAACACACCTCGACCTCTACCTCTATTTGCTGACTGGAGGCCACCACGACCTCGTGGAGCAGATAATGCTCCACTACGCTGCAATAAAACCGGACAACTATTCTTAAAATGACCTTCTTCTCTACAATAGGCACATTGATTAGGTCCTAACAAAGGTCGCGGAATATATGGCTCAGGTTTTTGATACAACCTCTGAAACTGCGGAGGCTGTTGAAACTGAGGCTGAACATAGCGAGGAGGATAAGCTTGTTGCAAGAGGACCTTCGTTTTTAATTCTTTCGTCTTTTTCTCTTGCTTTTCTTTTTCTTCTTTATCTCTGTTCTCATAATATTGTGCAGTAGCCAATATCTGGCCAGAAGAAGAAACAGCCCATGAGCTTTCAGAATCTTTCAATTTGTGTGACAGCTCGGGAAGCAAATTAAATACAAATTTGTCCTCAAATAATCGCTGTCCACCCTCTGTAGCCATATCTTGACCACTGTGATCAATAAATGTCTCCTCGAAACGAGTAAAGAAATCAGAGACACTTTCATCTTTCTTTTGTTTGCATGCTGCTAATTTATCCCAATTAACTCTCAAGGCAGGCATCATCGTTTTCATTAATGTAATAATCCTACCAGGGAGTTCTGAAATCAAAGCATCAGGCTTCGCACCACCCACTTGGTCTCTATCTGTGGCAATTATAGTATTCCAATCAGCACCTAATTCCTGTGCGTGATTCTCCTTACGAATCCTAGCCCATAATGTTTGTGGGACTACATTTCCCATCAACATATCGATATCAGCTAGATTC
Organism: Triturus cristatus; assembly: GCF_964204655.1. Classification (NCBI taxonomy): domain Eukaryota; kingdom Metazoa; phylum Chordata; class Amphibia; order Caudata; family Salamandridae; genus Triturus; species Triturus cristatus. The sequence goes on along the minus strand of NC_140579.1, from coordinate 478,684,111 downwards.
ATGATGCAAGCATCAACCGTCTGTGATAATTCTTTATAATAACCAGCAGGATTTTTACGAGGATCCGGTAGAGTCTGTTTAAGGGCTAAAACTTCAGATCTCTTCCAGGGGACATGTACCCATATACGTTGAAAATGAGCGGGAATAACTGGATTATTACCTTGAGCTGCAACCTCTTCCTTCCATACTGGAGGAACCTCTCTCATGGGATAATTTTTCAGTGTCAGTCTAACCGACGGATCGGAATCAAGGAAAGTCTGAGAGGACAATAAGTTTCTAAAGGAAATAAGTGTCCTTACAGTGTTTTCAACCTTGGAACCCACAATAAGTCCTTTACCAAAGTCAGCCTGAATGTCTAACAGACCCTGTGGAACTGAATTCAAATTCACACCCTCCCATTCTTTAATGAGAGTATCACACATTATATTGAAAACATATCTTTGCGTAGGTGCATTGCATTGTGAGAAGGTAGGCATAATATCGGGCACACTGTACTGAGGACCCCTTTTGATCCATTTACGTGCGAGAGAGTTCAAATTTTCTCGTTCTTCGGCAGCTGGGAATTGACTACGAGATTGTCTTCGAGCAAAAGCCGGAGATACATTTAAAGCTTCAAAGAAAGGAGATAGAATACCAGAGACAGTGTCCATGAGTCGCCTACGCACAGACGGAGAATTGGACATGAGGATAGGGGACAAGGTATTAGGCGAACTAACAGAAGGAGAACCGGTAATTGCAGGGGGAGCAGAAGGCAAAGGAGATCGAAGATCAGGAGATGAGGGCAAAGAAGTCGAAGTTAAAGGCAAAACTGGTAGAGGCAGTAATACTAGAAGAGGCAAATGCGGAAGAGCCGGAACAGGCGGAGGTACTGCTGGCGGCTGAACAGGCTGTAACAACTGGGGTGCAGTGGCACCTTGTGCATAGGGCGGAGGCAATCTCAATAAATGAGACATTAGGGGATCTTCTAAATCTTTCTTGTTATCGGAAGGGAAAACAGACAACACCGGATAGCATTTATCTATCGCCATACGATGATGTCTCTCTGAAATTTCCGTCGCATTATCAATTTCATCATCTTTAAATTGTTGGGCAGCCTGTATAATTGTCATACCCTGTGCTTTCCTATCTCGTTTTGTTTGCTTAATTTCTCTCTGTTTGGCTTCCTTACGCCAAAGGCGGAAAGAGTCAAACATTGCCGGCCGGGCTTTTCTTTTGAATAAAACTGCTTCTAAATTATCTAGCACATCAGACTCAAAACTACCATTTTCTGGCCATTTTAAAACACCATCTTTCTTTGTGTATCGGGTCCATGCCTCGTTAAAGGCAATGGGGCCAATACCATGTTTTGAATAGAGCTCATATGTGGGAGTTCCAACCGAAGGAATCAGACAAGAGTCCTCAAGCCGGGAATCCCTATTACAACCAAAGCAACAAAGTTTTCCAAACTTAGTCAGACCAGGCATCTCGTGATTTCACCGGACTGTTCACAAACTTCAAGGGGGTAAAACTCTGTTTAGGCAGCACAAATGCACTTACCCCTCGGCTTCGGCTATTGCAATAGTCGAATCTAAGGACCAAAGAAACAAAGGAACAAAGAAACAAAGGACCAAAATTGTGGGAGCGACCCACCAAATACTTAACTAAGGATGTCTTCTTACGCCAACAGAGGCCCGTCTATTGTCTCGCCTTACCATACATCACCAACGGAAGGGCCAAGGCAGGGCGGCAGTCAGGGTAGCAGTCGTCAGTAGCCGTCAGGAAGGAGTAACCACGCTGAAAAAGACCTTCGGACCATTTTCGACATACAGGGGTCGCTTGACGTGACTCGCGAATCCTCCAGAATTTTCTTGCGGGGTTTCTCACGACCTTCAGGCAGAACCACTACCACTGAAGCCGCCCCACGTTGGGCGCCAGTTGAAGAACCAGAACCTTATGGGCCTGGCGGCGCAGGGTACGCCTTAATCTCCGGGGTTCACCTGCTCAGCTACACAGAGACACGGGAAACTCTGTCAGGCGTTAAAAGATTGGATTTATTAGCTGCAGCTAGTACAGTTATCCCAGAAGTACACGAGGTAGGTTCTCAGGAGACTGCCACTTCACTCCGTGGCGCACAATCTTATATAGTACATATGTGAAATATACATTAACCAAAAACACACCCAAAACATACAAGAAAGAGCCAATAAGAAAGGTTGGAAAACAGAACAGAACCAATAGAAAAGGTTTGAAAATAAAGTATCAGGTAACTCGAAGAAGCCTCTCCTCCAACTGTGTTTGTCACCCCTCCCCACGAACTAATTTATTAACAGGTTTGTAACCGACTCGCAGGTGGCGAGATACGTTTGTGTGTTTTGGAGGACAGTTGTGAAACGAGAGAATACTAGCAGAGGACAGCGAAGGCCAGACGATAAGATAAAGTCAGAAGAGAATAGTGTGAACCAACAGATAGTTGAGACGGGGATTAGAAAAACCAGACGGGGATTAGTGTACTCGGCCAGTCCTAACACCAGCTTTGTAAATAGAGGCAAAAGGTTTATTTCGACACGATGCTGCAGGAAGAGCAGAAAAGACTCTGCTCGCCGTGCTGCCTGAGTGAGGGCAACACAAAATGGCGGCGGAGCACAAAATGGCGGGTCGATTCGATCACGATCGAAAATCGAATTTTCTCACCCTTACACTGCACGAACGCCACTGCACTAAACCCTGAAACACCACCCCCTGCAAGAACCCCTACACTGCCCAAACACCACTGCACTAAACCCTGAAACACCATTCCCTGCAAGACCCCCTACACTGCCTGAACACCACTGCACTGCCCTAAATCCTGAAACACCACCCTCTGCACGACCCCCTACAATGTCAGAACACCACTGCACTGCCCTAAACCCTAAAACACCACCCCAGCTCGACTCCCTACACTGCCTGAACACTACTGCACTGCCCTAAATCCTAAAACACCACCCCCAGCACGAACCCCTACACTGCCCGAACACCACTGCACTGCCCTAAACCCTGAAACACCACCCCCAGCACGACCCCCTGAACTGCCCAAACACCACTGCACTGCCCTAAACCCTGAAACACCACCCCCAGCACGACCCCCTGCACTGCCTGAACACCACTGCACTGCCCTAAACCCTGAAACACCACCCCCAGCATGACCCCTACACTGCCCGAACACCACTGCACTGCCCTAAACCCTGGAACACCACCCCCGCACGACCCCCTACACTGCCCGAACACCACTGCACTGCCCTAAACCCCGAAACACCACCCCAGCACGACCCCCTACACTGCCCGAACACCACTGCACTGCCCTAAATCCTGAAACACCACTCACAGCATGACCCCCTACACTGCCCGAACACTACTGCACTTCCCTAAAACCTGAAACACCACTCCCAGCATGACCTCCTACACTGCCCGAATGCGACTGCAGTGCCCTAAACCTTGAAACACCACCACCTGCACGACCCCCTAAACTGCCCGAACGCCACAGCACTGCCCTAAACCCTGAAACACCACCCCCTGCATGACCCCCTACACTGCCCCAATGCCACTGCACTGCCCTAAACCCTTAAACACTACCCCCCTGCATGACCTCCTACACTGCACTGCCCTAAACACTGAAACATCACCTCCCTGCAAAACCTCCTACACTGCCCGAACGCCACTGCACTGCCCTTAACCCTGAAACATCACCCCAGCACGACTCCCTACACTGCCCGAACGCCACTACACTGCCCTAAAACCTGAAACACAAACACCCTGCATGACCCCTACACTGCCCGAACACCACTGCTCTGCCTCTACCGTAAACCCTGAAACACCACCCCGCACGACCCCCTACACTGCCCGAACGCCACTGCACTGCCCTAAACCCGAAACACTACCCCCAGCAAGACCCCCTACACTGCCCGACCTGCACTGCCCTAATTCTCGAAACTCTACCCCCTGCAAGATCCCTACACCACTGCCCTAAACCCTGAAACACCACCCCCTGCAAAAACCCCTACACTGCCCGAACACCACTGCACTACCCTAAACCCTAGAACACCATCACCAGCAAGACCCTGTACACTGCCCGAACACCACTGCACTGCCCCAGAACCTGAAACACCACCCCTTTGCACCACCCTCTACACTGCCCGAATACCACTGTACTGCCCTAAACCCTGAAACATCACCCACCTGCATGAACACCTACACTGCCCGAACGCCACTGCTCTGCCCTAAACCCTGAAACACCACTCCCTGCATGACACCCTACACTGTCCGAACGCCAATGCGCTGCCCTAAACACTGAAGCACCACCCCCGCATGACCCCTACTCTGCCCGAAGACAACTGCTCTGCCCTAAACCCTAAAACACCACCACCAGCACGACCCCCTACACTGCCCAAACATCACTGCACTGCCAGAAACCCTAAAACACAAGCCCCAGCACAACCCCCTACACTACCCAAACACCAATGCACTGCACTAAACCCTAAAACACTGCCCCGCATGACCCCTTAACTTCACAAACACCAGTGCACTGCCCTAAACCCTAAAACACTACCCCAGCACGATCCCCTATACTACCCAAACACAACTGCACTGCCCAAAACCCTAAAACACTACCCCAGCATGACCCCCTACACTGCCCAAACACCACTGCACTGCCCTAAACCCTGGAACACCACCCCCAGCACGACCGCCTGCACTGCCTGAACACCACTGCACTGCCCTAAACCCCGAAACACCACTCCCAGCACGACCCCTACACTGCCCAAACACCACTGCACTGCCCTAAATCCTGAAACACCACCCCCAGCACGACCCTCTACACTGCCCGAACACCATTGCACTGCCCTAAACCCTGAAACACCACCCCCAGCACGACCTCCTACACTGCCCAAACGCCACTGCAGTGCCCTAAACCCTGAAACACCAGCCCCTGCACTACCCCCTACACTACCCGAACGCCACTACACTGCCCTAAACCCTGAAACACCACCCCCCTGCATGACCCCCTACACTGCCCGAACGCCACTGCACTGCCCTAAACCCTTAAACACTACCCCCCTGCATGACTCCCTACACTGCCCGAACACCACTGCCCTGCCCTGAAACACAACCCCCAGCATGACCCCCTACACTGCCCGAACACCACTGCACTACCCTAAACCCTGAAACACCACCCCAGCACGACCCCTACACTGCCCGAACACCACTTGCACTGCCCTAAACCCTCAAACACTACCCCCAGCAGTACCCCCTACACTACACAAACACCACTGCACTACCCTAAACCCTAAAACACTGCCCCAGCAGTACCCTCTACACTACCCAAACACCACTGCACTACCCTAAACCCTAAAACTCTCCCCCCAGCACAACCCCCTTCACTAAACAAATACCATTGCATTACCCTAAACCCTAAAACACGACCCCCAGCACGAGCCCCTACACTACCCAAACACCACTGCACTACCCTAAACCCCAAAACACTACCCCCAGCAGTACCCCCTACACTACACAAACACCACTGCTCTACCCTAAACCTTAAAACACTGTCCCCAGTAGTACCCTCTACACTACCCAAACACCACTGTACTACCCTGTAGGAAGGTGGATATCTGACTATGGTTACCCCCAAATTTTTGCCTAGTGTCTAGCTGGTTTTTCGACTTAGTTGGCCTGAGATCCTGCTATTCAGGATCTCAGCCTGGCTGTTCTCTCTTTAAAATGGACTCCATGTACCCTAGGTACATACCCAATTGGTTGGATCACCCTGTCAGCCCCTGTACCAGTGTACACTAGGTACCCAGGGCATTGGTGTACCCAAGGCCTGCCAAGGGCTGCAGCATGTATTATGCCACCCCAGGCTTGGCCTAACAATTTGACACAACTGGCTGATCACTCAGCTGGGGTAAGTTGGTGTAATCACCTCTTACTTAGGTGTAGTATACCTATACCTAACCTTAAATGGGACACCTGGTAACCTATAAGTCACTCCTATGGCAGGCCTTAACAATCCTGAAGGCAGAGTGCTTGGTTCCATGTGAGATGGTGCTCTGGCATGAGCTGAGCCTGTCTGCAGTGGTCGGAACAACTTCCTTCTACTGTTTCCAGATATCGTCATACCATATACTCTTAAGTGCATTATGAACCTCGCGGTTAAATGCTATCTTTGGTTTGGCTTTATCAAAACATGTCGAGTAAGGTGTCATACGAATTGGAATACTAACCCCTCGCCAATTCTGGCGACGGGGTTAGCATTCCACCCTTCTAGAGGGACACGACATGTACAGTACCTGAAACCCGGGTAAAATCAGACATAGCCTCAGCTCCACAAAATGGATGCTGCCACCACAGACACAAGTCTGCCCTCCTGCTGCTGGGAGTCCTTCCAGCTTGGGAGGTGTGGACAAAGGGTTTCCTGCCAGGGGAGGTGCGTGCACCACCCCAGACAGGATTTTGTGTATTGGTCAGGTAGGGCTTGAAAGAAACCAGACATGCCTGTGGCTCACAAGGAGCCTCGGTGCATATGCCAGTTCAAACCGGTCCTGGGGCACACCAGTCCCGGGCCTGGGGCGAGCTGGACAAAGGATTGGGGGTGTAACCACCCCCCTTCCTGGTCCCACCCATAGGGAGGGACCTAGCAGGTAGTCCGGCCCCTAGAATCCGAATAAAGGTAGGAGCTGTGTCCTAAGACTTCAGACATCCTGGAATCAACTTGAAACTAAGAAGAAGACGGGAACTTCGACATTCTGCTGCACAGAAGACTGAAGAAAATCTCCCCTGTGGTCAGGGAGTGACCACCTTGCTAACGCAAGCACCATCCAGCGAATCAACGTCTGCTTTGCCGCCGCCTCCCGCCGGAGCCCGAGCCCAGAGACTGACAAGACCTGGACCTCCAGACCTCTCACCGCCCGATCCACAGTCCCTGCAAAGAGGAGACCCGTGGAGGCACCGAGACACGTGGAGCCAGCCATCTTGAAACGACTACGACAAGCTGACCAGTGCAACAACCGAGGCTCCCTCCAAGTTGTGCTTTGGGTCCTGAGAAGCCCAACCCTCGAGCAGCAGCTGCACCAAAGGTGAGCCCCCCAGCATCTCCACGATCTGCGTGGGGCCCTTCTGCATTTTGCCACTCGACGCGCCTAACCGGTTGCTGGCCCGCTGGCTAGTGGCCATCTTGGCGACGAAATCTACGACAAACACCGCTGGTCTGGTTGCTCCAGACTGGCCCTTGCTCCCCTCCAAAGGAGCAGTTCCTCTGACCTTGCTGGCCAGAACCATCAGCTTAAACTCCTTGCCTACAACAATTGCTTTTGCCAAGGCTTGTTTGCTTCGATCAAGTCGCCGACACCGCCGACAGCGAGAGCCTGCGTGGGACAGCTCGTGACTCGACTCCTGGACGTCGTCGACCTTCAGGGACCACGTGGCTGCAGAGTCAAGCTACACCTTCCTTCCTGTTTGCACCCGACATTGCCTGGTACCCACCTGGTGCCACGCTGGTCACTGGCTAGTGACTGTGAACACTGTCCCCTCTGCTTACAGGTCTTCAACATCTCCGATCCACTCTTGGATCCACTGCATCTCTTCCCGACCGACCGCCTGCAGCATCTTTGTCCCAGGCTCAACGGAACAGATAGAAGAAACCCGACGCACTTTGAGGCCTATGCACCCGCTTCCTGTGGGTGAGGTAAAGCTGGCACTCCGGTGCCCATGTGTAGTAATACATCTCTAGTGCCTGTGTTCCAAATCTTAAGTTCCTAGGTCATCCGGAAGATTCCTTTTGCAGTAACTTTGTACTTTTTACGCACCCATTGAAACCTATGGGAGCACGCGTGTGACTATTTGCTCTGCACACGCCACCCGTGGACCTCCTGGTCACTAACTGACGTTAGCTCCTTGTAGGCCCAGCGATTCCAGAGGCCCTAGGCCTTTTCCCTTTTCTGTTCGTGGTACTTATACCACTATTTTAGTATATGGTTTGAGTGGCCACCAGGGCCTATCCATATAAAGTGCAACTTCTGTGTATTCTGTGATAATCTTGTTTGACGATTTGTGCTCCTGTGCTCATAAAGAGACTAGGGGTTACTTTGAGAAATAAATACATATATATTTTGAATATATATCTGTGTGGTGTCCTTTCATTGGTATAAAAGGGGGTTACTATTGGTAAAACAGCTTGCTTAACACGCATCACGAGTTTAGCCTCAAAGACTGCTTAGCCTACGCTACCACTAGGGCAGCTAGTCCAAAAAGGTTGACTTACAACCACACCATAAGGGTTGCTTGGCATGGTACAAGGTGGTCACTAGAACTAGTGAACAGCATATACCAGGCCAACTTCTCACATTGGTGAGCAGCGGTTGGATTTGAGCTTGCTGTGTTTTACCATTGTAATCTCTTGGTTACCAATTGAAAGATCACATAGGTACCTGTAGGTACATATAAAACAAGATTAGATATACTTAAGTTCTACTGAACTTAGTTGTTGTAGAGCAAAGGGAGTAGCACACCCTGACTACAACTACTAGATAGGTTTAGTAGGTAAACCCAAGTGTAGGTAGATTGCAACACATCCACCCACACTTAAGAGCAATGGCCGGGGCAGAGGGGTCCACTGTACCCATCTCTGTTGAGAGTGACCCCCAGAGGGCACCATCCAGCTTTGCTACCCTTAATCAGAATGAGCTCAGGCATTTGGCAACTCTTAGAGGCCTTAAACAGCCCAAGAACCCAAACTCTGCTGAGCTCAGAGAGCTCTTACAGAATGATGAGAATCAGAGAGCACTCAAGAAAGCTTCCCAGTTAGCCCCCTTAGGGACAGGAACAGGAGGCCCCCCTTCTGAAGATGCCACTGAAGTACCCCTTCCCAATAGTCACCCCTTAGATGGGATGCCTACCACAGAGGAAGAAAGTGATGGGGATACAGATGTGAGTGGGGATGAAGGGAGAACTAGCCCAGTGCCAAGTGTTATACTTGGCCCAGCTAAACTAAGGCTATTGGGGACTGACAGTGGGTTCACCACATTGGATCTCCCCAGTGGACTTAACACAGGGCTTGGAAGGCAAAGGAATCGCTCAGGTGACTCCAATGCTTCCCATGGCTCTAGAGGCTCTCAAGGTCACTCCAGAAGGAGACTGACCACCCCTCAGAGGAGGGAACATGAGGCCAGAATGCAGGAAGCCCAGCTGAGGATCAGGAAGCAGGAGCTAGAAGTAGCCCTGATGGAAGAAAAACTGAGCAAGGCTAGGCAGCATAGAGAGAGTGGGTCTATACCCACTGGTGGCAGCAATGTCCCTAGGGACAAAGATAGGGTCTTTGACAATAGGAACCTGTCCAAGATTGTGCCCCCCTACAAAAGTGGGGATGACATCCACAAATGGATGACTGCTCTTGAGAGAGCCTGCAAAGTGCAGCAGGTTCCTGAAGACCAGTGGGCAGCAATCTTATGGCTCTCCTTTGAGGGGAGAGGCAGAGATAGACTCCTCACTGTTAGAGAAGAGGATGTCAGAAATTACAGAGTCCTGAAGAGTGTCCTAGTTGATGGGTTAGGCTTAACCACTGAACAGTACAGGTTAATGTTCAGAGACACCCAGAAGACACAGACTCAGGACTGGTCTGAATATGTGGAATGTGCCACTAAGGCTTTGGAGGGTTGGTTGCTGGGAAGTAAGGTGTCTGATTATACAGGATTGTACAATTTGATGATGAGAGAGCAGATTTTAAGTAATTGTCAAAACCAGCTTCTCCATCAACACCTGGTAGACTCAGATTTGACCTCTCCCCAAGAATTGGGAAAGAGGGCAGATAAATGGGTCAGGACCAGGATCAGGCCTAAAAACCAGGGTGGTGACCAAAAGAAAGATACCACCAAGCCTCAAGAGAAGGGTGGGGATAAAGAAAAAGAGAAACCTTCCTCAGGGCCCCAAAACTCCACACAGGGTGGTGGGTCCCAAGCTCCCTCCTCTACCACAGCTAAAAAGCCCTACTGCCATGAGTGTAAAACTCCTGGGCATTGGAAAACTGACAGCGGTTGCCCAAGGGCTAAAAACAAAACTGTTCCTCCAATTACTCCTGTCACACCACCTATTACTGTCAGCAGTAATCCCCCAGGTGGTGGGAGTGCCCCCAGAAATCTGGGTGGGTTTACTTGGGGAACACAGGGGGACCCTGGCTTAGCCAATTCCCCTACAGCAACCACTCTTGTCTGTGATGGTGGCATGGGGTTTGCCAACTTCACTGCCTGTCCCAACACTTTGGGTAGGTACAGACAGGAGCCCTACATCAATGGTACAAAAGCTGAGGCCTACAGAGACACTGGGGCTAGCATCACAATGGTGGCCCATTGGCTAGTTCCCTCTGAGCAGCTTTTGCCCGGTTTCTCCTACCAGGTGACTAACATTGATGGCAAACAGAACAGTCATCCCATGGCAGAGGTATGTCTCAGCTGGGGAGGGGTCACTGGCCCTAAAAGGGTAGCAGTGTCCCCAACCTTGCCTGTAGACTGCTTACTGGGGAATGACTTAGAACTCTCAGCTTGGGCTGGAGTTGAACAAGACACCCATTCAAAAATGGTAGGCCTGTCACAAAAGGGTAGGGGGGTTGTGCCATTCACAACCCCTGTCCAAATAGATTTCCTCCCTGAAAAGGTTGGAAGGGCAGTGGTAGCCACAGCCCAGGCACAGACAGACTTCCCTGTAGAGACTGGCAGAGCTGTGACAGTCACAGCTCAAACACAAACTGAGTGCCCCCCTGAAAAGGTTGGCAAGGCTGTAATGGTCTCAGCCTATACTCAGACTGACATAGGTGTAGTGAAGCCTGAAACAATGGATCACTCCACACAAACTGAGAGTAGTGGGGAGGAAGAAAAGTCTCCCTCTCCCCAGACATTAGGAAAAGGTCAGCCTCCTCAGGGATCTGACCTCACCCCTTGTGAAGGAACTGCCCCAGAGGTAGCCAGGCCTGGCCTGGCAGAGCCTCTGATGTCAGTGGCCCCTTCCAAGGTGGGACCCAGTCTGGTGCAGGTAGCCTGCCTCTCTCTACCCTGCCTCAGTCAGCCCAGGGCTGCAGAGGTCAGGGAGGCCAGTGGACCCCCAGAGGGCCCCTGTCCACAAGAACCCCCCCATCAAAAGAATGAGGATTGCCTGGCTAGTAGCCCTAGTCAGGTGATGGGTAAAAACATTCCTGAGGGATCTCCTTTACAGGTAGTTAGGGACCTCCCCCAGAGGGATTCTGTTGGGCACAGGCAAACCTGGGACCTTAGGGCCCCAAACCTGACCTGTCCCTCCAGTAAGCCCACAAAAGGGACCCAGCCTCCAGCTTTAGGTAGCCAGAGGCTGACCCTGAGAGCACAGTGCAACTCAGTTAAGGAAAGAAAGGCATCCATGGTGGAGGGGGATTGGAGGAAGCTGAGGCCTCACTTTGAGGACACTCACTTCAGTACTCCATCTCAACACCAGCCTTTTACTTTGCCAAGACACACCAAAGGTAGAGATTCCCTATGGTGGAGACCCTCTGATACCCTTAGGGTGAGGGATTGCTTAGTGGACCATGAGACAGGGGGTAACCATGCCAGTGCTGGTTCCTCCTTATATGGCCACTTGGGCAATATAGGCTTACCTGGTCAAGGTCAGCCTTATCTCCCTTCGTTTGGGGGGGGGTTGTGTAGGAAGGTGGATATCTGACTATGGTTACCCCCAAATTTTTGCCTAGTGTCTAGCTGGTTTTTCGACTTAGTTGGCCTGAGATCCTGCTATTCAGGATCTCAGCCTGGCTGTTCTCTCTTTAAAATGGACTCCATGTACCCTAGGTACATACCCAATTGGTTGGATCACCCTGTCAGCCCCTGTACCAGTGTACACTAGGTACCCAGGGCATTGGTGTACCCAAGGCCTGCCAAGGGCTGCAGCATGTATTATGCCACCCCAGGCTTGGCCTAACAATTTGACACAACTGGCTGATCACTCAGCTGGGGTAAGTTGGTGTAATCACCTCTTACTTAGGTGTAGTATACCTATACCTAACCTTAAATGGGACACCTGGTAACCTATAAGTCACTCCTATGGCAGGCCTTAACAATCCTGAAGGCAGAGTGCTTGGTTCCATGTGAGATGGTGCTCTGGCATGAGCTGAGCCTGTCTGCAGTGGTCGGAACAACTTCCTTCTACTGTTTCCAGATATCGTCATACCATATACTCTTAAGTGCATTATGAACCTCGCGGTTAAATGCTATCTTTGGTTTGGCTTTATCAAAACATGTCGAGTAAGGTGTCATACGAATTGGAATACTAACCCCTCGCCAATTCTGGCGACGGGGTTAGCATTCCACCCTTCTAGAGGGACACGACATGTACAGTACCTGAAACCCGGGTAAAATCAGACATAGCCTCAGCTCCACAAAATGGATGCTGCCACCACAGACACAAGTCTGCCCTCCTGCTGCTGGGAGTCCTTCCAGCTTGGGAGGTGTGGACAAAGGGTTTCCTGCCAGGGGAGGTGCGTGCACCACCCCAGACAGGATTTTGTGTATTGGTCAGGTAGGGCTTGAAAGAAACCAGACATGCCTGTGGCTCACAAGGAGCCTCGGTGCATATGCCAGTTCAAACCGGTCCTGGGGCACACCAGTCCCGGGCCTGGGGCGAGCTGGACAAAGGATTGGGGGTGTAACCACCCCCCTTCCTGGTCCCACCCATAGGGAGGGACCTAGCAGGTAGTCCGGCCCCTAGAATCCGAATAAAGGTAGGAGCTGTGTCCTAAGACTTCAGACATCCTGGAATCAACTTGAAACTAAGAAGAAGACGGGAACTTCGACATTCTGCTGCACAGAAGACTGAAGAAAATCTCCCCTGTGGTCAGGGAGTGACCACCTTGCTAACGCAAGCACCATCCAGCGAATCAACGTCTGCTTTGCCGCCGCCTCCCGCCGGAGCCCGAGCCCAGAGACTGACAAGACCTGGACCTCCAGACCTCTCACCGCCCGATCCACAGTCCCTGCAAAGAGGAGACCCGTGGAGGCACCGAGACACGTGGAGCCAGCCATCTTGAAACGACTACGACAAGCTGACCAGTGCAACAACCGAGGCTCCCTCCAAGTTGTGCTTTGGGTCCTGAGAAGCCCAACCCTCGAGCAGCAGCTGCACCAAAGGTGAGCCCCCCAGCATCTCCACGATCTGCGTGGGGCCCTTCTGCATTTTGCCACTCGACGCGCCTAACCGGTTGCTGGCCCGCTGGCTAGTGGCCATCTTGGCGACGAAATCTACGACAAACACCGCTGGTCTGGTTGCTCCAGACTGGCCCTTGCTCCCCTCCAAAGGAGCAGTTCCTCTGACCTTGCTGGCCAGAACCATCAGCTTAAACTCCTTGCCTACAACAATTGCTTTTGCCAAGGCTTGTTTGCTTCGATCAAGTCGCCGACACCGCCGACAGCGAGAGCCTGCGTGGGACAGCTCGTGACTCGACTCCTGGACGTCGTCGACCTTCAGGGACCACGTGGCTGCAGAGTCAAGCTACACCTTCCTTCCTGTTTGCACCCGACATTGCCTGGTACCCACCTGGTGCCACGCTGGTCACTGGCTAGTGACTGTGAACACTGTCCCCTCTGCTTACAGGTCTTCAACATCTCCGATCCACTCTTGGATCCACTGCATCTCTTCCCGACCGACCGCCTGCAGCATCTTTGTCCCAGGCTCAACGGAACAGATAGAAGAAACCCGACGCACTTTGAGGCCTATGCACCCGCTTCCTGTGGGTGAGGTAAAGCTGGCACTCCGGTGCCCATGTGTAGTAATACATCTCTAGTGCCTGTGTTCCAAATCTTAAGTTCCTAGGTCATCCGGAAGATTCCTTTTGCAGTAACTTTGTACTTTTTACGCACCCATTGAAACCTATGGGAGCACGCGTGTGACTATTTGCTCTGCACACGCCACCCGTGGACCTCCTGGTCACTAACTGACGTTAGCTCCTTGTAGGCCCAGCGATTCCAGAGGCCCTAGGCCTTTTCCCTTTTCTGTTCGTGGTACTTATACCACTATTTTAGTATATGGTTTGAGTGGCCACCAGGGCCTATCCATATAAAGTGCAACTTCTGTGTATTCTGTGATAATCTTGTTTGACGATTTGTGCTCCTGTGCTCATAAAGAGACTAGGGGTTACTTTGAGAAATAAATACATATATATTTTGAATATATATCTGTGTGGTGTCCTTTCATTGGTATAAAAGGGGGTTACTATTGGTAAAACAGCTTGCTTAACACGCATCACGAGTTTAGCCTCAAAGACTGCTTAGCCTACGCTACCACTAGGGCAGCTAGTCCAAAAAGGTTGACTTACAACCACACCATAAGGGTTGCTTGGCATGGTACAAGGTGGTCACTAGAACTAGTGAACAGCATATACCAGGCCAACTTCTCACATACCCTAAACCCTAAAACTCTCCCCCCAGCACAACCCCCTTCACTAAACAAATACCATTGCATTACCCTAAACCCTAAAACACGACCCCCAGCACGAGCCCCTACACTACCCAAACACCACTGCACTACCCTAAACCCCAAAACACTACCCCCAGCAGTACCCCCTACACTACACAAACACCACTGCTCTACCCTAAACCCTAAAACACTGTCCCCAGCAGTACCCTCTACACTACCCAAACACCATTGCACTACCCTAAGCCCTTAAACACTACCCTCAGCAGAACCCAATACACTGTCCGAACACCACTGCACTGCCCTAAACCCTGAAACACCACCCCCAGCAAGACCCCCTACACTGCCCGAAAACCACTGCACTGCTCCAAACCCTGAAACACCACCCCCAGCACGACCCCCTACACTGCTCAAACACCATTGCACTGCCCTAAACCCTGAAACACTACCCCCAGCACGACCCCTATACTGCTCAAACACCATTGCACTGCCCTAAACCCTGAAACACTACCCCCAGCAAGACCCCCTACACTGCCCGAACCCCACTGCACTGCCCTAAACCCTGAAGCACTACCCATAGCATGATCCCCTACACTGCCAAACACCACTGCACTGCCCTATACCCTCAAACACTAGCCCCAGCATGACCCCCTACACTGCCTGAACACCACTGCACTGCCCTAAACCGTCAAACACTAACCCCAGCACGACCCCCTACATGGCCCGAACACCACTGTACTGCCCTAAACCCTCAAACACCAGCCCCAGCACGACCCCTACACTGCCAAACACCACTGCACTGCGCTCTACCCTCAAACACTAGCCCCAGCATGACCCCCTACACTGCCTGAACACCACTGCACTGCCCTAAACCGTCAAACACTAGCCCCAGCACGACCCCCAACACGGCCCGAACACAACTGTACTGCCCTAAACCCTGAAACACCACCCCCAGCATGACCCTCTACACTGCCCGAACACCACTGCACTGCCCTAAACCCTGAAACTCCACTCCCAGCACAACCCCCTACACTGAAAAAACACCACTACACTGCCATAGACACTGAAACACCACTCTCAGCACGACCCCCTACACTGCCCGAACGCCACTGCACCGCCCTAAACCCTGAAACACCACCCCCCTGCACGACTCCCTACATGGCCAAACAACCCTGCACTGCCCTAAAACTTGAAACACCACCCTCAGCACAACCCCCTACACGGTCCGAACACCATTGCACTGGCTTAAACCCTTAAACACCACACCTAGCATGACCCCCTACACTGACCGAACACTACTGCACTGCCCTAAACCCTGAAACACGACCCCGCACAACCCGCTACACTGCCCGAACGCCACTGCACTGCCCTAAACCCTGAAACACCACCCCCAGCAAGACCAAGACCTACACTGCCCGAACGCCACTGCACTGCCCTAAACTCCGAAAAACCACCCCCAGCAAGACCCCCTAAACTGCCCGAACACCACTGCTCTAAACCCTGAAACACCACCCCCAGCAAGACCCCTACACTGCCCGAACTGCACTGCCCTAACCCTGACACATCACCCCCTGCAAGACCCCCTACACTGCCTGAACACCACTGCCCTAAACCCCAAAATACCACCCACTGCAAGACACCCTACACTGCCTGAACACCACTGCACTGCCCTAAACCCTGAAACACCACCCCCTGCACGACCCCTACACTGCCTGAACACCACTGCACTGCCCTAAACCCTAAAACACCACCACCAGCACAACCCCCTACCCTGCCCAAACACCACTGCACTGCCCTAAACCCTGAAACACCACCCTCTTGCACGATCCCCTACACTGCCCGAACACCACTGCAGTGCCCTAAACCCTGAAACACCGCCCCCCTGCACGACCCCCTACACTGCCCGAATGCCAGTGCACTGCCCTAAACCCCGAAATACCACCCCCTGCACGACCCCCTAAACTGCCCGAACGCAACTACACTTCCCTAAACCCCGAAACACAACCCTCCTGCACGACCCCCTTCACTGGCCGAACGCCAATGCACTGCCCTAAACCCTGAAATACCACCCCCCTGCATGACCTCCTACACTGCCCGAATGCCACTGCACTGCCCTAAACCCTGAAACACCACCCCCGCACAACCCCCTGCACTGCCCGAACGCAACTGCACTGCCCTAAATCCCGAAACACAACCCCCAGCAAGACCCCTACACTGCCCGCACTGCACTGCCCTAATCCCCAAAACACCACCCCCTGCAAGACCCCCTACACTGCCCGAACACCACTGCCCTAAACCCCGAAACACCACCCCCTGCAAGACCCCTACACTACCCGAATAACACTGCACTGCCCTAAATCCCGAAACACCACCCCCTGCAAGACCCCCTACACTACCCAAACACCACTGCACTACACTAAACCCTAAATCTACCACCAGCACGACCCCCTACACTACCCAAACACCATTGCACTACCCTAAACCCTAAATATACACTCAGTATGACCCCCTACACTACCCAAACACCAATGCACTACCCTAACCCCTAAAGCACTACCCGCAGCATGACCCCCTACACCACACCAACACCACTTTACTACGCTAAACCCTAAAACACTACCCCAGCTCGACCCCCTACACTACCCAAACACCACTGCACTACCCTAAACCCTAAAACACTACCCCCAGCACGACCCCCTACACTACCCAAACACCACTTCACTGCTCTAAACCCTAAAACACTACCCCCAGCATGACCCCCTACACTACCCAAACACCACTGCACTGCCCTAAACCCTAAAACACTACCCCCAGCACGACCCCTACACTACACAAACACACTTGCACTACCCTAAACCCTAAATCAACCCCAAGCACGACCCCCTACACTACACAAACATCACTGCACTTCCCTAAACCCTGAAACACTAGCTCCAGCACGACCCACTACACTGCCCGAACACCACTGCACTGCCCTAAACCCTGAAACACTAGCCCCAGCATGACCCCCTACACTTCCCGAACACCACTGCACTGCCATAAACCCTCAAACACTACCCCAGCAGGACCCCCTACACTGCCCGAACACCACTGCACTGCCCTAAACCCTGAAACACCACCCCAGCACGACCCCTACACTGCCCGAACACCACTACACTGCCCTAAACCCTCAAACACTACCCCCAGCAGTACCCCCTACACTACACAAACACCACTGCACTACCCTAAACCCTAAAACACTGCCCCAGCAGTACCCTCTAAACTACCCAAACACCACTGCACTACCCTAAACCCTAAAACTCTCCCCCCAGCACAACCCCTTCACTAAACAAATACCATTGCATTACCCTAAACCCTAAAACACGACCCCCAGCACGAGCCCCTACACTACCCAAACACCACTGCACTACCCTAAACCCCAAAACACTACCCCCAGCAGTACCCCCTACACTACACAAACACCACTGCTCTACCCTAAACCCCTCAACACTGTCCCCAGCCGTACCCTCTACACTACCCAAACACCATTGCACTACCCTAAGCTCTTAAACACTACCCCCAGCAGAACCCAATACACTGTCCGAACACCACTGCACTGCTCTAAACCCTGAAACACCACCCCCAGCAAGACCCCCTACACTGCCAGAACGCCACTGCACTGCCCTAAACCCTGAAACACCACCCCGCACAACCCGCTACACTGCCCGAACGCCACTGCACTGCCCTAAACCCTGAAACACCACCCCCAGCAAGACCAAGACCTACACTGCCCGAACGCCACTGCACTGCCCTAAACTCCGAAAAACCACCACCGGTAAGACCCCCTAAACTGCCCGAACACCACTGCCCTAAACCCTGAAACACCACCCCCAGCAAGACCCCTAAACTGCCCGAACTGCACTGCCCTAACCCTGACACATCACCCCCTGCAAGAGCCCCTACACTGCCTGAACACCACTGCCCTAAACCCCGAAATACCACCCCCTGCAAGACACCCTACACTGCCCGAACACCACTGCACTGCCCTAAACCCTAAAACACCCCCCCCGCACCACCCCTACACTGCCTGAACACCACTGCACTGCCCTAAACCCTGAAACACCACCCTCTTGCACGACCCCCTACACTGCCCGAACACCACTGCAGTGCCCTAAACCCTGAAACACCACCCCCCTGCACGACCCCCTACACTGCCTGAATGCCACTGCACTGCCCTAAACCCTGAAACACCCCCCCTGCACGACCCCCTACACTGCCCGAATGCCACTGCACTGCCCTAAACCCTGAAACACCATCCCACACACGACCCCCTACTGTGCCCAAACACAACTCCTCAACACAACTCCTCTGCCCTAAACCCTGAAACACCACCCCCAGCACAACCCCCTACACTGCCCGAACACCACTGCTCTGCCCTAAACCCTAAAACACCACCACCAGTACGACCCCTACACTGCCCGAACACCTCTGCACTGCCCTAAACCCTAAAACACCACCCCCAGCACGACCCCCTACACTGCTCAAACACCACTGCACTGCCCTAAACCCTGAAACACTACCCCCAGCAAGACCCCCTACACTGCCCGAACATCACTGCACTGCCCTGATCCCTGAAACACTAGCCCCAGCATGACCCCCTTCACTGCCCGAACACCACTGCACTGCTATAAACCCTCAAACACTACCCCGAGCACGACCCCCTACACTGCCTGAACACAACTGCACTGCCCTAAACCCTGAAACACCACCCCAGCATGACCCCTACACTACACAAACACCATTGCACTACCCTAAACCCTAAAACACTGCCCCAGCAGTACCCTCTACACTACCCAAACACCACTGCACTACCCTAAACCCTAAAACTCTCCCCCAGCACAACCCCCTACACTAAACAAATACCATTGCATTGCCCTAAACCCTAAAACACTACCCCCAGCACGACCCCCTACACTACCCAAACACCACTGCACTACCCGAAACCCCAAAACACTACCCCCAGCAGTACCCCCTACACTACACAAACACCACTGCTCTACACTAAACCCTAAAACACTGCCCCCAGCAGTACCCTCTACACTACCCAAACACCATTGCACTACCCTAAGCCCTGAAACACTACCCCCAGCAGTACCCAATACACTGCCCGAACACCACTGCACTGCCCTAAACCCTGAAACACCACCCCCCTGCACGACCCCATACAGTGCCCGAACGCCACTGCACTGCTCTAAACCCTGAAACACCACCCCCAGCACGACCCCCTACACTGCTCAAACACCACTGCACTGCCCTAAACCCTGAAACACTACCCCCAGCAAGACCCGCTACACTGCCCGAACCCCACTGCACTGCCCTAAACCCTGAAGCACTACCCCTAGCCCGATCCCCTACACTGCCCGAACACCACTGCTCTACCCTAAACCTTCAAACACCAGCCCCAGCACGACCCCTACACTGCCCGAACACCACTGCACTGCCCTAAACCCTCAAACACTAGCCCCAGCATGACCCCCTACACTGCCTGAACACCACTGCACTGCCCTAAACCCTCAAACACTAGCCCCAGCACAACCCCCTACATGGCCTGAACACCACTGCACTGCCCTAAACCCTGAAACACCACCCCCAGCATGACCCACTACACTGCCTGAAACTCCACTCCCAGCACAACCCCCTAAACTGCACGAACACCACTACACTGCCACAGACACTGAAACACCACTCCCAGCACGACCCCTACACTGCCCGAATGCCACTGCACTGCCCTAAACCCTGAAACACCACCCCCCTGCACGACTCCCTACATGGCCAAACAACACTGCACTGCCCTAAAACTTGAAACACCACCCCCAGCACGACCCCCTACACGGTCCGAACACCACTGCACTGCCCTAAACCCTTAAACACCACACCTAGCATGACCCCCTACACTGCCTGAACACCACTGCACTGCCCTAAACCCTCAAACACTAGCCCCAGCACAACCCCCTACATGGCCCGAACACCACTGCCCTAAACCCTGAAACACCACCCCCAGCATGACCCACTACACTGCCCGAACACCACTGCACAGCCCTAAACCCTGAAACTCCACCCTCAGTACGACCCCCTACACTACCCAAACACCACTGCACTACCCTAAACCATAAAACACTACCCCCGGCATGCCCCATACACTACACAAACACCACTGCACTACCCTAAACCCTAAAACACTACCCCCAGCATGACCCCACATACTTCACAAACACCACTGTACTACCCTAAACCCTAAATCTACCCCAAGCACGACCCCCTACACTGCCCAAATGCCACTGCACTGCCCTAACCCCTGAAACACCACTCCCAGCACAACCCCCTACACTGCACGAACACCACTACACTGCCATAGACACTGAAACACCACTCCCAGCACGACCCCCTACACTGCCCAAACGCCATTGCACTGCCCTAAACCCTGAAACACCATCCCCCTTCATGACTCCCTACATGGCAAAACAATACTGCACTGCCCTAAGCCTTGAAACACCACCCCCAGCACGACCCCCTACACGGTCCAAACACCACTGCACTGCCCTAAACCCTTAAACACCACACCTAGCATGACCCCCTACACTGACTGAACTCTACTGCACTGCCCTAAACCCTGAAACACCACCCCCCTGCACGACCCCCTACACTGCCCGAACGCCACTGCACAGCCCTAAACCCTGAAACACCACCCTCAGTACGACCTCCTACACTACCCAAACACCACTGCACTACCCTAAACCATGAAACACTACCCCCGGCATGCCCCATACACTACACAAACACCACTGCACTACCCTAAACCCTAAAACACTACCCCCAGCACGATCCCACATACTTCACAAACACCACTGTACTACCCTAAACCCTAAATCTACCCCAAGCACGACCCCCTACACTGCCCAAACACCACTGCACTGCCCTAACCCCTGAAACACCACTCCCAGCACAACCCCCTACACTGCACGAACACCACTACACTGCCATAGACACTGAAACACCACTCCCAGCACGACCCCCTACACTGCCCAAACGCCATTGCACTGCCCTAAACCCTGAAACACCATCCCCCTTCATGACTCCCTACATGGCAAAACAACACTGCACTGCCCTAAGCCTTGAAACACCACCCCCAGCATGACCCCCTACACGGTCCGAACACCACTGCACTGCCCTAAACCCTTAAACACCACACCTAGCATGACCCCCTACACTGACTGAACTCTACTGCACTGCCCTAAACCCTGAAACACCATCCCCTGCACGACCCCCTACACTGCCCGAACACTACTGCACTGCCCTAAACCCTGAAACACCACCCCCCAGCACGACCCCCTACTTTGCCCGAACGCCACTGCACTGCCCTAAACCTTGAAACACAGCCCCCGCACAACCCGCTACACTGCCCGAACTCCACTGCACTGCCCTAAACCCTGAAACACCACCCCCAGCAAGACCCCCTACACTGCCCGAACGCCACTGCACTGCCCTAAACGCCGAAAAACCACCCCCAGCAAGACCCCCTAAACTGCCCGAACACCACTGCCCTATACCCTGAAACACCACCCCCAGCAAGACCCCTACACTGCCCGAACTGCACTGTCCTAACCCTGAAACATCACCCCCTGCAAGAACCCCTACACTGCCCGAACACCACTGCCCTAAACCCCGAAACACCACCCCCTGCAAGACACCCTACACTGCCCGAACACTACTGCACTGCCCTAAACCCTGAAACACCACCCCCTGCACGACCCCCTACACTGCCTGAACACCACTGCACTGCCCTAAACCCTAAAACACCACCACCAGCACGACCCCCTACACTGCCCGAACACCACTGCAGTGCCCTAAACCCTGAAACACCACCCCCCTGCACAACCCCCTACACTGCCCGAATGCCACTGCACTGCCCTAAACCCTGAAACACCCCCCTGCACGACCCCCTACACTGCTCGAATGCCAGTGCACTGCCCTATACCATGAAACACCATCCCCAGCACAACCCCCTACACTGCCCGAACACCACTGCTCTGCCCTAAACCCTAAAACACCACCACCAGTACGACCCCTACACTGCCCGAACACCTCTGCACTGCCCTAAACCCTAAAACACCACCCCAGCACGACCCCCTACACTGCTCAAACACCACTGCACTGCCCTAAACCCTGAAACACTACCCCCAGCAAGACCCCCTACACTGCCCGAACATCACTGCACTGCCCTGATCCCTGAAACACTAGCCCCAGCATGACCCCCTTCACTGCCCGAACACCACTGCACTGCTATAAACCCTCAAACACTACCCCGAGCACGACCCCCTACACTGCCTGAACACAACTGCACTGCCCTAAACCCTGAAACACCACCCCAGCATGACCCCTACACTACACAAACACCATTGCACTACCCTAAACCCTAAAACACTGCCCCAGCAGTACCCTCTACACTACCCAAACACCACTGCACTACCCTAAACCCTAAAACTCTCCCCCAGCACAACCCCCTACACTAAACAAATACCATTGCATTGCCCTAAACCCTAAAACACTACCCCCAGCACGACCCCCTACACTACCCAAACACCACTGCACTACCCGAAACCCCAAAACACTACCCCCAGCAGTACCCCCTACACTACACAAACACAACTGCTCTACACTAAACCCTAAAACACTGCCCCCAGCAGTACCCTCTACACTACCCAAACACCATTGCACTACCCTAAGCCCTGAAACACTACCCCCAGCAGTACCCAATACACTGCCCGAACACCACTGCACTGCCCTAAACCCTGAAACACCACCCCCCTGCACGACCCCATACAGTGCCCGAACGCCACTGCACTGCTCTAAACCCTGAAACACCACCCCCAGCACGACCCCCTACACTGCTCAAACACCACTGCACTGCCCTAAACCCTGAAACACTACCCCCAGCAAGACCCCCTACACTGCCCGAACCCCACTGCACTGCCCTAAACCCTGAAGCACTACCCCTAGCCCGATCCCCTACACTGCCCGAACACCACTGCTCTACCCTAAACCTTCAAACACCAGCCCCAGCACGACCCCTACACTGCCCGAACACCACTGCACTGCCCTAAACCCTCAAATACTAGCCCCAGCATGACCCCCTACACTGCCTGAACACCACTGCACTGCCCTAAACCCTCAAACACTAGCCCCAGCACGACCCCCTACATGGCCTGAACACCACTGCACTGCCCTAAACCCTGAAACACCACCCCCAGCATGACCCACTACACTGCCTGAAACTCCACTCCCAGCACAACCCCCTAAACTGCACGAACACCACTACACTGCCACAGACACTGAAACACCACTCCCAGCACGACCCCTACACTGCCCGAATGCCACTGCACTGCCCTAAACCCTGAAACACCACCCCCCTGCACGACTCCCTACATGGCCAAACAACACTGCACTGCCCTAAAACTTGAAACACCACCCCCAGCACGACCCCCTACACGGTCCGAACACCACTGCACTGCCCTAAACCCTTAAACACCACACCTAGCATGACCCCCTACACTGACCGAACGCTACTGCACTGCCCTAAACCCTGAAACACCACCCCCCTGCACTACCCCCTACACTGCCCGAACGCCTCTGCACTGCCCTAAACCCTAAAACACCACCCCCAGCACGACCCCCTACACTGCTCAAACACCACTGCACTGCCCTAAACTCTGAAACACTACCCCCAGCAAGACCCCCTACACTGCCCGAACATCACTGCACTGCCCTGATCCCTGAAACACTAGCCCCAGCATGACCCCCTTCACTGCCCGAACACCACTGCACTGCTATAAACCCTCAAACACTACCCCGAGCACGACCCCCTACACTGCCTGAACACAACTGCACTGCCCTAAACCCTGAAACACCACCCCAGCATGACCCCTACACTACACAAACACCATTGCACTACCCTAAACCCTAAATCACTGCCCCAGCAGTACCCTCTACACTACCCAAACACCACTGCACTACCCTAAACCCTAAAACTCTCCCCCAGCACAACCCCCTACACTAAACAAATACCATTGCATTGCCCTAAACCCTAAAACACTACCCCCAGCACGACCCCCTACACTACCCAAACACCACTGCACTACCCGAAACCCCAAAACACTACCCCCAGCAGTACCCCCTACACTACACAAACACCACTGCTCTACACTAAACCCTAAAACACTGCCCCCAGCAGTACCCTCTACACTACCCAAACACCATTGCACTACCCTAAGCCCTGAAACACTACCCCCAGCAGTACCCAATACACTGCCCGAACACCACTGCACTGCCCTAAACCCTGAAACACCACCCCCCTGCACGACCCCATACAGTGCCCGAACGCCACTGCACTGCTCTAAACCCTGAAACACCACCCCCAGCACGACCCCCTACACTGCTCAAACACCACTGCACTGCCCTAAACCCTGAAACACTACCCCCAGCAAGACCCCCTACACTGCCCGAACCCCACTGCACTGCCCTAAACCCTGAAGCACTACCCCTAGCCCGATCCCCTACACTGCCCGAACACCACTGCTCTATCCTAAACCCTCAAACACCAGCCCCAGCACGACCCCTACACTGCCCGAACACCACTGCACTGCCCTAAACCCTCAAACACTAGCCCCAGCATGACCCCCTACACTGCCTGAACACCACTGCACTGCCCTAAACCCTCAAACACTAGCCCCAGCACAACCCCCTACACGGCCTGAACACCACTGCACTGCCCTAAACCCTGAAACACCACCCCCAGCATGACCCACTACACTGCCTGAAACTCCACTCCCAGCACAACCCCCTAAACTGCACGAACACCACTACACTGCCACAGACACTGAAACACCACTCCCAGCACGAGCCCTACACTGCCCGAATGCCACTGCACTGCCCTAAACCCTGAAACACCACCCCCCTGCATGACTCCCTACATGGCCAAACAACACTGCACTGCCCTAAAACTTGAAACACCACACCCAGCACGACCCCCTACACGGTCCGAACACCACTGCACTGCCCTAAACCCTTAAACACCACACCTAGCATGACCCCCTACACTGACCGAACGCTACTGCACTGCCCTAAACCCTGAAACACCACCCCCCTGCACTACCCCCTACACTGCCCGAACGCCTCTGCACTGCCCTAAACCCTGAAACACCACCTCCTGCACGACCCCCTACTTTGCCCGAATGCCACTGCACTGCCCTAAATCCTGAAACACCACCCCCGCACAACCCGCTACACTGCCCGAACGGCACTGCACTGCCCTAAACCCTGAAACACCACCCCCAGCAAGACCCCCTACACTGCCCGAACACCACTGCACTGCCCTAAACTCCGAAACACCACCCCCAGCAAGACCCCCTAAACTGCCCAAACACCACTGCCCTAAACCCTGAAACACCACCTCCAGCAAGACCCCTACACTGCCCGAACTGCACTGCCCTAACCCTGAAACATCACCCCCTCTAAGAACCCCTACACTGCCCGAACACCACTGCCCTAAACACCGAAACACCACCCCCTGCAAGACACCCTACACTGCCCGAACACCACTGCACTGCCCTAAACCCTGAAACACCATCCCCTGCACGACCCCCTACACTGCCTGAACACCACTGCACTGCCCTACACCCTAAAACACCACCACCAGCACGACCCCCTACCCTGCCCGAACACCACTGCACTGCCCTAAACCCTGAAACACCACCCTCTTGCATGACCCCCTACACTGCCCGAACACCACTGCAGTGCCCTAAACCCTGAAACCCCACCCCCCTGCACGACCCCCTACACTGCCCTAATGCCACTGCACTGCCCTAAACCCTGAATCACCCCCCGTGCACGACCCCCTATACTGCCCGAATGCCACTGCACTGCCCTAAACCCTGAAACACCATCCCACGCACGACTACCTACTCTGCCCGAACACAACTCCTCTGCCCTAAACCCTGAAACACCACCTCCAGCACAACCCTCTACACTGCCCGAGCACCACTGCTCTGCCCTAAACCCTAAAACACCACCACCAGTACGACCCCCTACAGTGCCCGAACACCTCTGCACTGCCTTAAACCCTAAGACACCACCCCAGCACGACCCCCTACACTACCCAAACACCACTGCACTACCCTAAACCATAACACACTACCCTCGGCATGCCCCCATACACTACACAAACACCACTGCACTACCCTAAACCCTAAAACACTACCCCCAGCACGATCCCACATACTTCACAAACACCACTGTACTACCCTAAACCCTAAATCTACCCCAAGCACGACCCCCTACACTGCCCAAACACCACTGCACTGCCCTAACTCCTGAAACACCACTCCCAGCACAACCCCCTACACTGCACGAACACCACTACACTGCCATAAACACTGAAACACCACTCCCAGCACGACCCCCTACACTGCCCAAACGCCATTGCACTGCCCTAAACTCTGAAACACCACCCCCCTGCATGACTCCCTACATGGCCAAATAACACTGCACTGCCCTAAACCTTCAAACACCACCCCCAGCACGACCCCCTACACGGTCCGAACACCACTGCACTGCCCTAAACCCTTAAACACCACACCTAGCATGACCCCCTACACTGACCGAACGCTACTGCACTGCCCTAAACCCTGAAACACCACCCCCCTGCATGACCCCCTACACTGCCTGAACGCCACTGCTCTGCCCTAAACCCTGAAACACCACCCCCCTGCACGGCCCCCTACTTTGCCCGCACGCCACTGCACTGCCGAAAACCCCAAACACCACCCCCAGCATGACCCCCTACACTGCCCGCACACTACTGCACTGCCCAAAACCCTGAAACACTAGCCCCAGCATGACCCCCTGCACTGTCTGAACACCACTGCACTGCCCTAAACCCCGAAACACCAACCCCAGCAAGACCCTCTACACTGCCCGAACACCAATGCACTGCCCTATACCTCGAAACACCCCCCCAGCACGACCCCCTACACTGCCCGAACACTACTACACTGCCCTAAACCCTAAAACACCATCCCCCTGCACGACCCCCTACACTGCCCGAACGCCACTGCACTGCCCTAAACCCTAAAACACTACCCCCAGGAGTACCCCCTACACTACACAAACACCACTGCTCTACACTAAACCCTAAAACACTGCCCCCAGCAGTACCCAATACACTGCCCAAACACCACTGCACAGCCATAAACTCTGAAACACCACCCTCAGTACGACCCCCTACACTACCCAAACACCACTGCACTACCCTAAACCCCAAAACACTACCCCCAGCAGTACCCCCTACACTACACAAACACCACATCTCTACACTAAACCCTAAAACACTGCCCCCAGCAGTACCCTCTACACTACCCAAACACCATTGCACTACCCTAAGCACTGAAACATTACCCCCAGCAGTACCCAATACACTGCCCGAACACCACTGCACTGCCCTAAACCCTGAAACACCACGCCCAGCACGACCCCCTACACTGCTCAAACACCACAGCACTGCCCTAAACCCTGAAACACTACCACCAGCAAGACCCCCTACAATGCCCGAACCCCACTGCACTGCCCTAAACCCTGAAGCACTACCCCTAGCACGATCCCCTACACTGCCCAAACACCACTGCTCTGCCCTAAACCCTTAAACACCAGCCCCAGCACGACCCCTACACTGCCCGAACACCACTGCACTGCCCTAAACCCTCAAACACTAGCCCCAGCATGACCCCCTACACTGCCTGAACACCACTGCACTGCCCTAAACCCTCAAACACTAGCCCCAGCATGACCCCCTACACGGCCTGAACACCACTGCACTGCCCTAAACCCTGAAACACCACCCCCAGCATGACCAACTACACTGCCCGAACACCACTGCACAGCCCTAAACCCTGAAACACCACCCTCAGTACGACCCCCTACACTGCCCAAACATCACTGCACTGCCCTAACCCCTGAAACTCCCCTCCCAGCACAACCCCCTAAACTGCACGAACACCACTACACTGCCACAGACACTGAAACACCACTCCCAGCACGACCCCCTACACTGCCCGAACGCCACTGCACTGCCCTAAAACTTGAAACACCACCCCCAGCACGGCCCCCTACACGGTCCGAACACCACTGCACTGCCCTAAACCCTTAAACACCACCCCCCTGCATGATCCCCTACTTTGCCCAAATGCCACTGCACTGCCCTAACCCCTGAAACACCACCCCCGCACAACCCGCTACACTGCCCGAACGCCACTGCACTGCCCTAAACCCTAAAACACCACCCCCAGCAAGACCCCCTACACTGCCCGAACACCACTGCACTGCCCTAAACTCCGAAAAACCACCCCCAGCAAGACCCCCTAAACTGCCCGAACACCACTGCCCTAAACCCTGAAACACCACCCCCAGCAAGACCCCCTACACTGCCCGAACTGCACTGCCCTAACCCTGAAACAGCACCCCCTCTAAGACCCCATACACTGCCCGAACACCACTGCCCTAAACCCTGAAACACCACCCCCTGCAAGATACCCTACACTGCCCGAACACCACTGCACTGCCCTAAGCCCTAAAACACCACCACCAGCACGACCCCCTACCCTGCCTGAACACCACTGCACTGCCCTAAACCCTGAAACACCACCCTCTTGCATGACCCCCTACACTGCCCGAACACCACTGCAGTGCCCTAAACCCTGAAACACCACCCCCCTGCACGACCCCCTACTCTGCCCGAATGCCACTGCACTGCCCTAAACCCTGAAACACCCCCCCTGCGCGACCCCCTACACTGCCCGAATGCAACTGCACTGCCCTAAACCCTGAAACACCATCCCACGCACGACCATCTACTCTGCCCGAACACAACTCCTCTGCCCTAAACCCTGAAACACCACCCCCAGCACAACCCCCTACACTGCCCGAATACCACTGCTCTGCCCTAAACCCTAAAACACCACCACCAGTACGACCCCCTACACTGCCCGAACACCTCTGCACTGCCCTAAACCCTAAAACACCACCCCAGCACGACCCCCTACACTACCCAAACACCACTGCACTACCCTAAACCATAAAACACTACCCCCGGCATGCCCCCATACACTACACAAACACCACTGCACTACCCTAAACCCTAAAACACTACCCCCAGCACGACCCCACATACTTCACAAACACCACTGTACTACCCTAACCCCTAAATCTACCCCAAGCACGACCCCCTACACTGCCCGAACACCACTGCACTGCCCTAAACCCTAAAACACCACCACCAGCACGACCCCCTACCCTGCCTGAACACCACTGCACTGCCCTAAACCCTGAAACACCCCCCTCTTGCATGACCCCCTACACTGCCCGAACACCACTGCAGTGCCCTAAACCCTGAAACACCACCCCCCTGCACGACCCCCTACTCTGCCCGAATGCCACTGCACTGCCCTAAACCCTGAAACACCCCCCCTGCGCGAACCCCTACACTGCCCGAATGCCACTGCACTGCCCTAAACCCTGAAACACCATCCCACGCACGACCACCTACTCTGCCCGAACACAACTCCTCTGCCCTAAACCCTGAAACACCACCCCCAGCACAACCCCCTACACTGCCCGAATACCACTGCTCTACCCTAAACCCTAAAACACCACCACCAGTACGACCCCCTACACTGCCGGAACACCTCTGCACTGCCCTAAACCCTAAAACACCACCCCAGCACGACCCCCTACACTACCCAAACACCACTGCACTACCCTAAACCATAAAACACTACCCCCGGCATGCCCCCATACACTACACAAACACCACTGCACTACCCTAAACCCTAAAACACTACCCCCAGCACGACCCCACATACTTCACAAACACCACTGTACTACCCTAACCCCTAAATCTACCCCAAGCACGACCCCCTACACTGACCGAACGCTACTGCACTGCCATAAACCCTGAAACACCACCCCCCTGCACGACCCCCTACACTGCCCGAACGCCACTGCACTGCCCTAAACCCTGAAACACCACCCCCCTGCATGACCCCCTACTTTGCCCGAATGCCACTGCAATGCCCTAAACCCTGAAACACCACCCCCAGCATGACCAACTACACTGCCCGAACACCACTGCACAGCCCTAAACCCTGAAACACCACCCTCAGTACGACCCCCTACACTGCCCAAACATCACTGCACTGCCCTAACCCCTGAAACTCCCCTCCCAGCACAACCCCTAAACTGCACGAACACCACTAGACTGCCACAGACACTGAAACACCACTCCCAGCACGACCCCCTACACTGCCCGAACGCCACTGCACTGCCCTAAAACTTGAAACACCACCCCCAGCACGGCCCCCTACACGGTCCGAACACCACTGCATTGCCCTAAACCCTTAAACACCACACCTAGTATGACCCACTACTCTGACCGAACGCTACTGCACTGCCCTCAACCCTGAAACACCACCCCCCTGCACGACCCCCTACACTGCCCAAACGCCACTGCACTGCCCTAAACCCCAAAACACCACCCCCCTGCATGACCCCCTACTTTGCCCGAATGCCACTGCACTGCCCTAAACCCTGAAACACCACCCCCGCACAACCCGCTACACTGCCCGAACGCCACTGTACTGCCCTAAACCCTGAAACACCACCCCCAGCAAGACCCCCTACACTGCCCGAACACTACTGCACTTCCCTAAACTCCGAAAAACCACCCCCAGCAAGACCCCCTAAACTGCCCGAACACCACTGCCCTAAACCCTGCAACACCACCCCCAGCAAGACCCCTACACTGCCCGAACTGCACTGCCCTAACCCTGAAACACCACCCCCTCTAAGACCCCATACACTGCCCGAACACCACTGCCCTAAACCCTGAAACACCACCCCCTGCAAGACACCCTACACTGCCCGAACACCACTGCACTGCCCTAAACCCTAAAACACCACCACCAGCACGACCCCCTACCCTGCCTGAACACCACTGCACTGCCCTAAACCCTGAAACACCACCCTCTTGCATGACTCCCTACACTGCCCGAACACCACTGCAGTGCCCTAAACCCTGAAACACCACCCCCTGCACGACCCCCTACTCTGCCCGAATGCCACTGCACTGCCCTAAACCCTGAAACACCCCCCCCGCACGACCCCCTACACTGCCCGAATGCCACTGCACTGCCCTAAACCCTGAAACACCATCCCACGCACGACCACCTACTCTGCCCGAACACAACTCCTCTGCCCTAAACCCTGAAACACCCCCCCACACGACCCCCTACACTGCCCGAATACCACTGCTCTGCCCTAAACCCTAAAACACCACCACCAGTACGACCCCCTACACTGCCTGAACACCTCTGCACTGCCCTAAACCCTAAAACACCACTCCAGCACGACCCCCTACACTACCCAAACACCACTGCAGTACCCTAAAGCATAAAACACTACCCCCGGCATGCCCCCATACACTACACAAACACCACTGCACTACCCTAAACCCTAAAACACTACCCCCAGCACGACCCCACATACTTCACATACACCACTGTACTACCCTAAACCCTAAATCTACCCCAAGCACGACCCCCTACACTGCCCAAACACCACTGCACTGCCCTAACCCCTGAAACACCACCCCCCTGCATGACTCCCCACATGGCCAAACAACACTGCACTGCCCTAAACCTTGAAACACCAACCCCAGCACGACCCCCTACACGGTCCGATCACCACTGCACTGCCCTAAACCCTTAAACACCACACCTAGCATGTCCCCCTACACTGACCGAACGCTACTGCACTGCCCTAAATCCTGAAACACCACCCCTCTGCATGACCCCCTACTTTGCCCGAACGCCACTGCACTGCTCTAAACCCTGAAACACCACCCCCAGCATCCCCCCTACACTGCCCGCACACTACTGCACTGCCCTAAACCCTGAAACACCACCCCCAGCACGATCCCCTACACTGCCCGAACACCAATGCACTGCCCTAAACCCTAAAACACCACCCCCCTGCATGACCCCCTACACTACGCAAACACCACTGCACTACCCTAAACCCTAAAACACTAACCTCAGCACAACCCCCTACACTACCCAAACACCACTGCACTACCCTAAACCCTAAATCTACCCCAAGCATGACCCCCTACACTGCCCGAACACCACTGCTCTGCCTTAAACCCTGAAACACCAGCCCCAGCACGACCCCCTACACTGCCCAAACATCACAGCACTGCCCTAAACCCTGAAACACTACCCCCAGCACTACCCCCTACACTGCTTGAACACCACTGCACTGCCCTAAACCCTGAAACACTACCCCCAGCACGACCCCCTAAACTGCCCGAACACCACTGCTCTGCCCTAAACCCTGAAACACCAGCCCCAGCACGACCCCTACACTGCCCGAACACCACTGCACTGCCCTAAACCCCGAAAAACTAGCCCCAGCACGACCCCCTATAGTTCCCGAACACCACTGCACTGCCCTAAACCCTGAAACACCAGCTCAAGCACGACCCCCTACTCTGCCCGAACACCACTGCTTTGCCCTAAACCCTAAACACCACCCCCAGCACGACCCCCTACACTGCCCGAACGTCACTGCTCTGCCTTAAACCCTGAAACACTAGCCCCAGCATGACCCTACACTGCCCGAACACCACTGCAATGCCCTAAACCCTGAAACACAAGCCCCAGAACGAACCCCTACCCTGCCCGAACAACACTGCACTGCCCTAAACCCTGAAACACTAACCCCACCACGACCCCCTACACTGCCTGAACACCACTGCACTGCCCTAAACCCTGAAACACCACCCCCTGTATGACCCCCTACACTGCCTGAACGCCACTGCACTGCCCTAATTCCAGAAACACCACCCCCGCACGACCCCTACACTGCTCGAATGCCACTGCACTGCCCTAAACCCTAAAACACCACCCCAGCACAACCCCCTACACTGCCTGAACACCACTGCTCTGCCCTAAACCCTGAAACACCAGCCCCAGCATGACCCCTACACTGCCCGAACACTACTGCACTGCCCTAAACCCAGAAACACCATCCACTTGCACGACCCCCTACACTGCCCTAATGCCACTGCACTGCCCTAAAACCTACAACACCACCCCCTGCATGACCCTCTACACTACGCAAACACCACTGCACTACCCTAAACCCTAAAACACTAGCCTCAGCACGGCCCCCTACACTGCCTGAACACCACTGCACTGCCCTAAACCCTGAAACACCACCCCCCTGCATGACCCCCTACACTGCCCGAACACCACTGCTCTGCCTTAAACCCTGAAACACCAGCCCCAGCACGACCCCCTACACTGCCCAAACACCACTGCCCCGCCCTAAACCCTGAAACACCACCCCCCTGCACGACCCCCTACACTACCCAAACATCACAGCACTGCCCTAAACCCTGAAACACTACCCCAGCACGACCCCCTACACTGCTTGAACACCACTGCACTGCCCTAAACCCTGAAACACTACCCCCAGCACGACCCCCTAAACTGCCCAAACACCACTGCTCTGCCCTAAACCCTGAAACACCAGCCCCAGCACGACCCCTACACTGCCCGAACACCACTGCACTGCCCTAAACCCCGAAAAACTAGCCCCAGCACGACCCCCTATAGTTCCCGAACACCACTGCACTGCCCTAAACCCTGAAACACCAGCTCAAGCACGACCCCCTACTCTGCCCGAACACCACTGCTTTGCCCTAAACCCTAAACACCACCCCCAGCACGACCCCCTACACTGCTCGAACGCCACTGCTCTGCCCTAAACCCTGAAACACTAGCCCCAGCATGACCCTACACTGCCCGAACACCACTGCAATGCCCTATACCCTGAAACACAACCCCCCTGCATGACCCCCTACACTACGCAAACACCACTGCACTACCCTAAACCCTAAAAGAGTAACCTCAGCACAACCCCCTACACTACCCAAACACCACTGCGCTACCCTAAACCCTAAATCTACCCCAAGCATGACCCCCTACACTGCCCGAACACCACTGCTCTGCCTTAAACCCTGAAACACCAGCCCCAGCACGACCCCCTACACTGCCCAAACATCACAGCACTGCCCTAAACCCTGAAACACTACCCCCAGCACGACCCCCTACACTGCTTGAACACCACTGCACTGCCCTAAACCCTGAAACACTACCCCCAGCACGACCCCCTAAACTGCCCGAACACCACTGCTCTGCCCTAAACCCTGAAACACCAGCCCCAGCACGACCCCTACACTGCCTGAACACCACTGCACTGCCCTAAACCCTGAAAAACTAGCCCCAGCACGACCCCCTATAGTTCCCGAACACCACTGCACTGCCCTAAACCCTGAAACACCAGCTCAAGCACGACCCCCTACTCTGCCCGAACACCACTGCTTTGCCCTAAACCCTAAACACCACCCCTAGCACGACCCCCTACACTGCCCGAACGCCACTGCTCTGCCCTAAACCCTGAAACACTAGCCCCAGCATGACCCTACACTGCCCGAACACCACTGCAATGCCCTAAACCCTGAAACACAAGCCCCAGAACGAACCCCTACCCTGCCCGAACAACACTGCACTGCCCTAAACCCTGAAACACAAACCCCACCACGACCCCCTACACTGCCCGAACACCACTGCACTGCCCTAAACCCTGAAACACAACCCCCTGCACGACCCCCTACACTGCCCGAACGCCACTGCACTGCCCTAAACCCTGAAACACCACCCCCTGTATGACCCCCTACACTGCCCGAACGCCACTGCACTGCCCTAATTCCAGAAACACCACCCCCGCACGACCCCTACACTGCTCGAATGCCACTGCACTGCCCTAAACCCTAAAACAACACCCCAGCACAACCCCCTACACTGCCTGAACACCACTGCTCTGCCCTAAACCCTGAAACACCAGCCCCAGCATGACCCCTACACTGCCCGAACACTACTGCACTGCCCTAAACCCAGAAATACCATCCCCTTGCACGACCCCCTACACTGCCCTAATGCCACTGCACTGCCCTAAAACCTAAAACACCATCCCCCAGCACGACCCCCAACACTACCTGAGCACGACTGCTCTGCCCTAAACCCTGAAACACCACCCCCAGCACGACCCCCTACTTTGCCCGAACACCACTGCCCTAAACCCTATAACACTAGCCCCAGAACGACCCCTACACTGCCCAAACAACACTGCACTGCACTGCCCTATAACACTAGCCCCAGAACGACCCCCTCCACTGCCCGAACACCACTGCACTGCCCTAGACCCTGAAACACAACCCCCTGCACAACCCCTGTACTGCCCAAACACCACTGCACTGCCCTAAACCCTAAAACACCACCCCCCTGCATGACGCCCTACACTATGCAAACACCACTGCACTACCCTAAACCACTAACCCCAGCACAACCCCCTACACTACCCAAACACCACTGCACTACACTAAACCCTAAATCTACCCCAAGCATGACCCCCTACACTGCCCGAACACCACTGCTCTGCCTTAAACCCTGAAACACCAGCCCCAGCACGACCCCCTACACTGCCCAAACACCACTGCCCCGCCCTAAACCCTGAAACACCACCCCCCTGCACGACCCCCTACACTACCCAAACATCACTGCTCTGCCCTAAACCCTGAAACACTAGCCCCAGCATGACCCCTACACTGCCCAAACACCACTGCTCTAAACCCTATAACACTAGCCCCAGAACGACCCCCTACACTGCCCAAACAACACTGCACTGCCCTAAACCCTGAAACACTAACCCCACCACGACCCCCTACACTGCCCGAACACCACTGCACTGCCCTAGACCCTGAAACACAACCCCCTGCACGACCCCCTACACTGCCCAAACACCACTGCACTCCCCTAAACCCTTAAACACCACCCCCCTGCATGACCCCCTACACTACGCAAACACCACTGCACTACCCTAAACCCTAAAACACTAACCTCAGCACAACCCCCTACACTACCCAAACACCACTGCACTACCCTAAACCCTAAATCTACCCCAAGCATGACCCCCTACACTGCCCGAACACCACTGCTCTGCCTTAAACCCTGAAACACCAGCCCCAGCACGACCCCCTACACTGCCCAAACATCACAGCACTGCCCTAAACCC
This sequence comes from Triturus cristatus, assembly GCF_964204655.1. Classification (NCBI taxonomy): domain Eukaryota; kingdom Metazoa; phylum Chordata; class Amphibia; order Caudata; family Salamandridae; genus Triturus; species Triturus cristatus. The sequence goes on along the minus strand of NC_140579.1, from coordinate 478,647,403 downwards.
TGAAACACTACCCCCAGCACGACCCCCTACACTGCTTGAACACCACTGCACTGCCCTAAACCCTGAAACACTACCCCCAGCACGACCCCCTAAACTGCCCGAACACCACTGCTCTGCCCTAAACCCTGAAACACCAGCCCCAGCACGACCCCTACACTGCCCGAACACCACTGCACTGCCCTAAACCCCGAAAAACTAGCCCCAGCACGACCCCCTATAGTTCCCGAACACCACTGCACTGCCCTAAACCCTGAAACACCAGCTCAAGCACGACCCCCTACTCTGCCCGAACACCACTGCTTTGCCCTAAACCCTAAACACCACCCCCAGCACGACCCCCTACACTGCCCGAACGCCACTGCTCTGCCTTAAACCCTGAAACACTAGCCCCAGCATGACCCTACACTGCCCGAACACCACTGCAATAACCTAAACCCTGAAACAAAAGCCCCAGAACGAACCCCTACCCTGCCCGAACAACACTGCACTGCCCTAAACCCTGAAACACTAACCCCACCACGACCCCCTACACTGCCCGAACACCACTGCACTGCCCTAAACCCTGAAACACAACCCCCTGCATGACCCCCTACACTGCCCGAACGCCACTGCACTGCCCTAAACCCTGAAACACCACCCCCTGTATGACCCCCTACACTGCCTGAACGCCACTGCACTGCCCTAATTCCAGAAACACCACCCCCGCACGACCCCTACACTGCTCGAATGCCACTGCACTGCCCTAAACCCTAAAACACCACCCCAGCACAACCCCTACACTGCCTGAACACCACTGCTCTGCCCTAAACCCTGAAACATCAGCCCCAGCATGACCCCTACACTGCCCGAACACTACTGCACTGCCCTAAACCCAGAAACACCATCCACTTGCACGACCCCCTACACTGCCCTAATGCCACTGCACTGCCCTAAAACCTACAACACCACCCCCTGCATGACCCTCTACACTACGCAAACACCACTGCACTACCCTAAACCCTAAAACACTAGCCTCAGCACGGCCCCCTACACTGCCTGAACACCACTGCACTGCCCTAAACCCTGAAACACCACCCCCCTGCATGACCCCCTACACTACGCAAACACCACTGCACTACCCTAAACCCTAAATCTACCCCAAGCATGACCCCCTACACTGCCCGAACACCACTGCTCTGCCTTAAACCCTGAAACACCAGCCCCAGCACGCCCCCCTACTCTGCCCAAACACCACTGCCCCGCCCTAAACCCTGAAACACCCCCCCCTGCACGACCCCCTACACTACCCAAACATCACAGCACTGCCCTAAACCCTGAAACACTACCCCCAGCACGACCCCCTACACTGCTTGAACACCACTGCACTGCCCTAAACCCTGAAACACTACCCCCAGCACGACCCCCTAAACTGCCTGAACACCACTGCTCTGCCCTAAACCCTGAAACACCAGCCCCAGCACGACCCCTACACTGCCCGAACACCACTGCACTGCCCTAAACCCCGAAAAACTAGCCCCAGCACGACCCCCTATAGTTCCCGAACACCACTGCACTGCCCTAAACCCTGAAACACCAGCTCAAGCACGACCCCCTACTCTGCCCGAACACCACTGCTTTGCCCTAAACCCTAAACACCACCCCCAGCACGACCCCCTACACTGCCCGAACGCCACTGCTCTGCCCTAAACCCTGAAACACTAGCCCCAGCATGACCCTACACTGCCCGAACACCACTGCAATGCCCTAAACCCTGAAACACAAGCCCCAGAACGAACCCCTACCCTGCCCGAACAACACTGCACTGCCCTAAACCCTGAAACACAAACCCCACCACGAACCCCTACACTGCCCGAACACCACTGCACTGCCCTAAACCCTGAAACACAACCCCCTGCACAACCCCCTACACTGCCCGAACGCCACTGCACTGCCCTAAACCCTGAAACACCACCCCCTGTATGACCCCCTACACTGCCCGAACGCCACTGCACTGCCCTAATTCCAGAAACACCACCCCCGCACGACGCCTACACTGCTCGAATGCCACTGTACTGCCCTAAACCCTAAAACACCACCCCAGCACAACCCCCTACACTGCCTGAACACCACTGCTCTGCCCTAAACCCTGAAACACCAGCCCCAGCATGACCCCTACACTGCCCGAACACTACTGCACTGCCCTAAACCCAGAAATACCATCCCCTTGCACGACCCCCTACACTGCCCTAATGCCACTGCACTGCCCTAAAACCTAAAACACCACCCCCCTGCATGACCCTCTACACTACGCAAACACCACTGCACTACCCTAAACCCTAAAACACTAGCCTCACCACGGCCCCCTACACTGCCTGAACACCACTGCACTCCCCTAAACCCTGAAACACCACCCCCCTGCATGACCCCCTACACTACGCAAACACCACTGCACTACCCTAAACCCTAAAACACTAGCCCCAGCATGACCCCCTACACTGCCCGAACACCAATGCACTGCCCTAAACCCCGAAACACCAACCCCAGCATGACCCGCTACACTGCCCGAACACCAATGCACTGCCCTAAACCCCGAAACACCACCCCCAGCACGACCCCTACACTGCCCGAACACTACTGCACTGCCCTAACCCTGAAACACCATCCCCCTGCATGACCCCCTACACTACGCAAACACCACTGCACTACCCTAAACCCTAAAACACTAGCCTCAGCACGGCCCCCTACACTGCCTGAACACCACTGCACTGCCCTAAACCCTGAAACACCACCCCCCTGCATGACCCCCTACACTACGCAAACACCACTGCACTACCCTAAACCCTAAATCTACCCCAAGCATGACCCCCTACACTGCCCGAACACCACTGCTCTGCCTTAAACCCTGAAACACCAGCCCCAGCACGACCCCCTACACTGCCCAAACACCACTGCCCCGCCCTAAACCCTGAAACACCACCCCCCTGCACGACCCCCTACACTACCCAAACATCACAGCACTGCCCTAAACCCTGAAACACTACCCCCAGCACGACCCCCTACACTGCTTGAACACCACTGCACTGCCCTAAACCCTGAAACACTACCCCCAGCACGACCCCCTAAACTGCCCGAACACCACTGCTCTGCCCTAAACCCTGAAACACCAGCCCCAGCACGACCCCTACACTGCCCGAACACCACTGCACTGCCCTAAACCCCGAAAAACTAGCCCCAGCAAGACCCCCTATAGTTCCCGAACACCACTGCACTGCCCTAAACCCTGAAACACCAGCTCAAGCACGACCCCCTACTCTGCCCGAACACCACTGCTTTGCCCTAAACCCTAAACACCACCCCCAGCACGACCCCCTACACTGCCCGAACGCCACTGCTCTGCCCTAAACCCTGAAACACTAGCCCCAGCATGACCCTACACTGCCCGAACACCACTGCAATGCCCTAAACCCTGAAACACAAGCCCCAGAACGAACCCCTACCCTGCCCGAACAACACTGCACTGCCCTAAACCCTGAAACACTAACCCCACCACGACCCCCTACACTGCCCGAACACCACTGCACTGCCCTAAACCCTGAAACACAACCCCCTGCACGACCCCCTACACTGCCCGAACGCCACTGCACTGCCCTAAACCCTGAAACACCACCCCCTGTATGACCCCCTACACTGCCCGAACGCCACTGCACTGCCCTAATTCCAGAAACACCACCCCCGCACGACCCCTACACTGCTCGAATGCCACTGTACTGCCCTAAACCCTAAAACACCACCCCAGCACAACCCCCTACACTGCCTGAACACCACTGCTCTGCCCTAAACCCTGAAACACCAGCCCCAGCATGACCCCTACACTGCCCGAACACTACTGCACTGCCCTAAACCCAGAAACACCATCCCCTTGCATGACCCCCTACACTGCCCTAATGCCACTGCACTGCCCTAAAACCTAAAACACCACCCCCCTGCATGACCCTCTACACTACGCAAACACCACTGCACTACCCTAAACCCTAAAACACTAGCCTCACCACGGCCCCCTACACTGCCTGAACACCACTGCACTGCCCTAAACCCTGAAACACCACCCCCCTGCATGACCCCCTACACTACGCAAACACCACTGCACTACCCTAAACCCTAAAACACTAGCCCCAGCATGACCCCCTACACTCCCCGAACACCAATGCACTGCCCTAAACCCCGAAACACCAACCCCAGCATGACCCGCTACACTGCCCGAACACCAATGCACTGCCCTAAACCCCGAAACACCACCCCCAGCACGACCCCTACACTGCCCGAACACTACTGCACTGCCCTAACCCTGAAACACCATCCCCCTGCATGACCCCCTACACTACGCAAACACCACTGCACTACCCTAAACCCTAAAACACTAACCCCAGCACGACCCCCTAAACTACCCAAACACCACTGCACTACCCTAAACAATAAATCTACCCCAAGCATGACCCCCTACACTGCCCGAACACCACAGCTCTGCCTTAAACCCTGAAACACCTGCCCCAGCACAACCCCCTACACTGCCTGAACACCACTGCACTGCCCTAAACCCTGAAACACTACCCCAAGCACGTCCCCCTACACTGCTTGAACACCACTGCACTGCCCTACATCCTGAAACACTACCCCCAGCACGACCCCCTACACTGCCCGAACACCACTGCTCTGCCCTAAACACTGAAACACCAGCCCCAGCACGACCCCTACACTACCCAAACACCACTGCACTACACTAAACCCTAAATCTACCCCAAGCATGACCCCCTACACTGCCTGAACACCACTGCTCTGCCTTAAACCCTGAAACACCAGCCTCAGCACGACCCCCTACACTGCCCAAACACCACTGCCCCGCCCTAAACCCTGAAACACCCCCCCTGCACAACCCCCTACACTACCCAAACATCACTGCTCTGCCCTAAACCCTGAAACACTAGCCCCAGCATGACCCCTACACTGCCCAAACACCACTGCCCTAAACCCTATAACACTAGCCCCAGAACGACCCCCTACACTGCCCAAACAACACTGCACTGCCCTAAACCCTGAAACCCCCCCCCCCTGCACAACCCCCTACACTACCCAAACATCACTGCTCTGCCCTAAACCCTGAAACACTAGCCCCAGCATGACCCCTACACTGCCCAAACACCACTGCCCTAAACCCTATAACACTAGCCCCAGAACGACCCCCTACACTGCTTGAACACCACTGCACTGCCCTAAACCCTGAAACACTACCCCCAGCACGAACCCCTAAACTGCCCGAACACCACTGCTCTGCCCTAAACCCTGAAACACCAGCCCCAGCACGACCCCTACACTGCCCGAACACCACTACACTGCCCTAAACCCTGAAAAACTAGCCCCAGCACGACCCCCTATAGTTCCCGAACACCACTGCACTGCCCTAAACCCTGAAACACCAGCTCAAGCACGACCCCCTACTCTGCCCGAACACCACTGCTTTGCCCTAAACCCTAAACACCACCCCCAGCACGACCCCCTACACTGCCCGAACGCCACTGCTCTGCCCTAAACCCTGAAACACTAGCCCCAGCATGACCCTACACTGCCCGAACACCACTGCAATGCCCTAAACCCTGAAACACAAGCCCCAGAAAGAAACCCTACCCTGCCCGAACAACACTGCACTGCCCTAAACCCTGAAACACTAACCCCACCACGACCCCCTACACTGCCCAAACACCACTGCACTGCCCTAAACCCTGAAACACAACCCCCTGCACGACCCCCTACACTGCCCGAACGCCACTGCACTGCCCTAAACTCTGAAACACCACCCCCTGTATGACCCCCTACACTGCCTGAACGCCACTGCACTGCCCTAATTCCAGAAACATCACCCCCGCACGACCCCTACACTGCTCGAATGTCACTGCACTGCCCTAAACCCTAAAACACCACCCCAGCACAACCCCCTACACGGCCTAAACACCACTGCTCTGCCCTAAACCCTGAAACACCAGCCCCAGCATGACCCCTACACTGCCCGAACACTACTGCACTGCCCTAAACCCAGAAACACCATCCCCTTGCACGACCACCTACACTGCCCTAATGCCACTGCACTGCCCTAAAACCTACAACACCACCCCCTGCATGACCCTCTACACTACGCAAACACCACTGCACTACCCTAAACCCTAAAACCTTAGCCTCAGCACGGCCCCCTACACTGCCTGAACACCACTGCACTGCCCTAAACCCTGAAACACCACCCCCCTGCATGACCCCCTACACTACGCAAACACCACTGCACTACCCTAAACCCTAAATCTACCCCAAGCATGACCCCCTACACTGCCCGAACACCACTGCTCTGCCTTAAACCCTGAAACACCAGCCCCAGCACGACCCCCTACACTGCCCAAACACCACTGCCCCGCCCTAAACCCTGAAACACCACCCCCCTGCACGACCCCCTACACTACCCAAACATCACAGCACTGCCCTAAACCCTGAAACACTACCCACAGCACGACCCCCTACACTGCTTGAACACCACTGCACTGCCCTAAACCCTGAAACACTACCCCCAGCACAACCCCCTAAACTGCCCGAACACCACTGCTCTGCCCTAAACCCTGAAACACCAGCCCCAGCACGACCCCTACACTGCCCGAACACCACTGCACTACCCTAAACCCTAAAACACTAGCCTCACCACGGCCCCCTACACTGCCTGAACACCACTGCACTGCCCTAAACCCTGAAACACCACCCCCCTGCATGACCCCCTACACTACGCAAACACCACTGCACTACCCTAAACCCTAAAACACTAGCCCCAGCATGACCCCCTACACTGCCCGAACACCAATGCACTGCCCTAAACCCCGAAACACCAACCCCAGCATGACCCGCTACACTGCCCGAACACCAATGCACTGCCCTAAACCCCGAAACACCACCCCCAGCACGACCCCTACACTGCCCGAACACTACTGCACTGCCCTAACCCTGAAACACCATCCCCCTGCATGACCCCCTACACTACGCAAACACCACTGCACTACCCTAAACCCTAAAACACTAACCCCAGCACGACCCCCTAAACTACCCAAACACCACTGCACTACCCTAAACAATAAATCTACCCCAAGCATGACCCCCTACACTGCCCGAACACCACAGCTCTGCCTTAAATCCTGAAACACCTGCCCCAGCACAACCCCCTACACTGCCTGAACACCACTGCACTGCCCTAAACCCTGAAACACTACCCCAAGCACGTCCCCCTACACTGCTTGAACACCACTGCACTGCCCTACACCCTGAAACACTACCCCCAGCACGACCCCCTACACTGCCCGAACACCACTGCTCTGCCCTAAACCCTGAAACACCAGCCCCAGCACGACCCCTACACTACCCAAACACCACTGCACTACACTAAACCCTAAATCTACCCCAAGCATGACCCCCTACACTGCCTGAACACCACTGCTCTGCCTTAAACCCTGAAACACCTGCCCCAGCACAACCCCCTACACTGCCCAAACACCACTGCCCCGCCCTAAACCCTGAAACACCCCCCCTGCACAACCCCCTACACTACCCAAACATCACTGCTCTGCCCTAAACCCTGAAACACTAGCCCCAGCATGACCCCTACACTGCCCAAACACCACTGCCCTAAACCCTATAACACTAGCCCCAGAACAACCCCCTACACTGCCCAAACAACACTGCACTGCCCTAAACCCTGAAACACTAACCCCACCACGACCCCCTACACTGCCCGAACACCACTGCACTGCCCTAGACCCTGAAACACAACCCCCTGCACGACCCCCTACACTGCCCAAACACCACTGCACTGCCCTAAACCCTAAAACACCACCCCCCTGCATGACCCCCTACACTACGCAAACACCACTGCACTACCCTAAACCCTAAAACACTAACCCCAGCACAACCCCCTACACTACCCAAACACCACTGCACTACCCTAAACCCTAAATCTACCCCAAGCATGACCCCCTACACTGCCCGAACACCACTGCTCTGCCTTAAACCCTGAAACACCAGCCCCAGCACGACCCCTACACTGCCCAAACACCACTGCCCCGCCCTAAACCCTGAAACACCACCCCCCTGAACGACCCCCTACACTACCCAAACATCACAGCACTGCCCTAAACCCTGAAACTCTACCCCCAGCACGACCCCCTACACTGCCCGAACACCACTGCACTGCCCTAAACCCCGAAAAACTAGCCCCAGCACAACCTCCTATAGTTCCCGAACACCACTGCAGTGCCCTAAACCCTGAAACACCAGCTCAAGCACGACCCCCTACTCTGCCCGAACACCACTGCTTTGCCCTAAACCCTAAACACCACCCCTAGCACGACCCCCTACACTGCCCGAACGCCACTGCTCTGCCCTAAACCCTGAAACACTAGCCCCAGCATGACCCTACACTGCCCGAACACCACTGCAATGCCCTAAACCCCGAAACACAAGCCCCAGAACGAACCCCTACCCTGCCCGAACAACACTGCACTGCCCTAAACCCTGAAACACTAACCCCACCACAACCCCCTACACTGCCCGAACACCACTGCACTGCCCTAAACCCTGAAACACAACCCCCTGCACGACCCCCTACACTGCCCGAACGCCACTGCACTGCCCTAAACACTGAAACACCACCCCCTGTATGACCTCCTACACTGCCCGAACGCCACTGCACTGCCCTAATCCCAGAAACACCACCCCCGCACGACCCCTACACTGCTCGAATGCCACTGCACTGCCCTAAACCCTAAAACACCACCCCAGCACAACCCCCTACACTGCCTGAACACCACTGCTCTGCCCTAAACCCTGAAACACCTGCCCCATTATGACCCCTACACTGCCCGAACACTACTGCACTGCCCTAAACCCTGAAACACCATCCCCCTGCACGACCCCCTACACTGCCCTAATGCCACTGCACTGCCCTAAAACCTAAAACACCACCCCCCTGCATGCCCCTCTACACTACGCAAACACCACTGCACTACCCTAAACCCTAAAACACTAGCCTCAGCACAGCCCCCTACACTGCCTGAACACCACTGCACTGCCCTAAACCCTGAAACACCACCCCCCTGCATGACCCCCTACACTACGCAAACACCACTGCACTACCCTAAACCCTAAAACACTAGCCCCAGCACGACCCCCTACACTGCCCGAACACCAATGCACTGCCCTAAACCCCGAAACACCAACCCCAGCATGACCCGCTACACTGCCCGAACACCAATGCACTGCCCTAAACCCCGAAACACCACACCCAGCACGACCCCCTACACTGCCCGAACACTACTGCACTGCCCTAACCCTGAAACACCATCCCCCTGCATGACCCCCTACACTACGCAAACACCACTGCACTACCCTAAACCCTAAAACACTAACCCCAGCACGACCCCCTAAACTACCCAAACACCACTGCACTACCCTAAACAATAAATCTACCCCAAGCATGACCCCCTACACTGCCCGAACACCAGGGCTCTGCCTTAAACCCTGAAACACCTGCCCAAGCACAACCCCCTATACTGCCTGAACACCACTGCACTGCCCTAAACCCTGAAACACTACCCCAAGCACGTCCCCCTACACTGCTTGAACACCACTGCACTGCCCTACACCCTGAAACACTACCCCCAGCACGACCCCCTACACTGCCCGAACACCACTGCTCTGCCCTAAACCCTGAAGCACCAGCCCCAGCACGACCCCTACACTGCCCGGACACCACTGCACTGCCCTAGACCCTGAAAAACTAGCCTCAGCACGACCCCCTATATTTCCCAAAAACACCACTGCACTGCCTTAAACCCTGAAACACCACCCCCAGCAAGACCTCCTAAACTGCCCGAACACTACTGCACAGCCCTATACCCTGAAACACCATCCCCCAGCACGACCCCCTACACTGCCCGAACACGACTGCTCTGCCCTAAACCCTGAAACACCACCCCCAGCACGACGACCCCCTACTCTGCCCCAACACCACTGCTCTACCCTAAAGCACCACCCCCAGCATGACCCCCTACACTGCCCGAAAACCACTGCTCTGCCCTAAACCCTGAAACACTAGCCCCAGCACAACCCCTACACTGCCCGAACACCACTGCACTGCCCTAAACCCTGAAACACTAGCCCGAGAACGACCCCCTACACTGCACGAACAGCACTCCACTGCCCTAAACCCTGAAACACTAACCCCACCACGACCCCCTACACTGCCCGAACACCACTGCACTGCCCTAAACCCTGAAACACAACCCCCTGCACGACCCCCTACACTGCCCGAACGCCACTGCACTGCCCTAAACCCTGAAACCCCACCCCCCTGTACGACCCCTACACTGCCCGAACGCCACTGCACTGCACTCATCCCTGAAGCACCACCCCGCACGACCCCCTACACTGCCTGAACACCAATGCACTGCCCTAAACCCTGAAGCACTAGCCCAAGCATGACTCCATACACTACCCGAACACCACTGCTCTAAACCCCGAAACACCTCCCCAGCATGACTCCCTACTCTGCCCGAACACCACTGCTCTGCCCTAAACCCTAAAACACCACCCCCATGACAACCGCCTACACTGCCTGAACACTAATGCACTGCCCTAAACCCTGAAGCACTAGCCCAAGCACGACCCCCTACACTGCCCGAACACCACTGCACTGCCCTAAACCCTGAAACACTAGCCCCACCACGACCCCCTACACTGCCCAAACACCACTGCACTGCCCTAAACCCTGAAACACCACCCCCTGCACGACCCCCTACACTGCCCTAAACCCTGAAACACCACCCTCCTGCATGACCCCCTACTCTGCCCAAACACCACTGCACTGCCCAAAACCCTGAAACACTACCCCCTGCACGACACCCTACACTGCTCGAACGCCACTGCACTGCCCAAACCCCTGAGACACCACCCCCGCACGACCCCCCACACTGCCCGAACGCCACTGTACTGCCCTAAACCCTGAAACACCACCCCCGCACTACCCCCTACACTGCACGAATGCCACTGCACTGCACTAAACCCTGAAACACCACCCCCAGCAAGACCCCCTAAACTGCACGAAAACACCACTGCCCTAAACCAGGAAACATCACCCCCTGCAAGACCCCCTACACTGCCCGAACACCACTGCACTAAACCCTGAAACAACATCCCCTGCAAGACCCCCTACACTGCCTGATCACCACTGCACTGCGCTAAACCCTGAAACACCACCCCCTGCATGACCCCCTACACTGTCCGAACACCACTGCACTGCCCTAAACCCTAAAACACCACCCCCAGCACAACTCCCTACACTGCCTGAACACCACTGCACTGCCCTAAACCCTAAAACACCACCCCCAGCACGACCCCCTACACTGCCCGAACACCACTGCACTGCCCTAAACTCTGAAACACTACCCCCAGCACGACCCCCTACATTGCCCGAACGCCACTGCACTGCCCTAAACCCCAAAAAACCACCCCCAGCAAGACCCCCTACACTGCCCGAACTGCACTGCCCTAACCCTATAACCTCACCCCTGCAAGACCCCCTACACTGCCTGAACACCACTGCCCTAAACCCCGAAATACCACCCCCTGCAAGACACCCTACATTGCCCGAACACCACTGCACTGCCCTAAACCCCGAAACACCACCCCCTGCATGACCCCCTACACTGCCTGAACACCACTGCACTGCCCTAAACCCTAAAACAACACCACCAGCACGACCCCCTACCCTACCCGAACACCACTGCACTGCTCTAAACCCTGAAATACCACCCTCCTGCATCACCCCCTACACTGCCCGAACACCACTGCACTGCCCTAAACCCTGAAACACCACCCCCTGCACGACCCCCTACACTGCCTGAATGCCACTGCACTGCCCTAAACCCTGAAACACCACCCCCTTGCACGACCCCCTACACTGCCCGAATGCCACTGCACTGCCCTAAACCCTGAAACACCATCCCACGCACGACCCCCTACTCTGCCCGAACACAACTGCTCTGCCCTAAACCCTGAAACACCACCCCCAGCACAACCCCCTACACTGCCCGAACACCACTGTTCTGCCCTAAACCATAAAACACCACCCCAGCACGACCCCCTACACTACCCAAACACCACTGCACTACCCTAAACCCTAAAACACTACCCCCAGCATACCCCCTACACTACACAAACACCACTGCACTACCCTAAACCCTAAAACACTACCCCCAGCATGACCCCTTACACTTCACAAACACCACTGTACTACCCTAAACCCTAAATTTACCCAAGCACGACCCCCTACACTACACAAACACCACTGTACTGCCCAAAACCCTGAAAAACTAGCCCCAGCATGACCCCCTACACTGCCTGATCACCACTGCACTGCCCTAAACCTCGAAACACCAGCCCCAGCATGATCCCCTACACTACCCAACACCACTGCACTACCCTAAACCCTAAAACACTACCCCCAGCATGCCCCCCTACACTTCACAAAGACCATTGTACTACCCTAAACCCTAAATCTACCTCTAGCATGACCCCCTACACTGCACAAACATCACTGTACTACCATAAATCTACCCCAAGCACGACCCCTACACTACACAAACACCACTGCACTACCCTAAACCCTAAAACACTACCCCCAGCACGACCTCCTACACTTCACAAAGACCATTGTACTACCCTAAACCCTAAATCTACCTCTAGCATGACCCCCTACACTGCACAAACATCACTGTACTACCCTAAACCCTAAATCTACCCCAAGCACGACCCCTACACTACACAAACATCACTGCACTGCCCAAAACCCTGAAACTCTAGCCCCAGCACGACCCCCTACACTGCCTGAACACCACTGCACTGCCCTAAACCCTGAATCACCACCCCCAGCACGACCCCCTACACTGCCCGAACACAAATGCACTGCCCTAAACCCGGAAACACCAACCCCAGCACGACTCCCTATACTTCCCGAACACCAATGCACCGCCCTAAACCCCGAAACACCACCCCCAGCATGACCCCCTACACTGCCCGAACACTACTGCACTGCCCAAAACCCTGCATCTCTAGCCCCAGCACGACCCCCTACACTGCCTGAACACCACTGCACTGCCCTAAACTCCGAAACACCAACCCCAGCACAACCCCCTACACTGCCCGAACACCAATGCACTGCCCTAAACCCCGAAACACCACCCCCAGCACGACCCCCTACACTGCCCGAACACCACTGCACTGCCCTAAACCCTGAAACACTAGCCCAGAATGACCCCTACACTGCCCGAACAACACTACACTGCCCTAGACCCTGAAACACTAACCCCACCACGACCCCCTATGCTGCCTGAACACCACTGCACTGCCCTAAACCCTGAAAAACCACCCCCAGCAAGATCCCCTACACTGCCCGAACTGCACTGCCCTAACCCTGAAACCTACACTGCCTGAACACCACTGCCCTAAACCCTGAAACACCACCCCCTGCAAGACACCCTACATTGCCCGGACACCACTGCACTGTCCTAAACCCCGAAACACCACCCCCTGCATGACCCCCTACACTGCCTGAACACCACTGCACTGCCCTAAACCCTAAAACACCACCACCAGCATGACCCCCTACCCTACCCGAACACCACTGCACTGCCCTAAACCCTGAAATACCACCCTCCTGCATCACCCCCTACACTGCCCAAACACCACTGCACTGCCCTAAACCCTGAAACACCACCCCCTGCACGACCCCCTACACTGCCCGAATGCCACTGCACTGCCTTAAACCCTGAAACACCACCCCCTTGCACGACCCCCTACACTGCCCGAATGCCACTGCACTGCCCTAAACCCTGAAACACCATCCCACGCACGACCCCCTACTCTGCCCGAACACAACTGCTCTGCCCTAAACCCTGAAACACCACCCCCAGCACAACCCCCTACACTGCCCGAACACCACTGTTCTGCCCTAAACCATAAAATACCACCCCAGCACGACCCCCTACACTACCCAAACACCACTGCACTACCCTAATCCCTAAAACACTACTCCCAGCATACCCCTCTACACTACACAAACACCACTGCACTACCCTAAACCCTAAAACACTACCCCCAGCATGACCCCTTACACTTCACAAACACCACTGTACTAACCTAAACCCTAAATCTACCCAAGCACGACCCCCTACACTACACAAACATCACTGTACTGCCCAAAACCCTGAAAAACTAGCCCCAGCATGACCCCCTACACTGCCTGATCACCACTGCACTGCCCTAAACCCCGAAACACCAGCCCCAGCATGATCCCCTACACTACCCAACACCACTGCACTACCCTAAACCCTAAAACACTACCCCCAGCATGCCCCCCTACACTACACAAACACCACTGCACTACCCTAAACCCTAAAACACTACCCCCAGCACGACCTCCTACACTTCACAAAGACCACTGTACTACCCTAAACCCTAAATCTACCCCTAGCATGACCCCCTACACTGCACAAACATCACTGTACTACCCTAAACCCTAAATCTACCCCAAGCACGACCCCCACACTACACAAACATCACTGCACTGCCCAAAACCCTGAAACTCTAGCCCCAGCACGACCCCCTACACTGCCTGAACACCACTGCACTGCCCTAAACCCTGAAACACCACCCCCAGCACGACCCCCTACACTGCCCGAACACAAATGCACTGCCCTAAACCCCGAAACACCAACCCCAGCACGACTCCCTATACTGCCCGAACACCAATGCACCGCCCTAAACCCCGAAACACCACCCCCAGCATGACCCCCTACACTGCCCGAACACTACTGCACTGCCCGAAACCCTGCATCTCTAGCCCCAGCATGACCCCCTACACTGCCTGAACACCACTGCACTGTCCTAAACTCCGAAACACCAACCCCAGCACGACCCCCTACACTGCCCGAACACCAATGCACTGCCCTAAACCCCGAAACACTACCCCCAGCACGACCCCCTACACTGCCCGAACACCACTGCACTGCCCTAAACCCTGAAACACTAGCCCCAGAATGACCCCTTACACTGCCCGAACAACACTGCACTGTCCTAAACTCTGAAACACTACCCCCAACACGACCCCCTACATTGCCCGAACACCACTGCACTGCCCTAAACCCCAAAAAACCACCCCCAGCAAGACCCCCTACACTGCCCGAACTGCACTGCCCTAACCCTGAAACCTCACCCCCTACAAGACCCCCTACACTGCCTGAACACCACTGCCCTAAACCCCGAAACACCACCCCCTGCAAGACACCCTACATTGCCCGAACACCACTGCACTGCCCTAAACCCCGAAACACCACCCCCTGCATGACCCCCTACACTGCCTGAACACCACTGCACTGCCCTAAACCCTAAAACACCACCACCAGCACGACCCCCTACTCTACCCGAACACCACTGCACTGCTCTAAACCCTGAAATACCACCCTCCTGCATCACCCCCTACACTGCCCGAACACCACTGCACTGCCCTACACCCTGAAACACTACCCCCTGCACGACCCCCTACACTGCCTGAATGCCACTGCACTGCCCTAAACCCTGAAACACCACCCCCTTGCACGACCCCCTACACTGCCCGAATGCCACTGCACTGCCCTAAACCCTGAAACACCATCCCACGCACGACCCCCTACTCTGCCCGAACACAACTGCTCTGCCCTAAACCCTGAAACACCACCCCCAGCACAACCCCCTACACTGCCCGAACACCACTGTTCTGCCCTAAACCATAAAACACCACCCCAGCACGACCCCCTACACTACCCAAACACCACTGCACTACCCTAAACCCTAAAACACTACCCCCAGCATACCCCCCTACACTACACAAACACCACTGCACTACCCTAAACCCTAAAACACTACCCCCAGCATGACCCCTTACACTTCACAAACACCACTGTACTAACCTAAACCCTAAATCTACCCAAGCACGACCCCCTACACCACACAAACATCACTGTACTGCCCAAAACCCTGAAAAACTAGCCCCAGCATGACCCCCTACACTGTCTGATCACCACTGCACTGCCCTAAACCCCGAAACACCAGCCCCAGCATGATCCCCTACACTACCCAACACCACTGTACTACCCTAAACCCTAAAACACTACCCCAGCATGCCCCCTACACTACACAAACACCACTGCACTACCCTAAACCCTAAAACACTACCCCCAGCACGACCTCCTACACTTCACAAAGACCACTGTACTACCCTAAACCCTAAATCTACCCCTAGCATGACCCCCTACACTGCACAAACATCACTGTACTACCCTAAACCCTGAAACTCTAGCCCCAGCACGACCCCCTACACTGCCTGAACACCACTGCACTGCCCTAAACCCTGAAACACCACCCCCAGCACGACCCCCTACACTGCCCGAACACAAATGCACTGCCCTAAACCCCGAAACACCAACCCCAGCACGACTCCCTATACTGCCCGAACACCAATGCACCGCCCTAAACCCCGAAACACCACCCCCAGCATGACCCCCTACACTGCCCGAACACTACTGCACTGCCCGAAACCCTGCATCTCTAGCCCCAGCATGACCCCCAGCATACCCCCTACACTACACAAACACCACTGCACTACCCTAAACCCTAAAACACTACCCCCAGCATGACCCCTTACACTTCACAAACACCACTGTACTAACCTAAACCCTAAATCTACCCAAGCACGACCCCCTACACCACACAAACATCACTGTACTGCCCAAAACCCTGAAAAACTAGCCCCAGCATGACCCCCTACACTGTCTGATCACCACTGCACTGCCCTAAACCCCGAAACACCAGCCCCAGCATGATCCCCTACACTACCCAACACCACTGTACTACCCTAAACCCTAAAACACTACCCCCAGCATGCCCCCTACACTACACAAACACCACTGCACTACCCTAAACCCTAAAACACTACCCCCAGCACGACCTCCTACACTTCACAAAGACCACTGTACTACCCTAAACCCTAAATCTACCCCTAGCATGACCCCCTACACTGCACAAACATCACTGTACTACCCTAAACCCTAAATCTACCCCGAGCACGACCCCTACACTACACAAACATCACTGCACTGCCCAAAACCCTGAAACTCTAGCCCCAGCACGACCCCCTACACTGCCTGAACACCACTGCACTGCCCTAAACCCTGAAACACCACCCCCAGCACGACCCCCTACACTGCCCGAACACAAATGCACTGCCCTAAACCCCGAAACACCAACCCCAGCACGACTCCGTATACTGCCCGAACACCAATGCACCGCCCTAAACCCCGAAACACCACCCCCAGCATGATACCCTACACTGCCCGAACACTACTGCACTGCCCAAAACCCTGCATCTCTAGCCCCAGCACGACCCCCTACACTGCCTGAACACCACTGCACTGCCCTAAACTCCGAAACACCAACCCCAGCACGACCCCCTACACTGCCCGAACACCAATGCACTGCCCCAAACCCTGAAACACCACCCCCAGCACAACCCCCTACACTGCCCGAACACAACTGCACTGCCCTAAACCCTGAAACACTAGCCCCAGAATGACCCCCTACACTGCCCTAACAACACTGCACTGCCCTAAACCCTGAAACACCACCCCCAGCACGACCCCCTACACTGCCCGAACAGCAGTGCGCTGCCGTAAACCCTGAAACACCACCCCCTGCACGACCCCCTAAACTGCCCTAAACCCTGAAACACCACCCTCCTGCATGACCCCCTACTCTGCCCAAACACCACTGCACTGCCCAAAACCCTGAAACACTACCCCCTGCACGACACCCTACACTGCTCGAACGCCACTGCACTGCCCAAACCCCTGAGACACCACCGCCGCACGACCCCCCACACTGCCCGAACGCCACTGCACTGCCCTAAACCCTGAAACACCACCCCCGCACTACCCCCTACACTGCACGAATGCCACTGCACTGCACTAAACCCTGAAACACCACCCCCAGCAAGACCCCCTAAACTGCACAAAAACACCACTGCCCTAAACCAGGAAACATCACCCCCTGCAAGACCCCCTACACTGCCCGAACACCACTGCACTAAACCCTGAAACAACATCCCCTGCAAGACCCCCTACACTGCCGGATCACCACTGCACTGCGCTAAACCCTGAAACACCACCCCCTGCATGACCCCCTACACTGTCCGAACACCACTGCACTGCCCTAAACCCTAAAACACCACCCCAGCACAACTCCCTACACTGCCTGAACACCACTGCACTGCCCTAAACCCTAAAACACCACCCCAGCACGACCCCCTACACTGCCCGAACACCACTGCACTGCCCTAAACTCTGAAACACTACCCCCAGCACGACCCCCTACATTGCCCAAACGCCACTGCACTGCCTTAAACCCCAAAAAACCACCCCCAGCAAGACCTCCTACACTGCCCGAACTGCACTGCCCTAACCCTGAAACCTCACCCCCTGCAAGACCCCCTACACTGCCTGAACACCACTGCCCTAAACCCCGAAACACCACCCCCTGCAAGACACCCTACATTGCCCGAACACCACTGCACTGCCCTAAACCCCGAAACACCACCCCCTGCATGACCCCCTACACTGCCTGAACACCACTGCACTGCCCTAAACCCTAAAACACCACCACCAGCATGACCCCCTACCCTACCCGAAGACCACTGCACTGCTCTAAACCCTGAAATACCACCCTCCTGCATCACCCCCTACACTGCCCGAACACCACTGCACTGCCCTAAACCCTGAAACACCACCCCCTGCACGACCCCCTACACTGCCTGAATGCCACTGCACTGCCCTAAACCCTGAAACACCACCCCCTTGCACGACCCCCTACACTGCCCGAATGCCACTGCACTGCCCTAAACCCTGAAACACCATCCCACGCACGACCCCCTACTCTGCCCGAACACAACTGCTCTGCCCTAAACCCTGAAACACCACCCCCAGCACAACCCCCTACACTGCCCGAACACCACTGTTCTGCCCTAAACCATAAAACACCACCCCAGCACGACCCCCTACACTACCCAAACACCACTGCACTACCCTAAACCCTAAAACACTACCCCCAGCATGACCCCTTACACTTCACAAACACCACTGTACTACCCTAAACCCTAAATCTACCCAAGCACGACCCCCTACACTACACAAACATCACTGTACTGCCCAAAACCCTGAAACACTAGCCCCAGCATGACCCCCTACACTGCCTGATCACCACTGCACTGCCCTAAACCCCGAAACACCAGTCCCAGCATGATCCCCTACACTACCCAACACCACTGCACTACCCTAAACCCTAAAACACTACCCCCAGCATGCCCCCCTACACTACACAAACACCACTGCACTACCCTAAACCCTAAAACACTACCCCCAGCACGACCTCCTACACTTCACAAAGACCATTGTACTACCCTAAATCTACCCCTAGCATGACCCCCTACACTGCACAAACATCACTGTACTACCCTAAACCCTAAATCTACCCCAAGCACGACCCCTACACTACACAAACATCACTGCACTGCCCAAAACCCTAAAACTCTAGCCCCAGCACGACCCCCTACACTGCCTGAACACCACTGCACTGCCCTAAACCCTGAAACACCACCCCCAGCAAGACCCCCTACACTGCCCGAACACAAATGCACTGCCCTAAACCCCGAGACACCAACCCCAGCACGACTCCCTATACTGCCCGAACACCAATGCACCGCCCTAAACCCCGAAACACCACCCCCAGCATGACCCCCTACACTGCCCGAACACTACTGCACTGCCCAAAACCCTGCATCTCTAGCCCCAGCACGACCCCCTACACTGCCTGAACACCACTGCACTGCCCTAAACTCTGAAACACCAACCCCAGCAAGACCCCCTACACTGCCCGAACACCAATGCACTGCCCTAAACCCCGAAACACCACCCCCAGCATGACCTCCTACACTGCCCGAACACCACTGCACTGCCCTAAACCCTGAAACACTAGCCCCAGAATGACCCCCTACACTGCCCGAACAACACTGCACTGCCCTAGACCCTGAAACACTAACCCCACCACGACCCCCTACGCTGCCTGAACACCACTGCACTGCCCTAAACCCTGAAAAACCACCCCCAGCAAGACCCCCTACACTGCCCGAACTGCACTGCCCTAACCCTTAAACCTCACCCCCTGCAAGACCCCCTACACTGCCTGAACACCACTGCCCTAAACCCTGAAACACCACCCCCTGCAAGACACCCTATATTGCCCGGACCCCACTGCACTGCCCTAAACCCCGAAACACCACCCCCTGCATGACCCCCTACACTGCCTGAACACCACTGCACTGCCCTAAACCCTAAAACACCACCACCAGCACGACCCCCTACCCTACCCGAACACCACTGCACTGCCCTAAACCCTGAAATACCACCCTCCTGCATCACCCCCTACACTGCCCGAACACCACTGCACTGCCCTAAACCCTGAAACACTAGCCCCAGAATGACCCCCTACACTGCACAAACATCACTGTACTACCCTAAACCCTAAATCTACCCCAAGCACGACCCCTACACTACACAAACATCACTGCACTGCTTAAAACCCTAAAACTCTAGCCCCAGCACGACCCCCTACACTGCCTGAACACCACTGCACTGCCCTAAACCCTGAAACACCACCCCCAGCACGACCCCCTACACTGCCCGAACACAAATGCACTGCCCTAAACCCCGAGACACCACCCCCAGCATGACCCCCTACACTGCCCGAACACTACTGCACTGCCCAAAACCCTGCATCTCTAGCCCCAGCACGACCCCCTACACTGCCTGAACATCACTGCACTGCCCTAAACTCTGAAACACCAACCCCAGCACGACCCCCTACACTGCCCGAACACCAATGCACTGCCCTAAACCCCGAAACACCACCCCCAGCATGACCTGCTACACTGCCCGAACACCACTGCACTGCCCTAAACCCTGAAACACTAGCCCCAGAATGATCCCCTACACTGCCCGAACAACACTGCACTGCCCTAGACCCTGAAACACTAACCCCACCACGACCCCCTACGCTGCCTGAACACCACTGCACTGCCCTAAACCCTGAAAAACCACCCCCAGCAAGACCCCCTACACTGCCCGAACTGCACTGCCCTAACCCTGAAACCTCACCCCCTGCAAGACCCCCTACACTGACTGAACACCACTGCCCTAAACCCTGAAACACCACCCCCTGCAAGACACCCTATATTGCCCGGACCCCACTGCACTGCTCTAAACCTCAAAACACCACCCCCTGCATGACCCCCTACACTGCCTGAACACCACTGCACTGCCCTAAACCCTAAAACACCACCACCAGCACAACCCCCTACCCTACCCGAACACCACTGCACTGCCCTAAACCCTGAAATACCACCCTCCTGCATCACCCCCTACACTGACCGAACACCACTGCACTGCCCTAAACCCTGAAACACCACCCCCTGCACGACCCCCTACACTGCCCGAATGCCACTGCACTGCCCTAAACCATGAAACACCACCCCCTTGCACGACCCCCTACACTGCCCGAATGCCACTGCACTGCCCTAAACCCTGAAACACCATCCCACGCACGACCCCCTACTCTGCCCGAACACAACTGTTCTGCCCTAAACCCTGAAACACCACCCCCAGCACAACCCCCTACACTGCCCGAACACCACTGTTCTGCCCTAAACCATAAAACACCACCCCAGCACGACCCCCTACACTACCCAAACACCACTGCACTACCCTAAACCCTAAAACACTACCCCCAGCATACCCCTCTACACTACACAAACACCACTGCACTACCCTAAACCCTAAAACACTACCCCCAGCATGACCCCTTACACTTCACAAACACCACTGTACTACCCTAAACCCCGAAACACCAGCCCCAGCATGATCCCCTACACTACCCAACACCACTGCACTACCCTAAACCCTAAAACTCTACCCCCAGCATGCCCCGCTACACTACACAAACACCACTGCACTACCCTAAACCCTAAAACACTACCCCCAGCACGACCTCCTACACTTCACAAAGACCACTGTACTACCCTAAACCCTAAATCTACCCCTAGCATGACCCCCTACACTGCACAAACATCACTGTACTACCCTAAACCCTAAATCTACCCCAAGCACGACCCCTACACTACACAAACATCACTGCACTGCCCAAAACCCTGAAACTCTAGCCCCAGCACGACCCCCTACACTGCCTGAACACCACTGCCCTGCCCTAAACCCTGAAACACCGCCCCCAGCACGACCCCCTACACTGCCCGAACACAAATGCACTGCCCTAAACCCCAAAACACCAACCCCAGCACGACTCCCTATACTGCCCAAACACCTTGCACCACCCTAAACCCCGAAACACCACCCCCAGCATGACCCCTACACTGCCCGAACACTACTGCACTGCCCAAAACCCTGCATCTCTAGCCCCAGCACGACCCCCTACACTGCCTGAACACCACTGCACTGCCCTAAACTCCGAAACACCAACCCCAGCACAACCCCCTACACTGCCCGAACACCAATGCACTGCCCTAAACCCCGAAACACCACCCCCAGCACGACCCCCTACACTGCCCGAACACCACTGCACTGCCCTAAACCCTGAAACACTAGCCCCAGAATGACCCCCTACACTGCCCGAACAACACTGCACTGCCCTAGACCCTGAAACACTAACCCCACCACGACCCCCTATGCTGCCTGAACATCACTGCACTGCCCTAAACCCTGAAAAACCACCCCCAGCAAGACCCCCTACACTGCCCGAACTGCACTGCCCTAACCCTGAAACCTCACCCCCTGCAAGACCCCCTACACTGCCTGAACACCACTGCCCTAAACCCTGAAACACCACCCCCTGCAAGACACCCTACATTGCCCGGACACCACTGCACTGCCCTAAACCCCGAAACACCACCCCCTGCATGACCCCCTACACTGCCTGAACACCACTGCACTGCCCTAAACCCTAAAACACCACCACCAGAACGACCCCCTACCCTACCCGAACACCACTGCGCTGCCCTAAACCCTGAAATACCACCCTCCTGCATCACCCCCTACACTGCCCGAATGCCACTGCACTGCCCTAAACCCTGAAACACCATCCCACGCACGACCCCCTACTCTGCCCGAACACAACTGCTCTGCCCTAAACCCTGAAACACCACCCCCAGCACAACCCCCTACACTGCCCGAACACCACTGTTCTGCCCTAAACCATAAAATACCACCCCAGCACGACCCCCTACACTACCCAAACACCACTGCACTACCCTAATCCATAAAACACTACTCCCAGCATACCCCTCTACACTACACAAACACCACTGCACTACCCTAAACCCTAAAACACTACCCCCAGCATGACCCCTTACACTTCACAAACACCACTGTACTAACCTAAACCCTAAATCTACCCAAGCACGACCCCCTACACTACACAAACATCACTGTACTGCCCAAAACCCTGAAAAACTAGCCCCAGCATGACCCCCTACACTGCCTGATCACCACTGCACTGCTCTAAACCCCGAAACACCAGCCCCAGCATGATCCCCTACACTACCCAACACCACTGCACTCCCCTAAACCCTAAAACACTACCCCCAGCATGCCCCCCTACACTACACAAACACCACTGCACTACCCTAAACCCTAAAACACTACCCCCAGCACGACCTCCTATACTTCACAAAGACCACTGTACTACCCTAAACCCTAAATCTACCCCTAGCATGACCCCCTACACTGCACAAACATCACTGTACCTCCCTAAACCCTAAATCTACCCCAAGCACGACCCCTACACTACACAAACATCACTGCACTGCCCAAAACCCTAAAACTCTAGCCCCAGCACGACCCCCTACACTGCCTGAACACCACTGCACTGCCCTAAACCCTGAAACACCACCCCCAGCACGACCCCCTACACTGCCCGAACACAAATGCACTGCCCTAAACCCCGAAACACCAACCCCAGCACGACTCCCTATACTGCCCGAACACTAATGCACCGCCCTAAACCCCGAAACACCACCCCCAGCATGACCCCCTACACTGCCCGAACACTACTGCACTGCCCAAAACCCTGCATCTCTAGCCCCAGCACGACCCCCTACACTGCCTGATCACCACTGCACTGCCCTAAACTCCGAAACACCAAACCCAGCACGACCCCCTACACTGCCCGAACACCAATGCACTGCCCTAAACCCCGAAACACCACCCCCAGCACGACCCCCTACACTGCCCGAACACCACTGCACTGCCCTAAACCCAGAAACACTAGCCCCAGAATGACCCCTTACACTGCCCGAACAACACTGCACTGCCCTAAACTCTGAAACACTACCCCCAACATGACCCCCTACATTGCCCGAACGCCACTGCACTGCCATAAACCCCAAAAAACCCCCCCCAGCAAGACCCCCTACACTGCCCGAACTGCACTGCCCTAACCCTGAAACCTCACCCCCTGCAAGACCCCCTACACTGCCTGAACACCACTGCCATAAACCCCGAAACACCACCCCCTGCAAGACACCCTACATTGCCCGAACACCACTGCACTGCCCTAAACCCCGAAACACCACCCCCTGCATGACCCCCTACACTGCCTGAACACCACTGCACTGCCCTAAACCCTAAAACACCACCACCAGCACGACCCCCTACACTGCCCGAATGCCACTGCACTGCCCTAAACCCTGAAACACCATCCCACGCACGACCCCCTACTCTGCCCGAACACAACTGCTCTGCCCTAAACCCTGAAACACCACCCCCAGCACAACCCCCTACACTGCCCGAACACCACTGTTCTGCCCTAAACCATAAAACACCACCCCAGCACGACCCCCTACACTACCCGAACACCACTGCACTGCTCTAAACCCTGAAATACCACCCTCCTGCATCACCCCCTACACTGCCCGAACACCACTGCACTGCCCTAAACCCTGAAACACCACCCCCTGCACGACCCCCTACACTGCCTGAATGCCACTGCACTGCCCTAAACCCTGAAACACCACCCCCTTGCACGACCCCCTACACTGCCCGAATGCCACTGCACTGCCCTAAACCCTGAAACACCATCCCACGCACGACCCCCTACTCTGCCCGAACACAACTGCTCTGCCCTAAACCCTGAAACACCACCCCCAGCACAACCCCCTACACTGCCCGAACACCACTGTTCTGCCCTAAACCATAAAACACCACCCCAGCACGACCCCCTACACTACCCAATCACCACTGCACTACCCTAAACCCTAAAACACTACCCCCAGCATACCCCCTACACTACACAAACACCACTGCACTACCCTAAACCCTAAAACACTACCCCCAGCATGACCCCTTACACTTCACAAACACCACTGTACTAACCTAAACCCTAAATCTACCCAAGCACGACCCCCTACACCACACAAACATCGCTGTACTGCCCAAAACCCTGAAAAACTAGCCCCAGCATGACCCCCTACACTGCCTGATCACCACTGCACTGCCCTAAACCCCGAAACACCAGCCCCAGCATGATCCCCTACACTACCCAACACCACTGTACTACCCTAAACCCTAAAACACTACCCCCAGCATGCCCCCTACACTACACAAACACCACTGCACTACCCTAAGCCCTAAAACACTACCCCCAGCACGACCTCCTACACTTTACAAAGACCACTGTACTACCCTAAACCCTAAATCTACCCCTAGCATGACCCCCTACACTGCACAAACATCACTGTACTACCCTAAACCCTAAATCTACCCCGAGCACGACCCCTACACTACACAAACATCACTGCACTGCCCAAAACCCTGAAACTCTAGCCCCAGCACGACCCCCTACACTGCCTGAACACCACTGCACTGCCCTAAACCCTGAAACACCACCCCCAGCACGACCCCCTACACTGCCCGAACACAAATGCACTGCCCTAAACCCCGAAACACCAACCCCAGCACGACTCCGTATACTGCCCGAACACCAATGCACCGCCCTAAACCCCGAAACACCACCCCCAGCATGATCCCCTACACTGCCCGAACACTACTGCACTGCCCAAAACCCTGCATCTCTAGCCCCAGCACGACCCCCTACACTGCCTGAACACCACTGCACTGCCCTAAACTCCGAAACACCAACCCCAGCACGACCCCCTACACTGCCCGAACACCAATGCACTGCCCCAAACCCTGAAACACCACCCCCAGCACGACCCCCTACACTGCCCGAACACAACTGCACTGCCCTAAACCCTGAAACACTAGCCCCAGAATGACCCCCTACACTGCCCGAACAACACTGCACTTCCCTAGACCCTGAAACAGTAGCCCCACCACGACCCCCTACACTGCCCAAACACCACTGCACTGCCCTAAACCCTGAAAAACCACCCCCAGCACGACCCCCTACACTGCCCGAACAGCAGTGCGCTGCCGTAAACCCTGAAACACCACCCCCTGCACGACCCCTAAACTGCCCTAAACCCTGAAACACCACCCTCCTGCATGACCCCCTACTCTGCCCAAACACCACTGCACTGCCCAAAACCCTGAAACACTACCCCCTGCACGACACCCTACACTGCTCGAACGCCACTGCACTGCCCAAACCCCTGAGACACCACCCCGCACGACCCCCTACACTGCCCGAACGCCACTGCACTGCCCTAAACCCTGAAACACCACCCCCGCACTACCCCCTACACTGCACGAATGCCACTGCACTGCACTAAACCCTGAAACACCACCCCCAGCAAGACCCCCTA
This sequence comes from Triturus cristatus, assembly GCF_964204655.1. Taxonomy (NCBI): domain Eukaryota; kingdom Metazoa; phylum Chordata; class Amphibia; order Caudata; family Salamandridae; genus Triturus; species Triturus cristatus. Next base: position 478,620,378 of record NC_140579.1, on the reverse strand, counting down.
AACTGCACAAAAACACCACTGCCCTAAACCAGGAAACATCACCCCCTGCAAGACCCCCTACACTGCCCGAACACCACTGCACTAAACCCTGAAACAACATCCCCTGCAAGACCCCCTACACTGCCTGATCACCACTGCACTGCGCTAAACCCTGAAACACCACCCCCTGCATGACCCCCTACACTGTCCGAACACCACTGCACTGCCCTAAACCCGAAAACACCACCCCCAGCACAACTCCCTACACTGCCTGAACACCACTGCACTGCCCTAAACCCTAAAACACCACCCCAGCACGACCCCCTACACTGCCCGAACACCACTGCACTGCCCTAAACTCTGAAACACTACCCCCAGTACGACCCCCTACATTGCCCGAACGCCACTGCACTGCCCTAAACCCCAAAAAACCACCCCCAGCAAGACCCCCTACACTGCCTGAACTGCACTGCCCTAACCCTGAAACCTCACCCCCTGCAAGACCCCTACACTGCCTGAACACCACTGCCCTAAACCCCGAAACACCACCCCCTGCAAGACACCCTACATTGCCCGAACACCACTGCACTGCCCTAAACCCCGAAACACCACCCCCTGCATGACCCCCTACACTGCCTGAACACCACTGCACTGCCCTAAACCCTAAAACACCACCACCAGCATGACCCCCTACCCTACCCGAACACCACTGCACTGCTCTAAACCCTGAAATACCACCCTCCTGCATCACCCCCTACACTGCCCGAACACCACTGCACTGCCCTAAACCCTGAAACACCACCCCCTGCACGACCCCCTACACTGCCTGAATGCCACTGCACTGCCCTAAACCCTGAAACACCACCCCCTTGCACGACCCCCTACACTGCCCGAATGCCACTGCACTGCCCTAAACCCTGAAACACCATCCCACGCACGACCCCCTACTCTGCCCGAACACAACTGCTCTGCCCTAAACCCTGAAACACCACCCCCAGCACAACCCCCTACACTGCCCGAACACCACTGTTCTGCCCTAAACCATAAAACACCACCCCAGCACGACCCCCTACACTACCCAAACACCACTGCACTACCCTAAACCCTAAAACACTACCCCCAGCATACCCCCCTACACTACACAAACACCACTGCACTACCCTAAACCCTAAAACACTATCCCCAGCATGACCCCTTACACTTCACAAACACCACTGTACTACCCTAAACCCTAAATCTACCCAAGCACGACCCCCTACACTACACAAACATCACTGTACTGCCCAAAACCCTGAAAAACTAGCCCCAGCATGACCCCCTACACTGCCTGATCACCACTGCACTGCCCTAAACCCCGAAACACCAGCCCCAGCATGATCCCCTACACTACCCAACACCACTGCACTACCCTAAACCCTAAAACACTACCCCCAGCATGCCCCCCTACACTACACAAACACCACTGCACTACCCTAAACCCTAAAACACTACCCCCAGCACGACCTCCTACACTTCACAAAGACCATTGTACTACCCTAAATCTACCCCTAGCATGACCCCCTACACTGCACAAACATCACTGTACTACCCTAAACCCTAAATCTACCCCAAGCACGACCCCTACACTACACAAACATCACTGCACTGCCCAAAACCCTAAAACTCTAGCCCCAGCACGACCCCCTACACTGCCTGAACACCACTGCACTGCCCTAAACCCTGAAACACCACCCCCAGCACGACCCCCTACACTGCCCGAACACAAATGCACTGCCCTAAACCCCGAGACACCAACCCCAGCACGACTCCCTATACTGCCCGAACACCAATGCACCGCCCTAAACCCCGAAACACCACCCCCAGCATGACCCCCTACACTGCCCGAACACTACTGCACTGCCCAAAACCCTGCATCTCTAGCCCCAGCACGACCCCCTACACTGCCTGAACACCACTGCACTGCCCTAAACTCTGAAACACCAACCCCAGCACGACCCCCTACACAGCCCGAAAGCCAATGCACTGCCCTAAACCCCGAAACACCACCCCCAGCATGACCTCCTACACTGCCCGAACACCACTGCACTGCCCTAAACCCTGAAACACCAGCCCCCGAATGACCCCCTACACTGCCTGAACAACACTGCACTGCCCTAGACCCTGAAACACTAACCCCACAACGACCCCCTACGCTGCCTGAACACCACTGCACTGCGCTAAACCCTGAAAAACCACCCCCAGCAAGACCACCTACACTGCCCGAACTGCACTGCCCTAACCCTGAAACCTCACCCCCTGCAAGACCCCCTACACTGCCTGAACACCACTGCCCTAAACCCTGAAACACCACCCCCTGCAAGACACCCTATATTGCCCGGACCCCACTGCACTGCCCTAAACCCCAAAACACCACCCCCTGCATGACCCCCTACACTGCCTGAACACCACTGCACTGCCCTAAACCCTAAAACACCACCACCAGCACGACCCCCTACCCTACCCGAACACCACTGCACTGCCCTAAACCCTGAAATACCACCCTCCTGCATCACCCCCTACACTGCCCGAACACCACTGCACTGCCCTAAACCCTGAAACACCACCCCCTGCACGACCCCCTACACTGCCCGAATGCCACTGCACTGCCCTAAACCCTGAAACACCACTCCCTTGCACGACCCCCTACACTGCCCGAATGCCACTGCACTGCCCTAAACCCTGAAACACCATCCCACGCACGACCCCCTACTCTGCCCGAACACAACTGCTCTGCCCTAAACCCTGAAACACCACCCCCAGCACAACCCCCTACACTGCCCGAACACCACTGTTCTGCCCTAATCCATAAAACACCACCCCAGCACCACCCCCTACACTACCCAAACACCACTGCACTACCCTAAACCCTAAAACACTACACCCAGCATACCCCTATACACTACACAAACACCACTGCACTACTCTAAACCCTAAAACACTACCCCCAGCATGACCCCTTACACTTCACAAACACCACTGTACTACCCTAAACCCTAAATCTACCCAACAACCCCCTACACTACACAAACATCACTGTACTGCCCAAAACCCTGAAAAACTAGCCCCAGCATGACCCCCTACACTGCCTGATCACCACTGCACTGCCCTAAACCCCGAAACACCAGCCCCAGCATGATCCCCTACACTCCCCAACACCACTTCACTACCCTAAACCCTAAAACACTACCCCCAGCATGCCCCCCTACACTACACAAACACCACTGCACTACCCTAAACCCTAAAACACTACCCCCAGCACGACCTCCTACACTTCACAAAGACCACTGTACTACCCTAAACCCTAAATCTACCCCAAGCATGACCCCCTACACTGCACAAACATCACTGTACTACCCTAAACCCTAAATCTTCCCCAAGCACGACCCCCTACACTACACAAACATCACTGCACTGCCCAAAACCCTGAAACTCTAGCCCCAGCACGACCCCCTACACTGCCCGAACACTACTGCACTGCCCAAAACCCTGAAACTCTAGCCCCAGCACGACCCCCTACAATGCCTGAACACCACTGCACTGCCCTAAACCCCGAAACACCAACCCCAGCACGACCCCCTACACTGCCCGAACACCAATGCACTGCCCTAAACCCCGAAACACCACCCCCAGCACGACCCCCTATACTGCCCGAACACCACTGCACTGCCCTAAACCCTGAAACACCACCCCCCTGCAAGACACCCTACATTGCCCGGACACCACTGCACTGCCCTAAACCCTGAAACACCACCCCCTGCATGACCCCCTACACTGCCTGAACACCATTGCACTGCCCTAAACCCTAAAACACCACCACCAAAACGACCCCCTACCCTACCCGAACACCACTGCACTGCCCTAAACCCTGAAATACCACCCTCCTGCATCACCCCCTACACTGCCCGAACACCACTGCACTGCCCTAAACCCTGAAACACCACCCCCTGCACGACCCCCACACTGCCCGAATGCCACTGCACAGCCCTAAACCCTGAAACACCACTCCCTTGCACGACCCCCTACACTGCCCGAATGCCACTGCACTGCCCTAAACCCTGAAACACCATCCCACGCACGACCCTCTACTCTGCCCGAACACAACTGCTTTGCCCTAAACCCTGAAACACCACCCCAGCACAACCCCCTACACTGCCCGAACACCACTGTTCTGCCCTAAACCATAAAACACCACCCCAGCACCACCCCCTACACTACCCAAACACCACTGCACTACCCTAAACCCTAAAACACTACCCCCAGCATACCCCTCTACACTACACAAACACCACTGCACTACCCTAAACCCTAAAACACTACCCCCAGCATGACCCCTTACACTTCACAAACACCACTGTACTACCCTAAACCCTAAATCTACCCCAAGCATGACCCCCTACACTGCACAAACATCACTGTACTACCCTAAACCCTAAATCTTCCCCAAGCACGACCCCCTACACTACACAAACATCACTGCACTGCCCAAAACCCTGAAACTCTAGCCCCAGCACGACCCCCTACACTGCCCGAACACTACTGCACTGCCCAAAACCCTGAAACTCTAGCCCCAGCATGACCCCCTACAATGCCTGAACACCACTGCACTGCCCTAAACCCCGAAACACCAACCCCAGCACGACCCCCTACACTGCCCGAACACCAATGCACTGCCCTAAACCCCGAAACACCACCCCCAGCACGACCCCCTATACTGCCCGAACACCACTGCACTGCCCTAAACCCTGAACGACCACCCCCTGCAAGACACCCTACATTGCCCGGACACCACTGCACTGCCCTAAACCCTGAAACACCACCCCCTGCATGACCCCCTACACTGCCTGAACACCATTGCACTGCCCTAAACCCTAAAACACCACCACCAAAACGACCCCCTACCCTACCCGAACACCACTGCACTGCCCTAAACCCTGAAATACCACCCTCCTGTATCACCCCCTACACTGCCCGAACACCACTGCACTGCCCTAAACCCTGAAACACCACCCCCCATGCACGACCCCCTACACTGCCCGAATGCCACTGCACTGCCCTAAACCCTGAAACACCACTCCCTTGCACGACCCCCTTCACTGCCCGAATGCCACTGCACTGCCCTAAACCCCGAAACACCATCCCACGCACGACCCTCTACTCTGCCCGAACACAACTGCTCTGCCCTAAACCCTGAAACACCACCCCAGCACAACCCCCTACACTGCCCGAACACCACTGTTCTGCCCTAAACCATAAAACACCACCCCAGCACCACCCCCTACACTACCCAAACACCACTGCACTACCCTAAACCCTAAAACACTACCCCCAGCATACCCCTCTACACTACACAAACACCACTGCACTACCCTAAACCCTAAAACACTACCCCCAGCATGACCCCTTACACTTCACAAACACCACTGTACTACCCTAAACCCTAAATCTACCCAAGCAGGACCCCCTACACTACACAAACATCACTGTACTGCCCAAAACCCTGAAAAACTAGCCCCAGCATGACCCCCTACACTGCCTGATCACCACTGCACTGCCCTAAACCCCGAAACACCAGCCCCAGCATGATCCCCTACACTACCCAACACCACTGCACTACCCTAAACCCTAAAACACTACCTCCAGCATGCCCCCCTACACTACAAAAACACCACTGCACTACCCTAAACCCTAAAACACTACCCCCAGCACGACCTCCTACACTTCACAAACACCACTGTACTAACCTAAACCCTAAATCTACCCAAGCACGACCCCCTACACTACACAAACATCACTGTACTGCCCAAAACCCTGAAAAACTAGCCCCAGCATGAACCCCTACACTGCCTGATCACCACTGCACTGCCCTAAACCCTGAAACACCAGCCCCAGCATGATCCCCTACACTACCCAACACCACTGCACTACCCTAAACCCTAAAACACTACCCCCAGCATGCTCCCCTACACTACACAAACACCACTGCACTACCCTAAACCCTAAAACACTACCCCCAGCACGACCTCCTATACTTCACAAAGACCACTGTACTACCCTAAACCCTAAATCTACCCCTAGCATGACCCCCTACACTGCACGAACATCACTGTACTACCCTAAACCCTAAATCTACCCCAAGCACGACCACTACACTACACAAACATCACTGCACTGCCCAAAACCCTGAAACTCTAGCCCCAGCACGACCCCCTACACTGCCTGAACACCACTGCACTGCCCTAAACCCTGAAACACCACCCCCAGCACGACCCCCTACACTGCCCGAACAAAAATGCACTGCCCTAAACCCCGAAACACCAACCCCAGCACGACTCCCTATACTGCCGGAACACCAATGCACCGCCCTAAACCCCGAAACACCACCCCCAGCATGACCCCCTACACTGCCCGAACACTACTGCACTGCTCAAAACCCTGCATATCTAGCCCCAGCACGACCCCCTACACTGCCTGAACACCACTGCACTGCCCTAAACTCCGAAACACCAACCCCAGCACGACCCCCTACACTGCCCGAACACCAATGCACTGCCCTAAACCCCGAAACACCACCCCCAGCACGACCCCCTACACTGCCCGAACACCACTGCACTGCCCTAAACCCTGATACACTAGCCCCAGAATGACCCTCTACACTGCCCGAACAACACTGCACTGCCCTAGACCCTGAAACACTAACCCCACCACGACCCCCTACGCTGCCTGAACACCACTGCACTGCCCTAAACCCTGAAAAACCACCCCAGCAAGACCCCCTACACTGCCCGAACTGCACTGCCCTAACCCTGAAACCTCACCCCCTGCAAGAACCCCTACACTGCCTGAACACCACTGCCCTAAACCCTGAAACACCACCCCCTGCAAGACACCCTACATTGCCCGGACACCACTGCACTGCCCTAAACCCTGAAACACCAACCCCTTCATGACCCCCTACACTGCCTGAACACCATTGCACTGCCCTAAACCCTAAAACACCACCACCAAAACGACCCCCTACCCTACCCGAACACCACTGCACTGCCCTAAACCCTGAAATACCACCCTCCTGCATCACCCCCTATACTGCCCGAACACCACTGCACTGCCCTAAACCCTGAAACACCACCCCCTGCACGACCCCCTACACTGCCCGAATGCCACTGCACTGCCCTAAACCCTGAAACACCACTCCCTTGCATGACCCCCTACACTGCCCGAATGCCACTGCACTGCCCTAAACCCTGCAACACCATCCCACGCACGACCCTCTACTCTGCCCGAACACAACTGCTCTGCCCTAAACCCTGAAACACCACCCCCAGCACAACCCCCTACACTGCCCGAACACCACTGTTCTGCCCTAAACCATAAAACACCACCCCAGCACCACCCCCTACACTACCCAAACACCACTGCACTACCCTAAACCCTAAAACACTACCCCCAGCATACCCCTCTACACTACACAAACACCACTGCACTACCCTAAACCCTAAAACACTACCCCCAGCATGACCCCTTACACTTCACAAACACCACTGTACTACCCTAAACCCTAAATCTACCCAAGCACGACCCCCTACACTACACAAACATCACTGTACTGCCCAAAACCCTGAAAAACTAGCCCCAGCATGACCCCCTACACTGCCTGATCACCACTGCACTGCCCTAAACCCCGAAACACCAGCCCCAGCATGATCCCCTACACTACCCAACACCACTGCACTACCCTAAACCCTAAAACACTACCTCCAGCATGCCCCCCTACACTACAAAAACACCACTGCACTACCCTAAACCCTAAAACACTACCCCCAGCACGACCTCCTACACTTCACAAAGACCACTGTACTACCCTAAACCCTAAATCTACTCCAAGCATGACCCCCTACACTACACAAACATCACTGCACTGCCCAAAACTCTGAAACTCTAGCCCAAGCACGACCCCCTACACTGCCCGAACACTACTGCACTGCCCAAAACCCTGAAACTCTAGCCCCAGCACGACCCCCTACACTGCCTGAACTCCACTGCACTGCCCTAAACCCCGAAACACCAACCCCAGCACGACCCCCTACACTGCCCAAACACCAATGCACTGCCCTAAACCCCGAAACACCACCCCCCGCACGACCCCCTACACTGCCCGAACACCACTGCACTGCCCAAAACCCTGAAACACGAGCCCCAGAATGACCCCCTACACTGCCCGAACAACACTGCACTGCCCTAGACCCTGAAACACTAACCCCACCACGACCCCCTATGCTGCCTGAACACCACTGCACTGCCCTAAACCCTGAAACACCACCCCCTTGGACGACCCCCTACACTGCCCGAATGCCACTGCACTGCCCTAAACCCTGAAACACCATCCCACGCACGACCCCCTACTCTGCCCGAACACAACTGCTCTGCCCTAAACCCTGAAACACCACCCCCAGCACAACCCCCTACACTGCCCGAACACCACTGTTCTGCCCTAAACCATAAAACACCACCCCAGCACGACCCCCTACACTACCCAAACACCACTGCACTACCCTAAACCCTAAAACACTACCCCCAGCATACCCCCCTACACTACACAAACACCACTGCACTACCCTAAACCCTAAAACACTACCCCCAGCATGACCCCTTACACTTCACAAACACCACTGTACTAACCTAAACCCTAAATCTACCCAAGCACGACCCCCTACACTACACAAACATCACTGTACTGCCCAAAACCCTGAAAAACTAGCCCCAGCATGACCCCCTACACTGCCTTATCACCACTGCACTGCCCTAAACCCCGAAACACCAGCCCCAGCATGATCCCCTACACTACCCAACACCACTGCACTACCCTAAACCCTAAAACACTACCCCCAGCATGCCCCCTACACTACACAAACACAACTGCACTACCCTAAACCCTAAAACACTACCCCCAGCACGACCTCCTATACTTCACAAAGACCACTGTACTACCCTAAACCCTAAATCTATCCCTAGCATGACCCCCTACACTGCACAAACATCACTGCACTGCCCCAAACCCTGAAACTCTAGCCCCAGCACGACCCCCTACACTGCCTGAACACCACTGCACAACCCTAAACCCTGAAACACCACCCCCAGCACGACCCCCTACACTGCCCGAACACAAATGCACTGCCCTAAACCCCGAAACACCAACCCCAGCACGACTCCCTATACTGCACGAACACCAATGCACCACCCTAAACCCCGAAACACCACCCCCAGCATGACCCCCTACACTGCCCGAACACTACTGCACTGCCCAAAACCCTGCATCTCTAGCCCCAGCACGACTCCCTACACTGCCTGAACACCACTGCACTGCCCTAAACTCCGAAACACCAACCCCAGCACGACCCCCTACACTGCCCGAACACCAATGCACTGCCCTAAACCCCGAAACACCACCCCCAGCACGACCCCCTACACTGCCCGAACACCACTGCACTGCCCTAAACCCTGAAACACTAGCCCCAGAATGACCCCCTACACTGCCCGAACAACACTGCACTGCCCTAGACCCTGAAACACTAACCCCACCACGACCCCCTACGCTGCCTGAACACCACTGCACTGCCCTAAACCCTGAAAAACCACCCCCAGCAAGACCCCCTACACTGCCCGAACTGCACTGCCCTAACCCTGAAACCTCACCCCCTGCAAGACCCCCTACACTGCCTGAACACCACTGCCCTAAACCCTGAAACACCACCCCCTGCAAGACACCCTACATTGCCCGGACACCACTGCACTGCCCTAAACCCCGAAACACCACCCCCTGCATGCCCCCCTACTCTGCCTGAACACCATTGCACTGCCCTAAACCCTAAAACACCACCACCAGAACGACCCCCTACCTTACCCGAACACCACTGCACTGCCCTAAACCCTGAAATACCACCCTCCTGCATCACCCCCTACACTGCCCGAACACCACTGCACTGCCCTAAACCCTGAAACACCACCCCCTGCACGACCCCCTACACTGCCCGTATGCCACTGCACTGCCCTAAACCCTGAAACACCACTCCCTTGCACGACCCCCTACACTGCCCGAATGCCACTGCACTGCCCAAAACCCTGAAACTCTAGCCCCAGCACGACCCCCTACACTGCCCGAACACTACTGCACGGCCCAAAACCCTGAAACTCTAGCCCCAGCACGACCCCCTACAATGCCTGAACACCACTGCACTGCCCTAAACCCCGAAACACCAACCCCAGCAAGACCCCCTACACTGCCCGAACACCAATGCACTGCCCTAAACCCCGAAACACCACCCCCAGCACGACCCCCTATACTGCCCGAACACCACTGCACTGCCCAAAACCCTGAAACACTAGCCCCAGAATGACCCCCTACACTGCCCGAACAACACTGCACTGCCCTAGACCCTGAAACACTAACCTCACCACGACCCCCTACGCTGCCTGAACACCACTGCACTGCCCTAAACCCTGAAACACCACCTCCTTGGACGACCCCCTACACTGCCCGAATGCCACTGCACTGCCCTAAACCCTGAAACACCATCCCACGCACGACCCCCTACTCTGCCCGAACACAACTGCTCTGCCCTAAACCCTGAAACACCACCCCCAGCACAACCCCCTACACTGCCCGAACACCACTGTTCTGCCCTAAACCATAAAACACCACCCCAGCACGACCCCCTACACTACCCAAACACCACTGCACTACCCTAAACCCTAAAACACTACCCCCAGCATACCCCCCTACACTACACAAACACCACTGCACTACCCTAAAACACTACCCCCAGCATGACCCCTTACACTTCACAAACACCACTGTACTAACCTAAACCCTAAATCTACCCAAACACGACCCCCTACACTACACAAACATCACTGTACTGCCCAAAACCCTGAAAAACTAGCCCCAGCATGACCCCCTACACTGCCTGATCACCACTGCACTGCCCTAAACCCTGGAACACCAGCCCCAGCATGATCCCCTACACTACCCAACACCACTGCACTACCCTAAACCCTAAATCACTACCCCCAGCATGCCCCCCTACACTACACAAACACCACTGCACTACCCTAAACCCTAAAACACTACCCCCAGCACGACCTCCTATACTTCACAAAGACCACTGTACTACCCTAAACCCTAAATCTACCCCTAGCATGACCCCCTACACTGCACAAACATCACTGTACTACCCTAAACCCTAAATCTACCCCAAGCACGACCACTACACTACACAAACATCACTGCACTGCCCAAAACCCTGAAACTCTAGCCCCAGCACGACCCCCTACACTGCCTGAACACCACTGCACTGCCCTAAACCCTGAAACACCCCCCCCAGCACGACCCCCTACACTGCCCGAACACAAATGCACTGCCCTAAACCCCGAAACACCAACCCCAGCACGACTCTCTATACTGCCCAAACACCAATGCACCGCCCTAAACCCCGAAACACCACCCCCAGCATGACCCCCTACACTGCCCGAACACTACTGCACTGCCCAAAACCCTGCATCTCTAGCCCCAGCACGACCCCCTACACTGCCTGAACACCACTGCACTGCCCTAAACTCCGAAACACCAACCCCAGCACGACCCCCTACACTGCCCGAACACCACTGCACTGCCCTAAACCCTGATACACTAGCCCCAGAATGACCCTCTACACTGCCCGAACAACACTGCACTGCCCTAGACCCTGAAACACTAACCCCACCACGACCCCCTACGCTGCCTGAACACCACTGCACTGCCCTAAACCCTGAAAAACCACCCCCAGCAAGACCCCCTACACTGCCCGAACTGCACTGCCCTAACCCTGAAACCTCACCCCCTGCAAGAACCCCTATACTGCCTGAACACCACTGCCCTAAACCCTGAAACACCACCCCCTGCAAGACACCCTACATTGCCCGGACACCACTGCACTGCCCTAAACCCTGAAACACCACCCCCTGCATGACCCCCTACACTGCCTGAACACCATTGCACTGCCCTAAACCCTAAAACACCACCACCAAAACGACCCCCTACCCTACCCGAACACCACTGCACTGCCCTAAACCCTGAAATACCACCCTCCTGCATCACCCCCTACACTGCCCGAACACCACTGCACTGCCCTAAACCCTGAAACACCACCCCCTGCACGACCCCCTACACTGCCCGAATGCCACTGCACTGCCCTAAACCCTGAAACACCACTCCCTTGCACGACCCCCTACACTGCCCGAATGCCACTGCACTGCCCTAAACCCTGAAACACCATCCCACGCACGACCCTCTACTCTGCCCGACACAACTGCTCTGCCCTAAACCCTGAAACACCACCCCCAGCACAACCCCCTACACTGCCCGAACACCACTGTTCTGCCCTAAACCATAAAACACCACCCCAGCACCACCCCCTACACTACCCAAACACCACTGCACTACCCTAAACCCTAAAACACTACCCCCAGCATACCCCTCTACACTACACAAACACCACTGCACTACCCTAAACCCTAAAACACTACCCCCAGCATGACCCCTTACACTTCACAAACACCACTGTACTACCCTAAACCCTAAATCTACCCAAGCACGACCCCCTACACTACACAAACATCACTGTACTGCCCAAAACCCTGAAAAACTAGCCCCAGCATGACCCCCTACACTGCCTGATCACCACTGCACTGCCATAAACCCCGAAACACCAGCCCCAGCATGATCCCCTACACTACCCAACACCACTGCACTACCCTAAACCCTAAAACACTACCTCCAGCATGCCCCCCTACACTACAAAAACACCACTGCACTACCCTAAACCCTAAAACTCTACCCCCAGCACGACCTCCTACACTTCACAAAGACCACTGTACTACCCTAAACCCTAAATCTACCCCAAGCATGACCCCCTACACTACACAAACATCACTGCACTGCCCAAAACTCTGAAACTCTAGCCCAAGCACGACCCCCTACACTGCCCGAACACTACTGCACTGCCCAAAACCCTGAAACTCTAGCCCCAGCACGACCCCCTACACTGCCTGAACTCCACTGCACTGCCCTAAACCCCGAAACACCAACCCCAGCACGACCCCCTACACTGCCCAAACACCAATGCACTGCCCTAAACCCCGAAACACCACCCCCGCACGACCCCCTACACTGCCCGAACACCACTGCACTGCCCAAAACCCTGAAACACGAGCCCCAGAATGACCCCCTACACTGCCCGAACAACACTGCACTGCCCTAGACCCTGAAACACTAACCCCACCACGACCCCCTATGCTGCCTGAACACCACTGCACTGCCCTAAACCCTGAAACACCACCCCCTTGGACGACCCCCTACACTGCCCGAATGCCACTGCACTGCCCTAAACCCTGAAACACCATCCCACGCACGACCCCCTACTCTGCCCGCACACAACTGCTCTGCCCTAAACCCTGAAACACCACCCCCAGCACAACCCCCTACACTGCCCGAACACCACTGTTCTGCCCTAAACCATAAAACACCACCCCAGCACGACCCCCTACACTACCCAAACACCACTGCACTACCCTAAACCCTAAAACACTACCCCCAGCATACCCCCCTACACTACACAAACACCACTGCACTACCCTAAACCCTAAAACACTACCCCCAGCATGACCCCTTACACTTCACAAACACCACTGTACTAACCTAAACCCTAAATCTACCCAAGCACGACCCCCTACACTACACAAACATCACTGTACTGCCCAAAACCCTGAAAAACTAGCCCCAGCATGACCCCCTACACTGCCTGATCACCACTGCACTGCCCTAAACCCCGAAACACCAGCCCCAGCATGATCCCCTACACTACCCAACACCACTGCACTACCCTAAACCCTAAAATACTACCCCCAGCATGCCCCCTACACTACACAAACACCACTGCACTACCCTAAACCCTAAAACACTACCCCCAGCACGACCTCCTATACTTCACAAAGACCACTGTACTACCCTAAACCCTAAATCTACCCCTAGCATGACCCCCTACACTGCACAAACATCACTGTACTACCCTAAACCCTAAATCTACCCCAAGCACGACCCCTACACTACACAAACATCACTGCACTGCCCCAAACCCTGAAACTCTAGCCCCAGCACGACCCCCTACACTGCCTGAACACCACTGCACAACCCTAAACCCTGAAACACCACCCCCAGCACGACCCCCTACACTGCCCGAACACAAATGCACTGCCCTAAACCCCGAAACACCAACCCCAGCACGACTCCCTATACTGCACGAACACCAATGCACCACCCTAAACCCCGAAACACCACCCCCAGCATGACCCCCTACACTGCCCGAACACTACTGCACTGCCCAAAACCCTGCATCTCTAGCCCCAGCACGACCCCCTACACTGCCTGAACACCACTGCACTGCCCTAAACTCCGAAACACCAACCCCAGCACGACCCCCTACACTGCCCGAACACCAATGCACTGCCCTAAACCCCGAAACACCACCCCCAGCACGACCCCCTACACTGCCCGAACACCACTGCACTGCCCTAAACCCTGAAACACTAGCCCCAGAATGACCCCCTACACTGCCCGAACAACACTGCACTGCCCTAGACCCTGAAACACTAACCCCACCACGACCCCCTACGCTGCCTGAACACCACTGCACTGCCCTAAACCCTGAAAAACCACCCCCAGCAAGACCCCCTACACTGCCCGAACTGCACTGCCCTAACCCTGAAACCTCACCCCCTGCAAGACCCCCTACACTGCCTGAACACCACTGCCCTAAACCCTGAAACACCACCCCCTGCAAGACACCCTACATTGCCCGGACACCACTGCACTGCCCTAAACCCCGAAACACCACCCCCTGCATGCCCCCCTACTCTGCCTGAACACCATTGCACTGCCCTAAACCCTAAAACACCACCACCAGAACGACCCCCTACCTTACCCGAACACCACTGCACTGCCCTAAACCCTGAAATAACACCCTCCTGCATCACCCCCTACACTGCCCGAACACCACTGCACTGCCCTAAACCCTGAAACACCACCCCCTGCACGACCCCCTACACTGCCCGAATGCCACTGCACTGCCCTAAACCCTGAAACACCACTCCCTTGCACGACCCCCTACACTGCCCGAATGCCACTGCACTGCCCAAAACCCTGAAACTCTAGCCCCAGCACGACCCCCTACACTGCCCGAACACTACTGCACTGCCCAAAACCCTGAAACTCTAGCCCCAGCACGACCCCCTACAATGCCTGAACACCACTGCACTGCCCTAAACCCCGAAACACCAACCCCAGCAAGACCCCCTACTCTGCCTGAACACCAATGCACTGCCCTAAACCCCGAAACACCACCCCCAGCACGACCCCCTATACTGCCCGAACACCACTGCACTGCCCAAAACCCTGAAACACTAGCCCCAGAATGACCCCCTACACTGCCCGAACAACACTGCACTGCCCTAGACCCTGAAACACTAACCCCACCACGACCCCCTACGCTGCCTGAACACCACTGCACTGCCCTAAACCCTGAAACACCACCCCCTTGGACGACCCCCTACACTGCCCGAATGCCACTGCACTGCCCTAAACCCTGAAACACCATCCCACGCACGACCCCCTACTCTGCCCGAACACAACTGCTCTGCCCTAAACCCTGAAACACCACCCCCAGCACAACCCCCTACACTGCCCGAACACCACTGTTCTGCCCTAAACCATAAAACACCACCCCAGCACGACCCCCTACACTACCCAAACACCACTGCACTACCCTAAACCCTAAAACACTACCCCCAGCATACCCCCCTACACTACACAAACACCACTGCACTACCCTTAAACACTACCCCCAGCATGACCCCTTACACTTCACAAACACCACTGTACTAACCTAAACCCTAAATCTACCCAAACACGACCCCCTACACTACACAAAGATCACTGTACTGCCCAAAACCCTGAAAAACTAGCCCCAGCATGACCCCCTACACTGCCTGATCACCACTGCACTGCCCTAAACCCTGAAACACCAGCCCCAGCATGATCCCCTACACTACCCAACACCACTGCACTACCCTAAACCCTAAAACACTACCCTCAGCATGCCCCCCTACACTACACAAACACCACTGCACTACCCTAAACCCTAAAACACTACCCCCAGCACGACCTCCTATACTTCACAAAGACCACTGTACTACCCTAAACCCTAAATCTACCCCTAGCATGACCCCCTACACTGCACAAACATCACTGTACTACCCTAAACCCTAAATCTACCCCAAGCACGACCACTACACTACACAAACATCACTGCACTGCCCAAAACCCTGAAACTCTAGCCCCAGCACGACCCCCTACACTGCCTGAACACCACTGCACTGCCCTAAACCCTGAAACACCACCCCCAGCACGACCCCCTACACTGCCCGAACACAAATGCACTGCCCTAAACCCCGAAACACCAATCCCAGCACGACTCTCTATACTGCCCAAACACCAATGCACCGCCCTAAACCCCGAAACACCACCCCCAGCATGACCCCCTACACTGCCCGAACACTACTGCACTGCCCAAAACCCTGCATCTCTAGCCCCAGCACGACCCCCTACACTGCCTGAACACCACTGCACTGCCCTAAACTCCGAAACACCAACCCCAGCACGACCCCCTACACTGCCCGAACACCAATGCACTGCCCTAAACCCCGAAACACCACCCCCAGCACGACCCCCTACACTGCCCGAACACCACTGCACTGCCCTAAACCCTGATACACTAACCCCAGAATGACCCTCTACACTGCCCGAACAACACTGCACTGCCCTAGACCCTGAAACACTAACCCCACCACGACCCCCTACGCTGCCTGAACACCACTGCACTGCCCTAAACCCTGAAAAACCACCCCCAGCAAGACCCCCTACACTGCCCGAACTGCACTGCCCTAACCCTGAAACCTCACCCCCTGCAAGAACCCCTACACTGCCTGAACACCACTGCCCTAAACCCTGAAACACCACCCCCTGCAAGACACCCTACATTGCCCGGACACCACTGCACTGCCCTAAACCCTGAAACACCACCCCCTGCATGACCCCCTACACTGCCTGAACACCATTGCACTGCCCTAAACCCTAAAACACCACCACCAAAACGACCCCCTACCCTACCCGAACACCACTGCACTGCCCTAAACCCTGAAATACCACCCTCCTGCATCACCCACTACACTGCCCGAACACCACTGCACTGCCCTAAACCCTGAAACACCACCCCCTGCACGACCCCCTACACTGCCCGAATGCCACTGCACTGCCCTAAACCCTGAAACACCACTCCCTTGCATGACCCCCTTCACTGCCCGAATGCCACTGCACTGCCCTAAACCCTGAAACACCATCCCACGCACGACCCTCTACTCTGCCCGAACACAACTGCTCTGCCCTAAACCCTGAAACACCATCCCCAGCACAACCCCCTACACTGCCCGAACACCACTGTTCTGCCCTAAACCATAAAACACCACCCCAGCACCACCCCCTACACTACCCAAACACCACTGCACTACCCTAAACCCTAAAACACTACCCCAGCATACCCCTCTACACTACACAAACACCACTGCACTACCCTAAACCCTAAAACACTACCCCCAGCATGACCCCTTACACTTCACAAACACCACTGTACTACCCTAAACCCTAAATCTACCCAAGCACGACCCCCTACACTACACAAACATCACTGTACTGCCCAAAACCCTGAAAAACTAGCCCCAGCATGACCCCCTACACTGCCTGATCACCACTGCACTGCCCTAAACCCCGAAACACCAGCCCCAGCATGATCCCCTACACTACCCAACACCACTGCACTACCCTAAACCCTAAAACACTACCTCCAGCATGCCCCCCTACACTACAAAAACACCACTGCACTACCCTAAACCCTAAAACACTACCCCCAGCACGACCTCCTACACTTCACAAAGACCACTGTACTACCCTAAACCCTAAATCTACCCCAAGCATGACCCCCTACACTACACAAACATCACTGCATGGCCGAAAACTCTGAAACTCTAGCCCAAGCACGACCCCCTACACTGCCCGAACACTACTGCACTGCCCAAAACCCTGAAACTCTAGCCCCAGCACGACCCCCTACACTGCCTGAACACCACTGCACTGCCCTAAACCCCGAAACACCAACCCCAGCACGACCCCCTACACTGCCCGAACACCAATGCACTGCCCTAAACCCCGAAACACCACCCCCAGCACGACCCCCTACACTGCCCGAACACCACTGCACTGCCCAAAACCCTGAAACACTAGCCCCAGAATGACCCCCTACACTGCCCGAACAACACTGCACTGCCCTAGACCCTGAAACACTAACCCCACCACGATCCCCTATGCTGCCTGAACACCACTGCACTGCCCTAAACCCTGAAACACCACCCCCTTGGACGACCCCCTACACTGCCCGAATGCCACTGCACTGCCCTAAACCCTGAAACACCATCCCACGCACGACCCCCTACTCTGCCCGAACACAACTGCTCTGCCCTAAACCCTGAAACACCACCCCCAGCACAACCCCCTACACTGCCCGAACACCACTGTTCTGCCCTAAACCATAAAACACCACCCCAGCACGACCCCCTACACTACCCAAACACCACTGCACTACCCTAAACCCTAAAACACTACCCCCAGCATACCCCCCTACACTACACAAACACCACTGCACTACCCTAAACCCTAAAACACTACCCCCAGCATGACCCCTTACACTTCACAAACATCACTGTACTGCCCAAAACCCTGAAAAACTAGCCCCAGCATGACCCCCTACACTGCCTGATCACCACTGCACTGCCCTAAACCCCGAAACACCAGCCCCAGCATGATCCCCTACACTACCCAACACCACTGCACTACCCTAAACCCTAAAACACTACCCCCAGCATACCCCCTACACTACACAAACACCACTGCACTACCCTAAACCCTAAAACACCACCCCCAGCACGACCCCCTACACTGCCCGAACACAAATGCACTGCCCTAAACCCCGAAACACCAACCCCAGCACGACTCTCTATACTGCCCAAACACCAATGCAGCGCCCTAAACCCCGAAACACCACCCCCAGCATGACCCCCTACACTGCCCGAACACTACTGCACTGCCCAAAACCCTGCATCTCTAGCCCCAGCACGACCCCCTACACTGCCTGAACACCACTGCACTGCCCTAAACTCCGAAACACCAACCCCAGCACGACCCCCTACACTGCCCGAACACCAATGCACTGCCCTAAACCCCGAAACACCACCCCCAGCACGATCCCCTACACTGCCCGAACACCACTGCACTGCCCTAAACCCTGATACACTAGCCGCAGAATGACCCTCTACACTGCCCGAACAACACTGCACTGCCCTAGACCCTGAAACACTAACCCCACCACGACCCACTACGCTGCCTGAACACCACTGCACTGCCCTAAACCCTGAAAAACCACCCCCAGCAAGACCCCCTACACTGCCCGAACTGCACTGCCCTAACCCTGAAACCTCACCCCCTGCAAGAACCCCTACACTGCCTGAACACCACTGCCCTAAACCCTGAAACACCACCCCCTGCAAGACACCCTACATTGCCCGGACACCACTGCACTGCCCTAAACCCTGAAACACCACCCCCTGCATGACCCCCTACACTGCCTGAACACCATTGCACTGCCCTAAACCCTAAAACACCACCACCAAAACGACCCCCTACCCTACCCGAACACCACTGCACTGCCCTAAACCCTGAAATACCACCCTCCTGCATCACCCCCTACACTGCCCGAACACCACTGCACTGCCCTAAACCCTGAAACACCACCCCCTGCACGACCCCCTACACTGCCCGAATGCCACTGCACTGCCCTAAACCCTGAAACACCACTCCCTTGCACGACCCCCTACACTGCCCGAATGCCACTGCACTGCCCTAAACCCTGAAACACCATCCCACGCACGACCCTCTACTCTGCCCGAACACAACTGCTCTGCCCTAAACCCTGAAACACCACCCCCAGCACAACCCCCTACACTGCCCGAACACCACTGTTCTGCCCTAAACCATAAAACACCACCCCAGCACCACCCCCTACACTACCCAAACACCACTGCACTACCCTAAACCCTAAAACACTACCCCCAGCATACCCCTCTACACTACACAAACACCACTGCACTACCCTAAACCCTAAAACACTACCCCCAGCATGACCCCTTACACTTCACAAACACCACTGTACTACCCTAAACCCTAAATCTACCCAAGCACGACCCCCTACACTACACAAACATCACTGTACTGCCCAAAACCCTGAAAAACTAGCCCCAGCATGACCCCCTACACTGCCTGATCACCACTGCACTGCCCTAAACCCCGAAACACCAGCCCCAGCATGATCCCCTACACTACCCAACACCACTGCACTACCCTAAACCCTAAAACACTACCTCCAGCATGCCCCCCTACACTACAAAAACACCACTGCACTACCCTAAACCCTAAAACACTACCCCCAGCACGACCTCCTACACTTCACAAAGACCACTGTACTACCCTAAACCCTAAATCTACCCCAAGCATGACCCCTACACTACACAAACATCACTGCACTGCCCAAAACTCTGAAACTCTAGCCCAAGCACGACCCCCTACACTGCCCGAACACTACTGCACTGCCCAAAACCCTGAAACTCTAGCCCCAGCACGACCCCCTACACTGCCTGAACACCACTGCACTGCCCTAAACCCCGAAACACCAACCCCAGCACGACCCCCTACACTGCCCGAACACCAATGCACTGCCCTAAACCCCGAAACACCACCCCCAGCACGACCCCCTACACTGCCCGAACACCACTGCACTGCCCAAAACCCTGAAACACTAGCCCCAGAATGACCCCCTACACTGCCCGAACAACACTGCACTGCCCTAGACCCTGAAACACTAACCCCACCACGATCCCCTATGCTGCCTGAACACCACTGCACTGCCCTAAACCCTGAAACACCACCCCCTTGGACGACCCCCTACACTGCCCGAATGCCACTGCACTGCCCTAAACCCTGAAACACCATCCCACGCACGACCCCCTACTCTGCCCGAACACAACTGCTCTGCCCTAAACCCTGAAACACCACCCCCAGCACAACCCCCTACACTGCCCGAACACCACTGTTCTGCCCTAAACCATAAAACACCACCCCAGCACGACCCCCTACACTACCCAAACACCACTGCACTACCCTAAACCCTAAAACACTACCCCCAGCATACCCCCAGCATACCCCCCTACACTACACAAACACCACTGCACTACCCTAAACCCTAAAACACTACCCCCAGCATGACCCCTTACACTTCACAAACACCACTGTACTAACCTAAACCCTAAATCTACCCAAGCACGACCCCCTACACTACACAAACATCACTGTACTGCCCAAAACCCTGAAAAACTAGCCCCAGCATGACCCCCTACACTGCCTGATCACCACTGCACTGCCCTAAACCCCGAAACACCAGCCCCAGCATGATCCCCTACACTACCCAACACCACTGCACTACCCTAAACCCTAAAACACTACCCCCAGCATACCCCCTACACTACACAAACACCACTGCACTACCCTAAACCCTAAAACACTACCCCCAGCACGACCTCCTATACTTCACAAAGACCACTGTACTACCCTAAACCCTAAATCTACCCCTAGCATGACCCCCTACACTGCACAAACATCACTGTACTACCCTAAACCCTAAATCTACCCCAAGCACGACCCCTACACTACACAAACATCACTGCACTGCCCAAAACCCTGAAACTCTAGCCCCAGCACGACCCCCTACACTGCCTGAACACCACTGCACAACCCTAAACCCTGAAACACCACCCCCAGCACGACCCCCTACACTGCCCGAACACAAATGCACTGCCCTAAACCCCGAAACACCAACCCCAGCACGACTCCCTATACTGCACGAAAAACCAATGCACCACCCTAAACCCCGAAACACCACCCCCAGCATGACCCCCTACACTGCCCGAACACTACTGCACTGCCCAAAACCCTGCATCTCTAGCCCCAGCACGACCCCCTACACTGCCTGAACACCACTGCACTGCCCTAAACTCCGAAACACCAACCCCAGCACGACCCCCTACACTGCCCGAACACCAATGCACTGCCCTAAACCCCGAAACACCACCCCCAGCATGACCCCCTACACTGCCCAAACACCACTGCACTGCCCCAAACCCTGAAACACTAGCCCCTGAATGACCCCCTACACTGCCCGAAAAACACTGCACTGCCCTAGACCCTGAAACACTAACCCCATCACGACCCCCTACGCTGCCTGAACACCACTGCACTGCCCTAAACCCTGAAAAGCCACCCCCAGCAAGACCCCCTACACTGCCCGAACTGCACTGCCCTAACCCTGAAACCTCACCCCCTGCAAGACCCCCTACACTGCCTGAACACCACTGCCCTAAACCCTGAAACACCTGCCCCTGCAAGACACCCTACATTGCCCGGACACCACTGCACTGCCCTAAACCCCAAAACACCACCCCCTGCATGACCCCCTACACTGCCTGAACACCATTGCACTGCCCTAAACCCTAAAACACCACCACCAGAACGACCCCCTACCTTACCCGAACACCACTGCACTGCCCTAAACCCTGAAATACCACCCTCCTGCATCACCCCCTACACTGCCCGAACACCACTGCACTGCCCTAAACCCTGAAACACCACCCCCTGCACGACCCCCTACACTGCCCGAATGCCACTGCACTGCCCTAAACCCTGAAACACCACTCCCTTGCACGACCCCCTACACTGCCCGAATGCCACTGCACTGCCCTAAACCCTGAAACACCATCCCACGCACGACCCCCTACTCTGCCCGAACACAACTGCTCTGCCCTAAACCCTGAAACACCACCCCCAGCACAACCCCCTACACTGCCCGAACACCACTGTTCTGCCCTAAACCATAAAACACCACCCCAGCACCACCCCCTACACTACCCAAACACCACTGCACTACCCTAAACCCTAAAACGCTACCCCCAGCATACCCCTCTACACTACACAAACACCACTGCACTACCCTAAACCCTAAAACACTACCCCAGCATGACCCCTTACACTTCACAAACACCACTGTACTACCCTAAACCCTAAATCTACCCAAGCACGACCCCCTACACTACACAAACATCACTGTACTGCCCAAAACCCTGAAAAACTAGCCCCAGCATGACCCCCTACACTGCCTGATCACCACTGCACTGCCCTAAACCCCGAAACACCAGCCCCAGCATGATCCCCTACACTACCCAACACCACTGCACTACCCTAAACCCTAAAACACTACCTCCAGCATGCCCCCCTACACTACACAAACACCACTGCACTACCCTAAACCCTAAAACACTACCCCCAGCACGACCTCCTACACTTCACAAAGACCACTGTACTACCCTAAACCCTAAATCTACCCCAAGCATGACCCCCTACACTGCACAAACATCACTTTACTACCCTAAACCCTAAATCTTCCCCAAGCACGACCCCCTACACTACACAAACATCACTGCACTGCCCAAAACCCTGAAACTCTAGCCCCAGCACGACCCCCTACACTGCCTGAACACCAATGCACTGCCCTAAACCCCGAAACACCACCCCCAGCACGACCCCCTACACTGCCCGAACACCACTGCACTGCCCAAAACCCTGAAACACTAGCCCCAGAATGACCCCCTACACTGCCCGAACAACACTGCACTGCCCTAGACCCTGAAACACTAACCCCACCACGACCCCCTACGCTGCCTGAACACCACTGCACTGCCCTAAACCTGAAACACCACCCCCTTGGACGACCCCCTACACTGCCCGAATGCCACTGCACTGCCCTAAACCCTGAAAAACCATCCCACGCACGACCCCCTACTCTGCCCGAGCACAACTGCTCTGCCCTAAACCCTGAAACACCACCCCCAGCACAACCCCCTACACTGCCCGAACACCACTGTTCTGTCCTAAACCATAAAACACCACCCCAGCACGACCCCCTACACTACCCAAACACCACTGCACTACCCTAAACCCTAAAACACTACCCCCAGCATACCCCCCTACACTACACAAACACCACTGCACTACCCTAAACCCTAAAACACTACCCCCAGCATGACCCCTTACACTTCACAAACACCACTGTACTAACCTAAACCCTAAATCTACCCAAGCACGACCCCCTACACTACACAAACATCACTGTACTGCCCCAAACCCTGAAAAACTAGCCCCAGCATGACCCCCTACACTGCCTGATCACCACTGCACTGCCCTAAACCCTGAAACACCAGCCCCAGCATGATCCCCTACACTACCCAACACCACTGCACTACCCTAAACCCTAAAACACTACCCCCAGCATGCCCCCCTACACTACACAAACACCACTGCACTACCCTAAACCCTAAAACACTACCCCCAGCACGACCTCCTACACTTCACAAAGACCACTGTACTACCCTAAACCCTAAATCTACCCCTAGCATGACCCCCTACACTGCACAAACATCACTGTACTACCCTAAACCCTAAATCTACCCCAAGCACGACCCCTACACTACACAAACATCACTGCACTGCCCAAAACCCTGAAACTCTAGCCCCAGCACGACCCCCTTCACTGCCTGAACACCACTGCACTGCCCTAAACCCTGAAACACCACCCCCAGCACGACCCCCTACACTGCCCGAACACAAATGCACTGCCCTAAACCCCGAAACACCAACCCCAGCACGACTCCCTATACTGCCCGAACACCAATGCACCGCCCTAAAGCCCGAAACACCACCCCCAGCATGACCCCCTACACTGCCCGAACACTACTGCGCTGCCCAAAACCCTGCATCTCTAGCTCCAGCACGACCCCCTACACTGCCTGAACACCACTGCACTGCCCTAAACTCCGAAACACCAACCCCAGCACGACCCCCTACACTGCCCGAACACCAATGCACTGCCCTAAACCCCGAAACACCACCCCCAGCACGACCCCCTACACTGCCCGAACACCACTGCACTGCCCTAAACCCTGAAACACTAGCCCCAGAATGACCCCCTACGCTGCCCGAACAACACTGCACTGCCCTAGACCCTGAAACACTAGCCCCACCACGACCCCCTACACTGCCCAAACACCACTGCACTGCCCTAAACCCTAAAACACCACCCCCAGCACGACCCCCTACACTGCCCGAACAGCAGTGCGCTGCCGTAAACCCTGAAACACCACCCCCTGCACGACCCCCTACACTGCCCTAAACCCTGAAACACCACCCTCCTGCATGACGCCCTACTCTGCCCAAACACCACTGCACTGCCCAAAACCCTGAAACACCACCCCCTGCACGACACCCTACACTGCTCGAACGCCACTGCACTGCCCAAACCCCTGAGACACCACCCCCGCACGACCCCCCACACTGCCCGAACGCCACTGCACTGCCCTAAACCCTGAAACACCCCCCCCGCACTACCCCCTACACTGCACGAATGCCACTGCACTGCACTAAACCCTGAAACACCACCCCCAGCAAGACCCCCTAAACTGCACGAAAACACCACTGCCCTAAACCAGGAAACATCACCCCCTGCAAGACCCCCTACACTGCCCGAACACCACTGCACTAAACCCTGAAACAACATCCCCTGCAAGACCCCCTACACTGCCTGATCACCACTGCACTGCGCTAAACCCTGAAACACCACCCCCTGCATGGCCCCCTACACTGTCCGAACACCACTGCACTGCCCTAAACCCTAAAACACCACCCCCAGCAAAACTCCCTACACTGCCTGAACACCACTGCACTGCCCTAAACCCTAAAACACCACCCCCAGCACGACCCCCTACACTGCCCGAACACAACTGCACTGCCCTAAACTCTGAAACACTACCCCCAGCACGACCCCCTACATTGCCCGAACGCCACTGCACTGCCCTAAACCCCAAAAAACCACCCCCAGCAAGACCCCCTACACTGCACGAACTGCACTGCCCTAACCCTGAAACCTCACCCCCTGCAAGACCCCCTACACTGCCTGAACACCACTGCCCTAAACCCCGAAACACCACCCCCTGCAAGACACCCTACATTGCCCGAACACCACTGCACTGCCCTAAACCCCGAAACACCACCCCCTGCATGACCCCCTACACTGCCTGAACACCACTGCACTGCCCTAAACCCTAAAACACCACCACCAGCATGACCCCCTACCCTACCCGAACACCACTGCACTGCTCTAAACCCTGAAATACCACCCTCCTGATCCACCCCCTACACTGCCCGAACACCATTGCACTGCCCTAAACCCTGAAACACCACCCCCTGCACGACCCCCTACACTGCCTGAATGCCACTGCACTGCACTGCCCTAAACCCTGAAACACCACCCCCTTGCACGACCCCCTACACTGCCCGAATGCCACTGCACTGCCCTAAACCCTGAAACACCATCCCACGCACGACCCCCTACTCTGCCCGAACACAACTGCTCTGCCCTAAACCCTGAAACACCACCCCCAGCACAACCCCCTACACTGCCCGAACACCACTGTTCTGCCCTAAACCATAAAACACCACCCCGACACTACCCAAACACCACTGCACTACCCTAAACCCTAAAACACTACCCCCAGCATACCCCCCTACACTACACAAACACCACTGCACTACCCTAAACCCTAAAACACTACCCCCAGCATGACCCCTTACACTTCACAAACACCACTGTACTACCCTAAACCCTAAATCTACCCAAGCACGACCCCCTACACTACACAAACATCACTGTACTGCCCAAAACCCTGAAAAACTAGCCACAGCATGACCACCTACACTGCCTGATCACCACTGCACTGCCCTAAACCCCGAAACACCAGCCCCAGCATGATCCCCTACACTACCCAACACCACTGCACTACCCTAAACCCTAAAACACTACCCCCAGCATGCCCCCCTACACTACACAAACACCACTGCACTACCCTAAACCCTAAAACACTACCCCCAGCACGACCTCCTACACTTCACAAAGACCATTGTACTACCCTAAACCCTAAATCTACCCCTAGCATGACCCCCTACACTGCACAAACATCACTGTACTACCCTAAACCCTAAATCTACCCTAAGCACGACCCCTACACTACACAAACATCACTGCACTGCCCAAAACCCTGAAACTCTAGCCCCAGCACGACACCCTACACTGCCTGAACACCACTGCACTGCCCTAAACCCTGAAACACCACCCCCAGCACGACCCCCTACACTGCCCGAACACAAATGCACTACCCTAAACCCCGAGACACCAACCCCAGCACGACTCCCTATACTGCCCGAACACCAATGCACCGCCCTAAACCCCGAAACACCACCCCCAGCATGACCCCCTACACTGCCCGAACACTCCTGCACTGCCCACAACCCTGCATCTCTAGCCCCAGCACGACCCCCTACACTGCCTGAACACCACTGCACTGCCCTAAACTCTGAAACACCAACCCCAGCACGACCCCCTACACTGCCCGAACACCAATGCACTGCCCTAAACCCCGAAACACCACCCCCAGCACGACCTCCTACACTGCCCGAACACCACTGCACTGCCCTAAACCCTGAAACACTAGCCCCAGAATGACCCCCTACACTGCCCGAACAACACTGCACTGCCCTAGACCCTGAAACACTAACCCCACCACGACCCCCTACGCTGCCTGAACACCACTGCACTGCCCTAAACCCTGAAAAACCACCCCCAGCAAGACCCCCTACACTGCCCGAACTGCACTGCCCTAACCCTGAAACCTCACCCCCTGCAAGACCCCCTACACTGCCTGAACACCACTGCCCTAAACCCTGAAACACCACCCCCTGCAAGACACCCTACATTGCCCGGACACCACTTTACTGCCCTAAACCCCGAAACACCAGCCCCTGCATGACCCCCTACACTGCCTGAACACCACTGCACTGCCCTAAACCCTAAAACACCACCACCAGCACGACCCCCTACCCTACCCGAACACCACTGCACTGCCCTAAACCCTGAAATGCCACCCTCCTGCATCACCCCCTACACTGCCTGAACACCACTGCACTGCCCTAAACCCTGAAACACCACCCCCTGCACGAACCCCTACACTGCCCGAATGCCACTGCACTGCCCTAAACCCTGAAACACCACCCCCTTGCACGACCCCCTACACTGCCCGAATGCCACTGCACTGCCCTAAACCCTGAAACACCATCCCACGCATGACCCCCTACTCTGCCCGAACACAACTGCTCTGCCCTAAACCCTGAAACACCACCCCCAGCACAACCCCCTACACTACCCAAACACCACTGCACTACCCTAAACCCTAAAACACTACCCCCAGCATACCCCTCTACACTACACAAATACCACTGCACTACCCTAAACCCTAAAACACTACCCCCAGCATGACCCCTTACACTACACAAACACCACTGTACTACCCTAAACCCCGAAACACCAGCCCCAGCATGATCCCCTACACTACCCAACACCACTGCACTACCCTAAACCCTAAAACTCTACCCCCAGCATGCCCCCCTACACTACACAAACACCACTGCACTACCCTAAACCCTAAAACACTACCCCCAGCACGACCTCCTACACTTCAAAAAGACCACTGTACTACCCTAAACCCTAAAACTACCCCTAGCATGACCCCCTACACTGCACAAACATCACTGTACTACCCTAAACCCTAAATCTACCCCAAGCACGACCCCTACACTACACAAACATCACTGCACTGCCCAAAACCCTGTAACTCTAGCCCCAGCACGACCCCCTACACTGCCTGAACACCACTGCACTGCCCTAAACCCTGAAACACCACCCCCAGCACGACCCCCTACACTGCCCGAACACAAATGCACTGCTCTAAATCCCGAAACACCAACCCCAGCACGACTCCCTATACTGCCCGAACACCAATGCACCGCCCTAAACCCCGAAACACCACCCCCAGCATGACCCCCTACACTGCCCGAACACTACTGCACTGCCCAAAACCCTGCATCTCTAGCCCCAGCACGACCCCCTACACTGCCTGAACACCACTGCACTGCCCTAAACTCCGAAACACCAACCCCAGCACGACCCCCTACACTGCCCGAACTCCAATGCACTGCCCTAAACCCCGAAACACCACCCCCAGCACAACCCCCTACACTGCCCGAACACCACTGCACTGCCCTAAACCCTGAAACACTAGCCCCAGAATGACCCCCTACACTGCCCGAACTGCAGTGCCCTAACCCTGAAACCTCACCCCCTGCAAGACCCCCTACACTGCCTGAACACCACTGCCCTAAACCCTGAAACACCAGCCCCTGCAAGACACCCTACATTGCCCGGACACCACTGCACTGCCCTAAACCCCGAAACACCACCCCCTGCATGACCCCCTACACTGCCTGAACACCACTGCACTGCCCTAAACCCTAAAACACCACCACCAGCACGACCCCCTACCCTACCCGAACACCACTGTACTGCCCTAAACCCTGAAATACCACCCTCCTGCATCACCCCCTACACTGCCCGAACACCACTGCACTGCCCTAAACCCTGAAACACCACCCCCTGCACGACCCCCTACACTGCCCGAATGCCACTGCACTGCCCTAAACCCTGAAACACCACTCCCTTGCACGACCCCCTACACTGCCCGAATGCCACTGCACTGCCCTAAACCCTGAAACACCATCCCACGCACGACCCCCTACTCTGCCCGAACACAACTGCTCTGCCCTAAACCCTGAAACACCACCCCCAGCACAACCCCCTACACTGCCCAAACACCACTGTTCTGCCCTAAACCATAAAACACCACCCCAGCACCACCCCCTACACTACCCAAACACCACTGCACTACCCTAAACCCTAAAACACTACCCCCAGCATACCCCTCTATACTACACAAACACCACTGCACTACCCTAAACCCTAAAACACTACCCCCAGCATGACCCCTTACACTTCAAAAACACCACTGTACTACCCTAAACCCTAAATCTACCCAAGCACGACCCCCTACACTACACAAACATCACTGTACTGCCCAAAACCGTGAAAAACTAGCCCCAGCATGACCCCCTACACTGCCTGATCACCACTGCACTGCCCTAAACCCCGAAACACCAGCCCCAGCATGATTCCCTACCCTACCCAACACCACTGCACTACCCTAAACCCTAAAACACTACCCCCAGCATGCCCCCTACACTACACAAACACCACTGCACTACCCTAAACCCTAAAATACTACCCCCAGCACGACCTCCTACACTTCACAAAGACCACTGTACTACCCTAAACCCTAAATCTACTCCAAGCATGACCCCCTACACTGCACAAACATCACTGTACTACCCTAAACCCTAAATCTTCCCCAAGCACGACCCCCTACACTACACAAACATCACTGCACTGCCCAAAACCCTGAAACTCTAGCCCCAGCACGACCCCCTACACTGCCCGAACACTACTGCACTGCCCAAAACCCTGAAACTCTTGCCCCAGCATGACCTCCTACACTGCCTGAACACCACTGCACTGCCTTAAACGCCGAAACACCAACCCCAGCACGACCCCCTACACTGCCCGAACACCAATGCACTGCCCTAAACCCCGAAACACCACCCCCAGTACGACCCCCTATACTGCCCGAACATCACTGCACTGCCCAAAACCCTGAAACACTAGCCCCAGAATGACCCCCTACACTGCCCGAACAACACTGCACTGCCCTAGACCCTGAAACACTAACCCCACCACGACCCCCTACGCTGCCTGAACACCACTGCACTGCCCTAAACCCTGAAACACTAGGCTAAGCATGACCCCTACACTGCCCGAACGTCACTGCACTGCCCTAATCCCAGAAACACCAACCCCGCATGACCCCATACACTGCCCGAACACCACTGCTCTATACCCTGAAACACCTCCCCAAGCAAAACCCCTACTCTGCCCGAACACCACTGCTCTGCCCTAAACCCTAAAACACCACCCCCAGCATGACCCCCTACACTGCCTGAACACCACTGCTCTGCTCTAAACCCTGAAACACCAGCCCCAGCATGACCCCTACACTGCCCATACACCACTGCACTGCCCTAAACCCTGAAACACTAGCCTAAGCACGACCCCCTACACTGCCCGAACACCACTGCACTGCCCTAAACCCTGAAACACTAGCCCCACCATGATCCTCTACACTGCCCAAACACCACTGCACTGCCCTAAACCCTGAAACACCACCCCCAGCATGACCCCCTACACTGCCCGAACACCACTGCACTGCCCTAAACCCTGAAACACCACCCCTGCACGACCCCCTACACTGCCCTAAACCCTGAAACACCACCCTCCTGCATGACCCCTACACTGCCCAAACACCACTGCACTGCCCAAAACCCTGAAACACCACCCCCCTGCACGACGCCCTACACTGCCCGAACACCACTACACTGCCCGAACACCACTACACTGCCCTAAACCCTAAAACACCACCACCAGCACGACCCCCTACCCTGCCCGAACACCACTGAACTGCCCTAAACCCTGAAATACCACCCTCTTGCACGACCCCCTACACTGCCCGAACACCACTGCAGTGCCCTAAACCCTGAAGCACCAGCCCCCTGCACGACCCCCTACACTGCCCAAACGCCACTGCACTGCCCTAAACCCTGAAACACCACCCCCTTGCACGACCCTCTACACTGCCCGAACACCACTGCACTGCCCTAAACCCTGAAACACCATCCCACTCACGACCCCCTACTCTGCCCGAACACAACTACTCTGCCCTAAAGCCTGAAATACCACCCCCAGCACAACCCCCTACACTGCCCGAACACCAGTGCTCTGCCCTAAACCCTAAAACGCTACCCCAGCACGACCCACTACACTACCCAAACACCACTTCACTACCCTAAACCCTAAAACACTACCCCAGCATACCCCCCTACACTACACAAACACCACTGCACTTCCCTAAACCCTAAAACACTACCCCCAGCACGACCCCTTACACTTCACAAACACCATTGTACTACCCTAAACCCTAAATCTACCCCAAGCACGACCCCCTACACTACACAAACATCACTGCACTGCCCAAAACCCTGAAACACTAGCCCCAGCACGACCTCCTACACTGCCTGAACACCACTGCACTGCCCTAAACCCTGAAACACCACCCCCAGCCCGACCCCCTACACTACCCAAACGCCACTGCACTACCCTAAACCCTAAAACACTACCCCCAGCATGTCCCCCTGCACTAAACAAACACCACTGCACTACCCTAAACCCTAAAACACTACCCCCAGCATGACCTCCTACACGTCACAAAGGCCACTGTACTACCCTAAACCCTAAATCTACCCCAAGCACGACCCCTACACTACACCAAACCACTGCACTACGCTAAACCCTAAAACTCTACCCCAGCACGACCCCCTACACTACCCAAACACCACTGCACAACCTTAGACCCTAAAACACCACACCCAGCACGACCTCCTACACTACCCAAACACCACTGCACTACCCTAAACCATGAAACACTACCCCCAGCATGCCCCCATATGCTACACAAACACCACTGCACTACCCTAAACCCTAAAACACTACCCCCAGCACGACCCCCTACACTTCACAAACACCACTGTACTACCCTAAACCCTAAATCTACCCCAAGCACGACCCCCTACACTGCACAAACATCACAGTACTACCCTAAACCCTAAATCTACCCCAAGCATGACCCCCTACACTACACAAACATCACTGCATTGCCCAAAACCCTGAAACACTAGCCCCAGCACAACCCCCTACTCTGCCTGAACACCACTGCACTGCCCTAAACCCTGAAACACCACCCTCAGCACGACCCCCTACCCTGCCCGAACACCACTGCACTGCCCTAAACCCTGAAATACCACCCTCTTGCATGACCCCCTACACTGCCCGAACACCACTGCAGTACCCTAAACCCTGAAGCACCAGCCCCCTGCACGACCCCTACACTGCCCGAATGCCACTGCACTGCCCTAAACCCTGAAACACCATCCTACGCACGACCCCCTACTCTGCCCGAACACAACTGCTCTGCCCTAAAGCCTGAAACACCACCCCCAGCACAACCCCCTACACTGCCCGAACACCACTGCTCTGCCCTAAACTCTAAAACGCCACCCCAGCATGACCCACTACACTACCCAAACACCACTGCACTACCCTAAACCCTAAAACACTACCCCAGCATACCCCCTACACTACATAAACACCACCGCACTTCCCTAAACCCTAAAACACTACCCCCAGCACGACCCCTTACACTTCACAAACACCACTGTACTACCCTAAACCCTAAATCTACCCCAAGCACGACCCCCTACACTGCCTGAACACCACTGCACTGCCCTAAACCCTGAAACACCACCCCCAGCACGACCCCCCACACTGCCCGAACACCACTGCACTGCCCTAAACCCCGAAACACCAGCCCCAGCAAGATCCCCTACACTACCCAAGCGCCACTGCACTACCCTAAACCCCGAAACACCAACCCCAGAATGACCCCCTACACTGCCCGAACAACACTGCACTGCCCTAAGCCCTAAAACACTAACCCCACCACGACCCGCTATACTGCCTGAACACCACTGCACTGCCCTAAACCCTGAAACACAACCCCCCTGCACGACCCCCTACACTGCCCGAACACCACTGCACTGCCCTAAACCCTGAAACACCACCCCCCAGCACGACCCCCTACACTGCCCGAACACAACTGCACTGCCCTAAACTCTGAAACACTACCCCAGCACGACCCCCTACATTGCCCGAACGCCACTGCACTGCCCTAAACCCCAAAAAACCACCCCCTGCAAGACCCCCTACACTGCCTGAACACCACTGCCCTAAACCCCGAAACACCACCCCCTGCAAGACACCCTACATTGCCCGAACACCACTGCACTGCCCTAAACCCCGAAACACCACCCCCTGCATGACCCCCTACACTGCCTGAACACCACTGCACTGCCCTAAACCCTAAAACACCACCACCAGCATGACCCCCTACCCTACCCTAACACCACTGCACTGCTCTAAACCCTGAAATACCACCCTCCTGCATCACCCCCTACACTGCCCGAACACCACTGCACTGCCCTAAACCCTGAAACACCACCCCCTGCACGACCCCCTACACTGCCTGAATGCCACTGCACTGCCCTAAACCCTGAAACACCACCCCCTTGCACGACCCCCTACACTGCCCGAATGCCACTGCACTGCCCTAAACCCTGAAACACCATCCCAAGCACGACCCCCTACTCTGCCCGAACACAACTGCTCTGCCCTAAACCCTGAAACACCACCCCCAGCACAACCCCCTACACTGCCCGAACACCACTGTTCTGCCCTAAACCATAAAACACCACCCCCTACACTACCCAAACACCACTGCACTACCCTAAACCCTAAAACACTACCCCCAGCATACCCCCCTACACTACACAAACACCACTGCACTACCCTAAACCCTAAAACACTACCCCCAGCATGACCCCTTACACTTCACAAACACCACTGTACTACCCTAAATCTACCCAAGCACGACCCCCTACACTACACAAACATCACTGTACTGCCCAAAACCCTGAAAAACTAGCCCCAGCATGACCCCCTACACTGCCTGATCACCACTGCACTGCCCTAAACCCCGAAACACCAGCCCCAGCATGATCCCCTACACTACCCAACACCACTGCACTACCCTAAACCCTAAAACACGACCCCCAGCATGCCCCCCTACACTACACAAACACCACTGCACTACCCTAAACCCTAAAACACTACCCCCAGCACGACCTCCTACACTTCACAAAGACCATTGTACTACCCTTAACCCTAAATCTACCCCTAGCATGACCCCCTACACTGCAGAAACATCACTGTACTACCCTAAACCCTAAATCTACCCAAAGCACGACCCCTACACTACACAAACATCACTGCACTGCCCAAAACCCTGAAACTCTAGCCCCAGCACGACACCCTACACTGCCTGAACACCACTGCACTGCCCTAAACCCTGAAACACCACCCCCAGCACGACCCCCTACACTGCCCGAACACAAATGCACTGCCCTAAACCCCGAGACACCAACCCCAGCACGACTCCCTATACTGCCCGAACACCAATGCACCGCCCTAAACCCCGAAACACCACCCCCAGCATGACCCCCTACACTGCCCGAACACTACTGCACTGCCCACAACCCTGCATCTCTAGCCCCAGCACGACCCCCTACACTGCCTGAACACCACTGCACTGCCCTAAACTCTGAAACACCAACCCCAGCACGACCCCCTACACTGCCCGAACACCAATGCACTGCCCTAAACCCCGAAACACCACCCCCAGCACGACCTCCTACACTGCCCGAACACCACTGCACCGCCCTAAACCCTGAAACACTAGCCCCAGAATGACCCCCTACACTGCCCGAACAACACTGCACTGCCCTAGACCCTGAAACACTAACCCCACCACGACCCCCTACGCTGCCTGAACACCACTGCACTGCCCTAAACCCTGAAAAACCACCCCCAGCAAGACCCCCTACACTGCCCGAACTGCACTGCCCTAACCCTGAAACCTCACCCCCTGCAAGACCCCCTACACTGCCTGAACACCACTGCCCTAAACCCTGAAACACCACCCCCTGCAAGACACCCTACATTGCCCGGACACCACTTTACTGCCCTAAACCCTGAAACACCACCCCCTGCACGACCCCCTACACTGCCCGAATGCCACTGCACTGCCCTAAACCCTGAAACACCATCCCACGCACGACCCCCTACTCTGCCCGAACACAACTGCTCTGCCCTAAACCCTGAAACACCACCCCCAGCACAACCCCCTACACTGCCCGAACACCACTGTTCTGCCCTAAACCATAAAACACCACCCCAGCACAACCCCCTACACTACCCAAACACCACTGCACTACCCTAAACCCTAAAACACTACCCCCAGCATACCCCTCTACACTACACAAATACCACTGCACTACCCTAAACCCTAAAACACTACCCCCAGCATGACCCCTTACACTACAGAAACACCACTGTACTACCCTAAACCCCGAAACACCAGCCCCAGCACTACCCAACACCACTGCACTACCCTAAACCCTAAAACTCTACCCCCAGCATGCCCCCCTACACTACACAAACACCACTGCACTACCCTAAACCCTAAAACACTACCCCCAGCACGACCTCCTACACTTCAAAAAGACCACTGTACTACCCTAAACCCTAAATCTACCCCTAGCATGACCCCCTACACTGCACAAACATCACTGTACTACCCTAAACCCTAAATCTACCCCAAGCACGACCCCTACACTACAAAAACATCACTGCACTGCCCAAAACCCTGTAACTCTAGCCCCAGCACGACCCCCTACACTGCCTGAACACCACTGCACTGCCCTAAACCCTGAAACACCACCCCAGCACGACCCCCTACACTGCCCGAACACAAATGCACTGCTCTAAATCCCGAAACACCAACCCCAGCACGACTCCCTATACTGCCCGAACACCAATGCACCGCCCTAAACCCCGAAACACCACCCCCAGCATGACCCCCTACACTGCCCGAACACTACTGCACTGCCCAAAACCCTGCATCTCTAGCCCCAGCACGACCCCCTACACTGCCTGAACACCACTGCACTGCCCTAAACTCCGAAACACCAACCCCAGCACGACCCCCTACACTGCCCGAACTCCAATGCACTGCCCTAAACCCCGAAACACCACCCCCAGCACGACCCCCTACACTGCCCGAACACCACTGCACTGCCCTAAACCCTGAAACACTAGCCCCAGAATGACCCCCTACACTGCCCGAACAACACTGCACTGCCCTAGACCCTGAAACACTAACCCCACCACGACCCCCTACGCTGCCTGAACACCACTGCACTGCCCTAAACCCTGAAAACCACGCCCAGCAAGACCCCCTCCACTGCCCGAACTGCACTGCCCCAACCCTGAAACCTCACCCCCTGCAAGACCCCCTACACTGCCTGAACACCACTGCCCTAAACCCTGAAACACCAGCCCCTGCAAGACACCCTACATTGCCCGGACACCACTGCACTGCCCTAACCCCCGAAACACCACCCCCTGCATGACCCCCTACACTGCCTGAACACCACTGCACTGCCCTAAACCCTAAAACACCACCACCAGCACGACCCCCTACCCTACCCAAACACCACTGTACTGCCCTAAACCCTGAAATACCACCCTCCTGCATCACCCCCTACACTGCCCGAACACCACTGCACTGCCCTAAACCCTGAAACACCACCCCCTGCACGACCCCCTACACTGCCCGAATGCCACTGCACTGCCCTAAACCCTGAAACACCACTCCCTTGCACGACCCCCTACACTGCCCGAATGCCACTGCACTGCCCTAAACCCTGAAACACCATCCCACGCACGACCCCCTACTCTGCCCGAACACAACTGCTCTGCCCTAAACCCTGAAACACCACCCCCAGCACAACCCCCTACACTGCCCAAACACTACTGTTCTGCCCTAAACCATAAAACACCACCCCAGCACCACCCCCTACACTACCCAAACACCACTGCACTACCCTAAACCCTAAAACACTACCCCCAGCATACCCCTCTACACTACACAAACACCACTGCACTACCCTAAACCCTAAAACACTACCCCCAGCATGACCCCTTACACTTCAAAAACACCACTGTACTACCCTAAACCCTAAATCTACCCAAGCACGACCCCCTACACTACACAAACATCACTGTACTGCCCAAAACCGTGAAAAACTAGCCCCAGCATGACCCCCTACACTGCCTGATCACCACTGCACTGCCCTAAACCCCGAAACACCAGCCCCAGCATGATTCCCTACACTACCCAACACCACTGCACTACCCTAAACCCTAAAACACTACCCCCAGCATGCCCCCCTACACTACACAAACACCACTGCACTACCCTAAACCCTAAAACACTACCCCCAGCACGACCTCCTACACTTCACAAAGACCACTGTACTACCCTAAACCCTAAATCTACTCCAAGCATGACCCCCTACACTGCACAAACATCACTTTACTACCCTAAACCCTAAATCTTCCCCTAGCACGACCCCCTACACTACACAAACATCACTGCACTGCCCAAAACCCTGAAACTCTAGCCCCAGCACGACCCCCTACACTGCCCGAACACTACTGCACTGCCCAAAACCCTGAAACTCTAGCCCCAGCACGACCCCCTACAATGCCTGAACACCACTGCACTGCCCTAAACCCTGAAACACCACCCCCAGCACGACCCCCTACACTGCCCGAACACAAATGCACTGCTCTAAATCCCGAAACACCAACCCCAGCACGACTCCCTATACTGCCCGAACACCAATGCACCGCCCTAAACCCCGAAACACCACCCCCAGCATGACCCCCTACACTGCCCGAACACTACTGCACTGCCCAAAACCCTGCATCTCTAGCCCCAGCACGACCCCCTACACTGCCTGAACACCACTGCACTGCCCTAAACTCCGAAACACCAACCCCAGCACGACCCCCTACACTGCCCGAACTCCAATGCACTGCCCTAAACCCCGAAACACCACCCCCAGCACGACCCCCTACACTGCCCGAACACCACTGCACTGCCCTAGACCCTGAAACACTAACCCCACCACGACCCCCTACGCTGCCTGAACACCACTGCACTGCCCTAAACCCTGAAAAACCACGCCCAGCAAGACCCCCTACACTGCCCGAACTGCACTGCCCTAACCCTGAAACCTCACCCCCTGCAAGACCCCCTACACTGCCTGACCACCACTGCCCTAAACCCTGAAACACCAGCCCCTGCAAGACACCCTACATTGCCCGGACACCACTGCACTGCCCTAAACCCCGAAACACCACCCCCTGCATGACCCCCTACACTGCCTGAACACCACTGCACTGCCCTAAACCCTAAAACACCACCACCAGCACGACCCACTACCCTACCCAAATACCACTGTACTGCCCTAAACCCTGAAATACCACCCTCCTGCATCACCCCCTACACTGCCCGAACACCACTGCACTGCCCTAAACCCTGAAACACCACCCCCTGCACGACCCCCTACACTGCCCGAATGCCACTGCACTGCCCTAAACCCTGAAACACCACTCCCTTGCATGACCCCCTACACTGCCCGAATGCCACTGCACTGCCCTAAACCCTGAAACACCATCCCACGCACGACCCCCTACTCTGCCCGAACACAACTGCTCTGCCCTAAACCCTGAAACACCACCCCCAGCACAACCCCCTACACTGCCCAAACACCACTGTTCTGCCCTAAACCATAAAACACCACCCCAGCACCACCCCCTATACTACCCAAACTCCACTGCACTACCCTAAACCCTAAAACACTACCCCCAGAATACCCCTCTACACTACACAAACACCACTGCACTACCCTAAACCCTAAAACACTACCCCCAGCATGACCCCTTACACTTCAAAAACACCACTGTACTACCCTAAACCCTAAATCTACCCAAGCACGACCCCCTACACTACACAAACATCACTGTACTGCCCAAAACCGTGAAAAACTTGCCCCAGCATGACCCCCTACACTGCCTGATCACCACTGCACTGCCCTAAACCCCGAAACACCAGCCCCAGCATGATTCCCTACACTACCCAACACCACTGCACTACCCTAAACCCTAAAACACTACCCCCAGCATGCCCCCCTACACTACACAAACACCACTGCACTGCCCTAAACCCTAATACACTACCCCCAGCACGACCTCCTACACTTCACAAAGACCACTGTACTACCCTAAACCCTAAATCTACTCCAAGCATGACCCCCTACACTGCACAAACATCACTGTACTACCCTAAACCCTAAATCTTCCCCAAGCACGACCCCCTACACTACACAAACATCACTGCACTGCCCAAAACCCTGAAACTCTAGCCCCAGCACGACCCCCTACACTGCCCGAACACTACTGCACTGCCCAAAACCCTGAAACTCTAGCCCCAGCACGACCCCCTACACTGCCTGAACACCACTGCACTGCCCTAAACCCCGAAACACCAACCCCAGCACGACCCCCTACACTGCCCGAACACCAATGCACTGCCCTAAACCCCGAAACACCACCCCCAGTACGACCCCCTATACTGCCCGAACATCACTGCACTGCCCAAAACCCTGAAACACTAGCCCCAGAATGACCCCCTACACTGCCCGAACAACACTGCACTGCCCTAGACCCTGAAACACTAACCCCACCACGACCCCCTACGCTGCCTGAACACCACTGCACTGCCCTAAACCCTGAAACACTAGCCTAAGCATGACCCCCTACACTGCCCGAATGTCACTGCACTGCCCTAATCCCAGAAACACCAACCCCGCATGACCCCATACACTGCCCGAACACCACTGCTCTATACCCTGAAACACCTCCCCAAGCAAAACCCCTACTCTGCCCGAACACCACTGCTCTGCCCTAAACCCTAAAACACCACCCCCAGCATGACCCCCTACACTGCCTGAACACCACTGCTCTGCTCTAAACCCTGAAACACCAGCCCCAGCATGACCCCTACACTGCCCATACACCACTGCACTGCCCTAAACCCTGAAACACTAGCCTAAGCACGACCCCCTACACTGCCCGAACACCACTGCACTGCCCTAAACCCTGAAACACTAGCCCCACCATAATCCTCTACACTGCCCAAACACCACTGCACTGCCCTAAACCCTGAAACACCACCCCCTGCATGACCCCCTACACTGCCCGAACACCACTGCACTGCCCTAAACCCTGAAACACCACCCCCTGCACGACCCCCTACACTGCCCTAAACCCTGAAACACCACCCTCCTGCATGACCCCTACACTGCCCAAACACCACTGCACTGCCCAAAACCCTGAAACACCACCCCCCTGCACGACGCCCTACACTGCCCAAACACCACTACACTGCCCGAACACCACTACACTGCCCTAAACTCTAAAACACCACCACCAGCACGACCCCCTACCCTGCCCGAACACCACTGAACTGCCCTAAACCCTGAAATACCACCCTCTTGCACGACCCCCTACACTGCCCGAACACCCCTGCAGTGCCCTAAACCCTGAAGCACCAGCCCCCTGCACGACCCCCTACACTGCCCAAACGCCACTGCACTGCCCTAAACCCTGAAACACCACCCCCTTGCACGACCCTCTACACTGCCCGAACACCACTGCACTGCCCTAAACCCTGAAACACCATCCCACTCACGACCCCCTACTCTGCCCGAACACAACTACTCTGCCCTAAAGCCTGAAATACCACCCCCAGCACAACCCCCTACACTGCCCGAACACCAGTGCTCTGCCCTAAACCCTAAAACGCTACCCCAGCACGACCCACTACACTACCCAAACACCACTTCACTACCCTAAACCCTAAAACACTACCCCAGCATACCCCCCTACACTACACAAACACCACTGCACTTCCCTAAACCCTAAAACACTACCCCCAGCACGACCCCTTACACTTCACCAACACCACTGTACTACCCTAAACCCTAAATCTACCCCAAGCACGACCCCCTACACTACACAAACATCACTGCACTGCCCAAAACCCTGAAACACTAGTGTTGGACTTGGCCCTTCTGGCAGGTTCACCCCTGGACTTTTTGGCTTTTTATTGGTGACTTGGTATGGTGATTGTTTGGTCTCTGCGCACTTTCCCTGTGTCCCAGGGTAAAGTGCGTGCGTGCTCTGAGTGCATGTGGTGAGATAGGCCTGCCCTCCCATAGGAATGCATGGGGAATGTATGTGTCCCTAGTAGTTCCTGATGCGTGGGGTGTGCAGGCCCGAGTTTGGTATGTGCGGACTCGTGGGAGTGAATGCTGCGCGATGATGTGTGCGGCGTGCATGTACCTAGTGTGGAAGTGCCACTTCTAGAAGTGGGCACTTCTGTGTGCAGTGTGTCTGTCGCGTGATTGGCTGGTCGTGTCATGTGACGGGCTAGGGATTCCCCAGTGTCAGGATGAGTCACCCAGTGGTGAATGGGGAGATCAGCAGCTAGATGGGTGGGAGGAGTCCACCTGGGTCCTGAATAGGACAGGGTTTTCCAAACACAATGCTGGCCCCGCCCCCTGTGGTGCGACTGACGACCCTAGCCCTTCCAGTGAATAGAATGAGGGGCTGAGCACATCAAGGGTGCTCCCCAACCAGCTGCGACTGGTTTTCCCCCTCACCCTGAACCCAGAACAAAGGGTTTGCCTGTATAAAAATGGGGCTGTGTCCCCACAGAAACGGTTCTCTGCCAGGATCTTACCTGAGGGGGGCTGCTGCTGCTGCTGCTGGACCAGAGGACCGCCACTTGGATTACCTCCCTGCCTGGAGGCCCAGTGAGCTGGCTCTGGGTCCAGCCTTGCCCCCCACCCCTGCCCTGCTGCATGCAGGGAAGAACTTTGCTGGACTTTGTGGTAATTTGCCCCAAAGCGCTGGGAGCGCTTTATTGTGTCCCTCAAGCGCCTGGAAGCGCTTTTAATTGCCGTTTAGCGCCAGGAGCGCTCTATTGCTGGACCTGTGGCTCTAAGCGCCTGGGAGCGCTGGACTGGCCTTCAGCGCTGCAAGCGCTTTCCTTTTTGACCGTAGCGCTAGGAGCGCTTTGATTCTGTTAGCCGGTGCCCACCCGGCGTGTGCCCCGCTTGTGCCGATTCCAGAGTCCTCTGGCAGGTGCCCACCCTGCCAGGGACATTGCAGTAACTGATAACGGGAGCCTACCCCGTATTGCAACCACCGAAGAAGGATCACCGCAGCAGCCCGGTCCGTCCCCGGAAGTCAGGCGACCTCCGTCGGGACGTGGGCGGGACTTCAAAGCAGGAAGCGACGGGAGCCTACCCCGCGCTCCTGCACTGGGCGGAAGACGGGAACCAGGGAGTCTGCGAGTAAGCGGGGCTCCCGTGTGCCAGGAGAGCCCCACAGCCACAGAGGAGGTGGGAGAGCTGCGTGTTCCCTTGCAGCTGTCCCCATCGCCTGACCGGAGCAGCCCGTCGGAGCAGCCCATCGAAGTCCTGGTGAGTGGGGGCTGAAGGGGGAGCCGGGTTAGCCTCCCCAAGCACTGTAAGAGCCTGCGAGGCTCACGAGTCCCCCGAGCGGGACTCCAACGTCGGGGTGATCTCGGTTAGAAGGTCCCCAGAGAGGGGGCCCCCACCTACCTGTGCAAACGCTACGGGGGCATTTCTGAGTCAGTAGAGCGGCCCCGGAAGGCAGCGGGCCGCTCCAACGTCGCCACCACCTTTACCCTAGAGCTCCGTGTAGCTCCAACGAAGAGGCACATTGCTTTGAGAGCCTGCGAGGCTCGCGAGTCACCCGAGCGGGACTCCAACGACGGCGCATGGTTGGTTTAGAGCCCACGAGGCTCCAACATTGCCCCAGGGCATATTCGTAGTTCAGAGCCACGGAGGCTCTAGGGGGCATTTCTAGTTGTTTGAGCCCAGCGAGGCTCCCAGGGGCCAGTCCTTTGTGTTGAGCCCAGAGGGGCTCAGGGGACAGTCAGTTGGACAGAGCCTGCCAGGCTCCAGTGTTGGCCCCATCCTTGTCCTACAGCTGCCCAGCACTTAGTGGGCAGCTGCAACGTTTAGGTTGTGGCCTCTGTGTGTTGGCTGGCGCAGCTTGCGCAGCCTTGCCCTAACATTTGGACGCAGGGCGTCCTTGCCCCTACTAGGCCAGTTGGCCCAGGGACTGCCACAGATAGTGGCTAATGTG
Organism: Triturus cristatus; assembly: GCF_964204655.1. Lineage (NCBI taxonomy): Eukaryota > Metazoa > Chordata > Amphibia > Caudata > Salamandridae > Triturus > Triturus cristatus. The sequence goes on along the minus strand of NC_140579.1, from coordinate 478,576,138 downwards.
AGTTTTTGCGCCATTTGTACCTTTCCTGCACCTCTGAATGTGTTTATGCGTCATGTGCTTTGCTTTACACCTCTGAATGTTATACATCATGTGTTTATGTGCTTAGACCCCTACAGGTATTGTGATACTTAGGTGGTTGTTTTTTTCTCCTAGTACAGGTGGTGCTAGTGAGGTCCTGATTCCCTGCGCAGTATTTTTCCTAAGGTGGTTAGGGTTGCGTAGGTGGTACTTACCTGATACCAGTAGTCACGGGTTGTGTGCTACATTTGCTATTTTATACTACAGTATTATTCCTATGTTCCAAAAGTGCTAATTCCTGACAGTGGTCCATGTGGCCCTGTCCCCTGTACATATAATCCCTTGTAAATTCTGCCCGTGCCTGTCGGCACATTGTAGAGTGTGTGTTTTTATCTAATGTGTTGTGTATAATACAAAGGCTATTTTTATAGAATACCTTGTGTGGAGTTTCCTTTGTGGTGGGCCTTGGGTGTTGTTGCTGGGTGCGCGCGCAAACGCTTTACACATCGCCTCAGGGATAAGCCTGTCTGCTCGTGCCAAGCTACCAAGGGGGTGAGCAGGGGTTATCTTTGGCGTGTAACTTCCTTGCCCTGACTAGAGTGGTGGTTTCTGCCTGACTTTGGCGCAAGCCTTAGCCAGCCAGAAATCCCATTTCTAACATTGGTGATCAGCGGTGGGATTTGGACTTGCGTTTGCGCTATACCGCAGCAGCAACTGGCCGCACTACAAAACTCTGCATTTAGATAAATCACATGGTATAGGGATTATTGTTTTAAAATTGTTTTTACTTGTCATTTCTTTGGAAATGTGTTTTTGTGCACTGTGAGTTAGGTGTCCCTAGCTCGGGAGGGTAGATCATCCCCCTTAGTGCATTGTGTTTCTGGATTCACCAGAGGGTGGGATCCAGTGGTGGCAGCGTAATAGTGTCCTGTACATTTGTCCCCCGCCCTGCGCCCAGAGTTGGTACCTGTGTCACGTGGTGGTCAGGTTGAGGAATCAGGGGTGGTAGAAACTGCCTTACCAGTCCGAGGGGAGGGTTGTGTGTGTGGATGAATGGTGTGTGGCACTAGGCAAGTGAGTGTGAGTTCTCTGGGTTAGAGAGCTTGCTGAATCTTTTTGTGAATTGTGTGCTCCTGTGTGAAACTCAGACCCCTAGGTTCCCTGTATAATTGTTACCATAACGTCCGCCAGAATGGAGCCTGCTTGTGATCCCTATGAGCTAGCTTGGCGCCAGAGGCAGGAGTTAGAAAGGTACTGTACAGAGGAAGAGTCAGAAGAGGAGGTAGAGGATGACAATACCTGGACGCCAGTAGAGAGTGAGGACCCCATAGGTAGGGCGTCCCGTGCTGGGTCCAGCGTAGGAGGCAGCGCCTCATCCCTTTCCCTGTCCCCAGAGGAGTGGGAAGATAGGAGGAAAGAAAGGGAGCACCAGCTGGCGTTAGAGAAGCTCAGGTTAGAGCATGCTCAGGCTATGGCGCAGCTGGAGGCCAGGAAGCAACAGCGAGAGACTGAGTGGGTCTTGGCGCGGGAGAGGGTAGAGGAGGCTGAGAGGGCCTCCACCAGAGGCAAAGTAGCTCTGGAGGGTAGACTATCCCCTGCGCGCAGTTTTAATTTTATGGGCTCCCCAGGGAGGGTTGAGTCCAGTGGTAGTAGCGATGTAGATTCCAGTGTAGGAGATCCCAATCCCAGTCCCCCCAGTCTGGTACCTGTTCCCCAGGAGGAGGAGTTAAGGTTGAAGTTCAGGGGCAGTAGGAAACTGTCTCACCAGTCTTGGGAGGAGTTTGTGGATGAATGTGAGGATGCACTGTTTGATTGGATAAGAGTTCCCGCAGAATCTGATTATGATAAACTGTGTGATCTGATTCTCAGAGAACACCTGCTCAATTGTTGTGCACCGGGGTTGCGCCAACACCTGTTGGGGTGTGGGGTGTCTGCCCCATTTGAGCTTGGAGATGAAGCAGAGCGCTGGGAAAGGGCTAGAGGTTCTCTAGAGTCATTAGGGAGTGACTCCAAAAGTAGTGGGTCAGGTATCTTCCAGCCCAGCGTGGTGGAAGAGGCTCAGTGTAGCCCAGCTAGGTCCCAGGATAGCGAGGAGGGTGTAGGGGCTCACTGCCTGGCTCAGTGGAGCAGGAGTGAGAGGGTGACCGAGGGTCCCCTGACGTACGAAACCCTGCCTCAGGACTTGGATGGTTCCATGAGGGAACACCAAGTTGGGGACCTAGGCTGTCCTGTTAGCCCATTTGAGGGAGATCTCCTGGTGAGTAGAGGACCTGGAGCACCTGTAACCAGGGCTCCTGTGGTTCTAGAGTCTGGCAGTACCGCTCCGGTAGGGAGGGTACAGGAGTCCAGTGTGAGGAGTGATTGGGGGATGAGTTTCCCAGTGGAAGAGCCTGTGGGTCAGGGACTACCCAGTTGGGCTAGGATCCCGTGTAGTGACCAGGGTGGCACCACTTCTGTTCTGGGGGATCTCCGCGCACTGTCAGGTGGACAGGGGACGGGAGATCAGCGCCAGACAGACAGTCGCTTGACGTATGTGTCCTTTGATAGCCTCAGGGGGATGGAGTGGAAATCCCCAGAAGTCCTGGAGTGCCAGGCAATTATTCCACCAAAGGTTCTAGGCCGGAGGTTGGGAGGCCAGGTTCAGGATCAGCCTGACCTGAAGGGTGGGACGTCTGTAATCAGCGTCCCGACCAGTTCTTCTTCCAGAGGTACCGCCCCAGTTGGTAGGGAGCAGGGTTCTGGAAGGGGGTGCAGAGGGTGGGAGAGCCCACCTCTGCCCCCGGTACAACCTGAGGGGTTAAACCCTGGGTTGGAATGGCGTTCTAGGTGTACCCCTCGCCAGAGGAGGAGGAACCCTAGGAGAAGAGGTAGGGGGAGGAGAGCCTTCCCTGAGACTCCTGGTCCGCCTGAGGGTGTAGACCCTAGGCTGGAGAACCAGTGGCAGTCTAGTCCTGTCTTTCAGAGAGGAAGAGTGGAGAATGGCCGCTATGTGCCAGGGGTTACTACCCCCCACTCTGTGGTTAGGCAAAGACCAGTGGCACCTGGGTGGCCTAGGGCCTGGTCTTGGCCGCGGACAGCTTGGGAGTACCAGTGGGGTAGCCCAGTTGGTCTGGACAGTGGTGTTAAAAAGAATTCCATGGGTTCACCGTGGCGTAGAACCGGAGGGTGTCCATGCAGTTGCGGGCCCGCGTCCGTGTTCTATCGCCCCAAGCAGGGAAGTCCATCACGGTGGTGATTGGTCTGCCCTGCGTTTTGGCTGGAAGGGGGTTGTGTTGGACTTGGCCCTTCTGGCAGGTTCACCCCTGGACTTTTTGGCTTTTTATTGGTGACTTGGTATGGTGATTGTTTGGTCTCTGCGCACTTTCCCTGTGTCCCAGGGTAAAGTGCGTGCGTGCTCTGAGTGCATGTGGTGAGATAGGCCTGCCCTCCCATAGGAATGCATGGGGAATGTATGTGTCCCTAGTAGTTCCTGATGCGTGGGGTGTGCAGGCCCGAGTTTGGTATGTGCGGACTCGTGGGAGTGAATGCTGCGCGATGATGTGTGCGGCGTGCATGTACCTAGTGTGGAAGTGCCACTTCTAGAAGTGGGCACTTCTGTGTGCAGTGTGTCTGTCGCGTGATTGGCTGGTCGTGTCATGTGACGGGCTAGGGATTCCCCAGTGTCAGGATGAGTCACCCAGTGGTGAATGGGGAGATCAGCAGCTAGATGGGTGGGAGGAGTCCACCTGGGTCCTGAATAGGACAGGGTTTTCCAAACACAATGCTGGCCCCGCCCCCTGTGGTGCGACTGACGACCCTAGCCCTTCCAGTGAATAGAATGAGGGGCTGAGCACATCAAGGGTGCTCCCCAACCAGCTGCGACTGGTTTTCCCCCTCACCCTGAACCCAGAACAAAGGGTTTGCCTGTATAAAAATGGGGCTGTGTCCCCACAGAAACGGTTCTCTGCCAGGATCTTACCTGAGGGGGGCTGCTGCTGCTGCTGCTGGACCAGAGGACCGCCACTTGGATTACCTCCCTGCCTGGAGGCCCAGTGAGCTGGCTCTGGGTCCAGCCTTGCCCCCCACCCCTGCCCTGCTGCATGCAGGGAAGAACTTTGCTGGACTTTGTGGTTATTTGCCCCAAAGCGCTGGGAGCGCTTTATTGTGTCCCTCAAGCGCCTGGAAGCGCTTTTAATTGCCGTTTAGCGCCAGGAGCGCTCTATTGCTGGACCTGTGGCTCTAAGCGCCTGGGAGCGCTGGACTGGCCTTCAGCGCTGCAAGCGCTTTCCTTTTTGACCGTAGCGCTAGGAGCGCTTTGATTCTGTTAGCCGGTGCCCACCCGGCGTGTGCCCCGCTTGTGCCGATTCCAGAGTCCTCTGGCAGGTGCCCACCCTGCCAGGGACATTGCAGTAACTGATAACGGGAGCCTACCCCGTATTGCAACCACCGAAGAAGGATCACCGCAGCAGCCCGGTCCGTCCCCGGAAGTCAGGCGACCTCCGTCGGGACGTGGGCGGGACTTCAAAGCAGGAAGCGACGGGAGCCTACCCCGCGCTCCTGCACTGGGCGGAAGACGGGAACCAGGGAGTCTGCGAGTAAGCGGGGCTCCCGTGTGCCAGGAGAGCCCCACAGCCACAGAGGAGGTGGGAGAGCTGCGTGTTCCCTTGCAGCTGTCCCCATCGCCTGACCGGAGCAGCCCGTCGGAGCAGCCCATCGAAGTCCTGGTGAGTGGGGGCTGAAGGGGGAGCCGGGTTAGCCTCCCCAAGCACTGTAAGAGCCTGCGAGGCTCACGAGTCCCCCGAGCGGGACTCCAACGTCGGGGTGATCTCGGTTAGAAGGTCCCCAGAGAGGGGGCCCCCACCTACCTGTGCAAACGCTACGGGGGCATTTCTGAGTCAGTAGAGCGGCCCCGGAAGGCAGCGGGCCGCTCCAACGTCGCCACCACCTTTACCCTAGAGCTCCGTGTAGCTCCAACGAAGAGGCACATTGCTTTGAGAGCCTGCGAGGCTCGCGAGTCACCCGAGCGGGACTCCAACGACGGCGCATGGTTGGTTTAGAGCCCACGAGGCTCCAACATTGCCCCAGGGCATATTCGTAGTTCAGAGCCACGGAGGCTCTAGGGGGCATTTCTAGTTGTTTGAGCCCAGCGAGGCTCCCAGGGGCCAGTCCTTTGTGTTGAGCCCAGAGGGGCTCAGGGGACAGTCAGTTGGACAGAGCCTGCCAGGCTCCAGTGTTGGCCCCATCCTTGTCCTACAGCTGCCCAGCACTTAGTGGGCAGCTGCAACGTTTAGGTTGTGGCCTCTGTGTGTTGGCTGGCGCAGCTTGCGCAGCCTTGCCCTAACATTTGGACGCAGGGCGTCCTTGCCCCTACTAGGCCAGTTGGCCCAGGGACTGCCACAGATAGTGGCTAATGTGAGTTTTTGCGCCATTTGTACCTTTCCTGCACCTCTGAATGTGTTTATGCGTCATGTGCTTTGCTTTACACCTCTGAATGTTATACATCATGTGTTTATGTGCTTAGACCCCTACAGGTATTGTGATACTTAGGTGGTTGTTTTTTTCTCCTAGTACAGGTGGTGCTAGTGAGGTCCTGATTCCCTGCGCAGTATTTTTCCTAAGGTGGTTAGGGTTGCGTAGGTGGTACTTACCTGATACCAGTAGTCACGGGTTGTGTGCTACATTTGCTATTTTATACTACAGTATTATTCCTATGTTCCAAAAGTGCTAATTCCTGACAGTGGTCCATGTGGCCCTGTCCCCTGTACATATAATCCCTTGTAAATTCTGCCCGTGCCTGTCGGCACATTGTAGAGTGTGTGTTTTTATCTAATGTGTTGTGTATAATACAAAGGCTATTTTTATAGAATACCTTGTGTGGAGTTTCCTTTGTGGTGGGCCTTGGGTGTTGTTGCTGGGTGCGCGCGCAAACGCTTTACACATCGCCTCAGGGATAAGCCTGTCTGCTCGTGCCAAGCTACCAAGGGGGTGAGCAGGGGTTATCTTTGGCGTGTAACTTCCTTGCCCTGACTAGAGTGGTGGTTTCTGCCTGACTTTGGCGCAAGCCTTAGCCAGCCAGAAATCCCATTTCTAACAACTAGCCCCAGCACGACCTCCTACACTGCCTGAACACCACTGCACTGCCCTAAACCCTGAAACACCACCCCCAGCCCGACCCCCTACACTACCCAAACGCCACTGCACTACCCTAAACCCTAAAACACTACCCCCAGCATGTCCCCCTGCACTAAACAAACACCACTGCACTACCCTAAACCCTAAAACACTACCCCCAGCACGACCTCCTACACGTCACAAAGGCCACTGTACTACCCTAAACCCTAAATCTACCCCAAGCACGACCCCTACACTACACCAAACCACTGCACTACGCTAAACCCTAAAACTCTACCCCAGCACGACCCCCTACACTACCCAAACACCACTGCACAACCTTAGACCCTAAAACACCACACCCAGCACGACCTCCTACACTACCCAAACACCACTGCACTACCCTAAACCATGAAACACTACCCCCAGCATGCCCCCATATGCTACACAAACACCACTGCACTACCCTAAACCCTAAAACACTACCCCCAGCACGACCCCCTACACTTCACAAACACCACTGTACTACCCTAAACCCTAAATCTACCCCAAGCACAACCCCCTACACTGCACAAACATCACAGTACTACCCTAAACCCTAAATCTACCCCAAGCATGACCCCCTACACTACACAAACATCACTGCATTGCCCAAAACCCTGAAACACTAGCCCCAGCACAACCCCCTACTCTGCCTGAACACCACTGCACTGCCCTAAACCCTGAAACACCACCCTCAGCACGACCCCCTACCCTGCCCGAACACCACTGCACTGCCCTAAACCCTGAAATACCACCCTCTTGCACGACCCCCTACACTGCCCGAACACCACTGCAGTACCCTAAACCCTGAAGCACCAGCCCCCTGCACGACCCCTACACTGCCCGAATGCCACTGCACTGCCCTAAACCCTGAAACACCATCCCACGCACGACCCCCTACTCTGCCCGAACACAACTGCTCTGCCCTAAAGCCTGAAACACCACCCCCAGCACAACCCCCTACACTGCCCGAACACCACTGCTCTGCCCTAAACCCTAAAACGCCACCCCAGCATGACCCACTACACTACCCAAACACCACTGCACTACCCTAAACCCTAAAACACTACCCCAGCATACCCCCTACACTACATAAACACCACCGCACTTCCCTAAACCCTAAAACACTACCCCCAGCACGACCCCTTGCACTTCACAAACACCACTGTACCACCCTAAACCCTAAATCTACCCCAAGCACGACCCCCTACACTGCCTGAACACCACTGCACTGCCCTAAACCCTGAAACACCACCCCCAGCACGACCCCCCACACTGCCCGAACACCACTGCACTGCCCTAAACCCCGAAACACCAGCCCCAGCAAGATCCCCTACACTACCCAAGCGCCACTGCACTACCCTAAACCCCGAAACACCAACCCCAGAATGACCCCCTACACTGCCCGAACAACACTGCACTGCCCTAAACCCTAAAACACTAACCCCACCACGACCCGCTATACTGCCTGAACACCACTGCACTGCCCTAAACCCTGAAACACAACCCCCCTGCACGACCCCCTACACTGCCCGAACACCACTGCACTGCCCTAAACCCTGAAACACCACCCCCCTGTACGACCCCCTACACTGCCCGAACGCCACTGCACTGCCCTAATCCCAGAAACACCACCACGCTCGACCCCCTACACTGCCCGAACACCACTACCCTAAACCCTAAATCTACCACCAGCACGGCCCCCTACACTACCCAAACACCACTGCACTACCCTAAACACTAAATCTACCCTCAGCACGACCCCCTACACTGCACAAACATGACTGTACTACCCTAAACCCTAAATCTACCTCAAGCACGACCCCCTACACTACACAAACATCACTGCTCTGCCCAAAACCCTGAAACACTAGCCCCAGCACAACCCTCTACACTGCCTGAAAACCACTGCACTGCCCTAAACCCTGAATCACCACCCCCAGCACGACCCCCTATACTGCCCGAACACCAATGCACCGCCCTAAACCCCGAAACTCCACCCCCAGCACAACCCCCTACACTGCCCGAACACTACTGCACTGCCCAAAACCCTGAAACACTAGCCCCAGCACAACCCCCTACACTGCCTGAACACCACTGCACTGCCCTAAACCCCGAAACACCAACCCCAGAACGACCCCCTACACTGCCCGAACAACACTGCACGGCCCTAAACCCTAAAACACTAACCCCACCACGACCCACTACACTGCCTGAACACCACTGCACTGCCCTAAACCCTGAAACACAACCCCCCTGCACGACCCCCTACACTGCCCGAAAACCACTGCACTGCCCTAAACCCTGAAACACCACCCCCCTGTACGACCCCCTACACTGCCCGAACACCACTGCACTGCCCTAATCCCAGAAACACCACCCTGCACGCCCCCTACATTGCTCGAATGCCACTGCACTGCCCTAAACCCTGAAACACCACCCCAAGCATGACCCCATACACTGCCCGAACACCACTTCCCTAAACCCTAAATCTACCACCAGCACGACCCCCTACACTACCCAAACACCACTGCACTACCCTAAACACTAAATCTACCCTCATCACGACCCCCTACACTACCCAAACACCACTGCACTACCATAACCCTAAAACACTACCCCAGCACGACCCCCTACACTACACCAACACCACTGCACTACGCTAAACCCTAAAACACTACCCCAGCATGACCCCCTACACTACCCACTAACCACTGCACAACCCTAAACCCTAAAACACTACCCCAAGCACGACCTCCTACATTACACAAACACTACTGCACTACCCTAATCCCTAAAACACTACCCCCAGCATGCCCCCTACACTCCACAAACACCACTGCACTAACCTAAACCCTAAAACACTACCCCAGTACAACCCCCTACACTACACAAACACCACCGTACTACCCTAAACCCTACATCTGCCAAAAGCACGACCCCCTACACTACACAAACGTCACTGCACTGCCCAAAACCCTGAAACACCACCACCAGCAGGACCCAATACACTGCCCGAACACCACTGCACTGCGTTAAACCCCGAAACACCAGCCCCAGCACGACCCCCTAAACTGCCCGAACACTACTTCACTGCCCCAAACCCCCAAACACCACACATAGCATGACTTCCTACACTACCCAAACACCACTGCACTACCCTAAACCATAACACCCTACCCCCATCATGCCCCCATATGCTACACAAACACCACTGCACTACCCTAAACCCTAAAACTCTACCCCCAGCACGACCCCTACACTTCACAAACACCACTGTACTACCCTAAACCCTAAATCTACCCCAAGCACGAGCCCCTACACTGCACAAACATCACTGTACTACCCTAAACCCTAAATCTACCCCAAGCACGACCCCTACACTACACAAACATCACTGCATTGCCCAAAACCCTAAAACACTAGCCCCAGCACGACCCCCTACACTGCCTGAACACCACTGCACTGCCCTAAACCCTGAAACACCACCCCCAGCACGACCCCCTACACTGCCCGAACACCAATGCACTGCCCTAAACCCCGAAATACCAACCCCAGAACGACCCCCTACACTGCTCGAACAACACTGCACTGCCCTAAACCCTGAAACACTAACCCCACCACGACCCCCTACACTGCCTGAACACCACTGCACTGCCCTAAACCCTGAAACACAACCCCCCTGCATGACCCCTGCACTGCCCGAATGCCACTGCACTGCCCTAAACCCTGAAACACCACCCCCTGTACGACCCCCTACACTGCCCGAATGCCACTGCACTGCCCTAATCCCAGAAACACCACCCCCGCACGACCCCCTACATTGCTCGAATACCACTGCACTGTGCTAAACACTGAAACACCACCCCAAGCATGACCCCATACACTGCCCAAACACCACTACCCTAAACCCTAAATCTACTACCAGCACGGCCCCCTACACTACCCAAACACCACTGCACTACCCTAAACACTAAATCTACCCTCAGCACGACCCCCTACACTACTCAAACACCACTGCACTACCCTAAACCCTAAAACACTACTCCCAGCACAACCCCCTACACTACACCAACACCACTGCACTACGCTAAACCCTAAAACACTACCCCAGCATGACCCCCTACACTACCCACAAACCACTGCACAACCCTAAACCCTAAAACACTACCCCACACAGACCTCCTACATTACACAAACACTACTTCACTACCCTAAACCCTAAAACACTACCCCCAGCATGCCCCCCTACACTCCACAAACACCACTGCACTAACCTAAACCCTAAAACACTACCCCAGCACGACCCCCTACACTACACAAACACCACTGTACTACCCTAAACCCTAAATCTGCCAAAAGCACGACCCCCTATACTACACAAACATCACTGCACTGCCCAAAACCCAGAAACACCACCAGCAGCAGGATCCTCTACACTGCCCGAACACCACTGCACTGCGTTAAACCCCGAAACACCAGCCCCAGCACGACCCCCTAATCTGCCCGAACACCACTGCACTGCCCTAAACCCTGAAATACCACCCCAGCATGACCCCCTACACTGCCCGAACACCACTGCACTGCCCTAAACCCTGAAACACCACCCCCTGCACGACCCCCTACACTGCCCTAAACCCTGAAACACCACCCTCCTGCATGACCCCTACACTGCCCAAACACCACTGCACTGCCCAAAACCCTGAAACACCCCCACTGCACGACACCCTACACTGCCCGAACGCCACTACACTGCCCAAACCCCTGAGACACCATCCCCGCACGACCCCTTACACTTCCCAAACACCACTACACTGCCCTAAACTCTAAAACACCACCACCAGCATGACCCCCTACCCTGCCCGAACACCACTGCACTGCCCTAAACCCTGAAATACCATCCTCTTGCACAACCCCCTACACTGCCCGAACACCACTGCAGTGCCCTAAACCCTGAAGCACCACCCCCCTGCACGACCCCCTACACTGCCCAAATGCAACTGTACTGCCCTAAACCCTGAAACATCACCCCCTGCACGACCCCCTACACTGCCCGAATGCCACTGCACTGCCCTAATCCCTGAAACACCACCCCCTTGCACGACCCCCTACACTGCCCGAACGCCACTGCACTGCCCTAAACCCTGAAACACCATCCCACGCACGACCCCCTACTCTGCCCGAACACAACTGCTCTGCCCTAAAGCCTGAAACACCACCCCCAGCACAACCCCTTACACTGCCTGAACCCCACTGCTCTGCCCTAAAACCTAAAACGCCACCCCAGCACAACCCACTACACTACCCAAACACCACTGTACTACCCTAAACCCTAAAACACTACCCCCAGCATACCCCCTACACTACACAAACACGACTGCACTACCCTAAACCCTAAAACACTACCCCCAGCATGAACCCTTACACTTCACAAACACCACTGTACTACCCTAAACCCTAAATCTACCCCAAGCACGACCCCCTACACTACACAAACATCACTGCACTACCCAAAACCCTGAAACACTAGCCCCAGCACGACCCCCTACACTGCCTGAACACCACTGCACTGCCCTAAACCCTGAAACACCACCCCCAGCACGACTCCTCACACTGCCCGAACACCCCCTGCCATGCCCTAAACCCCGAAACACCAGCCCCAGCAAGATCCCCTACACTACCCAAACGCCACTGTACTGCCCTAAACCCTAAAACACTACCCCCAGCACGACCCCCTACACTTCACAAACACCACTGTACTACCCTAAACCCTAAATCTACCCCAAGGACGACCCCCTACGCTGCACAAACATCACTCTACTACCCTAAACCCTAAATCTACCCCAAGCACGACCCCCTACACTACACAAACATCACTGCATTGCGCAAAACCCTGAAACACTAGCCCCAGCATGACCCCCTACACTGCCCGAACACCAATGCACTGCCCTAAACCCCGAAACACCAACCCCAGCACGACCCCTATACTGCCTGAACACCAATGCACCGCCCTAAACCCCAAAACACCACCCCCAGCATGACCCCCTACACTGCCCGAACACTACTGCACTGCCCAAAACCCTGAAACACTAGCCCCAGCACGACCCCTACACTGCCTGAACACCACTGCACTGCCCTAAACCCTGAAACACCAACCCCAGAATGACCCCCTACACTGCCCGAACAACACTGCACTGCCCTAAACCCTAAATCACTAACCCCACCACGACCCCCTACACTGCCTGAACACCACTACACTGCCTTAAACCCTGAAACACAACCCCCTGCACTACCCCTACACTGCCCGAACGCCACTGCACTGCCCTAAACCCTGACACACCACACCCTGTACGACCCCCTACACTTCCCGAACGCCACTGCGCTGCCCTAATCCCAGAAACACCACCCCGCACGACCCCCTACATTGCTCGAATGCCACTGCACTGCCCTAAACCCTGAAACACCACCCCAAGCATGACCCCATACACTGCCCGAACACCACTACCCTAAACCCTAAATCTACCACCAGCACGGCCCCCTACACTACCCAAACACCACTGCACTACCCTAAACACTAAATCTACCCTCAGCACGACCCCCTACACTACCCAAACACTACTGCACTACTCTAAACCCTAAAACACTACCCCCAGCACGACCCCCTACACTACACCAACACCACTGCACTACGCTAAACCCTAAAACACTACCCCAGCATGACCCCCTACACTACCCACATACCACTGCACAACCCTAAACCCTAAAACACTACCCCAAGCACGACCTCCTACATTACACAAACACTACTGCACTACCCTAAACCCTAAAACACTACCCCCAGCATGCCCCCTACACTCCACAAACACCACTGCACTAACCTAAACCCTAAAACACTACCCCAGCACGACCCCCTACACTACACAAACACCACTGTACTACCCTAAACACTAAATCTACCCTCAGCACGACCCCCTACACTACCCAAACACTACTGCACTACCCTAAACCCTAAAACACTACCCCCAGCACGACCCCCTACACTACACCAACACCACTGCACTACGCTAAACCCTAAAACACTACCCCAGCATGACCCCCTACACTACCCACAAACCACTGCACAACCCTAAACCATAAAACACTACCCCAAGCACGACCTCCTACATTACACAAACACTACTGCACTACCCTAAACCCTAAAACACTACCCCAGCATGCCCCCTACACTCCACAAACACCACTGCACTAACCTAAACACTACCCCAGCACGACCCTCTGCACTACACAATCACCACTGTACTACCCTAAACCCTAAATCTGCCAAAAGCACGACCCCCTACACTACACAAACATCACTGCACTGCCCAAAATCCATAAACACCACCACCAGCAGGACCCTCAACACTGCCCGAACACCACTGCACTGCGTCAAACCCCGAAACACCAGCCCCAGTACGACCCCCTAAACTGCCCGAACACCACTGCACTGCCCTAAACACTGAAATACCACCCCCAGCATGACCCCCTACACTGCCCGAACACCACTGCACTGCCCTAAACCCTGAAACACCACCCCCTGCACAACCTCCTATACTGCCCTACACCCTGAAACACCACCCTCCTGCATGACCCCCACACTGCCCAAACACCACTGCACTGCCCAAAACCCTGAAACACCACCACCTGCACGACACCCTACACTGCCCGAACACCACTGCACTGCCCTAAACCCCGAAACACCAGCCACAGCAAGAACCCCTACACTACCCAAACGCCACTGCACTACCCTAAACCCCAAAACACCAACCCCAGAATGACCCCCTACACTGCCCGAACAACACTGCACTGCCCTAAACTCTAAAACACTAACCCCACCACGACCCGCTACACTGCCTGAACACCACTGCACTGCCCTAAACCCTGAAACACCACCCCCCTGCACGACCCCCTACACTGCCCGAACACCACTGCACTGCCCTAAACCCTGAAACACCACCCCCCTGTACGACCCTCTACACTGCCCGAACGCCACTGCACTGCCCTAATCCCAGAAACACCACCCCGCTCGACCCCCTACATTGCTCGAATGCCACTGCACTGCCCTAAACCCTGAAACACCACCCCAAGCATGACTCCATACACTGCCCGAACACCACTACCCTAAACCCTAAATCTACCACCAGCACGGCCCCCTACACTACACAAACACCACTGCACTACCCTAAACACTAAATCTACCCTCAGCACGACCCCCTACACTGCACAAACATCACTGTACTACCCTAAACCCTAAATCTACCTCAAGCACGACCCCCTACACTACACAAACATCACTGCATTGCCCAAAATCCTGAAACACTAGCCCCAGCACAACCCTCTACACTGCCTCAACACCACTGCACTGCCCTAAACCCTGAAACACCACCCCCAGCACGACCCCCTATACTGCCCGAACACCAATGCACCGCCCTAAACCCCGAAACACCACCCCAGCACGACCCCCTACACTGCCCGAACACTACTGCACTGCCCAAAACCCTGAAACACTAGCCCCAGCACAACCCCCTACACTGCCTGAACACCACTGCACTGCCCTAAACCCCGAAACACCAACCCCAGAATGACCCCCTACACTGCCCGAACAACACTGCACGGCCCTAAACCCTAAAACACTAACCCCACCACGACCCACTACACTGCCTGAACACCACTGCACTGCCCTAAACCCTGAAACACAACCCCCCTGCACGACCCCCTACACTGCCCGAAAACCACTGCACTGCCCTAAACCCTGAAAGACCACCCCCCTGTATGACCCCCTACACTGCCCGAACACCACTGCACTGCCCTAATCCCAGAAACACCACCCTGCACGCCCCCTACATTGCTCGAATGCCACTGCACTGCCCTAAACCCTGAAACACCACCCCAAGCATGACCCCATACACTGCCCGAACACCACTTCCCTAAACCCTAAATCTACCACCAGCACGACCCCCTACACTACCCAAACACCACTGCACTACCCTAAACACTAAATCTACCCTCATCACGACCCCCTACACTACCCAAACACCACTGCACTACCCTAAACCCTAAAACACTACCCCAGCACGACCCCCTACACTACACCAACACCACTGCACTACGCTAAACCCTAAAACACTACCCCAGCATGACCCCCTACACTACCCACTAACCACTGCACAACCCTAAACCCTAAAACACTACCCCAAGCATGACCTCCTACATTACACACACACTACTGCACTACCCTAATCCCTAAAACACTACCCCCAGCATGCCCCCTACACTCCACAAACACCACTGCACTAACCTAAACCCTAAAACACTACCCCAGTACAACCCCCTACACTACACAAACACCACCGTACTACCCTAAACCCTACATCTGCCAAAAGCACGACCCCCTACACTACACAAACGTCACTGCACTGCCCAAAACCCTGAAACACCACCACCAGCAGGACCCTCTACACTGCCCGAACACCACTGCACTGCGTTAAACCCCGAAACACCAGCCCCAGCACGACCCCCTAAACTGCCCGAACACTACTTCACTGCCCCAAACCCCCAAACACCACACATAGCATGACCTCCTACACTACCCAAACACCACTGCACTACCCTAAACCATAACACCCTACCCCCATCATGCCCCCATATGCTACACAAACACCACTGCACTACCCTAAACCCTAAAACTCTACCCCCAGCACGACCCCTACACTTCACAAACACCACTGTACTACCCTAAACCCTAAATCTACCCCAAGCACGAGCCCCTACACTGCACAAACATCACTGTACTACCCTAAACCCTAAATCTACCCCAAGCACGACCCCCTACACTACACAAACATCACTGCATTGCCCAAAACCCTGAAACACTAGCCCCAGCACGACCCCCTACACTGCCTGAACACCACTGCACTGCCCTAAACCCTGAAACACCACCCCCAGCACGACCCCCTACACTGCCCGAACACCAATGCACTGCCCTAAACCCCGAAACACCAACCCCAGAACGACCCCCTACACTGCTCGAACAACACTGCACTGCCCTAAACCCTGAAACACTAACCCCACCACGACCCCCTACACTGCCTGAACACCACTGCACTGCCCTAAACCCTGAAACACAACCCCCCTGCATGACCCCTGCACTGCCCGAACGCCACTGCACTGCCCTAAACCCTGAAACGCCACCCCCTGTATGACCCCCTACACTGCCCGAATGCCACTGCACTGCCCTAATCCCAGAAACACCACCCCCGCACGACCCCCTACATTGCTCGAATACCACTGCACTGCGCTAAACACTGAAACACCACCCCAAGCATGACCCCATACACTGCCCAAACACCACTACCCTAAACCCTAAATCTACTACCAGCACGGCCCCCTACACTACCCAAACACCACTGCACTACCCTAAACACTAAATCTACCCTCAGCACGACCCCCTACACTACCCAAACACCACTGCACTACCCTAAACCCTAAAACACTACTCCCAGCACAACCCCCTACACTACACCAACACCACTGCACTACGCTAAACCCTAAAACACTACCCCAGCATGACCCCCTACACTACCCACAAACCACTGCACAACCCTAAACCCTAAAACACTACCCCACACAGACCTCCTACATTACACAAACACTACTTCACTACCCTAAACCCTAAAACACTACCCCCAGCATGCCCCCCTACACTCCACAAACACCACTGCACTAACCTAAACCCTAAAACACTACCCCAGCACGACCCCCTACACTACACAAACACCACTGTACTACCCTAAACCCTAAATCCGCCAAAAGCACGACCCCCTATACTACACAAACATCACTGCACTGCCCAAAACCCAGAAACACCACCAGCAGCAGGATCCTCTACACTGCCCGAACACCACTGCACTGCGTTAAACCCCGAAACACCAGCCCCAGCACGACCCCCTAATCTGCCCGAACACCACTGCACTGCCCTAAACCCTGAAATACCACCCCAGCATGACCCCCTACACTGCCCGAACACCACTGCACTGCCCTAAACCCTGAAACACCACCCCCTGCACGACCCCCTACACTGCCCTAAACCCTGAAACACCACCCTCCTGCATGACCCCTACACTGCCCAAACACCACTGCACTGCCCAAAACCCTGAAACACCCCCACTGCACGACACCCTACACTGCCCGAACGCCACTACACTGCCCAAACCCCTGAGACACCATCCCCGCACGACCCCTTACACTGCCCAAACACCACTACACTGCCCTAAACTCTAAAACACCACCACCAGCATGACCCCCTACCCTGCCCGAACACCACTGCACTGCCCTAAACCCTGAAATACCACCCTCTTGCACAACCCCCTACACTGCCCGAACACCACTGCAGTGCCCTAAACCCTGAAGCACCACCCCCCTGCACGACCCCCTACACTGCCCAAATGCAACTGTACTGCCCTAAACCCTGAAACATCATCCCCTGCACGACCCCCTACACTGCCCGAATGCCACTGCACTGCCCTAATCCCTGAAACACCACCCCCTTGCACGACCCCCTACACTGCCCGAACGCCACTGCACTGCCCTAAACCCTGAAACACCATCCCACGCACGACCCCCTACACTACCCACTAACCACTGCACAACCCTAAACCCTAAAACACTACCCCAAGCACGACCTCCTACATTACACAAACACTACTGCACTACCCTAATCCCTAAAACACTACCCCCAGCATGCCCCCTACACTCCACAAACACCACTGCACTAACCTAAACCCTAAAACACTACCCCAGTACAACCCCCTACACTACACAAACACCACCGTACTACCCTAAACCCTACATCTGCCAAAAGCACGACCCCCTACACTACACAAACGTCACTGCACTGCCCAAAACCCTGAAACACCACCACCAGCAGGACCCTCTACACTGCCCGAACACCACTGCACTGCGTTAAACCCCGAAACACCAGCCCCAGCACGACCCCCTAAACTGCCCGAACACTACTTCACTGCCCCAAACCCCAAAACACCACACATAGCATGACCTCCTACACTACCCAAACACCACTGCACTACCCTAAACCATAACACCCTACCCCCATCATGCCCCCATATGCTACACAAACACCACTGCACTACCCTAAACCCTAAAACTCTACCCCCAGCACGACCCCTACACTTCACAAACACCACTGTACTACCCTAAACCCTAAATCTACCCCAAGCACGAGCCCCTACACTGCACAAACATCACTGTACTACCCTAAACCCTAAATCTACCCCAAGCACGACCCCCTACACTACACAAACATCACTGCATTGCCCAAAACCCTGAAACACTAGCCCCAGCACGACCCCCTACACTGCCTGAACACCACTGCACTGCCCTAAACCCTGAAACACCACCCCCAGCACGACCCCCTACACTGCCCGAACACCAATGCACTGCCCTAAACCCCGAAACACCAACCCCAGAACGACCCCCTACACTGCTCGAACAACACTGCACTGCCCTAAACCCTGAAACACTAACCCCACCACGACCCCCTACACTGCCTGAACACCACTGCACTGCCCTAAACCCTGAAACACAACCCCCCTGCATGACCCCTGCACTGCCCGAACGCCACTGCACTGCCCTAAACCCTGAAACACCACCCCCTGTATGACCCCCTACACTGCCCGAATGCCACTGCACTGCCCTAATCCCAGAAACACCACCCCCGCACGACCCCCTACATTGCTCGAATACCACTGCACTGCGCTAAACACTGAAACACCACCCCAAGCATGACCCCATACACTGCCCAAACACCACTACCCTAAACCCTAAATCTACTACCAGCACGGCCCTCTACACTACCCAAACACCACTGCACTACCCTAAACACTAAATCTACCCTCAGCACGACCCCCTACACTACCCAAACACCACTGCACTACCCTAAACCCTAAAACACTACTCCCAGCACAACCCCCTACACTACACCAACACCACTGCACTACGCTAAACCCTAAAACACTACCCCAGCATGACCCCCTACACTACCCACAAACCACTGCACAACCCTAAACCCTAAAACACTACCCCACACAGACCTCCTACATTACACAAACACTACTTCACTACCCTAAACCCTAAAACACTACCCCCAGCATGCCCCCCTACACTCCACAAACACCACTGCACTAACCTAAACCCTAAAACACTACCCCAGCACGACCCCCTACACTACACAAACACCACTGTACTACCCTAAACCCTAAATCTGCCAAAAGCACGACCCCCTATACTACACAAACATCACTGCACTGCCCAAAACCCAGAAACACCACCAGCAGCAGGATCCTCTACACTGCCCGAACACCACTGCACTGCGTTAAACCCCGAAACACCAGCCCCAGCACGACCCCCTAATCTGCCCGAATACCACTGCACTGCCCTAAACCCTGAAATACCACCCCAGCATGACCCCCTACACTGCCCGAACACCACTGCACTGCCCTAAACCCTGAAACACCACCCCCTGCACGACCCCCTACACTGCCCTAAACCCTGAAACACCACCCTCCTGCATGACCCCTACACTGCCCAAACACCACTGCACTGCCCAAAACCCTGAAACACCCCCACTGCACGACACCCTACACTGCCCGAACGCCACTACACTGCCCAAACCCCTGAGACACCATCCCCGCACGACCCCTTACACTGCCCAAACACCACTACACTGCCCTAAACTCTAAAACACCACCACCAGCATGACCCCCTACCCTGCCCGAACACCACTGCACTGCCCTAAACCCTGAAATACCACCCTCTTGCACAACCCCCTACACTGCCCGAACACCACTGCAGTGCCCTAAACCCTGAAGCACCACCCCCCTGCACGACCCCCTACACTGCACAAATGCAACTGTACTGCCCTAAACCCTGAAACATCACACCCTGCACGACCCCCTACACTGCCCGAATGCCACTGCACTGCCCTAATCCCTGAAACACCACCCCCTTGCACGACCCCCTACACTGCCCGAACGCCACTGCACTGCCCTAAACCCTGAAACACCATCCCACGTACGACCCCCTACTCTGCCCGAACACAACTGCTCTGCCCTAAAGCCTGAAACACCACCCCCAGCACAACCCCTTACACTGCCTGAACACCACTGCTCTGCCCTAAAACCTAAAACGCCACCCCAGCACAACCCACTACACTACCCAAACACCACTGTACTACCCTAAACCCTAAAACACTACCCCCAGCATACCCCCACACTACACAAACACGACTGCACTACCCTAAACCCTAAAACACTACCCCCAGCATGAACCCTTACACTTCACAAACACCACTGTACTACCCTAAACCCTAAATCTACCCCAAGCACGACCCCCTACACTACACAAACATCACTGCACTACCCAAAACCCTGAAACACTAGCCCCAGCACGACCCCCTACACTGCCTGAACACCACTGCACTGCCCTAAACCCTGAAACACCACCCCCAGCACGACTCCTCACACTGCCCGAACACCCCTGCACTGCCCTAAACCCCGAAACACCAGCCCCAGCAAGATCCCCTACACTACCCAAACGCCACTGTACTGCCCTAAACCCTAAAACACTACCCCCAGCACGACCCCCTACACTTCACAAACACCACTGTACTACCCTAAACCCTAAATCTACCCCAAGGACGACCCCCTACACTGCACAAACATCACTCTACTACCCTAAACCCTAAATCTACCCCAAGCACGACCCCCTACACTACACAAACATCACTGCATTGCGCGAAACCCTGAAACACTAGCCCCAGCATGACCCCCTACACTGCCCGAACACCAATGCACTGCCCTAAACCCCGAAACACCAACCCCAGCATGACCCCTATACTGCCTGAACACCAATGCACCGCCCTAAACCCCAAAACACCACCCCCAGCACGACCCCCTACACTGCCCGAACACTACTGCACTGCCCAAAACCCTGAAACACTAGCCCCAGCACGACCCCTACACTGCCTGAACACCACTGCACTGCCCTAAACCCTGAAACACCAACCCCAGAATGACCCCCTACACTGCCCGAACAACACTGCACTGCCCTAAACCCTAAATCACTAACCCCACCACGACCCCCTACACTGCCTGAACACCACTACACTGCCTTAAACCCTGAAACACAACCCCCTGCACTACCCCTACACTGCCCGAACGCCACTGCACTGCCCTAAACCCTGACACACCACACCCTGTACGACCCCCTACACTTCCCGAACGCCACTGCGCTGCCCTAATCCCAGAAACACCACCCCGCACGACCCCCTACATTGCTCGAATGCCACTGCACTGCCCTAAACCCTGAAACACCACCCCAAGCATGACCCCATACACTGCCCGAACACCACTACCCTAAACCCTAAATCTACCACCAGCACGGCCCCCTACACTACCCAAACACCACTGCACTACCCTAAACACTAAATCTACCCTCAGCACGACCCCCTATACTACCCAAACACTACTGCACTACCCTAAACCCTAAAACACTACCCCCAGCACGACCCCCTACACTACACCAACACCACTGCACTACGCTAAACCCTAAAACACTACCCCAGCATGACCCCCTACACTACCCACATACCACTGCACAACCCTAAACCCTAAAACACTACCCCAAGCACGACCTCCTACATTACACAAACACTACTGCACTACCCTAAACCCTACAACACTACCCCCAGCATGCCCCCTACACTCCACAAACACCACTGCACTAACCTAAACCCTAAAACACTACCCCAGCACGACCCCCTACACTACACAAACACCACTGTACTACCCTAAACACTAAATCTACCCTCAGCACGACCCCCTACACTACCCAAACACTACTGCACTACCCTAAACCCTAAAACACTACCCCCAGCACGACCCCCTACACTACACCAACACCACTGCACTACGCTAAACCCTAAAACACTACCCCAGCATGACCCCCTACACTACCCACAAACCACTGCACAACCCTAAACCCTAAAACACTACCCCAAGCACGACCTCCTACATTACACAAACACTACTGCACTACCCTAAACCCTAAAACACTACCCCAGCATGCCCCCTACACTCCACAAACACCACTGCACTAACCTAAACACTACCCCAGCACGACCCTCTGCACTACACAATCACCACTGTACTACCCTAAACCCTAAATCTGCCAAAAGCACGACCCCCTACACTACACAAACATCACTGCACTGCCCAAAATCCATAAACACCACCACCAGCAGGACCCTCAACACTGCCCGAACACCACTGCACTGCGTTAAACCCCGAAACACCAGCCCCAGTACGACCCCCTAAACTGCCCGAACACCACTGCACTGCCCTAAACACTGAAATACCACCCCCAGCATGACCCCCTACACTGCCCGAACACCACTGCACTGCCCTAAACCCTGAAACACCACCCCCTGCACAACCTCCTATACTGCCCTACACCCTGAAACACCACCCTCCTGCATGACCCCTACACTGCCCAAACACCACTGCACTGCCCAAAACCCTGAAACACCACCACCTGCACGACACCCTACACTGCCCGAACGCCACTACACTGCCCAAACCCCTGAGACACCATCCCCGCACGACCCCTTACACTACCCGAACACCACTACACTGCCCTAAACGCTAAAACACCACCACCTGCTCAACCCCCTACCCTGCCAGAACACCACTGCACTGCCCTAAACCCTGAAATACCACCTTCCTGCACGACCCCCTACACTGCCCGAACAACAATGCAGTGCCCTAAACCCTGAAGCACCACCCGCCTGCACGACCCCCTACACTGTCCAAACTCCACTGCACTGCCCTAAACCCTGAAACACCACCCCCTGAACAACCCCCTACACTGCCCGAATGCCACTGCACTGCACTGCCCTAAACCCCAAAACACCAACCCCAGCACGACCCCCTATACTGCCCGAACACCAATGCACCGCCCTAAACCACAAAACACCACCCCCAGCATGACCCCCTACACTGCCGAACACTACTGCACTGCCTAAAACCCTGAAACACTAGCCCCAGCACGACCCCCTACACTGCCTGAACACCACTGCACTGCCCTAAACCCCAAAACACCAACCCCAGAACGACCCCCTACACTGCCTGAACAACACTGCACTGCCCTAAACCCTGAAACACCACCCCCCTGCACGACCCCCTACACTGCCCAAACACCACTGCACTGCCCTAAACCATGAAACACCACTCCCTGCACGACCCCCTATGCTGCCCGAACTCCACTGTGCTGCCCTAAACCCTGAAACACCACCCTCCTGTACGACTCCTACACTGCCCGAACGCCACTGCGCTGCTCTAATCCTAGAAACACCACCCCGCACGACCCCCTACATTGCTCGAATGCCACTGCACTGCCCTAAACCCTGAAACACCACCCCAAGCATGACCCCATACACTGCCCGAACACCACTACCCTAAACCCTAAATCTACCACCAGCACGGCCCCCTACACTACCCAAACACCACTGCACTACCCTAAACACTAAATCTATCCTCAGCACGACCCCCTACACTTCCCAAACACCACTGCACTACCCTAAACCCTAAAACACTACCCCCAGCACGACCCCCTACACTACACCAACACCACTGCACTACGCTAAACCCTAAAACACTACCCCAGCATGACCCCCTACACTACCCACACACCACTGCACAACCCTAAACCCTAAAACACTACCCCAAGCACAGCCTCCTACATTACACAAACACTACTGCACTACCCTAAACCCTAAAACACTACCCCCAGCATGCCCGCTACACTCCACAAACACCACTGCACTAACCTAAAGCCTAAAACACTACCCCAGCACGACCCCCTACACTACACAAACACCACTGTACTACCCTAAACCCTAAATCTGCCAAAAGCATGACCCCCTACACTACACAAACATCACTGCACTACCCAAAACCCTGAAACACCACCACCAGCAGGACCCTCTACACTGCCCGAACACCACTGCACTGCGTTAAACCCCTAAACACCAGCCCCAGCACGACCCCCTAAACTGCCCGAACACTACTGCACTGCCCTAAACCCCCAAACACCACACCCAGCATGACCTCCTACACTACCCAAACACCACTGCACTAAACTAAACCATAAAACACTACCCCCAGCATGCCCACATATGCTATACAAACACCACTGCACTACCCTAAAGCCTAAAACGCTACCCCCAGCACGACCCCCAACACTTCACAAACACCACTGTACTACCCTAAACCCTAAATCTACCCCAAGCACGACCCCCTACACTGCACAAACATCACTGTACTACCCTAAACCCTAAATATACCCCAAGCACGACCCCCTACACTACACAAACATCACTGCTTTGCCCAAAACCCTGAAACACTAGCCCCAGCACGACCCCCTACACTGCCTGAACACCACTGCACTGCCCTAAACCCTGAAACACCACCCCCAGCACGACACCCTACACTGCCTGAACACCACTGCACTGCCCTAATCCCTGAAACACCAACCCCAGCACCACCCCTATACTGCCCGAACACCAATGCACTGCCCTAAAGCACGAAACACCACCCCCAGCATGACCCCCTACACTGCCCGAACACTACTGCACTGCCCAAAACCCTGAAACACTAGCCCCAGCACGACCCCTTACACTGCCTCAACACCACTGCACTGCCCTAAACCCCGAAACACCAACCCCAGAACGACCCCCTACACTGCCCGAACAACACTGCACTGCCCTAAACCCTGAAACACCACCCCCCTGCACGACCCCTACACTGCCCGAACGCCACTGCACTGCCCTAAACCCTGAAACACCACCCCCCCTATACGACCCCCTACACTGCCCGAACGCCACTGCACTGCCCTAATCCCAGAAACACCACCCCGCACGACCCCCTACATTGCTTGAATGCCACTGCACTGCCCTAAACCCTGAAACACCACCCCAATCATGACCCCATACACTGCCCGAACACCACTACCCTAAAACCAAAATCTACCACCAGCACGGCCCCCTACACTACCCAAACACCACTGCACTACCCTAAATACTAAATCTACTCTCATCACGACCCCCTACACTACCCAAACACCACTGCACTACCCTAAACCCTAAAACACTACCCCCAGCACGACCCACTACACTACACCAACACCACTGCACTAAGCTAACCCCTAAAACACTACCCCAGCATGACCCCCTACCCTACCCACAAACCACTGCACAACCCTAAACCCTAAAACACTACCCCAAGCACGACCTCCTACATTACACAAACACTACTGCACTACCCTAAACCCTAAAACACTACCCCAGCATGCCCCCTACACTCCACAAACACCACTGCAATAACCTAAGCCCTAAAACACTACCCCAGCACGACCCTCTACACTACACAAACACCACTGTACTACCCTAAACCCTAAATCTGCCAAAAGCATGACCCCCTACACTACACAAACATCACTGCACTACCCAAAACCCATAAACACCACCACCAGCAGGACCCTCTACACTGCCCAAACACCACTGCACTGCGTTAAACCCTAAAACACTACCCCAGCACGACCCCCTATACTACCCAAACACCAATGCACTACCCTAAAACGCTACCCCAGCACAACCCCCTACACTATCCAAACACAACTGCACTACTCTAAACCCTAAAACACTACCCCGCACGACCCCTACACTACCCAAACACCACTGCACTACCCTAAACCCTAAAACACTGCCCCCTGCATGACCCCCTACACTACCCAAAGACCACTGCACTACCCTAAATCCGAAAACACAACCCCCTACACTACACAAACACCACTGCACTACCCTAAAACCTAAAACACTACCCCCAGCATGACCCCCTACACTACACAAACACCACTGCACTACCCTAAACCCTAAAACACTACCCCCTACACTCCACAAACACCACTGCACTACCATAAACCCTAAACCACTACCCCCAGCACGACCCCCTATACTACCCAATCACCACTGCAGTACCCTAAACCCTAAAACACTACCCCCAGCATGAACCCCTACACTACCCAAACACCACTATACTACCCTAAACCCTAAAACACTCCCCCAGCATGACTTCCTACAGTACCCAAACACAACTTCACTAACCTAAACCCTAAATCTACCTCCAGCACGACCCCCTATACTACCGAAACACCACTGCACTACCCTAAACACTAAATCTACCCTCAGCACCACCCCTACACTACCCAAACACCACTGCACTACCCTAAACCTTTAATCTACCACCAGCACGACCCCCTACACTACCGAAACATCACTGCACTACCCTAAACACTAAATCTACCCTCAGCACCACCCCTACACTACCCAAACACCACTGCACTACCCTAAACCCTAAAACACTACCCCTAGCACGACCCCCTACACTACACCAACACCACTGCACTACGCTAAACCCTAAAACACTACCCCAGCACGACCCTCTACACTACCCACACACCACTGCACTACCCTAAAACCTAAAACACTACCCCCAGCACGACCCCCTACATTACCCAAAAACTACTGCACTACCCTAAACCCTAAAACACTACCCCCAGCACGACCTACTACACTACACAAACACCACTGTACTACCCTAAACCCTAAATCTGCCAAAAGCACGACCCCCTACACTACACAAACATCACTGCACTGCCCAAAACCCTGAAACACCACCACCAGCAGGACCCTCTACACTGCCCGAACACCACTGCACTGCGTTAAACCCCGAAACACCAGCCCCAGCATGACCCCCTAAACTGCCCGAACACCACTGCACTGCCCTAAACCCTGAAATACCACCCTCTTGCACAACCCCCTACACTGCCCGAACACCACTGCAGTGCCCTAAACCCTGAAGCACCACCCCCCTGCACGACCCCCTACACTGCCCAAATGCAACTGTACTGCCCTAAACCCTGAAACATCACCCCCTGCACGACCCCCTACACTGCCCGAATGCCACTGCACTGCCCTAATCCCTGAAACACCACCCCCTTGCACGACCCCCTACACTGCCCGAACGCCACTGCTCTGCCCTAAAGCCTGAAACACCACCCCCAGCACAACCCCTTACACTGCCTGAACACCACTGCTCTGCCCTAAAACCTAAAACGCCACCCCAGCACAACCCACTACACTACCCAAACACCACTGTACTACCCTAAACCCTAAAACACTACCCCCAGCATACCCCCTACACTACACAAACACGACTGCACTACCCTAAACCCTAAAACACTACCCCCAGCATGAACCCTTACACTTCACAAACACCACTGTACTACCCTAAACCCTAAATCTACCCCAAGCACGACCCCCTACACTACACAAACATCACTGCACTACCCAAAACCCTGAAACACTAGCCCCAGCACGACCCCCTACACTGCCTGAACACCACTGCACTGCCCTAAACCCTGAACCACCACCCCCAGCACGACTCCTCACACTGCCCGAACACCCCTGCACTGCCCTAAACCCCGAAACACCAGCCCCAGCAAGATCCCCTACACTACCCAAACGCCACTGTACTGCCCTAAACCCTAAAACACTACCCCCAGCACGACCCCCTACACTTCACAAACACCACTGTACTACCCTAAACCCTAAATCTACCCCAAGGACGACCCCCTACACTGCACAAACATCACTCTACTACCCTAAACCCTAAATCTACCCCAAGCACGACCCCCTACACTACACAAACATCACTGCATTGCGCAAAACCCTGAAACACTAGCCCCAGCATGACCCCCTACACTGCCCGAACACCAATGCACTGCCCTAAACCCCGAAACACCAACCCCAGCACGACCCCTATACCGCCTGAACACCAATGCACCGCCCTAAACCCCAAAACACCACCCCCAGCACGACCCCCTAGACTGCCCGAACACTACTGCACTGCCCAAAACCCTGAAACACTAGCCCCAGCACGACCCCTACACTGCCTGAACACCACTGCACTGCCCTAAACCCTGAAACACCAACCCCAGAATGACCCCCTACACTGCCCGAACAACACTGCACTGCCCTAAACCCTAAATCACTAACCCCACCACGACCCCCTACACTGCCTGAACACCACTACACTGCCTTAAACCCTGAAACACAACCCCCTGCACTACCCCTACACTGCCCGAACGCCACTGCACTGCCCTAAACCCTGACACACCACACCCTGAACGACCCCCTATACTTCCCGAACGCCACTGCGCTGCCCTAATCCCAGAAACACCACCCCGCACGACCCCCTACATTGCTCGAATGCCACTGCACTGCCCTAAACCCTGAAACACCACCCCAAGCATGACCCAATACACTGCCCGAACACCACTACCCTAAACCCTAAATCTACCACCAGCACGGCCCCCTACACTACCCAAACACCACTGCACTACCCTAAACACTAAATCTACCCTCAGCACGACCCCCTACACTACCCAAACACTACTGCACTACCCTAAACCCTAAAACACTACCCCCAGCACGACCCCCTACACTACACCAACACCACTGCACTACGCTAAACCCTAAAACACTACCCCAGCATGACCCCCTACACTACCCACATGCCACTGCACAACCCTAAACCCTAAAACACTACCCCAAGCACGACCTCCTACATTACACAAACACTACTGCACTACCCTAAACCCTAAAACACTACCCCCAGCATGCCCCCTACACTCCACAAACACCACTGCACTAACCTAAACCCTAAAACACTACCCCAGCACGACCCCCTACACTACACAAACACCACTGTACTACCCTAAACACTAAATCTACCCTCAGCACGACCCCCTACACTACCCAAACACTACTGCACTACCCTAAACCCTAAAACACTACCCCCAGCACGACCCCCTACACTACACCAACACCACTGCACTACGCTAAACCCTAAAACACTACCCCAGCATGACCCCCTACACTACCCACAAACCACTGCACAACCCTAAACCCTAAAACACTACCCCAAGCACGACCTCCTACATTACACAAACACTACTGCACTACCCTAAACCCTAAAACACTACCCCAGCATGCCCCCTACACTCCACAAACACCACTGCAATAACCTAAACACTACCCCAGCACGACCCTCTGCACTACACAATCACCACTGTACTACCCTAAACCCTAAATCTGCCAAAAGCACGACCCCCTACACTACACAAACATCACTGCACTGCCCAAAATCCATAAACACCACCACCAGCAGGACCCTCAACACTGCCCGAACACCACTGCACTGCGTTAAACCCCGAAACACCAGCCCCAGTACGACCCCCTAAACTGCCCGAACACCACTGCACTGCCCTAAACACTGAAATACCACCCCCAGCATGACCCCCTACACTGCCCGAACACCACTGCACTGCCCTAAACCCTGAAACACCACCCCCTGCACAACCTCCTATACTGCCCGAACACCAATGCAGTGCCCTAAACCCTGAAGCACCACCCGCCTGCACGACCCCCTACACTGCCCAAACACCACTGCACTGCCCAAAACCCTGAAACACCACCACCTGC
Organism: Triturus cristatus; assembly: GCF_964204655.1. NCBI lineage: Eukaryota > Metazoa > Chordata > Amphibia > Caudata > Salamandridae > Triturus > Triturus cristatus. Next base: position 478,546,272 of record NC_140579.1, on the reverse strand, counting down.
ACGACACCCTACACTGCCCGAACGCCACTACACTGCCCAAACCCCTGAGACACCATCCCCGCACGACCCCTTACACTACCCAAACACCACTACACTGCCCTAAACCCTAAAACACCACCACCTGCACAACCCCCTACCCTGCCCGAACACCACTGCACTGCCCTAAACCCTGAAATACCACCTTCCTGCACGACCCGCTACACTGCCCGAACACCAATGCAGTGCCCTAAACCCTGAAGCACCACCCGCCTGCACGACCCCCTACACTGTCCAAACACCACTGCACTGCCCTAAACCCTGAAACACCACCCCCTGAACAACCCCCTACACTGCCCGAATGCCACTGCACTGCATTGCCCTAAACCCCGAAACACCAACCCCAGCACGACCCCCTATACTGCCCGAACACCAATGCACCGCCCTAAACCACAAAACACCACCCCCAGCATGACCCCCTACACTGCCGAACACTACTGCACTGCCTAAAACCCTGAAACACTAGCCCCAGCACGACCCCCTACACTGCCTGAACACCACTGCACTGCCCTAAACCCCAAAACACCAACCCCAGAACGACCCCCTACACTGACTGAACAACACTGCACTGCCCTAAACCCTGAAACACCACCCCCCTGCACGACCCCCTACACTGCCCAAACACCACTGCACTGCCCTAAACCATGAAACACCACTCCCTGCACGACCCCCTATGCTGCCCGAACTCCACTGCGCTGCCCTAAACCCTGAAACACCACCCTCCTGTACGACTCCTACACTGCCCGAACGCCACTGCGCTGCCCTAATCCTAGAAACACCACGCCGCACGACCCCCTACATTGCTCCAATGCCACTGCACTACCCTAAACCCTGAAACACCACCCCAAGCATGACCCCATACACTGCCCGAACACCACTACCCTAAACCCTAAATCTACCACCAGCACGGCCCCCTACACTACCCAAACACCACTGCACTACCCTAAACACTAAATCTATCCTTAGCACGACCCCCTACACTTCCCAAACACCACTGCACTACCCTAAACCCTAAAACACTACCCCCAGCACGACCCCCTACACTACACCAACACCACTGCACTACGCTAAACCCTAAAACACTACCCCAGCATGACCCCCTACACTACCCACACACCACTGCACAACCCTAAACCCTAAAACACTACCCCAAGCACAGCCTCCTACATTACACAAACACTACTGCACTACCCTAAACCCTAAAACACTACCCCCAGCATGCCCGCTACACTCCACAAACACCACTGCACTAACCTAAAGCCTAAAACACTACCCCAGCACGACCCCCTACACTACACAAACACCAATGTACTACCCTAAACCCTAAATCTGCCAAAAGCATGACCCCCTACTCTACACAAACATCACTGCACTGCCCAAAACCCTGAAACACCACCACCAGCAGGACCCTCTACACTGCCCGAACACCACTGCACTGCGTTAAACCCCTAAACACCAGCCCCAGCACGACCCCCTAAACTGCCCGAACACTACTGCACTGCCCTAAACCCCCAAACACCACACCCAGCATGACCTCCTACACTACCCAAACACCACTCCACTAAACTAAACCATAAAACACTACCCCCAGCATGCCCACATATGCTATACAAACACCACTGCACTACCCTAAAGCCTAAAACGCTACCCCCAGCACGACCCCCAACACTTCACAAACACCACTGTACTACCCTAAACCCTAAATCAACCCCAAGCACGACCCCCTACACTGCACAAACATCACTGTACTACCCTAAACCCTAAATATACCCCAAGCACGATCCCGTACACTACACAAACATCACTGCTTTGCCCAAAACCCTGAAACACTAGCCCCAGCACGACCCCCTACACTGCCTGAACACCACTGCACTGCCCTAAACCCTGAAACACCACCCCCAGCACGACACCCTACACTGCCTGAACACCACTGTACTGCCCTAATCCCTGAAACACCAACCCCAGCACCACCCCTATACTGCCCGAACACCAATGCACCGCCCTAAAGCACGAAACACCACCCCCAGCATGACCCCCTACACTGCCCGAACACTACTGCACTGCCCAAAACCCTGAAACACTAGCCCCAGCACGACCCCTTACACTGCCTGAACACCACTGCACTGCCCTAAACCCCGAAACACCAACCCCAGAACGACCCCCTACACTGCCCGAACAACACTGCACTGCCCTAAACCCTGAAACACCACCCCCCTGCACGACCTCTACACTGCCCGAACGCCACTGCACTGCCCTAAACCCTGAAACACCACCCCCCCTATACGACCCCCTACACTGCCCGAACGCCACTGCACTGCCCTAATCCCAGAAACACCACCCCGCACGACCCCCTACATTGCTTGAATGCCACTGCACTGCCCTAAACCCTGAAACACCACCCCAAGCATGACCCCATACACTGCCCGAACACCACTACCCTAAAACCAAAATCTACCACCAGCACGGCCCCCTACACTACCCAAACACCACTTCACTACCCTAAATACTAAATCTACTCTCATCACGACCCCCTACACTACCCAAACACCACTGCACTACCCTAAGCTCTAAAACACTACCCCCAGCACGACCCACTACACTACACCAACACCACTGCACTAAGCTAAACCCTAAAACACTACCCCAGCATGACCCCCTACCCTACCCACAAACCACTGCACAACCCTAAACCCTAAAACACTACCCCAAGCACGACCTCCTACATTACACAAACACTACTGCACTACCCTAAACCCTAAAACACTACCCCAGCATGCCCCCTACACTCCACAAACACCACTGCAATAACCTAAGCCCTAAAACACTACCCCAGCACGACCCTCTACACTACACAAACACCACTGTACTACCCTAAACCCTAAATCTGCCAAAAGCACGACCCCCTACACTACACAAACATCACTGCACTACCCAAAACCCATAAACACCACCACCAGCAGGACCCTCTACACTGCCCAAACACCACTGCACTGCGTTAAACCCTAAAACACTACCCCAGCACGACCCCCTATACTACCCAAACACCAATGCACTACCCTAAAACGCTACCCCAGCACAACCCCCTACACTATCCAAACACAACTGCACTACTCTAAACCCTAAAACACTACCCCGCACGACCCCTACACTACCCAAACACCACTGCACTACCCTAAACCCTAAAACACTGCCCCCTGCATGACCCCCTACACTACCCAAAGACCACTGCACTACCCTAAATCCGAAAACACAACCCCCTACACTACACAAACACCGCTGCACTACCCTAAAACCTAAAACACTACCCCCAGCATGACCCCCTACACTACACAAACACCACTGCACTACCCTAAACCCTAAAACACTACCCCCTACACTCCACAAACACCACTGCACTACCCTAAACCCTAAACCACTACCCCCAGCACGACCCCCTATACTACCCAATCACCACTGCAGTACCCTAAACCCTAAAACACTACCCCCAGCATGAACCCCTACACTACCCAAACACCACTGTACTACCCTAAACCCTAAAACACTCCCCCAGCATGACTTCCTACAGTACCCAAACACAACTTCACTGACCTAAACCCTAAATCTACCTCCAGCACGACCCCCTATACTACCGAAACACCACTGCACTACCCTAAACCTTTAATCTACCACCAGCACGACCCCCTACACTACCGAAACATCACTGCACTACCCTAAACACTAAATCTACCCTCAGCACGACCCCTACACTACCCAAACACCACTGCACTACCCTAAACCCTAAAACACTACCCCTAGCACGACCCCCTACACTACACCAACACCACTGCACTACGCTAAACCCTAAAACACTACCCCAGCACGACCCTCTACACTACCCACACACCACTGCACTACCCTAAAACCTAAAACACTACCCCCAGCACGACACCCTACATTACCCAAAAACTACTGCACTACCCTAAACCCTAAAACACTACCCCCAGCACGACCTACTACACTACACAAACACCACTGTACTACCCTAAACCCTAAATCTGCCAAAAGCACGACCCCCTACACTACACAAACATCACTGCACTGCCCAAAACCCTGAAACACCACCACCAGCAGGACCCTCTACACTGCCCGAACACCACTGCACTGCGTTAAACCCCATAACACCAGCCCCAGCATGACCCCCTAAACTGCCCGAACATCACTGCACTGCCCTAAACCCTGAAATACCACCCCCAGCATTACCCCCTACACTGCCCGAACACCACTGCACTGCTCTAAACCCTGAAACACCACCCCCTGCACGACGCCCTACACTGCCCTACACCCTGAAACACCACCCTCCTGCATGACCCCTACACTGCCCAAACACCACTGCACTGCCCAAAACCCTGAAACACCACCCCCCTGCACGACACCCTACACTGCCCGAACGGCACTACACTGCCCAAACCCCTGAGACACCATCCCCGCATGACCCCTTACACTGCCCGAACACCACTACACTGCCCTAAACCCTAAAACACCACCACCAGCACGACCCCTACCCTGCCCGAACATCCCTGCACTGCCCTAAACCCTGAAACACGACCCCCTGCACGACCCCCTACACTGCACGAATGCCACTGCACTGCCCTAAACCCTGAAACACCACCCCCTTGCATGACCCCCTACACTGCCCGAATGCCACTGCACTGCCCTAAATTCTGAAACAACATCCCACGCATGAGCCCCTACTCTGCCCGAACACAACTGCTCTGCCCTAAAGCCTGAAACACCACCCCAGCACAACCCCCTACACTGCCCGAACACCACTGCTCTGCCCTAAACCCTAAAATGCCACCCCAGCACGACCCACTACACTACCCAAACACCACTGCACTACCCTAAACCCTAAAACACTACCCCCAGCATACCCCCCTACACTACACAAACACCACTGCACTACCCTAAACCCTAAAACACTACCCCCAGCACGACCCCTTACACTTCACAAACACCACTGTACTACCCTAAACCCTAAATCTACCCCAAGCACGACCCCCTACACTACACAAACATCACTGCACTGCCCAAAACCCTGAAACACTAGCCCCAGGACGACTTCCTACACTGCCTGAACACCACTGCAGTGCCCTAAACCCCGAAACACCAGCCCCAGCAAGATCCCCTACACTACCCAAACGCCACTGCACTACCCTAAACCCTAAAACACTAGCCCCAGCATGTCCCCCTACACTACACAAACACCACTGCACTGCCCAAAACCCTGAAACACCACCACCAGCAGGACCCTCTACACTGCCCGAACACCACTGCACTGCGTTAAACCCTGAAACACCAGCCCCAGCACGACCCCCTAAACTGCCCGAACACTACTGCACTGCCCTAAACCCCCAAACACCACACCCAGCACAACCTCCTACTCTACCCAAACGCCACTGCACTACCCTAAACCATAAAACACTACCCCCAGCATGCCCCATATGCTACACAAACACCACTGCACTACCCTAAACCCTAAAACACTACCCCCAGCACGACCCCCTACACTTCACAAACACCACTGTACTACCCTAAACCCTATATCTACCCCAAGCACAACCCCCTACACTGCACAAACATCACTGTACTACCCTAAACCCTAAATACACCCTAAGCACTACCCCCTACACTACACAAACATCACTGCATTGCCCAAAACCCTGAAACACTAGCCCCAGCACGACCCCCTACACTGCCTGAACACCACTGCACTGCCCTAAACCCTGAAACACCACCCCCAGCACGACCCCCTACACTGCCCGAACACCAATGCACTGCCCGAAACCCTGAAACACCAGCCCCAGCACGACCCCCCACACTGCCCGAACACTACTGCACTGCCCTAAACCTCCAAACACCACACCCAGCACAACCTCCTTCACTACCCAAACACCACTGCACTACCCTAAACCATAAAACACTACCTCCAGCATGCCCCCATATGCTACACAAACACCACTGCACTACCCTAAACCCTAAAACACTACCCCCAGCACGACCCCCTGTACTTCACAAACACCACTGTACTACCCTAAACCCTAAATCTACCCCAAGCACGACCCCCTACACTGCACAAACATCACTGTACTACCCTAAACCTACCCCAAGCACTACCCCCTACACTACACAAACATCACTGCATTGCCCAAAACCCAGAAACACTAGCCCCAGCACGACCCCCTACACTGCCTGAACACCACTGCACTGCCCTAAACCCTGAAACTCCACCCCTAGCACGACCCCCTACACTGCCCGAACACCAATGCACTGCCCTAAACCCTGAAACACCAACCCCAGCACGACCCCCTATACTGCCCGAACACCAATGCACCGCCCTAAACCACGAAACACCACCCCCAGCATGACCCCCTACACTGCCCGAACACTACTGCACTGCCCAAAACCCTGAAACACTAGCCCCCTGTACGACCCCCTACACTGCCCAAATGCCACTGCACTGCCCTAATCCCAGAAACACTACCCCAGCACGACCCCCTACACTACCCAAACACCAATGCACAGCCCTAAAACACTACTCCCGCATGACCCCCTTAACTTCACAAACACCAGTGCACTGCCCTAAAGCCTAAAACACTACCCCAGCACGATCCCCTATACTACCCAAACACCACTGCACTGCCCTAAACCCTAAAACACTACCCCAGCACGACCCCCTATAGTACCCAAACACCAATGCACTACCCTAAAACGCTACCCCAGCACAACCCCCTACACTATCCAAACACAACTGCACTACTCTATATCCTAAAACACTACCCCGCACGACCCCTACACTACCCAAACACCACTGCACTACCCTAAACCCTAAAACACTGCCCCCTGCATGACCCCCTACACTACCCAAAGACCACTGCACTACCCTAAATCCTAAAACACAACCCCCTACACTACACAAACACCGCTGCACTACCCTAAAACCTAAAACACTACCCCCAGCATGACCCCCTACACTACACAAACACCACTGCACTACCCTAAACCCTAAAACACTACCCCCTACACTCCACAAACACCACTGCACTACCCTAAACCCTAAACCACTACCCCCAGCACGACCCCCTATACTACTCAATCACCACTGCACTACCCTAAACCCTAAAACACTACCCCCAGCATGAACCCCTACACTACCCAAACACCACTGTACTACCCTAAACCCTAAAACACTCCCCCAGCATGACTCCCTACAGTACGCAAACACAACTTCACTAACCTAAACCCTAAATCTACCTCCAGCACGACCCCCTATACTACCGAAACACCACTGCACCACCCTAAACCTTTAATCTACCACCAGCATGACCCCCTACACTACCGAAACACCACTGCACTACCCTAAATACTAAATCTACCCTCAGCACGACCCCTACACTACCCAAACACCACTGCACTACCCTAAACCCTAAAACACTACCCCTAGCACGACCCCCTACACTACACCAACACCACTGCACTACGCTAAACCCTAAAACACTACCCCAGCACAACCCTCTACACTACCCACACACCACTGCACTACCCTAAAACCTAAAACACTACCCCATCACGACCCCCTACATTACCCAAAAACTACTGCACTACCCTAAACCCTAAAACACTACCCCCAGCATGCCCCCCTACACTACACAAACACCACTGCACTGCCCTAAACCCTAAAACACTACCCCCAGCACGACCTACTACACTACACAAACACCACTGTACTACCCTAAACCCTAAATCTGCCAAAAGCACGACCCCTACACTACACAAACATCACTGCACTGCCCAAAACCCTGAAACACCACCACCAGCAGGACCCTCTACACTGCCCGAACACCACTGCACTGCGTTAAACCCCGAAACAACAGCCCCAGCACGACCCCCTAAACTGACCGAACAACACTGCACTGCCCTAAACCCCCAAACACCACTCCCAGCACGACTCCCTACACTGCCCGAACACCAATGCACTGCCCGAAACCCCGAAACACCACCCCAGCACGATCCCCTACACTGCCCGAACACTACTGCACTGCCCTAAAACCTGAAACACCACCCCAGCACGACCCCCTACACTGCCTGAACACCACTGCACTTCCCTAAACCCTGAAACACCACCCCCCTTCATGACCCCCTACACTGCCCGAACGCCACTGCACTGCCATAAACCCTGAAACACCACCCCCTGCACAACCTCCTACACTGCCCGACCGTCACTGCACTGCCCTAATCCCTGAAACACCACCCCCAGCACGACCCCCTACACTGCCCGAACGCCACTGCACTGACCTAAACCCTGAAACAACAACACCCCCTGCACGACCCCCTACACTGCCCGAACACCACTACACTGCCCTAAACCCTGAAACACAACTCCACTGCACGACCCCTACACTGCCCAAACACCTCTGCACTGCCCTAAACCCTGAAACACTACCCCCCTGCACGACCTCCTACACTGCCCGAACACCACTCCACTGCTCTAAACCCTAAAACACCACCACCAGCACGATCCCCCTACCCTGCCCGAACACCACTGCACTGCCCTAAACCCTGAAACACCACCCCCCTTCACAACCCTCTACACTTCCCGAACACCACTGCACTGCCCTAAACCCTGAAACACCACCCCCTGCACGACCCCCTACACTACCCAAACGCCACTGCACTGCCCTAAACCCTGAAACACCACCCCCTGCAAAACCCCCTACACTGCCCGAATGACACTGCACTGCCCTAAACCCTGAAACACCATCCCACGCACGACCCCCTACTCTGCCCGAACACAACTGCTCTGCCCTAAACCCTGAAACACCACCCCCAGCACGATCCCCTACACTACCCGACCACCACTGCTCTCCCCTAAACCCTAAAACACCATCCCCAACACGACCCCCTACACTACACCAAAACCACTGCACTATGCAAAACCCTAAAACACTACCCCAGCACGACCCCCTACACTACCCAAACACCACTGCACAGCCCTAAACCCTAAAACACTACACCCAGCACGACCCCCTACACTACCCAACCATTACTGCACTACCCTAAACCCTAAAACACTACCCCCAGCATGCCCCCTACACTACACAAACACCACTGCACTACCCTAAACCCTAAAACACTACCCCCAGCACGACCCCCTGAACTTCCCAAACACCACTGTACAACCCTAAACCCTAAATCTACCCCAAGCATGACCCCCTACACTACACAAACATCACTGCACTGCCCACATCCCCTGAAACACTAGCCCCAGCACGACCCTAACACTGCCTGAACATCACTGCACTGCCCTAAACCCTGAAACACCACCCCTAGTACAACCCCCTACACTGCCCGACCATCACTGCACTGCACTGAACCCTGAAATACCACCCCCAGCATGACCCCCTACACTGCTGAACGCCACTGCACTGTCCTAAACCCTGAAACACCACCCTCCTGCATGACCCGCTACACTGCCCGAACACCACTACACTGACCTAAATCCTGAAACACAACCCCCCTGCACGACACCTACACTGCCCGAACGCCACTGCACTGCCCTAAATCCTGAAACACCACCCCCCTGTACGACCCCCTACACTGCCTGAACGCCACTGCACTGCCCTAATCCCAGAAACACCACCCCTGCATGACCCCCTACATTGCTCGAATGCCACTGCACTGCCCTAAACCTTGAAACACCACCCCAAGCATGACCCAATACACTCCCCAAACACCACTACCCTAAACCCTAAATCTACCACCAGCACGGCCCCTACACTACCCAAACACCACTGCACTACCCTAAAAACTAAATCTACCCTCAGCACGACCCCCTATACTACCCAAACACCACTGCACTACCCTAAACCCTAAAACACTACCCCCAGCACGACCCCCTGCACTACACCAACACCACTGCACTACGCTAAACCCTAAAACACTACCCCAGCATGACCCCCTACACCACCCACACACCACTGCACAACCCTAAACCCTAAAACACTACCCCAAGTATGACCTCCTACATTACACAAACACTACTGCACTACCCTAAACCCTAAAACACTACCCCCAGCATGCCCCCTACATTCCACAAACACCACTGCACTAACCTAAACCCTAAAACACTACCCCAGCACGACCCCCTACACTAAACAAACACCACTGTACTACCCTAAACCCTAAATCTGCCAAAAGCACGACCCCCTACACTACACAAACTTCACTGCACTGCCCAAAACCCTGAAACACCACCACCAGCAGGACCCCCTACACCACCCACACACCACTGCACAACCCTAAACCCTAAAACACTACCCCAAGCATGACCTCCTACATTACACAAACACTACTGCACTACCCTAAACCCTAAAACACTACCCCCAGCATGCCCCCTACATTCCACAAACACCACTGCACTAACCTAAACCCTAAAACACTACCCCAGCACGACCGCCTACACTACACAAACACCACTGTACTACCCTAAACCCTAAATCTACCCCAAGCATGACCCCCTACACTACACAAACATCACTGCACTGCCCACATCCCCTGAAACACTAGCCCCAGCACGACCCTAACACTGCCTGAACATCACTGCACTGCCCTAAACCCTGAAACACCACCCCTAGTACAACCCCCTACACTGCCCGACCATCACTGCACTGCACTGAACCCTGAAATACCACCCCCAGCATGACCCCCTACACTGCTGAACGCCACTGCACTTTCCTAAACCCTGAAACACCACCCTCCTGCATGACCCGCTACACTGCCCGAACACCACTACACTGACCTAAATCCTGAAACACAACCCCCCTGTACGACACCTACACTGCCCGAACGCCACTGCACTGCCCTAAATCCTGAAACACCACCCCCTGTACGACCCCCTACACTGCCTGAACGCCACTGCACTGCCCTAATCCCAGAAACACCACCCCTGCATGACCCCCTACATTGCTCGAATGCCACTGCACTGCCCTAAACCTTGAAACACCACCCCAAGCATGACCCAATACACTGCCCAAACACCACTACCCTAAACCCTAAATCTACCACCAGCACGGCCCCTACACTACCCAAACACCACTGCACTACCCTAAAAACTAAATCTACCCTCAGCTCGACCCCCTATACTACCCAAACACCACTGCACTACGCTAAACCCTAAAACACTACCCCAGCATGACCCCCTACACCACCCACACACCACTGAACAACCCTAAACCCTAAAACACTACCCCAAGCATGACCTCCTACATTACACAAACACTACTGCACTACCCTAAACCCTAAAACACTACCCCCAGCATGCCCCCTACATTCCACAAACACCACTGCACTAACCTAAACCCTAAAACACTACCCCAGCACGACCCCCTACACTACACAAACACCACTGTACTACCCTAAACCCTAAATCTGCCAAAAGCACGACCCCCTACACTACACAAACTTCACTGCACTGCCCAAAACCCTGAAACACCACCACCAGCAGGACCCCCTACACCACCCACACACCACTGCACAACCCTAAACCCTAAAACACTACCCCAAGCATGACCTCCTACATTACACAAACACTACTGCACTACCCTAAACCCTAAAACACTACCCCCAGCATGCCCCCTACATTCCACAAACACCACTGCACTAACCTAAACCCTAAAACACTACCCCAGCACGACCCCCTACACTACACAAACACCACTGTACTACCCTAAACCCTAAATCTACCCCAAGCATGACCCCCTACACTACATAAACATCACTGCACTGCCCACATCCCCTGAAACACTAGCCCCAGCACGACCCTAACACTGCCTGAACATCACTGCACTGCCCTAAACCCTGAAACACCACCCCTAGTACAACCCCCTACACTGCCCGACCATCACTGCACTGCACTGAACCCTGAAATACCACCCCCAGCATGACCCCCTACACTGCTGAACGCCACTGCACTTTCCTAAACCCTGAAACACCACCCTCCTGCATGACCCGCTACACTGCCCGAACACCACTACACTGACCTAAATCCTGAAACACAACCCCCCTGCACGACACCTACACTGCCCGAACGCCACTGCACTGCCCTAAATCCTGAAACACCACCCCCCTGTACGACCCCCTACACTGCCTGAACGCCACTGCACTGCCCTAATCCCAGAAACACCACCCCTGCATGACCCCCTACATTGCTCGAATGCCACTGCACTGCCCTAAACCTTGAAACACCACCCCAAGCATGACCCAATACACTGCCCAAACACCACTACCCTAAACCCTAAATCTACCACCAGCACGGCCCCTACACTACCCAAACACCACTGCACTACCCTAAAAACTAAATCTACCCTCAGCTCGACCCCCTATACTACCCAAACACCACTGCACTACGCTAAACCCTAAAACACTACCCCAGCATGACCCCCTACACCACCCACACACCACTGAACAACCCTAAACCCTAAAACACTACCCCAAGCATGACCTCCTACATTACACAAACACTACTGCACTACCCTAAACCCTAAAACACTACCCCCAGCATGCCCCCTACATTCCACAAACACCACTGCACTAACCTAAACCCTAAAACACTACCCCAGCACGACCCCCTACACTACACAAACACCACTGTGCTACCCTAAACCCTAAATCTGCCAAAAGCACGACCCCCTACACTACACAAACATCACTGCACTGCTCAAAACCCTGAAACACCACCACCAGCAGGACCCTCTACACTGCCCGAACACCACTGCACTGCATTAAACCCCGAAACACCAGCCCCAACACGACCCCCTAAACTGCCCGAACACTACTGCACTGCCCTAAACCCCCAAACACCACACCCAGCACGACCTCCTACACTACCCAAACACCACTGCACTACCCTAAACCATAAAACACTAACCCAGCATGCCCCCATATGCTACACAAACACCACTGCACTACCCTAAACCCTAAAACACTACCCCCAGCACGACCCCCTACACTTCACAAACACCACTGTACTACCCTATACCCTAAATCTACCCCAAGCACGACCCCCTACACTGTACAAACATCACTGTACTACCCTAAACCCTAAATCTACCTCAAGCACGATCCCGTACACTACACAAACATCACTGCATTGCCCAAAACCCTGAAACACTAGCCCCAGCACGACCCCCTACACTGCCTGAACACCACTGCACTGCCCTAAACCCTGAAACTCCACCCCCAGCACGACCCCATACACTGCCCGAACACCAATGCACTGCCCTAAACCCCGAAACACCAACCCCAGCACGACCCCCTATACTGCCTGAACACCATTGCACCGCCCTAAACCACGAAACACCACCCCCAGCACGACCCCCTACACTGCCCGAACACTACTGCACTGCCCAAAACCCTGAAACACTAGCCCCAGCACGACCCTCTACACTGCCTGAACACCACTGCACTGCACTGCCCTAAACCCCGAAACACCAACCCCAGAACGACCCCCTACACTGCCCGAACAACACTGCACTGCCCTAAACCCTGAAACACTAACCCCACCACGACCCCCTACACTGCCTGAACACCACTGCACTGCCCTAAACCCTGAAACACAACCCCCCTGCACGACCCCCTACACTGCCCGAACGCCACTGCACTGCCCTAAATCCTGAAACACCCCCCCCTGTACGACCCCCTACACTGCCCGAACACCACTGCACTGCCCTAATCCCAGAAACACCACCCCGCACAACCCCCTTCATTGCTCGAATGCCACTGCACTGCCCTAAACCCTGAAACACCACCCCAAGCATGACCCCATACACTGCCCCGAACACCACTACCCTAAACCCTAAATCTACCACCAGCACGGCCCCCTACACTACCCAAACACCATTGCACTACCCTAAACACTAAATCTACCCTCAACACGACCCCCTACACTACCCAAACACCAATGCACTACCCTAAACCCTAAAACACTACCCCAGCACGACCCCCTACACTACACAAACACCACTGTACTACCCTAAATCCTAGATCTGCCAAAAGCACGACCCCTTACACTACACATACATCACTGCACTGCCCGAAACCCAGAAACACCACTGTTGTAATCTCTCTCCTTTTTCCCCTGCTACCTTCCCTGACGTGTTTTCCAGTTCCTTTTCCTAGTGGTAGCTTCCTTTCCTCCCCCGCATTTCCTCCCTCTTGGGACGGTCCTTGAGAGTTCACCTTGGAATGTTCAACAGGCTGTCAGTAGCGGAGAGTGGATGACAGAATAAAGACGCTTGAACTTTACCCGCTTCAGAGTGTCTTCATTTCAACACTGGCGACGAATTGGCGAGGGGGGCCATTTCTGTCATCTCCCCTTTCAGTGCTCTCTCCTTCCTGCATTTCGGATTTACTATTCCTCGGTTCAGTGCCTGTGAGGACGCAGAGTTGGGGCTTTCAAAAGTTCCTTGACTGCTGGCGAAGGAGGCCATACATGTCAATTCCCCTTTCAGTGCTTCTTTCTTTCTGCATTTCGGATTACTATTCCTCGGTTCAGTGCCTGTGAGGACGCAGAGTTGGGGCTTTCCAAAGTTCCTTGACTGCTGGCGAAGGGGGCCATACATGTCAATTCCCCTTTCAGTGCTTCTTTCTGTCTGCAGTTCGGTTTGAATATTCTTCGAGTCAGTGCCTGGAGGACGCAGAGTGGGGGCTTTCAGGAGTCTTTGACGAAGGCAACAGTCTCCTGAGGTTATGCCTAGACCACCGTGGATTCTACTCGCTCCGTTGTGAGGTGCTGTCTTTGTGCCGCTCTCTCTCAGAAGTTGGCGGGAGGAAGTGGTGGTCCTGCGCACAATTTTCAGAAGAGGCGGTATCCACAAGATGGTAATTTCTACTAACAAGAAACAGACATGTTGTACACTAAACTACAAAGATGACTACAAGGATGATACAACTACTACAAAGTAAAGAAGACATCAAGAAAGATGAAGCACTTCGCCTTTCAGCCCCACCAATGGCCTCACCATATGGCCAGCCCTAAGACAGGCGAGTTGTGCTCATCTATACTTCAGATTTTGGACTTTGGCTTTACCACCACAGCCTGCTGCACTGCTATGCATTTTCTGCTACTCACACACTGCTCATCTCTTCATCTTGATTTTCAACACCAGTAGTTTGTGGCTGCTGAACGTATTGGCTTCCTTTTGCATTTGGCTGTGTGATCTTGAGCACTTCCCGCCTATGCTGTGTGACCCTGTGCACATTCCTTTGAGAGGGTGTTGCCGTGTGTGTTCACGTCGGAGTGCTGTGAGGGCTACTTCTACAATTCATACTGTCTAGAATTCACCCCATACATCGCGTTGGCTTCAACTTTCACCTGCAATGTTCGTGTGCTTGGGAGACGCTACTCTGCTGTACACTCTGAGAGACGGGTGTATTTCACTCTTTAGACATTGTTCATGACTTTTACTACTAAAGTCTGCCTTCAACTGTCTATGAGGGTGTTCAAAGGGTGTTCATGAGGTTCTCTTATTCTTCACTTTCTCTGAAGAAAATGTATCGTGTGTCCTTGTCATCGTGACCACCTTCAATCTGCTGAACAACCTGGAAAAATCCTCACACTAGCTACGACACCTACAAATTGATTTGGGTTATTTCACTTCTTTCCTCATGCTTTTGCTCTACACATCGGCATCACGCTGTCTTATAATTGTGTATGTCACTGTTGGCATTGTGGTGACTGGCAATTTTCCATGAGTCAATCAGGTCTGTGGTGTTTATTTTGTGCCTACGTATCTGTCTGCATCGACTGGGGCACGGGTCATTACACATTTATTGCATCGTGATGTTTCCAGTTCACATTACGTTGTATGACGCTGGCTGTTGAAATATTTTGCTGTGGTGAGGTTATTTTCCCTCTTCATTTTGTTATGCTAAGCTGTCATGCGTCTGTTTTACCGTGAAAACATTGGTTGCCTGTTCAGAGGCAGTTTAACTGTCAAACAATGTTCGTTATCTTGTGCGTACAGCGTTTACCTCATCCCCGAAGCAGCTCATTTCTGCTAGAGTTCCCTTTGTGACGTCAGGTTTGGAACTCTGCCTTTGCTGCTTCTTCACGTCTGCCTGCCTCAACGCGCTGTGAGCCTTCCTGCAGTGCGTCCTGTACGTGCTGCCATGTTTTCTTCAAGGAATCTTTGGTGCTATTTTACGGAGCTAAAGTCAAATTACGCCTATCCATCGTGCTTCACGGACTATGTCAGCCTGCCATCCAGTAAACGCTCTTCTCAGCGTCCCATCGTGTATACTCATTTTCTACATGTATCCTGTGTCTTATCGTTGCTGCTTCTCAACCAGTAATAAAGTGAGTCTTTTGGGGCTTTGAGGTGTTTGACACTTCTCTGTGCTGTCAGTGTACGATGTTCAACTCAACATCTGGTTTTCTCAGTCAGTGTTTTCAAGGATTGCCAATTTGTTCATCTCTCCAATTCTGGTTGAGTCATTCAACTAAGGTGGGGGTCACAGTACTACGGGGACACGCACTCCTTGAACTTTATTTCTGACACAGGTCAACGAGGACGTTTGCACAATTTTATGGGACATTTTGAAAAGTGATTGAATGTTTTTTTCACATATGTTCTTCTACAATTTACGTTCACAAACATGGGACGTTTCTGGTCCATGCAACTTTTGCTCACTTTACATTATTGCTTCAGTTTGCATTCAGGTACTGTGGGTACGTACATGCCATTGGCATTCATGGTCCCAGCTACATGTTTACATATGTCTATAGATTTTTCCCTACATAGGGGTGGGGGTGGGTTTTGCCCCATTTGCCCACATACATTTGGGATGGTTCAATTTGCATGTTCACATTATTTTTACCCTATACAGGGTTGGGAATGGTTCCGGCCCATTTGGCCGTATACCTTTACCTGGGAATGGGTTCTCCCCCATTTCCCTACATATTTTGCCTACATAGGTAATTTTCGGTTGTTACCCTTACACAGGGAACCGGGGCATGGGTCACAGTCCCATCTTACATTTACATAGTACCCTTACACAGGGCACAATTTTATGGGTCTTTTACCCATTTACATTTACTCAGTCTCCCTAAATAGGGTGTCTTATGGGTTCCTTTCCCATTCAAAGTGCTCCTCACACTCTCTCATAGGAGTAGAGGACGGTCAAGGGTTTTAGTTCCAGTGACTGAATTTGTCTTTTTACATTCTGTAATTTTGCTGTTTTGTAGAACGCAATGTTACTCTTACATCGTATTGTTATTGTTTATTGAAAATGGGGGGGGGGGGGGAAGTAATAGTTATACTGTATGTATCTACTTTGCCTCTTCTCCATTTCTTATCTGTCCAGTTTTCCTGGTAGTGTCTTTCTTTTTGCCACCTTGGTAGCACTCTTTCATGGTGGTTCTATTCAGGTTTCTTAAGGGTGCTTATTTACACTTTATATGCTTTCCCCTACACAGGGAGGGCAATGGGTTTGGCCACCTCCCTTGCACACTCTGGACATTTTGGGGTTCACCGTACGCATGTGGACTTTTGGTACACACCTCCATGTGTTTTTGCTTGTTTCACGTGTGTACCACAGTACACCTTATTATACCTTACATAGGGAGGGGATGGGTTCATGCCCCTTTTTGCCTACACATTATTGCCGTCATAGGTAAAGCACGGTTGGAACCCCCAAAATAGGGCATGGGTTAAGGGTACGCTCCCATCCACTATTACCTTGATACCCCATACTGGGCACATATTTATGAGCTTTAACCATGTACATTTACTTGGGCTTCCTCTTAGGGCATCTTATGGGTTAGAGTCCCATTCAAAGTGTTCCTCACCTCGTCATAGGAGTTGTGGAGGGTCAGGTGTTCGAGTCCACATGACTGATGTTCTTTTCTTACAGGTTGCAAGTTGGATTTTGTAGAACGCATGTCAATCTCACTGCATTGGGACTGTTCATTGAAAATGGGGGAAGCATTAGTTTACTGTTTGTACATCTTTTCCTTTTCTCCGCTTCCTCCTTGTTCAGTTTTCCTTGCGTTGTTATACCTTGTTTTCATCCGTTAGGTCGTAAGTTACTCTGCTTGATTTCGTCCTGTGTCTCCAGCCTTACCTCGTTCGCTCTTTCCTTCCTTTCTTTCTCTGTCATGAGGTGATTTGTTATTCCCTTCTCCTTGTGTTGTCTGCAGGTAGGCTGGTGTACATTTTGCGTGTTGTCTTGTTCGCCTTCCAGACCCCGGGGGTTTCCATGTTACTTATATATACAAGCCTTGTTACCTCTCAGGTTCACGTTACCTGCGCAACTCGTCCTTTTCCCCTGGTTTCCTTTCCCTACGAAGGGAGATGTGTTGTAATCTCTCTCCTTTTTCCCCTGCTACCTTCCCTGACGTGTTTTCCAGTTCCTTTTCCTAGTGGTAGCTTCCTTTCCTCCCCCGCATTTCCTCCCTCTTGGGACGGTCCTTGAGAGTTCACCTTGGAATGTTCAACAGGCTGTCAGTAGCGGAGAGTGGATGACAGAATAAAGACGCTTGAACTTTACCCGCTTCAGAGTGTCTTCATTTCAACAACCACCACCAGCAGGACCCTCTCCACTGCCCGAACACCACTGCACTGCATTTAACCCCGAAACACGAGCCCCAGCACGACCCCCTAAACTGCCCGAACACCACTGCACTGCCCTAAACCCTGAAATACCACCCCCAGCATGACCCCCTACACTGCCCGAACACCACTGCACTGCCCTAAACCCTGAAACACCCCAACTGCACGACCCCCTACGCTGCTCTAAACCCTGAAACACCACCCTCCTGCATGACCCCTACACTGCCCAAACACAACTGCACTGCCCAAAACCCTGAAACACCACCCCCCTGCACGACACCCTACACTGCCCGAACGCCATTACACTGCCCAAACCCCTGAGACACCATCCCCGCATGACCCCTTACACTGCCCGAACACCACTACACTGCCCTAAACCCTAAAACACCACCACCAGCACGACCCCCTACCCTGCCCGGACACCACTGCACTGCCCTAAACCCTGAAATACCACCCTGCTGCACGACCCCCTACACTGCCCGAACACCACTGCAGTGCCCTAAACCCTGAAGCACCACCCCCCTGCACGACCCCCTACACTACACAAACATCACTGCACTGCCCAAAACCCTGAAACACTAGCCCCAGTACGACCTCCTACACTGCCTGAACACCACTGCACTGCCCTAAACCCTGAAACACCAACCCCAGCACGACCCCCTACACTGCCCGAACACCACTGTACTGCCCTAAACCCCGAAACACCAACCCCAGCAAGATCCCCTACACTACCCAAACGCCACTGCACAACCCTAAACCCTAAAACACTACCCCCAGCATGTCCCCCTACACTACACAAATACCACTGCACTAACCTAAACCCTAAAACACTACCCCCATCACGACCTCCTACACTTCACAAAGACCACTGTACTACCCTAAACCCTAAATCTACCCCAAGCACGACCCCTACACTACACCAAACCACTGCACTACGCTAAACCCTAAAACTGTACCCCAGCACGACCCCCTATACAGCCCAAACACCACTCCACAACCTTAGACCCTAAAACACCACACCCAGCAAAACCTCCTACACTACCCAAACACCACTGCACTACCCTAAACCATGAAACACTACCCCCAGCATGCCCCAATATGCTACACAAACACCACTGCACTACCCTAAACCCTAAAACACTACCCCAGCACGACCCCCTACACTTCACAAACACCAATGTACTACCCTAAACCCTAAATCTACCCCAAGCACGACCCCTACACTGCACAAACATCACTGTACTGCCCTAAACCCTAAATCTACCCCAAGCACGACCCCCTACACTACACAAACATCACTGCAATGCCCAAAACCCTGAAACACTAGCCCCAGCACGACCCCCTACACTACCTGAACACCACTGCACTGTCCTAAACCCTGAAACACCACCCCCAGCACGACCCCCTACACTGCCCGAACACCAATGCACTGCCCTAAACCCCGAAACACCAACCCCAGCACGACCCCCTATACTACCCGAACACCAATGCACCGCCCTAAACCCCGAAACACCACCCCCAGCATGACCCCCTACACTGCCCGAACACTACTGCACTGCCCAAAGCCCTGAAGCACTAGCCCCAGCACGACCCCCTACTCTGCCTGAACACCACTGCACTGCCCTAAACCCCGAAACATCAACCCCAGAACGACCCCCTACAATGCCCGAACAACACTGCACTGCCCTAAACCCTAAAACACTAACCCCACCACGACCCCTACACTGCCTGAACACCACTGCACTGCCCTAAACCCTGAAACACAACTCCCCTGCACGACTCCCTACACTTCCCGAACGCCACTGCACTGCCCTAAACCCTGAAACACCACCCCCCTGTACAACCCCCTACACTGCCCGAACGCCACTGCACTGCCCTAATCCCAGAAACACCACCCCGCACGACCCCCTACATTGCCCGAACAACACTGCACTGCCCTAAACCCTAAAACACTAACCCCACCACGACCCCTACACTGCCTGTTCACCACTGCACTGCCCTAAACCCTGAAACACAACTCCCCTGCACGACTCCCTACACTGCCCGAACGCCACTGCACTGCCCTAAACCCTGAAACACCACCCCCCTGTACGACCCCCTACACTGCCCGAATGCCACTGCACTGCCCTAATCCCAGAAACACCACCCCGCATGACCCCCTACATTGCTCGAATGCCACTGCACTGCCCTAAACCCTGAAACACCACCCCAAGCATGACCCCATACACTGCCCGAACACCACTACCTAAACCCTAAATCTACCACCAGCACAGCCCCCTACACTACCCAAACACCACTACACTACCCTAAACACTAAATCTATCCTCAGCACGACCCCCTACACTACCCAAACACCACTGCACTACCCTAAACCCTAAAACACTACCCCCAGCACGACCCCCTACACTACACCAACACCACTGCACTACGCTAAACCCTAAAACACTACCCCAGCATGACCCCCTACACTACCCACAAACCACTGCACAACCCTAAACCCTAAACACTACCCCAAGCACGACCTCCTACATTACACAAACACTACTGCACTACCCTAAACCCTAAAACACTACCCCCAGCATGTCCCATACACTCCACAAACACAACTGCACTAACCTAAACCCTAAAACACTACCCCAGCACGACCCCCTACACTACACAAACACCACTGTACTACCCTAAACCCTAAATCTGCCAAAAGCACGACCCCCTACACTACACAAACATCACTGCACTTCCCAAAACCCTGAAACACCACCACCAGCAGGACCCTCTACACTGCCCGAACACCACTGCACTGCATTAAACCCCGAAACACCAGCCCCAGCACGACCCCCTAAACTGCCCGAACACTACTGCACTGCCCTAAACCCCCAAACACCACACCCAGCACGACCTCCTACACTACCCAAACACCACTGCACTATCCTAAACCATAAAACACTACCCCCAGCAGGCCCCCATATGCTACACAAACACCACTGCACTACCCTAAACCCTAAAACACTACCCCCAGCACGACCCCCTACACTTCACAAACACCACTGTACTACCCTATACCCTAAATCTTCCCCAAGCACGACCCCCTACACTGTACAAACATCACTGTACTACCCTAAACCCTAAATCTACCTCAAGCACGATCCCCTACACTACACAAACATCACTGCATTGCCCAAAACCCTGAAACACTAGCCCCAGCACGACCCCCTACACTGCCTGAACACCACTGCACTGCCCTAAACCCTGAAACACCACCCCCAGCACGACCCCATACACTGCCCGAACACCAATGCACTGCCCTAAACCCCGAAACACCAACCCCAGCACGACCCCCTATACTGCCCGAACACCATTGCATCGCCCTAAACCACGAAACACCACCCCCAGCACGACCCCCTACACTGCCCGAACACTACTGCACTGCCCAAAACCCTGAAACACTAGCCCCAGCACGACCCCCTACACTGCCTGAACACCACTGCACTGCCCTAAACCCCGAAACACCAACCCCAGAACGACCCCCTACACTGCCCGAACAACACTGCACTGCCCTAAACCCTGAAACACTAACCCCCCTACACGACCCCCTACACTGCCCGAACGCCACTGCACTGCCCTAAACCCTGAAACACAACCCCCCTACACGACCCCCTACACTGCCCGAACGCCACTGCACTGCCCTAAACCCTGAAACACCACCCCTCTGTACGACCCCCTACACTGCCCGAACGCCACTGCACTGCCCTAATCCCAGAAACACCACCCCCGCACGACCCCCTACATTGCTCGAATGCCACTGCACTGCCCTAAACCCTGAAATACCACCCCAAGCATGACCCCATACACTGCCCGAACACCACTACCCGAAACCCTAAATCAACCACCAGCACGGCCCCCTACACTACACAAACACCACTGCACTACCCTAAACACTAAATCTACCCTCAGCACGACCCCCTACACTACCCAAACACCACTGCACTACCCTAAACCCTAAAACACTACCCCCAGCATGACTCCCTACACTACACCAACACAACTGCACTACGCTAAACCCTAAAACACTACCCCAGCATGACCCCCTGCACTACCCACAAACCACTGCACAACCCTAAACCCTAAAACACTACCCCATGCACGACCTCCTACATTACACAAACACTACTGCACTACCCTAAACCCTAAAACACTACCCCCAGCATGCTCCCCTACACTCCACAAACACCACTGCACTAACCTAAACCCCGAAACACCAGCCCCAGCACGACCCCCTAAACTGCACGAACACCACTGCACTGCCCTAAACCCTGAAATACCACCCCCAGCATGACCCCCTACACTGCCCAAACACCACTGCACTGCCCTAAACCCTGAAACACCACCCCCTGCACTGCCCTAAACCCAGAAACACCACCCTCCTGCATGACCCCTACACTGCCCAAACACCACAGCACTGCCCAAAACCCTGAAACACCACCCTCCTGCATGACCCCTACACTGCCCAAACACAACAGCACTGCCCAAAACCCTGAAACACCACCCCCCTGCACGACACCCTACACTGCCCGAACACCACTGCACTGCCCTAAACCCCAAAACACCAGCCCCAGCAAGATCCCCTACACTTCCCAAACGCCACTGCACTATCCTAAACCCTAAAACACTACCCGCAGCATGTCCCCCTACACTACACAAACACCACTGCACTACCCTAAACCCTAAAACACTACCCCCAGCACGACCTCCTAACTTCACAAAGACCACTGCACAACCTTAGACCCTAAAACACCACACCCAGCATGACCTCCTACACTACCCAAACACCACTGCACTACCCTAAACCATGAAACACTATCTCCAGCATGCCCCCATATGCTACACAAACACCACTGCACTACCCTAAACCCTAAAACACTACCCCCAGCATGACCCCCTACACTTCACAAACACCAATGTACTACCCTAAACCCTAAATCTATCCCAAGCATGACCCCCTACACTACACAAACATCACTGCATTGCCCAAAACCCTGAAACACTAGCCCCAGCACAACCCCCTACTCTGCCTGAACACCACTGCACTGCCCTAAACCCTGAAACACCACCCTCAGCACGACCCCCTACACTGCCCGAACACCAATGCACTGCCCTAAACCCCGAAACACCAACCCCAGCACGACCCCCTATACTGCCCGAACACCAATGCACCGCCCTAAACCCCGAAACACCACCCCCAGCACAACCCCCTACACTGCCCGAACACTACTGCACTGCCCAAAACCCTGAAACACTAGCCCCTGCACGACCCCCTTCACTGCCTGAACACCCCTGCACTGCCCTAAACCCCGAAACACCAACCCCAGAACGACCCCCTACACTGCCCGAAAAACACTGCACTGCCCTAAACCTTAAAACACTAACCCCACCATGACCCCCTACACTGCCTGAACACCACTGCACTGCCCTGAACCCTGAAACACAACCCCCCTGCACGACCCCCTACACTGCACGAATGCCACTGCACTGCCCTAAACCCTGAAACACCACCCCCCTGTACGACCCCCTACACTGCCCAAACGCCACTGCACTGCCATAATACCAGAAACACCACCCCACACGACCCCCTACATTGCTCGACTGCCACTGCACTGCCCAAACCCTAAAACACCACCCCAAGCATGACCCCATACACTTCCCGAACACCACTAACCCAAACACTAAATCTACCACCAGCACGGCCCCCTACACTACCCAAACACCACTGCACTACCCTAAACACTCAATCTACCCTCAGCACGACCCCCTACACTACCCAAACACCACTGCACTACCCTAAACCCTAAAACACTACCCCCAGCACGACCCCCTACACTACACCAACACCACTGCACTACGCTAATCCCTAAAACACTACCCCAGCATGACCCCGTACACTACCCACACACCACTGCACAACCCTAAACCCTAAAACACTACCCCAAGCACGACCTCCTACATTACACAAACACTACTGCACTACCCTAAACCCTAAAACACTACCCCCAGCATGCCCCCTACACTCCACAAACCCCACTGCACTAACCTAAACCCTAGAACACTACCCCAGCACGCCCCCTACACTACACAATCACCACTGTACTACCCTAAACCCTAAATCTGCCAAAAGCACGACCCCTTACACTACATAAACATCACTGCACTGCCCAAAACCCTGAAACACCACCACCAGCAGGACCCTCTACACTGCCCGAACACCACTGCACTGCGTTAAACCCCGAAACACCAGCCCCAGCACGACCCCCTAAACTGCCCGAACACTACTGCACTGCCCTAAACCCCCAAACACCACACCCAACACGACCTCCTAAACTACCCAAACACCACTGCACTACCCTAAACCATAAAACACTACCCCCAGCATGCCCCCATATGCTACACAAACAACACTGCACTACCCTAAACCCTAAAACACTACCCCCAGCATGACCCCCTACACTTCACAAACACCACTGTACTACCCTAAACCCTAAATCTACCCCAAGCACGACCCCCTACACTGCACAAACATCACTGTACTACCCTAAACCCTAAATCTACCCCAAGCATGACCCCCTACACTACACAAACATCACTGCATTGCCCAAATCCCTGAAACACTAGCCCCAGCACGACCCCCTACACTGCCTGAACACCACTGCACTGCCCTAAACCCTAAAACCCCACCCCAAGCATGACCCCCTACACTGCCGAACACCAATGCAGTGCCCTAAACCCTGAAACACCAACCACAGCACGACCCCCTATACTGCCCGAACACCAATGCACCGCCCTAAACCCCGAAACACCACCCCCAGCACGACCCCCTACACTGCCCGAACACTACTGCACTGCCCAAAACCCTGAAACACTAGCCCCAGCACGACCCCCTACACTGCTTGAACACCACTGCACTGCCCTAAACCCCGAAACACCAACCCCAGAACGACCCCCTACACTGCCTGAACACCACTGCACTGCCCTAAACCCTGAAACACAACTCCCCTGCACGACTCCCTACACTTCCCGAACGCCACTGCACTGCCCTAAACCCTGAAACACCACCCCCCTGTACAACCCCCTACACTGCCCGAACGCCACTGCACTGCCCTAATCCCAGAAACACCACCCCGCACGACCCCCTACATTGCCCGAACAACACTGCACTGCCCTAAACCCTAAAACACTAACCCCACCACGACCCCTACACTGCCTGTTCACCACTGCACTGCCCTAAACCCTGAAACACAACTCCCCTGCACGACTCCCTACACTGCCCGAACGCCACTGCACTGCCCTAAACCCTGAAACACCACCCCCCTGTACGACCCCCTACACTGCCTGAATGCCACTGCACTGCCCTAATCCCAGAAACACCACCCCGCATGACCCCCTACATTGCTCGAATGCCACTGCACTGCCCTAAACCCTGAAACACCACCCCAAGCATGACCCCATACACTGCCCGAACACCACTACCTAAACCCTAAATCTACCACCAGCACAGCCCCCTACACTACCCAAACACCACTACACTACCCTAAACACTAAATCTATCCTCAGCACGACCCCCTACACTACCCAAACACCACTGCACTACCCTAAACCCTAAAACACTACCCCCAGCACGACCCCCTACACTACACCAACACCACTGCACTACGCTAAACCCTAAAACACTACCCCAGCATGACCCCCTACACTACCCACAAACCACTGCACAACCCTAAACCCTAAACACTACCCCAAGCACGACCTCCTACATTACACAAACACTACTGCACTACCCTAAACCCTAAACACTACCCCCAGCATGTCCCCTACACTCCACAAACACAACTGCACTAACCTAAACCCTAAAACACTACCCCAGCACGACCCCCTACACTACACAAACACCACTGTACTACCCTAAACCCTAAATCTGCCAAAAGCACGACCCCCTACACTACACAAACATCACTGCACTTTCCAAAACCCTGAAACACCACCACCAGCAGGACCCTCTACACTGCCCGAACACCACTGCACTGCATTAAACCCCGAAACACCAGCCCCAGCACGACCCCCTAAACTGCCCGAACACTACTGCACTGCCCTAAACCCCCAAACACCACACCCAGCACGACCTCCTACACTACCCAAACACCACTGCACTACCCTAAACCATAAAACACTACCCCCAGCATGCCCCCATATGCTACACAAACACCACTGCACTACCCTAAACCCTAAAACACTACCCCCAGCACGACCCCCTACACTTCACAAACACCACTGTACTACCCTATACCCTAAATCTACCCCAAGCACGACCCCCTACACTGTACAAACATCACTGTACTACCCTAAACCCTAAATCTACCTCAAGCACGATCCCCTACACTACACAAACATCACTGCATTGCCCAAAACCCTGAAACACTAGCCCCAGCACGACCCCCTACACTGCCTGAACACCTCTGCACTGCCCTAAACCCTGAAACACCACCCCCAGCACGACCCCATACACTGCCCGAACACCAATGCACTGCCCTAAACCCCGAAACACCAACCCCAGCACGACCCCCTATACTGCCCGAACACCATTGCATCGCCCTAAACCACGAAACACCACCCCCAGCACGACCCCCTACACTGCCCGAACACTACTGCACTGCCCAAAACCCTGAAACACTAGCCCCAGCACGACCCCCTACACTGCCTGAACACCACTGCACTGCCCTAAACCCCGAAACACCAACCCCAGAACGACCCCCTACACTGCCCGAACAACACTGCACTGCCCTAAACCCTGAAACACTAACCCCCCTACACGACCCCCTACACTGCCCGAACGCCACTGCACTGCCCTAAACCCTGAAACACAACCCCCCTACACGACCCCCTACACTGCCCGAACGCCACTGCACTGCCCTAAACCCTGAAACACCACCCCTCTGTACGACCCCCTACACTGCCCGAACGCCACTGCACTGCCCTAATCCCAGAAACACCACCCCCGCACGACCCCCTACATTGCTCGAATGCCACTGCACTGCCCTAAACCCTGAAATACCACCCCAAGCATGACCCCATACACTGCCCGAACACCACTACCCGAAACCCTAAATCAACCACCAGCACGGCCCCCTACACTACACAAACACCACTGCACTACCCTAAACACTAAATCTACCCTCAGCACGACCCCCTACACTACCCAAACACCACTGCACTACCCTAAACCCTAAAACACTACCCCCAGCATGACTCCCTACACTACACCAACACAACTGCACTACGCTAAACCCTAAAACACTACCCCAGCATGACCCCCTGCACTACCCACAAACCACTGCACAACCCTAAACCCTAAAACACTAGCCCATGCACGACCTCCTACATTACAAAAACACTACTGCACTACCCTAAACCCTAAAACACTACCCCCAGCATGCTCCCCTACACTCCACAAACACCACTGCACTAACCTAAACCCCGAAACACCAGCCCCAGCACGACCCCCTAAACTGCACGAACACCACTGCACTGCCCTAAACCCTGAAATACCACCCCCAGCATGACCCCCTACACTGCCCAAACACCACTGCACTGCCCTAAACCCTGAAACACCACCCCCTGCACTGCCCTAAACCCAGAAACACCACCCTCCTGCATGACCCCTACACTGCCCAAACACCACAGCACTGCCCAAAACCCTGAAACACCACCCTCCTGCATGACCCCTACACTGCCCAAACACCACAGCACTGCCCAAAACCCTGAAACACCACCCCCCTGCACGACACCCTACACTGCCCGAACACCACTGCACTGCCCTAAACCCCAAAACACCAGCCCCAGCAAGATCCCCTACACTTCCCAAATGCCACTGCACTATCCTAAACCCTAAAACACTACCCGCAGCATGTCCCCCTACACTACACAAACACCACTGCACTACCCTAAACCCTAAAACACTACCCCCAGCACGACCTCCTACACTTCACAAAGACCACTGCACAACCTTAGACCCTAAAACACCACACCCAGCATGACCTCCTACACTACCCAAACACCACTGCACTACCCTAAACCATGAAACACTATCTCCAGCATGCCCCCATATGCTACACAAACACCACTGCACTACCCTAAACCCTAAAACACTACCCCCAGCATGACCCCCTACACTTCACAAACACCAATGTACTACCCTAAACCCTAAATCTATCCCAAGCATGACCCCCTACACTACACAAACATCACTGCATTGCCCAAAACCCTGAAACACTAGCCCCAGCACAACCCCCTACTCTGCCTGAACACCACTGCACTGCCCTAAACCCTGAAACACCACCCTCAGCACGACCCCCTACACTGCCCGAACACCAATGCACTGCCCTAAACCCCGAAACACCAACCCCAGCACGACCCCCTATACTGCCCGAACACCAATGCACCGCCCTAAACCCCGAAACACCACCCCCAGCACAACCCCCTACACTGCCCGAACACTACTGCACTGCCCAAAACCCTGAAACACTAGCCCCTGCACGACCCCCTTCACTGCCTGAACACCACTGCACTGCCCTAAACCCCGAAACACCAACCCCAGAACGACCCCCTACACTGCCCGAAAAACACTGCACTGCCCTAAACCTTAAAACACTAACCCCACCATGACCCCCTACACTGCCTGAACACCACTGCACTGCCCTGAACCCTGAAACACAACCCCCCTGCACGACCCCCTACACTGCACGAATGCCACTGCACTGCCCTAAACCCTGAAACACCACCCCCCTGTACGACCCCCTACACTGCCCAAACGCCACTGCACTGCCATAATACCAGAAACACCACCCCACACGACCCCCTACATTGCTCGACTGCCACTGCACTGCCCAAACCCTAAAACACCACCCCAAGCATGACCCCATACACTTCCCGAACACCACTAACCCAAACACTAAATCTACCACCAGCACGGCCCCCTACACTACCCAAACACCACTGCACGACCCTAAACACTCAATCTACCCTCAGCACGACCCCCTACTCTACCCAAACACCACTGCACTACCCTAAACCCTAAAACACTACCCCCAGCACGACCCCCTACACTACACCAACACCACTGCACTACGCTAATCCCTAAAACACTACCCCAGCATGACCCCCTACACTACCCACACACCACTGCACAACCCTAAACCCTAAAACACTACCCCAAGCACGACCTCCTACATTACACAAACACTACTGCACTACCCTAAACCCTAAAACACTACCCCCAGCATGCCCCCTACACTCCACAAACACCACTGCACTAACCTAAACCCTAGAACACTACCCCAGCACGCCCCCTACACTACACAATCACCACTGTACTACCCTAAACCCTAAATCTGCCAAAAGCACGACCCCTTACACTACATAAACATCACTGCACTGCCCAAAACCCTGAAACACCACCACCAGCAGGACCCTCTACACTGCCCGAACACCACTGCACTGCGTTAAACCCCGAAACACCAGCCCCAGCACGACCCCCTAAACTGCCCGAACACTACTGCACTGCCCTAAACCCCCAAACACCACACCCAACACGACCTCCTAAACTACCCAAACACCACTGCACTACCCTAAACCATAAAACACTACCCCCAGCATGCCCCCATATGCTACACAAACAACACTGCACTACCCTAAACCCTAAAACACTACCCCCAGCATGACCCCCTACACTTCACAAACACCACTGTACTACCCTAAACCCTAAATCTACCCCAAGCACGACCCCTACACTGCACAAACATCACTGTACTACCCTAAACCCTAAATCTACCCCAAGCATGACCCCCTACACTACACAAACATCACTGCATTGCGCAAATCCCTGAAACACTAGCCCCAGCACGACCCCCTACACTGCCTGAACACCACTGCACTGCCCTAAACCCTAAAACACCACCCCAAGCATGACCACCTACACTGCCGAACACCAATGCAGTGCCCTAAACCCTGAAACACCAACCACAGCACGACCCCCTATACTGCCCGAACACCAATGCACCGCCCTAAACCCCGAAACACCACCCCCAGCACGACCCCCTACACTGCCCGAACACTACTGCACTGCCCAAAACCCTGAAACACTAGCCCCAGCACGACCCCCTACACTGCTTGAACACCACTGCACTGCCCTAAACCCCGAAACACCAACCCCAGAACGACCCCCTACACTGCCTGAACACCACTGCACTGCCCTAAACCCTGAAACACAACCCCCCTGCACGACCCCCTACACTGCCCGAACGCCACTGAACTGCCCTAAATCCTGAAACACCACCCCCTGTACGACCCCCTACACTGCCCGAACGCCACTGCACTGCCCTAATCCCAGAAACACCACCCCTGCATGACCCCCTACATTGCTCGAATGCCACTGCACTGCCCTAAACCCTGAAACACCACCCCAAGCATGACCCAATACACTGCTCGAAGACCACTAACCTAAACCCTAAATCTACCACTAGCATGGCCCCCTACACTACCCAAACACCACTGCACTACCCTAAACACTAAATCTACCCTCAGCACGACCCCCTACACTACCCAAACACCACTGCACTACCCTAAACCTTAAAACACTACCCCCAGCACGACCCCCTACACTACACCAACACCACTGCACTACGCTAAACCCTAAAACACTAACCCAGCATGACCCCCTACACTACCCACAAACCACTGCACAACCTAAACCCTAAAACACTACCCCAAGCATGCCCCCCTACAGTCCACAAACACCACTGCACTAACCTAAACCCTAAAACACTACCCCAGCACGACCCCCTACACTACACAAACACCACTGTACTACCCTAAATCTGCCAAAAGCACGACCCCCTACACTACACAAACATCACTGCACTGCCCAAAACCCAGAAACACCACCAGCAGCAGGACCCTCTACACTGCCCGAACACCACTGCACTGCGTTAAACCCTGAAACACCAGCCCCAGCACGGCCCCCTAAACTGCCCGAACACCACTGCACTGCCCTAAACCCTGAAATAACACCCCCAGCATGACCCTCTACACTGCCCAAACACCACTGCACTGCCCTAAACCCTGAAACACCACCCCCTGCACGACCCCCTACACTGCCCTAAACCCTGAAACACCACCCTCCTGCATGACCCCTACGCTGCCCAAACACCACTGCACTGCCCAAAACCCTGAAACACCCCCCCCTGCACGACACCCTACACTGCCCGAACGCCACTACACTGCCCAAACCCCTGAGACACCATCCCCGCACGGCCCCCTAAACTGCCCGAACACCACTGCACTGCCCTAAACCCTGAAATACCACCCCCAGCATGACCCCCTACACTGCCCGAACACCACTGCACTACCCTAAACCCTAAAACACTACCCTCAGCATACCCCCTACACTACACAAACACCACTGCACTACCCTATACCCTAAAACACTACCCCCAGCACGACCCCTTACACTTCACAAACACCACTGTACTACCCTAAACCCTAAATCTACCCCAAGCACGACCCCTACACTACACCAAACCACTGCACTACGCTAAACCATAAAACTCTACCCCAGCATGACCCCCTACACTACCCAAACACCACTGCACAACCTTAGACCCTA
Organism: Triturus cristatus; assembly: GCF_964204655.1. Lineage (NCBI taxonomy): Eukaryota > Metazoa > Chordata > Amphibia > Caudata > Salamandridae > Triturus > Triturus cristatus. Next base: position 478,513,887 of record NC_140579.1, on the reverse strand, counting down.
AAACACCACACCCAGCACGACCTCCTACACTACCCAAACACCACTGCACTACCCTAAACCATGAAACACTACCCCCTGCATGCCCCCATATGCTACACAAACACCACTGCACTACCCTAAACCCTAAAACACTACCCCCAGCACGACCCCCTACACTTCACAAACACCACTGTACTACCCTAAACCCTAAATCTACCCCAAGCACCACCCCCTACACTGCACAAACATCACTGTACTACCCTAAACCCTAAATCTACCCCAAGCACGACCCCCTACACTACACAAACATCACTGCATTGCCAAAAACCCTGAAACACTAGCCCCAGCACGACCCCCTACACTGCCTGAACACCACTGCACTGCCCAAACCTTGAAACACCACCCCCAGCACAACTCCTACACTGCCCGAACACCAATGCACTGCCCTAAACCCAGAAACACCAACCCCAGCACGACCCCCTATACTGCCCGAACACCAATGCACCTCCCTAAACCCCGAAACACCACCCCCAGCATTACCCGCTACACTGCCAGAACACTACTGCACTGCCCAAAACCCTGAAACACTAGCCCCAGCACGACCCCTACACTGCCTGAACACCACTGCACTGCCCTAAACCCCGAAACACCAACCCCAGAATGACCCCCTACACTGCCCGAACAACACTGCACTGCCCTAAACCCTAGAACACTAACCCCACCACGACCCCCTACACTGCCTGAACACCACTGCACTGCCCTAAACCCTGAAACACAACCCCCGGCACGACCCGCTACACTGCCCGAACGCCACTGCACTGCCCTAAACCCTGAAACACCACCCCCCTGTATGACCCCCTACACTGCCCGAATGCCACTGCACTGCCCTAATCCCAGAAACACCACCCCGCACAACCCCCTACATTACTCGAATGCCACTGCACTGCCTTAAACCCTGAAACACCACCCCAAGCATGACCCCATACACTGCCCGAACACCACTACCCTAAACCCTAAATCTACCACCAGCACGGCCCCCTACACTACCCAAACACCACTGCTCTACCCTAAACACTAAATCTACCCTCAGCACCACCCCTACACTACGCAAACACCACTGCACTACCCTAAACCCTAAAACACTACCCCCAGCACGACCCCCTACACTACACCAACACCACTGTACTAAGCTAAACCCTAAAACACTAACCCAGCATGACCCCCTCCACTACCCACACACCAGTGCACAACCCTAAACCCTAAAACACTACCCCAAGCATGACCTCCTACATTACACAACCACTACTGCACTACCCTAAACCCTAAAACACTACCCCCAGCATGCCCCCTACACTCCACAAACACCACTGCACTAAACTAAACCCAAAAACACTACCCCAGCACGACCCCCTACACTACACAAACACCACTGTACTACCCTAAACCCTAAATCTGCGAAAAGCACAACCCCCTACACTACACAAACATCACTGCCCAAAACCATGAAACACCACCACCAGCAGGACCCTCTACACTGCCCGAACACCACTGCACTGTGTTAAACCCCGAAACACCAGCCCCAGCACGACCCCCTAAACTGCCCGAACACTACTGCACTGCCCTAAACCCCCAAACACCACACCCAGCACGACCTGCTACACTACCCTAAACCATAAAACACTACCCCCAGCATGCCCCCATATGCTACACAAACACCACTGCACTACCCTAAATCCTAAAACACTACCCCCAGCACGACCCCCTACACTTCACAAACACCACTGTACTACCCTAAACCCTAAATCTACCCCAATCACGACCCCCTACACTGAACAAACATCACTTTACTACCCTAAACCCGAAATATACCCTAAGCACGACCCCCTACACTACACAAACATCACTGCATTGCCCAAAACCCTGAAACACTAGCCCCAGCACGACCCCCCTACACTGCCCGAACACCAATGCACTGCCCTAAACCCCGAAACACCAACCCCAGCACGACCTCCTATACTGCCCGAACACCAATGCACCGCCCTAAACCACAGAACACCACCCCCAGCATGACCCCCTACTCTGCCCGAACACTACTGCACTGCCGAAAACCCTGAAACACTAGCCCCAGCACGACCCCCTACACTGCCTGAACACCACTGCACTGCCCTAAACCCCAAAACACCAACCCCAGAACAACCCCCTACACTGCCTGAACAACACTGCACTGCCCTAAACCCTGAAACACTAACCCCACCACGACCCCCTACACTGCCTGAACACCACTGCACTGCCCTAAACCCTGAAACACAACCCCCCTGCACGACCCCTACACTGCCCGAACACCACTGCCCTACCCTAAACCCTGAAACACCACCCCCCTGTACGACCCCTACACTGCCCGAACGCCACTGCACTGCCCTAATCCCAGAAACACCATCCCCGCACAACCCCCTACATTGCTCGAATGCCACTGCACTGCCCTAAACCCTGAAACACCACCCCAAGCATGACCCCTTACACTGCCCGAACACCACTACCCTAAACCCAAATCTACCACCAGCATGGCCCCCTACACTACCCAAACACCATTGCACTACCCTAAACACTAAATCTACCCTCAGCACGACCCCCTACACTACCCAAATACCACTGCACTACCCTAAACCCTAAAACACTACCCCCAGCACGACCCCCTACACTACACCAACACCACTGCACTACGCTAAACCCTAAAACACTACCCCAGCATGACCCCCTACACTACCCACAAACCACTGCACAACTCTAAAACACTACCCCAAGCACGACCTCCTACATTACACAAACACTACTGCACTACCCTAAACCCTAAAACACTACCCCCAGCATGCCCCCCTACACTCCACAAACACCACTGCAATAACCTAAACCCTAAAACACTACCCCTGCACGACCCCCTACACTACACAAACACCACTGTACTACCCTAAATCTGCCAAAAGCACGACCCCCTACACTACACAAACATCACTGCACTGCCCAAAACGCAGAAACACCACCAGCAGCAGGACCCTCTACACTGCCCGAACACCACTGCACTGCATTAAACCCTGAAACACCAGCCCCAGCACAGCCCCCTAAACTGCCCGAACACCACTGCACTGCCCTAAACCCTAAAACACTAACCCCACCACGACCCCCTACACTGCCTGAACACCACTGCACTGCCCTAAACCCTGAAACACAACCCCCTGCACTACCCCCTACACTGCCCGAACGCCACTGCACTGCCCTAAACCCTGAAACACCACCCCCCTGTACGACCCCCTACACTGCCCGAATGCCACTGCACTGCTCTAATCCCAGAAACACCACCCCGCACGACCCCCTACATTGCTCGAATGCCACTGCACTGCCCTAAACCCTGAAACACCACCGTAAGCATGACCCCATACACTGCCCGAACACCACTACCTTAAACCCTAAATCTACCACCAGCACGGCCCCCTACACTACCCAAACACCACTGCACTACCCTAAACACTAAATCTACCCTCAGCACGACCCCCTACACTACGCAAACACCACTGCACTACCCTAAACCCTAAAACACTACCCCCAGCGCGACCCCCTACACTACACCAACACCACTGTACTAAGCTAAACCCTAAAACACTACCCCAGCATGACCCCCTACACTACCCACACACCACTGCACAACCCTAAACCCTAAAACACTACCCCAAGCATGACCTCCTACATTACACAAACACTACTGCACTACCCTAAACCCGAAAACACTACCCCCAGCATGCCCCCCACACTCCACAAACACCACTGCACTAACCTAAACCCTAAAACACTACCCCAGCATGGGGAACTACCTTTACAACGCAACTTTTACAACGCTATGCTATTACAACGCATTTTTTACAACGCAAAAACTTTTACAACGCATGCTTTTACAACGCGTGCCATTATATGGTAAGTACTTTTACAACGCATATACCTTTACAACGCATTATTTGAAAATGCCTTTACAACGCATGCATTTACAATGCATGCATTTACAACGCAAGATGTTATATGGTAAGTACTTTTACAACGCATATACTATTACAACGCATTTTTTTTTCTTGGTTTTTCCTTTAAAATAAATATTTATCTTGTTTAATTATTTTTAATAAAGCAATTGAAATTTGAAAAAAGTGAGTAGTTTATCAAAATATTAATACTTGAGTATTTTGTCTAGTAGAAATGTTTGGTAGGATAGCAGTTAAATTAATACTTGAGTATTTTAATATTTATACTTGGCTATTTTGTCTAGTAGGAATGTTTTTGTTGGATAGTTAAATTACTATTAGAGTTTTTAAATATTAAAACTTGATACTTAATAATTACTAAATTTAATACTTGAGTATTTCTCTAAATTGAATGAGTTTCTTTAACTTTAATTTTAAATATATTACAGTGATTAGTGAGTATTTTTTTAAATAAATAAATCATTTAGAAGTATTCTAAATTTAAAGAGTATTTAATATTTTATTTTAAAAAAATATGAGTAACTAAATTTTAATACTAGAGTATTTTATAAAATATTACAAGAGTGTTTATCTAAAATTTAAGTCATCACATATGAAAATACTAGAGTATTTATAAGTTCCAAAAAAAGTGAACTTTATTTTAAAAGAAATGGAAAAGTATTTTTGGTTTAATTATTATAAAAATAAGATAAAATAAATTTTTTATAAATCAAAAAAAAACTTTAAAAGTAATAAATTAATCAATTTAAAAATAATAATAGTTTGAAAATTGAAAAAACAATAATTACTTACTTTTTTAAAAAAAATCCCACGCTTTTCCATTGAAGTCTATGAGCGTCTTTGTCCTTTATTTATTTTGGCAGCCTCAGAATATACAACCCGCGGAACAAGAAAAGAAGGTTCAGAAAGTGAAGAAACAGAAAGTTTTGAAGGGAAAAGACAATAGAGTCGAGGTAAGGAACATATTTACTAAATTTACATTTATTTAATTACAATTTTGGAGTTTAAATAACTATTTTAAAAATAATGACAGCAAACAATTATTGTTTTCACATTTTTAATTTATTGAAAAATCATGAAAAAAATAAGCATATTTTTCTTAAATTTTGCAATGTAAGTAACATTTTTATAACAAAATATAAATATTTTATTTACATATATAAACATTTATTTACAGATTATTTAAAGAAAGTAGTCCGCTATAAATTGAGATGCACGCGATGACGTAAGGACGTGAGCGTCGACGTAATACGCCATTTTGCAGAGCATCGGAGGAGGAAGCAGCAGGAAGCTGATCTGCGTCCAGGTAGGAAATATTTTCAGTTGAAATTATAGATTAAACCTTTAAAAGGGATACATATATAGTCAGGAAAGAATAAGGGGAGGTTGCGGGAAAACTAATTGATGTCTTAAATGTTGTTAAACATGTCCACATTAATGTCATTAATGCATGCCTATGTCGGGTCGCTAAAAGTTATTTATTTAGTTATAAAAAGTATGTAACTCTTTAAAAATTAAAAGTTACTGTTCAGACAGTTGATTTGTTTATTTACGAAGTAAAAAACGTACTGTCGATCTTCATTTCAAATTACAAAAAATGTGCGTACTTTCAAATTTTGAAAATTCAAGATTGTCATACAAATGAGGATTCAGCTGCAAAGTGCATTTCGGAATATGGTTTGATTGTATATTCTACATCTGTTTGAGATTTGGTGATTGGTTTTGACGGTAATTAAATTGAAATTTTTCGGAAATTTTATTAATGGAGTTCCGATAAAGAAAAATTGTTCAAATACTATGGGATAGTAAATTTGTAAACATTGGTATTTTTTGGTGGAAATGAAGATTTGTTTTAAAAAAAAAATAACCCGACTTGTTTGTTTGAAAAAATTTTTGGGAAATATCTTGGTATGCCAAATGAATTTTTAAAATTAGTAAAATTTAAAGCAAAGCAGGAAAGTAAGTAAATTCATTGTTTTAAAAAGAAAGAATGTTAGAAAGATTTTCCAGGTAGTCTATAGCCACACACAACGAAAATTGTTGTAGAATTGCCAATAGTCTCTCAGACATTTCCCTTGTTTTGACTGTTACTCGTGGGTTTAGACTACCTGCGAGTGTTTGTGCTATTCTCATTTCTTGGAAACTTTGCTCCTTCTTCAAAGTTTCCAAAAATGAGTAGAAGTTAGGATGTGGTTTACCAATTGTATGATTGAAGGAGTTATGCCATCCCTCAATGGCATTGTTTGTTTTGGCTTCTCCCTCTAAACAACTCGTGTAGCAGTTCCACCACTCCACATGGAATCGTGGCTTCCTCCTGCGACCCGATCTGCTTAGGTGTCCAATCCATGTGTCCTCAAAATAATTTAGAATGGGTGCCAATTTTTCTTCGTTACTCGTATAATAAACAGATTCTATAATTGCAGTGTAGTACTCGTCCACACTATCGGGAGGAACAAAACAAAGTGCAGTTAATTTTTTTAGTTCAAATTGTAGTTTGCTATCCCGAGAATATTCTGCAACTAGGGATGTTTTCTGTAATTTACGCCAAAATGCCTGTGAAAAATGGAAAAAACATCCCTGAATTTGGGTATCCGTGTACGTTTTAGTGATCACATTGATCATGCTCAATTCGAAATCAATAATTATTTTTCGAGGACTTGCAGATGTTTTACTTTTAATCACTGTTAAAAGTTCAGTGTATGTTGCAGAAGTCTTATCAGGTAGCAAACTATACACTAAGGGAATTACACTATTGTTAATTTTAGCATGTATAGTGTAAATTTGAGTGAAAGGATGGGGTGTACTTTTAAACGTCCCATCCATCATCCAAATTTCACTACTTTCTAACTTAGCAAGGTTACGTGGGGTACTAAAAATTAGAATACGTTTCTGAGGGTTTTCGTTGTCATGCAGAAGGAAAGGTTCATCAGAAAAAGAAATAGAAAGATCATGAGGAATTCTAATGTCAGAGAAAGTATGTGGTGTAGACAATTGAATGTTACTTGCCTGCTTTTGTCTCTGAATAATTCTTCTCAAATTGGGTATTATAGGCATGTTACTAGCAACATGACTGGGGACATGCTGTGCAACCTCTCTTAAAATTGATCCTGTAGAATCATTGGAGGTGCTTGCAATAGCTTTCATCTCATTTATTGTCTCTCTGATTTCTACATCCATTGCAGAGGCAGAGTGGTTATGTTCTGTGGTTTTCACAACCAAATTATCAACAGTAACCGCTCTGCCACTGCAATGGGTAGTGTAGTATTGCACGCACCTCCAATGATTTCTAGTTAAACTTATTCTTTCCTTACTATATATGTATCCACCATGGTTTAACAAATTTTTGCCCTTCCTGGATTTAATAAAGTTGGCAGCTCCCAGGCTAGACATTATCTGAAAAAAGGAGAAAAGACAAAAAAATTAGCTTTAAATAATTTTAAATTTTCTTAAAACATAACATTTACACCATCCATTAATTTCCCTACTGCTGCACCTTCCTGGAGTTAGAATAGTAAATTGTTACCCCAACACTATCCAACAATTTCCATACTGCTGCACCTTCCAGGAGTTAGAATAGTAAATTGTTACCCCTACACTATCCAACACATTCCCTACTGCTGCACCTTCCTGGAGTTAGAATAGTAAATTCATACCCCTACACTATCCAACTCTTTCCCTACTGATGCATCTTCCTGGAGTTAGAATAGTAAATTGCACCCCTTCACCATCCAACACTTTCCCTACTGCTGCACCTTCCTGGAGTTAGAATAGTAAATTGTTACCCCTACATTACCCAACACTTTCCCTACTGATGCACCTTCCTGGAGTTAGAATAGTAAATTGTTACCCCTACACTATCCAACACATTCCCTACTGCTGCACCTTCCTGGAGTTAGAATAGTAAATTGATACCCCTACACTATCCAACACTTTCCCTACTGATGCACCTTCCTGGAGTTAGAATAGTAAATTGCACCCCTTCACCATCCAACACTTTCCCTACTGCTGCACCTTCCTGGAGTTAGAATAGTAAATTGCACCCCTTCACCATCCAACACTTTCCCTACTGCTGCACCTTCCTGGAGTTAGAATAGAAAATTGTTACCCCTACATTATCCAACACTTTCCCTACTGATGCACCTTCCTGGAGTTAGAATAGTAAATTGCACCCCTTCACCATCCAACACTTTCCCTACTGCTGCACCTTCCTGGAGTTAGAATAGTAAATTGCACCCCTTCACCATCCAACACTTTCCCTACTGCTGCACCTTCCTGGAGTTAGAATAGAAAATTGTTACCCCTACATTATCCAACACTTTCCCTACTGATGCACCTTCCTGGAGTTAGAATACTAAATTGTTACCCCTACATTATCCAACACTTTCCCTACTGATGCACCTTCCTGGAGTTAGAATAGTAAATTGCACCCCTTCACCATCCAACACTTTCCCTACTGCTGCACCTTCCTGGAGTTAGAATAGTAAATTGCACCCCTTCACCATCCAACACTTTCCCTACTGCTGCACCTTCCTGGAGTTAGAATAGAAAATTGATACCCCTACACTATCCAACACTTTCCCTACTGATGCACCTTCCTGGAGTTAGAATAGTAAATTGCACCCCTTCACCATCCAACACTTTCCCTACTGCTGCACCTTCCTGGAGTTAGAATAGTAAATTGCACCCCTTCACCATCCAACACTTTCCCTACTGCTGCACCTTCCTGGAGTTAGAATAGAAAATTGTTACCCCTACATTATCCAACACTTTCCCTACTGATGCACCTTCCTGGAGTTAGAATAGTAAATTGCACCCCTTCACCATCCAACACTTTCCCTACTGCTGCACCTTCCTGGAGTTAGAATAGTAAATTGCACCCCTTCACCATCCAACACTTTCCCTACTGCTGCACCTTCCTGGAGTTAGAATAGAAAATTGTTACCCCTACATTATCCAACACTTTCCCTACTGATGCACCTTCCTGGAGTTAGAATACTAAATTGTTACCCCTACATTATCCAACACTTTCCCTACTGATGCACCTTCCTGGAGTTAGAATAGTAAATTGTTACCCCTACACTATCCAACACTTTCCCTACTGCTGCACCTTCCTGGAGTTAGAATAGTAAATTGCACCCCTTCACCATCCAACTCTTTCCCTACTGCTGCACCTTCCTGGAGTTAGAATAGAAAATTGTTACCCCTACATTATCCAACACTTTCCCTACTGATGCACCTTCCTGGAGTTAGAATAGTAAATTGCACCCCTTCACCATCCAACACTTTCCCTACTGCTGCACCTTCCTGGAGTTAGAATAGTAAATTGCACCCCTTCACCATCCAACACTTTCCCTACTGCTGCGCCTTCCTGGAGTTAGAATAGAAAATTGTTACCCCTACATTATCCAACACTTTCCCTACTGATGCACCTTCCTGGAGTTAGAATAGTAAATTGCACCCCTTCACCATCCAACACTTTCCCTACTGCTGCACCTTCCTGGAGTTAGAATAGTAAATTGCACCCCTTCACCATCCAACACTTTCCCTACTGCTGCACCTTCCTGGAGTTAGAATAGAAAATTGTTACCCCTACATTATCCAACACTTTCCCTACTGATGCACCTTCCTGGAGTTAGAATACTAAATTGTTACCCCTACATTATCCAACACTTTCCCTACTGATGCACCTTCCTGGAGTTAGAATAGTAAATTGCACCCCTTCACCATCCAACACTTTCCCTACTGCTGCACCTTCCTGGAGTTAGAATAGTAAATTGCACCCCTTCACCATCCAACACTTTCCCTACTGCTGCACCTTCCTGGAGTTAGAATAGAAAATTGATACCCCTACACTATCCAACACTTTCCCTACTGATGCACCTTCCTGGAGTTAGAATAGTAAATTGCACCCCTTCACCATCCAACACTTTCCCTACTGCTGCACCTTCCTGGAGTTAGAATAGTAAATTGCACCCCTTCACCATCCAACACTTTCCCTACTGCTGCACCTTCCTGGAGTTAGAATAGAAAATTGTTACCCCTACATTATCCAACACTTTCCCTACTGATGCACCTTCCTGGAGTTAGAATAGTAAATTGCACCCCTTCACCATCCAACACTTTCCCTACTGCTGCACCTTCCTGGAGTTAGAATAGTAAATTGCACCCCTTCACCATCCAACACTTTCCCTACTGCTGCACCTTCCTGGAGTTAGAATAGAAAATTGTTACCCCTACATTATCCAACACTTTCCCTACTGATGCACCTTCCTGGAGTTAGAATACTAAATTGTTACCCCTACATTATCCAACACTTTCCCTACTGATGCACCTTCCTGGAGTTAGAATAGTAAATTGTTACCCCTACACTATCCAACACTTTCCCTACTGATGCACCTTCCTGGAGTTAGAATAGTAAATTGTTACCCCTACACTATCCAACACATTCCCTACTGCTGCACCTTCCTGGAGTTAGAATAGTAAATTGCACCCCTTCACCATCCAACACTTTCCCTACTGCTGCACCTTCCTGGAGTTAGAATAGAAAATTGTTACCCCTACATTATCCAACACTTTCCCTACTGATGCACCTTCCTGGAGTTAGAATAGTAAATTGTTACCCCTACATTATCCAACACTTTCCCTACTGATGCACCTTCCTGGAGTTAGAATAGTAAATTGTTACCCCTACACTATCCAACACCTTCCCTACTGCTGCACCTTCCTGGAGTTAGAATAGTAAATTGTTACCCCAACACTATCCAACACTTTCCCTACTGATGCACCTTCCTGGAGTTAGAATAGTAAATTGTTACCCCAACACTATCCAACACTTTCCCTACTTATGCACCTTCCTGGAGTTAGAATAGAAAATTTTTACCCCTACACTATCCAACACATTCCCTACTGATGCACCTTCCTGGAGTTACAATAGTAAATTGTTACCCCTACAGCATGGTACTTTTTTAAAACTGCTGCACCTTAGAATGTTGGTTAAAAATGCCTTTTTCTTTCAAATTTGCTTTTTTTGCTGACTCTTGTTCAGTGGGATTGGTGTGTAGGCTGGAGTAGACACTTAAGAGGTGATTTGTTGTCGAATGGTAAAATAAGTGTCTGGAAAAGTGATAAAAGAAAAAAAATGAGAAAACAGAACGATGTTGAGAAATGCGTTTTTAGAAATTTTTCTACAAAAATTCCACATTTGATATAAGTTGCAGCACATAACACTTTCCGTAATGCTACACCATCCTTTAGTCTTGAAAAAAAATTCTGTAATGTGGAAATGTAACCATAATTGTATTGGTTTTTTTGGGAAAACTTTAGCAATGTGATAGTTAGTCTAATATATTGAAGGTTAAGAAACCATGCTGTAAATAAATACCTTGTTTTGTAGAACTTGCTTTTATGGATGAGGTGGCTGAAGATGATTTGCTTTGTTGGCTCAAGATTTTAGTTGCGATTCAAAATTGTTATCTTTTGAAAAAAAAAGAGGATAAAAAAAAAATTAACGGTGGTTTGAAATGTTAAATCTGAGTATCTTTAAAATAATACTGACATACAATATAACTATTACTACATGAGACTGTCCTAATCAATGTACCTTACTGAAGTTGAAATAGAGATATGTTCCCCTACACTACACAACAATATCCCTAATGTTGCACCTTCCTAGAGTAGAAATAGTATATTGTTTCTCTAAACTATCCATTACTTTTCTAATTAGGTACGTTAGAGGAAGAATAATTGCAAAAGGAAGGATTAATAATGTATAGTAATAAAAATACGGAAAAGGTAACATACCTTTTCCAGTTGTTTTTTGTTTTCGTGCCTTTAAGCTAATGCTTGCAGGTGGTTAAAGTTTTTTTGGGGAACAGATGTTCACTGGAGAAAAAAAAAAAAAACATTATTGTTCCTTTGCCAACGTTGGTTAGAAAAAAAATACAATATATAATCCATTTGAGATATGAAAAAGGAGTATGAGTAACAATTGGTGAAAGTAAACATACTACACCTTTGAAGCATTTTTCGAAAAAAACATAAAAGGTAATTTCGATACTATTACTAAAATACTAAAATGCTGAACATTCATGGACTTAGAATAAAAATAGTTGCCCTAGTAATATGAAACGCTTTTTCAGATGTGGTACCTAACTGAAGTCTTATTAGTAATTGTTACTCCAGCATCATGGTAATTTTTCGCTTATTATGTGGTGAGATTGAGTTTTAAAAAAAAAACACCTCTGCCATACATGATTGTAGGTAATTTTTACAAATAAATTTTACAAGTAAAATCATTACACATAAATAACATTTACCTTATCAATTGTGTTTGTCAGTCGTTAAAGTGGTGGGGATGCCCAAATAGGTTCAGCTATTGTGGAATCTCAAAATCATCCGAGTTTCTGCTTTTGGAAAATAAAATACTTGTTTTAAGTTTGTGTTTAATTTTAGTGATAATACATTGGAAACAGTACATTTGTAAAGTTATTATTATTAATTTTAATTTAATTTTTTTTTGGGTTATGAAAATATATTTTCCTCAAAACCAACGTTTAAAAATAAAATAATGACTTACTAGTAGTTGTTCTGTTGTTATGCTTTCACGAGTGAATTCCGTGCTCTCTCTGAGGAGGTCGCAGTGCAGGTGACAGAGGGTCAGCTTATCACGTCTGCTCTCTCTGCTAGTTGATAATCAACTGAGTGCAAAATGGTGTCTTCCATGTATTTATAAGTTTTACTCTGTGTCACTATTAATTTTTTAAAAAACTGCGTTCGTTGTGTTTTTTTTAATGCTTTGTTTTACTGTGGAAAATGATAATTTAAAAATGCTTTTTAACAAATATTGTTTTCATTCATTTGCTTCGTTTTGGCATCCATTTTGGAACATGTCTTTTGGTATTGTTTACATAGAAACTGTGGTAGGACAAGTTTTACAAGTGAGACGGGTAAAATGGCGCCTATGTGTATGTGTGTTATGTTTTAGTTGGTTTACTTACTTTGCGATCTAATCATGTTAAAAATGTGTATCTACTGTTATTTATTTTTTCGTTATTTTTTAAAAACTTAGAAATGTGTGAAAACGGAATTTTATGGGGAATTTTGAGTATTAATTTTAATACTCGAGTATTAATTTTAATACTCGAGTATTAATTTGGTAATGCATTTCAGTTGATTTACGTACAGTTTTCCTCCACGTTTTAATACACTTCCCCACCCTAAAACCCCTAATTTCCCTGCATCCCGTGCCAGATTTTATTGTACTTTTAATTTAAAAAAAAAAAAATCGCGTTGTAATGGTATGCGTTGTAATATATTTCGTTGTAACAGCACTTTTCAGTATTTTAATAGGTTTTGCGTTGTAAGAGAATTCGTTGTAAAGTAATGCGTTGTAGTAGTACTAGCGTTGTAAAAAATGCGTTGTAAAGGTATGCGTTGTAATAGCATGCGTTGTAACGTCATACATCCCCCCAGCATGACCCCCTACACTACACAAACACCACTGTACTACCCTAAACCCTAAATCTGCCAAAAGCACAACCCCCTACACTACACAAACATCACTGCACTGCCCAAAACCATGAAACACCACCACCAGCAGGACCCTCTACACTGCCCGAACACCACTGCACTTTGTTAAGCCCCGAAACACCAGCCCCAGCACAACCCCCTAAACGGCCCGACCACTACTGCACTGCCCTAAACCCCCAAACACCATGACCTCCTACACTACCCAAACACCACTGCACTACCCTAAACCATAAAACACTACCCCCAGCATGCCCCCATATGCTACACAAACACCACTGCACTACCCTAAACCCTAAAACACTACCCCCAGCACGACCCCCTACACTTCACAAACACCACTGTACTACCATAAACCCTAAATCTACCCCAATCATGACCCCCTACATTGCACAAACATCACTGCATTGCCCAAAACCCTGAAACACTAGCCCCAGCACGACCCCCCTACAATGCCTGAACACCACTGCACTGCCCTAAACCCTGAAACACCACCCCCAGCACAACCCCCTACACTGCCCGAACACCAATGCACTGCCCTAAACCCCGAAACACCAACCCCAGCACGACCCCCTATACTGCCCGAACACCAATGCATCGCCCTAAACCACGGAACACCACCCCCAGCATGACCCCCTACTCTGCCCGAACACTACTGCACTGCCCAATACCCTGAAACACTAGCCCCAGCACGACCCCCTACACTGCCTGAACACCACTGCACTGCCCTATACCCCGACACACCAACCCCAGAACAACCCCCTACACTGCCCGAACAACACTGCACTGCCCTAAACCCCGAAACACCAACCCCAGCACGACCCCCTATACTGCCCGAACACCAATGCACCGCCCTAAACCCCGAAACACCACCTCCAGCACGACCCCCTACACTGCCCGAACACTACTGCACTGCCCAAAACCCTGAAACACTAGCCCAAGCACAACCCCCTACACTGCCTGAACACCACTGCACTGCCCTAAACCCTTAAACACCAACCCCAGAACGACCCCCTACACTGCCCGAACAACACTGCACTGCCCTAAACCCTAAAACAGTAACCCCACCACAACCCCCGACACTGCCTGAACACCACTGCACTGCCCTAAACCCTGAAACACAACCCCCCTGCACGACCCCCTACACTGCCCGAATGCCACTGCACTGCCCTAAACCCTGAAACACCACCCCCCTGTACGACCCCCTACACTGCCCGAACGCCACTGCACTGCCCTAATCCCAGAAACACCACCCCGCACGACCCCCTTCATTGCTCAAATGCCACTGCACTGCCCTAAACCCTGAAACACCACCCCAAGCATGACCCCATACACTGCCCGAACACCACTACCATAAACCCTTAATCTACCACCAGCACGGCCCCCTACACTACCCAAACACCATTGCACTACCCTAAACACTAAATCTACCCTCAACACGACCCCCTACTTTACCCAAACACCACTGCACTACCCTAAACCCTAAACCACTACCCCCAGCACGACCCCCTACACTACACCAACACCACTGCACTACGCTAAACCCTAAAACACTACCCAGCATGACCCCCTACACTACCCACAAACCACTGCACAACCCTAAACCCTAAAACACTACCCCAAGCACGACCTCCTACATTACACAAACACTACTGCACTAACCTAAACCCTAAAACACTACCCCAGCACGACCTCCTACATTACACAAACACTACTGCACTAACCTAAACCCTAAACCACCACCCCGCACGACCCCCTTCATTGCTCGAATGCCACTGCACTGCCCTAAACCCTAAAACACTACCCCCAGCACGACCCCCTACACTACACAAACACCACTGTACTACCCTAAACCCTAAATCTACCCCAAGCACCACCCCCTACACTACACAAACATCACTGCACTGCCCGAAACCATGAAACACCACCACCAGCAGGACCCCCTACACTGCCCGAACACCACTGTACTGCGTTAAACCCCGAAACACCAGCCCCAGCACGACCTCCTAAACTGCCCGAACACCACTGCACTGCCCTAAACCCCCAAACACCACCCCCAGCACGACCCCCTACACTGCCCGAACACCAATGCACTGCCTTAAACCCTGAAACACCACCCCAGCATGACCCCCTACACTGCCCGAATGCCACTGCACTGCCCTAAACCTCGAAAACACCACCCCCTGCAGGACCCCCTACACTACCTGAACACCACTGCACTGCCCTAAACCCTGAAACACCACCCCCCTGCATGACCCCCTACACTGCCCGAACGCCACTGCACTGCCATGAACCCTGAAACACCACCCCCTGCACAACCTCCTACACTGCCTGACCATCACTGCACTGCCCTAAACCCTGAAACACCACCCCCAGCACGACCCCCTACACTGCCCGTACGCCACTGCACTGCCCTAAACCCTGAAACACCAACACCCCCTTGTTAGAATGGGGAACCCCTGGTTGGCACAGGTAGGTACTTGTGACAAGCAGCGGTCCCTTCTTCTATTCAGGGCAAGAGAATTACCCCTTCAGAACAACCCCTGCTCACCCTATAGGTAGTGTGGCGCAAGCAGTCAGGGCTGAACTTCAGGGCGCTGAGTCAGTTAAGCATTTATGACGACACACAGTAAATCACAACGATCCCCCACAAACGGACGCCAGGCATGAGTTGTATCAAAAATACGTATCCTTTATGTAAAAGTTTCTCTACTATGCAGGCTTAGTACAAGACCATAAATAACGGTTGCGAACTGGGAGCCACAAGATGATAATTAGGCACTTAGGGCCATATGTAGGTACCTAAATACCGTTCGGTAAATATCCCGTTACCGACCGGTATTTAGGCATTTGCGATGTAGGAGGCATGATTTCAGGATTCGGTAATTTACCGAATCGGTAATGGATCGGTAAAATACCGATTCGGTAAAATACCGATTCGGTAAATTACCGAATCCTGAAATGATATGTAGGGAGCACTCAAAAGAGTGAATAGTAGTATTAAGAATTCAGTATTTACCACCAAATACAGGTTGGTGATAAATAACAAATACCTTGCAAACAGCTATAGTTTGCTGTTTTACAAGTGCCATGTGGCAGACATACATGCCCTTAGGGCATGTATGTGCGCCACATGTGCACACATGCACGAATCAGGGGTGCAACAGGGTGTCAATGTGACACCCTGCCACCCATGATAATGCCTCCCCTATTACCGATTCGGTATTTACCGAATCGGTAATAGTAACTGGCTTCCCATTCATTCCTATGGGCCTCCAGGCCCATAGGAATGAATGGGAAGGGATGCATTATTACCGATTCGGTAAATACCGATTCATAAATACCGATATTTACCGAATCGGTAATAATTACCGATTATTTACCTACATACTATTTACCGATTCATAAATACCGAATCGATAAAATTCGGTATTTATGAATCGGTAAATAGTATGTTACCTACATATGGCCCTTAGTCTTTTCTTTGATCGCTTCGTGGTGATCTTTCGAGTTTGTCCGGTCACGGTGATGCGCAGGGCACCCTAGGCACAGTGAGGCGGGGAAATCAGAACGTTGCGGACCCCGAGTCCGAGAGAGTGTTCACTGTACCTGGGAGCGTGCGATGTGTTGGACGAGTCTTCGGTGGTGGGGTGCAGGTTCTGCACCTCGAGGGACTCCGGGTCTAGAACCAGCGGGCGGCTTTCGGTGTACAGGCGCGGCCCAGGGCCTCTGACACGGACGGTGCGAGAGGTCACTTCAGGGGGCGGCGCGGTTCGACTCTTTCGTGGAGGCGAAGCGGGGCGGCCGGGTACGAGCGACGTACGGGCGGCCGTCCGGGGCTTGAATTCGCGTTCCAAGTAGAAATCCGGCGGGAGGGCGAGGGGGCACCAAGCACGCTCCAGTAGCAGGCAGGTGACAGGGAAGCGGGCGGCCAGACCCGATGGGTCAAGAGCGACTCAGGAAGAGCGGGGCTCTCGGCGAGTGGAGGCGGCCAGGCTTCTGGGTGTCACAGCCCTTGGAGGGGGTGAAGGTGCGCAGAGCACTCCGGCGGGGGAAAGCACACGGCTCGATTCTCAGACCAGCGGAGACACGGTGAACCCACTGGTCCTGGGGTTCAGTTCAGGGGGGCAAGCTCGATCAAGCCCTTGGAGATTGCTGTGAACGCAAGTCTTTGAGTCAATAAATAAAGCAAGTCTTTTGCAGGTTTCTTCTCTCCCTTGGCAGCGAGGCAACCACTGCAGGCAAGTCCTCCAGACTTAGGAACAGCGTTTCCTCCTTCAGCTTCAGGTTCCTCCTCCTCAGGCAGAGCGTTCTTCTTGGTTACAAGCAGGATCTGATTTCTTAGGAGCAGGGCTCCTACATTTATACCCAGTTTCTTTTGTCTTTACAGGCCAGGGGGGCCTTTGCATAATCCCAGTCCAGTTCTTTTCAGTGAGGAGCACTTTGTTGTTGGGACTCTGGCTTCTTCTTTCAGCAGGCAGGGCAGAGACATCAGACGCTCCCCAGGGGGTGGAGCCAGCATTGTGGAGGCAGAGCACTGTCCTATTCAGAGTCAAGGTGCACTCCTCCCACCCATCCTGGTGTAATCTTTCTATTCACCACCTGGCAGCCCCAGCCTGTCCCCTGGAACTTCCCAGCCCTGTCACTCAAGCTATACACAAAGAAGATAGCCCTCCCCTCCAGAGGCGGACTGAAATGGTTAAGCAAGCAAATGCTAACTTTCTAAAAGTAGCATTTGCAAACACAGGATATTAAAATAAACATTACTAAAAGATGTATTTTATTATTCTGAGTTCAGGCATACTAAACACGAATTTCTACCATGCTTCCTGAGCCTCCTAGGATTATAGAGTGTTATAATCTAGCAGCCCATTCTGGCCTATGGAGAGCAGGTAGCCTTACAATAGTGAAAAACGAAAATGGCTGTAATTCACTATTAGGACATGCCACACACCTCAGGGCATGTCCTACCTTATCTTTACAATGCACCCTGCCCTAGGGCCTACCATAGGGGTGACTAATAAGTTAAGGGAAGGTTTAGGGACTGGCAAGTGGGGACACTTGTCCAGTCAGCATGAGAGTACCAGACTGCATGCAGGTTCTGCAATGGCAGACCTTAGACACATTTTACCCCTCTGCTTCTGTGGGTGGCACAACTAGTGCTGCAAGCCCACTAGCAGCATTTGGATATACAAGCCCTTGGCACTCCTGGTGCACTCTACTAGGGACTGATAGTAAACTAAATAAGCCAAACATGGAAGTCAATTCACACAATACATTTTATCATAGGGAGCACTTGCACTGTGGCACTGGATGGCAGTGGCACAGTGCCCTGAGCAGCTAACACCAGCACAAAAATAAATTGAGGCACAAACAAAAATGGAAGGGTGACCCACGTCAATGGTGCCAGGTCTAACACTAGTGCTTTAGGGTTTAGGGTAGTGAAGTGATGTTTGGGTAGTGTAGGGGGTCATGCTGGGTGTGGTGTTTTAGGGTTTAGGGTTGTGCAGTGGAATTTGGGTAGTGTAGGGGGTCATGCTGGGGTAGTGTTTTAGGGTTTAGCATAGTGCAGTGGTTTGGTGTAGTGTAGGGGTCTTGTTTGGGGTAGATTTAGGATTTAGGGTAGAACAGTGGTGTTTGTGAAGTGTAGGGGGTCGTGCTAGGGGTAGTGTTTTAGGGTTTAGGGTAGTGCAGTGGTGTTTGTGGAGTGTAGGGGGCATGCTGGGGTAGTGTTTTAGGGTTTAGATAGTGCAGAGGTGTTTGGGTAGTGTAGGCAGTCGTGCTGGGGCTGGTTTATGGGGTTTAGGGCAGTGCAGTGGTGTTCAGGCAGTGTAGGGGGTCGTGCTGGGGCTAGTGTTTCAGGGTTTTGGGCAGTGCAGTGATGTTTGTGTAGTGTAGGGGGGTATGCTGGGGGTAGTGCTTTAGGGATTAGGGTAGTGCAGTGGTAATTGGGTAGTGTAGGGGGTCGTGCTGGGGTGGTGTTTTAGGGTTTAGGGCAGTGAAGTGGTGTTCGACAGTGTAGGGGGTCGTACTGGTGGTGGTATTTCGGGGTTTAGGGCAGTGGTGTTTGGGCAGTGTAGGGGGTCTTGCAGGGGGTGATGCTTCGGGGTTAGGGCAGTGCAGTTCAGGCAGTGTAGGGGTCTTGCTGGGGGTGGTGTTTTGGGGTTTAGGGCAGTGTAGTGGCATTCGGGCAGTGTAGTGGGTCGTGCAGGGTGGTGTTTCAGGGTTTAGGGCAGTGTAGTGGCATTCGGGCAGTGTAGGGGGTCATGCTGGGGGTGGTGTTTCAGGGTCTAGGGCAGTGTAGTGGCATTCGCGCAGTGTAGGGGTTCATGCTGGGAGTGGTGTTTTAGGGTTTAGGGCAGTGCAGTGGTGTTCGGGCAGTGTAGGGGGTCATGCTTGGGGTAGATTTAGGGTTTAGTGTAGTGCAGTGGTGTTTGGGTAGTGTAGAGGGTCGTGCTGGGGTTAGTGTTTTAGGGTTTAGGGCAGTGCAGTGGCGTTCAGGCAGTGTAGGGGGTCGTGCAGAGGGTGGTTTTTCAGGGTTTAGGGCAGTACAGTAGTGTTCGGGCAGTGTAGGGGGTCGTGCTGAGGGTGGTGTTTCGGGGTTTAGGGCAGTGCATTGGTGTTCGGGCAGTCTAGGGGGTCGTGCTGGGGTTGGTGTTTCGGGGTTTAGGGCAGTGCTGTGGTGTTTGGGCAGTTTAGGGGTTGGTGCTGGGGGTGCTGTTTCAGGGTTTAGGGCCTTGCAGTGGTGTTCAGGCAGTGTAGGGGGTCGTGCTGGGGCTAGTGTTTCAGGGTTTTGGGCAGTGCAGTGATGTTTGTGTAGTGTAGGGGGTTGCGCTTGGGGTAGATTTAGGGTTTAGGGTAGAACAGTGGAGTTTGTGAAGTGTAGGGGGTCGTGCTAGGGGTAGTGTTTTAGGGTTTAGGGTAGTGCAGTGGTGTTTGTGGAGTGTAGGGGGCATGCTGGGGTAGTGTTTTAGGGTTTAGATAGTGCAGAGGTGTTTGGGTAGTGTAGGCAGTCGTGCTGGGGCTGGTTTATGGGGTTTAGGGCAGTGCAGTGGTGTTCAGGCAGTGTAGGGGGTCGTGCTGGGGCTAGTGTTTCAGGGTTTTGGGCAGTGCAGTGATGTTTGTGTAGTGTAGGGGGTATGCTGGGGGTAGTGCTTTAGGGATTAGGGTAGTGCAGTGGTAATTGGGTAGTGTAGGGGGTCGTGCTGGGGTGGTGTTTTAGGGTTTAGGGCAGTGAAGTGGTGTTCGACAGTGTAGGGGGTCGTACTGGTGGTGGTATTTCGGGGTTTAGGGCAGTGGTGTTTGGGCAGTGTAGGGGGTCTTGCAGGGGGTGATGCTTCGGGGTTAGGGCAGTGCAGTTCAGGCAGTGTAGGGGTCTTGCTGGGGGTGGTGTTTCAGGGTTTAGGGCAGTGTAGTGGCATTCGGGCAGTGTAGGGGGTCATGCTGGGGGTGGTGTTTCAGGGTCTAGGGCAGTGTAGTGGCATTCGCGCAGTGTAGGGGTTCATGCTGGGAGTGGTGTTTTAGGATTTAGGGCAGTGCAGTGGTGTTCGGGCAGTGTAGGGGGTCATGCTTGGGGTAGATTTAGGGTTTAGTGTAGTGCAGTGGTGTTTGGGTAGTGTAGAGGGTCGTGCTGGGGTTAGTGTTTTAGGGTTTAGGGTAGTGCAGTGGTGTTTGCACAGTGTAGGGGTCGTGCAGGGGGGTGGTGTTTTAGGGTTTAGGGCAGTGCAGTGACGTTCAGGCAGTGTAGGGGGTCGTGCAGGGGGTGGTGTTTCAGGGTTTAGGGCAGTGCAGTAGTGTTCGGGCAGTGTAGGGGGTCGTGCTGAGGGTGGTGTTTCGGGGTTTAGGGCAGTGCATTGGTGTTCGGGCAGTCTAGGGGGTCGTGCTGGGGTTGGTGTTTCGGGGTTTAGGGCAGTGCAGTGGTGTTTGGGCAGTTTAGGGGGTGGTGCTGGGGTTGCTGTTTCAGGGTTTAGTGCCTTGCAGTGGTGTTCAGGCAGTGTAGGGGGTCGTGCTGGGGCTAGTGTTTCAGGGTTTTGGGCAGTGCAGTGATGTTTGTGTAGTGTAGGGGGTTGCGCTTGGGGTAGATTTAGGGTTTAGGGTAGTACAGTGGTGTTTGTGAAGTGTAGGGGGTCGTGCTAGGGGTAGTGTTTCAGGGTTTAGGGTAGTGCAGTGGTGTTTGTGTAGTGTAGGGGGCATGCTGGGGGAAGTGTTTTAGGGTTTAGGGTAGTTCAGTGGTGTTTGGGTAGTGTAGGGGGTCATGCTGGGTGTGGTGTTTTAGGGTTTAGGGTTGTGCAGTGGAATTTGGGTAGTGTAGGGGGTCGTGCTGGGGTAGTGTTTTAGGGTTTAGCATAGTGCAGTGGTTTGGTGTAGTGTAGGGGTCGTGCTTGGGGTAGATTTAGGCTTTAGGGTAGTACAGTGGTGTTTGTGAAGTGTAGGGGGTTGTGCTAGGGGTAGTGTTTTAGGGTTTAGGGTAGTACAGTGGTGTTTGTGTAGTGTAGGGGGCATGCTGGGGGAAGTGTTTTAGGGTTTAGGATAGTGCAGTGGTGTTTGGGTAGTGTAGGCGGTCGTGCTGGGGCTGGTTTTTGGGGTTTAGGGCAGTGCAGTGGTGTTTGGGCAGTGTAGGGGGTCATGCTGGGGGTGGTGTTTCAGGGTTTAGGGCAGTGCAGTGATGTTTGTATAGTGTGGGGGGTCGTGCTTGGGGTAGATTTAGGGTTTAGGGTAGTACAATGGTGTTTGTGAAGTGTAGGGGGTCGTGCTGGGGGTAGTGTTTTAGGGTTTGGGTAGTGCAGTGGTGTTTGTGTAGTGTAGGGGGGTATGCTGGGGGTAGTGTTTTAGGGATTAGGGTAGTGCAGTGGTGTTTGGGTAGTGCAGGGGGTCGTGCTGGGGTGGTGTTTTAGGGTTTAGGGCAGTGAAGTGGTGTTCGACAGTGTAGGGGGTCGTACTGGTGGTGGTGTTTTAGGGTTTAGGGCAGTGCAGTGGTGTTCGGGCAGTGTAGGGGTCATGCAGGGGGTGGTGTTTCAGGGTCTAGGGCAGTGTAGTGGCATTCGCGCAGTGTAGGGGTTCATGCTGGGAGTGGTGTTTTAGGGTTTAGGGCAGTGCAGTGGTGTTCGGGCAGTGTAGGGGGTCATGCTTGGGGTAGATTTAGGGTTTAGTGTAGTGCCGTGGTGTTTGGGTAGTGTAGAGAGTCGTGCTGGGGTTAGTGTTTTAAGGTTTAGGGTAGTGCAGTGGTGTTTGCACAGTGTAGGGGTAGTGCAGGGGGGTGGTGTTTTAGGGTTTAGGGCAGTGCAGTGGCGTTCAGGCAGTGTAGGGGGTCGTGCAGGGGGTGGTGTTTCAGGGTTTAGGGCAGTGCAGTAGTGTTCGGGCAGTGTAGGGGGTCGTGCTGAGGGTGGTGTTTCGGGGTTTAGGGCAGTGCATTGGTGTTCAGGCAGTCTAGGGGGTCGTGCTGGGGTTGGTGTTTCGGGGTTTAGGGCAGTGCAGTGGTGTTTGGGCAGCTTAGGGGGTCGTGCTGGGGGTGCTGTTTCAGGGTTTAGGGCCTTGCAGTGGTGTTCAGGCAGTGTAGGGGGTCGTGCTGGGGCTAGTGTTTCAGGGTTTTGGGCAGTGCAGTCATGTTTGTGTAGTGTAGGGGGTTGCGCTTGGGGTAGATTTAGGGTTTAGGGAAGTACAGTGGTGTTTGTGAAGTGTAGGGTGTCGTGCTAGGGGTAGTGTTTCAGGGTTTAGGGTAGTGCAGTGGTGTTTGTGTAGTGTACAGGGGCATGCTGGGGCTAGTGTTTTAGGGTTTAGGGTAGTGCAGTGGTGTTTGGGTAGTGTAGGGGGTCATGCTGGGTGTGGTGTTTTAGGGTTTAGGGTTGTGCAGTGGAATTTGGGTAGTGTAGGGGGTCGTGCTGGGGTAGTGTTTTAGGGTTTAGCATAGTGCAGTGGTTTGCTGTAGTGTAGGGGTCGTGCTTGGGGTAGATTTAGGCTTTAGGGTAGTACAGTGGTGTTTGTGAAGTGTAGGGGGTTGTGCTAGGGGTAGTGTTTTAGGGTTTAGGGTAGTACAGTGGTGTTTGTGTAGTGTAGGGGGCATGCTGGGGGAAGTGTTTTAGGGTTTAGGATAGTGCAGTGGTGTTTGGGTAGTGTAGGCGGTCGTGCTGGGGCTGGTTTTTGGGGTTTAGGGCAGTGCAGTGGTGTTTGGGCAGTGTAGGGGGTCATGCTGGGGGTGGTGTTTCAGGGTTTAGGGCAGTGCAGTGATGTTTGTGTAGTGTGGGGGGTCGTGCTTGGGGTAGATTTAGGGTTTAGGGTAGTACAATGGTGTTTGTGAAGTGTAGGGGGTCGTGCTGGGGGTAGTGTTTTAGGGTTTGGGTAGTGCAGTGGTGTTTGTGTAGTGTAGGGGGGTATGCTGGGGGTAGTGTTTTAGGGATTAGGGTAGTGCAGTGGTGTTTGGGTAGTGCAGGGGGTCGTGCTGGGGTGGTGTTTTAGGGTTTAGGGCAGTGAAGTGGTGTTCGACAGTGTAGGGGGTCGTACTGGTGGTGGTGTTTTATGGTTTAGGGCAGTGCAGTGGTGTTCGGGCAGTGTAGGGGGTCATGCAGGGGGTGGTGTTTCAGGGTCTAGGGCAGTGTAGTGGCATTCGCGCAGTGTAGGGGTTCATGCTGGGAGTGGTGTTTTAGGGTTTAGGGCAGTGCAGTGGTGTTCGGGCAGTGTAGGGGGTCATGCTTGGGGTAGATTTAGGGTTTAGTGTAGTGCCGTGGTGTTTGGGTAGTGTAGAGGGTCGTGCTGGGGTTAGTGTTTTAGGGTTTAGGGTAGTGCAGTGGTGTTTGCACAGTGTAGGGGTAGTGCAGGGGGGTGGTGTTTTAGGGTTTAGGGCAGTGCAGTGGCGTTCAGGCAGTGTAGGGGGTCGTGCAGGGGGTGGTGTTTCAGGGTTTAGGGCAGTGCAGTAGTGTTCGGGCAGTGTAGGGGGTCGTGCTGAGGGTGGTGTTTCGGGGTTTAGGGCAGTGCATTGGTGTTCAGGCAGTCTAGGGGGTCGTGCTGGGGTTGGTGTTTCGGGGTTTAGGGCAGTGCAGTGGTGTTTGGGCAGCTTAGGGGGTCGTGCTGGGGGTGCTGTTTCAGGGTTTAGGGCCTTGCAGTGGTGTTCAGGCAGTGTAGGGGGTCGTGCTGGGGCTAGTGTTTCAGGGTTTTGGGCAGTGCAGTCATGTTTGTGTAGTGTAGGGGGTTGCGCTTGGGGTAGATTTAGGGTTTAGGGAAGTACAGTGGTGTTTGTGAAGTGTAGGGTGTCGTGCTAGGGGTAGTGTTTCAGGGTTTAGGGTAGTGCAGTGGTGTTTGTGTAGTGTACAGGGGCATGCTGGGGGTAGTGTTTTAGGGTTTAGGGTAGTGCAGTGGTGTTTGGGTAGTGTAGGGGGTCATGCTGGGTGTGGTGTTTTAGGGTTTAGGGTTGTGCAGTGGAATTTGGGTAGTGTAGGGGGTCGTGCTGGGGTAGTGTTTTAGGGTTTAGCATAGTGCAGTGGTTTGCTGTAGTGTAGGGGTCGTGCTTGGGGTAGATTTAGGGTTTAGGGTAGTACAGTGGTGTTTGTGAAGTGTAGGGGGTTGTGCTAGGGGTAGTGTTTTAGGGTTTAGGGTAGTACAGTGGTGTTTGTGTAGTGTAGGGGGCATGCTGGGGGAAGTGTTTTAGGGTTTAGGATAGTGCAGTGGTGTTTGGGTAGTGTAGGCGGTCGTGCTGGGGCTGGTTTTTGGGGTTTAGGGCAGTGCAGTGGTGTTCTGGCAGTGTAGGGGGTCATGTTGGGGGTGGTGTTTCAGGGTTTAGGGCAGTGCAGGGATGTTTGTGTAGTGTGGGGGGTCGTGCTTGTGGTAGATTTAGGGTTTAGGGTAGTACAATGGTGTTTGTGAAGTGTAGGGGGTCGTGCTGGGGGTAGTGTTTTAGGGTTTGGGTAGTGCAGTGGTGTTTGTGTAGTGTAGGGGGGTATGCTGGGGTAGTGTTTTAGGGATTAGGGTAGTGCAGTGGTGTTTGGGTAGTGCAGGGGGTCGTGCTGGGGTGGTGTTTTAGGGTTTAGGGCAGTGAAGTGGTGTTCGACAGTGTAGGGGGTCGTACTGGTGGTGGTGTTTTAGGGTTTAGGGCAGTGCATTGGTGTTCGGGCAGTGTAGGGGGTCATGCAGGGGGTGGTGTTTCGGGGTTTAGGGCAGTGCAGTGGTGTTCGGGTAGTGTAGGGGTCTTGCAGGGGGTGGTGTTTTGGGGTTTAGGGTAGTGCAGTGAGGGCAGTGTAGGGGTCTTGCTGGGGGTGGTGTTTCGGGGTTTGGGGCAGTGGCGTTCGGGCAGTGTAGGGAGTCTTGCAGGGGGTGGTGTTTTGGGGTTTAGGGTAGTGCAGTGCGGGCAGTGTAGGGGTCTTGCTGCGGGTGGTGTTTCGGGGTTTAGGGCAGTGCAGTGGCGTTCGGGCAGTGTAGGGGGTCGTGTGGGGGTGGTGTTTCAGGGTTTAGGGCAGTGCAGTGGCATTCGGGCAGTATAGGAGGTCATGCAGGGGGGTGGTATTTCAGGGTTTAGGGCAGTGCATTTGCGTTCGGGCAGTGTAGGGGGTCGTGCAGGGAGGTTGTGTTTCAGGGTTTAGGGCAGTGTAGTGGCATTCGGGAGGTGTAGGGGGTCGTGCAGGGGGGTGGTGTTTTGGGGTTAAGGGCAGTGCAGTGGTGTTCGGGCAGTGTAGGGGGTCATGCTGGGGGTGGTGTTTCAGGGTTTAGGGCAGTGCAGTGGTGTGCAGGCAGTGTAGGGGGTCGTGCTGGGGCTGGTGTTTCGGGGTTTTGGGCAGTGCAGTGACGTTTGTGTAGTGTAAGGGGGTCGTGCATGGGGTATATTTAGGGTTTAGGGTACTACAGTGGTGTTTGTGTAGTGTAGGGGGTCATGCTGGGGGTAGTGTTTCAGGGTTTAGGGGAGTACAGTGGTGTTTGGGAAGTGTAGGGGTCATGCTGGGGCTAGTGTTTCAGGGTTTAGGGCAGAGCAGTGGTGTTCGGGCAGTGTAGGGGGTCAAACTGGGTGTAGTGGTTCAGGGTTTAGGGTAGTGCAGTGGTGTTTGGGTAGTGTAGGGGGTCGTGCTGAGGGTAGATTTAGGGTTTAGGGTAGTGCAGTAGTGTTTGGGTAATGGAGAGGGTAACGCTGGGGGTAGATTTAGGGTTTAGGGTAGGGGTTCGTGCTGGTGGTGGTGTTTTAATGTTTAGGGCAGTGCAGTCGTGTTCAGGCAGTGTAGGGGGCATGCTGGGGGTCGAGTTTTAGGGTTTAGGGCAGTGCAGTGTTGTTCGGGTAGTGTAGGGGGTCGTGCTGGGGGTAGTGTTTAAGGGTTTAGGGGAGTACAGTGGTGTTTGGGAAGTGTAGGGGTCATGCTGGGGCTAGTGTTTCAGGGTTTAGGGCAGAGCAGTGGTGTTCGGGCAGTGTAGGGGGTCAAACTGGGGGTAGTGGTTCAGGGTTTAGGGCAGTGCAGTGGTGTTCGGGCAGTATAGGGGGTCGTGCTGGGGGTAGTGTTTCAGGGATTAGGGCAGTGCAGTGATGTTTGTGTAGTGTAGGGGGTCGAGCTTGGGGTAGATTTAGGGATTAGGGTAGTGCAGTGGTGTCTGTGTAGTGTAGGGGGTTGTGCTAGGGGTAGTGTTTTAGGGTTTAGGGTAGTACAGTGGTGTTTGTGTAGTGTAGGGGGCATGCTGGGGGAAGTGTTTTAGGGTTTAGGATAATGCAGTGGTGTTTGGGTAATGTAGGCGGTCGTGCTGGGGCTGGTTTTTGGGGTTTAGGGCAGTGCAGTGGTGTTCGGGCAGTGTAGGGGGTCATGCTGGGGGTGGTGTTTCAGGGTTTAGGGCAGTGCAGTGATGTTTGTGTAGTGTGGGGGGTCGTGCTTGGGGTAGATTTAAGGTTTAGGGTAGTACAATGGTGTTTGTGAAGTGTAGGGGGTCGTGCTGGGGGTAGTGTTTTAGGGTTTGGGTAGTGCAGTGGTGTTTGTGTAGTGTAGGGGGGTATGCTGGGGGTAGTGTTTTAGGGATTAGGGTAGTGCAGTGGTGTTTGGGTAGTGCAGGGGGTCGTGCTGGGGTGGTGTTTTAGGGTTTAGGGCAGTGAAGTGGTGTTCGACAGTGTAGGGGGTCGTACTGGTGGTGGTGTTTTAGGGTTTAGGGCAGTGCAGTGGTGTTCGGGCAGTGTAGGGGGTCATGCAGGGGGTGGTGTTTCGGGGTTTAGGGCAGTGCAGTGGTGTTCGGGTAGTGTAGGGGTCTTGCAGGGGGTGGTGTTTTGGGGTTTAGGGTAGTGCAGTGCGGGCAGTGTAGGGGTCTTGCTGGGGGTGGTGTTTCGGGGTTTAGGGCAGTGGCGTTCGGGCAGTGTAGGGAGTCTTGCAGGGGGTGGTGTTTTGGGGTTTAGGGTAGTGCAGTGCGGGCAGTGTAGGGGTCTTGCTGCGGGTGGTGTTTCGGGGTTTAGGGCAGTGCAGTGGCGTTCGGGCAGTGTAGGGGGTCGTGTGGGGGGTGGTGTTTCAGGGTTTAGGGCAGTGCAGTGGCATTCGGGCAGTGTAGGAGGTCATGCAGGGGGGTGGTATTTCAGGGTTTAGGGCAGTGCATTGGCATTCGGGCAGTGTAGGGGGTCGTACAGGGGGGTGGTATTTCAGGGTTTAGGGCAGTGCTTTGGCATTCGGGCAGTGTAGGGGGTCATGCAGGGAGGTTGTGTTTCAGGGTTTAGGGCAGTGTAGTGGCATTCGGGAGGTGTAGGGGGTCGTGCAGGGGGGTGGTGTTTTGGGGTTAAGGGCAGTGTAGTGGTGTTCGGGCAGTGTAGGGGGTCATGCTGGGGGTGGTGTTTCAAGGTTTAGGGCAGTGCAGTGGTGTGCAGGCAGTGTAGGGGGTCGTGCTGGGGTTGGAGTTTCGGGGTTTTGGGCAGTGCAGTGATGTTTGTGTAGTGTAGTGGGTCGTGCATGGGGTAGATTTAGGGTTTAGGGTACTACAGTGGTGTTTGTGTAGTGTAGGGGGCATGCTGGGGGAAGTGTTTTAGGGTTTAGGATAGTGCAGTGGTGTTTGGGTAGTGTAGGCGGTCGTGCTGGGGCTGGTTTTTGGGGTTTAGGGCAGTGCAGTGGTGTTTGGGCAGTGTAGGGGGTCATGCTGGGGGTGGTGTTTCAGGGTTTAGGGCAGTGCAGTGATGTTTGTGTAGTGTGGGGGGTCGTGCTTGGGGTAGATTTAAGGTTTAGGGTAGTACAATGGTGTTTGTGAAGTGTAGGGGGTCGTGCTGGGGGTAGTGTTTTAGGGTTTGGGTAGTGCAGTGGTGTTTGTGTAGTGTAGGGGGGTATGCTGGGGGTAGTGTTTTAGGGATTAGGGTAGTGCAGTGGTGTTTGGGTAGTGCAGGGGGTCGTGCTGGGGTGGTGTTTTAGGGTTTAGGGCAGTGAAGTGGTGTTCGACAGTGTGGGGGGTCGTACTGGTGGTGGTGTTTTAGGGTTTAGGGCAGTGCAGTGGTGTTCGGGCAGTGTAGGGGGTCATGCAGGGGGTGGTGTTTCGGGGTTTAGGGCAGTGCAGTGGTGTTCGGGTAGTGTAGGGGTCTTGCAGGGGGTGGTGTTTTGGGGTTTAGGGTAGTGCAGTGCGGGCAGTGTAGGGGTCTTGCTGGGGGTGGTGTTTCGGGGTTTAGGGCAGTGGCGTTCGGGCAGTGTAGGGAGTCTTGCAGGGGGTGGTGTTTTGGGGTTTAGGGTAGTGCAGTGCGGGCAGTGTAGGGGTCTTGCTGCGGGTGGTGTTTCGGGGTTTAGGGCAGTGCAGTGGCGTTCGGGCAGTGTAGGGGGTCGTGTGGGGGGTGGTGTTTCAGGGTTTAGGGCAGTGCAGTGGCATTCGGGCAGTGTAGGAGGTCATGCAGGGGGGTGGTATTTCAGGGTTTAGGGCAGTGCATTGGCATTCGGGCAGTGTAGGGGGTCGTGCAGGGGGGTGGTATTTCAGGGTTTAGGGCAGTGCTTTGGCATTCGGGCAGTGTAGGGGGTCGTGCAGGGAGGTTGTGTTTCAGGGTTTAGGGCAGTGTAGTGGCATTCGGGAGGTGTAGGGGGTCGTGCAGGGGGGTGGTGTTTTGGGGTTAAGGGCAGTGTAGTGGTGTTCGGGCAGTGTAGGGGGTCATGCTGGGGGTGGTGTTTCAGGGTTTAGGGCAGTGCAGTGGTGTGCAGGCACTGTAGGGGGTCGTGCTGAGGTTGGAGTTTCGGGGTTTTGGGCAGTGCAGTGATGTTTGTGTAGTGTAGTGGGTCATGCATGGGGTAGATTTAGGGTTTAGGGTACTACAGTGGTGTTTGTGTAGTGTAGGGGGTCATGCTGGGGGTAGTGTTTCAGGGTTTAGGGGAGTACAGTGGTGTTTGGGAAGTGTAGGGGTCATGCTGGGGCTAGTGTTTCAGGGTTTAGGGCAGAGCAGTGGTGTTCGGGCAGTGTAGGGGGTCAAACTGGGGGTAGTGGTTCAGGGTTTAGGGTAGTGCAGTGGTGTTTGGGTAGTGTAGGGGGTCGTGCTGAGGGTAGATTTAGGGTTTAGGCTAGTGCAGTAGTGTTTGGGTAATGGAGAGGGTAACGCTGGGGGTAGATTTAGGGTTTAGGGTAGGGGTTCGTGCTGGTGGTGGTGTTTTAATGTTTAGGGCAGTGCAGTGGTGTTCAGGCAGTGTAGGGGCGTGCTGGGGGTCGAGTTTTAGGGTTTAAGGCAGTGCAGTGTTGTTCGGGTAGTGTAGGGGGTCGTGCTGGGGGTAGTGTTTCAGGGTTTAGGGGAGTACAGTGGTGTTTGGGAAGTGTAGGGGTCATGCTGGGGCTAGTGTTTCAGGGTTTAGGGCAGAGCAGTGGTGTTTGGGCAGTGTAGGAGGTCGTGCTGGGGGTAGTGTTTCAGGGATTAGGGCAGTGCAGTGATGTTTGTGTAGTGTAGGGGGTCGTGCTTGGGGTAGATTTAGGGATTAGGGTAGTGCAGTGGTGTCTGTGTAGTGTAGGGGGTCGTGCTGGGGGGTCATGTTTCAGGGTTTGGGGTAGTGCAGTGGTGTTTGGGTAGTGTAGGGGGTCATGCTGGGGGTAGTGTTTTAGGGTTTAGGGTAGTGCAGTGGTGTTTGGGTAGTGTAGGGGGTCGTGCTGAGGGTAGATTTAGGGTTTAGGGTAGTGCAGTAGTGTTTGGGTAATGGAGAGGGTAACGCTGGGGGTAGATTTAGGGTTTAGGGTAGTGCAATTGTGTTTGGGTAGTGTAGGGGGTCGTGCTGGGGGGAGAGTTTTAGGGTTTAGGGTAGAGCAGTGGTGTTTGGGTAATGTAGGGGGTCATGCAGGGGTAGTGATTTAGGGTTTAGGGTAGTGCAGTTGTGTTTGGGTAGTGTAGTGGGTACTGCTGGGGGTACTGTTTAAGGGCTTAGGGTAGTGCAATGGTGTTTGGGTAGTGTAGAGGGTACTACTGGGGCAGTGTTTTAGGGTTTAGGGTAGTGCAGTGCTGTTTGTGTAGTGTAGGGGGTGCTGCTGGGGGTAGTGTTTTAGGGTTTAGGGTAGGGCAGTGGTGTTTGGGTAGTGTAGGGGTTCGTGCTGGGGATAGTGTTTTACGGTTTAGGGTAGAGCAGCTGTGTTTGTGTAGTGTAGGGGGTCATGTTTTAGGGTTTATTGTAGTGCAGTGGCCTTTGGGTAGTGAGGGGGTCGTGCGGGGGGTAGTGTTTTAGGGTTCAGGCTAGTGCAGTGGTGCTCAGGCAGTGTAGGGGGTCGTGCTGGGGGTGGTGTTTTAGGGTTTAGGGCAGTGCATTGGTGTTCGGGCAGAGTAGGGGTTCGTGCTGGGGGTGGTGTTTTAATGTTTAGGGCAGTGCAGTGGTGTTCAGGCAGTGTAGGGGGTCGTGCTGGGGGTAGTGTTTCAGGGATTAGGGCAGTGCAGTGATGTTTGTGTAGTGTAGGGGGTCGTGCTTGGGGTAGACTTAGGGATTAGGGTAGTGCAGTGGTGTCTGTGTAGTGTAGGGGGTCGTGCTGGGGGTCATGTTTCAGGGTTTGGGGTAGTGCAGTGGTGTTTGGGTAGTGTAGGGGGTCATGCTGGGGGTAGTGTTTTAGGGTTTAGGGTAGTGCAGTGGTGTTTGGGTAGTGTAGGGGGTCGTGCTGAGGGTAGATTTAGGGTTTAGGGTAGTGCAGTAGTGTTTGGGTAATGGAGAGGGTAACGCTGGGGTAGATTTAGGGTTTAGGGTAGTGCAATTGTGTTTGGGTAGTTTAGTGAGTCGCGCTGTGTGGAGTGTTTTAGGGTTTAGGGTAGTGCAGTGGTGTTTGGGTAGTGTAGGGGGTCGTGCTGGGGGGAGAGTTTTAGGGTTTAGGGTAGAGCAGTGGTGTTTGGGTAGTGTAGGGGGTCATGCAGGGGTAGTGATTTAGGGTTTAGGGTAGTGCAGTTGTGTTTGGGTAGTGTAGTGGGTACTGCTGGGGGTACTGTTTAAGGGCTTAGGGTAGTGCAATGGTGTTTGGGTAGTGTAGAGGGTACTGCTGGGGGCAGTGTTTTAGGGTTTAGGGTAGTGCAGTGCTGTTTGTGTAGTGTAGGGGGTGCTGCTGGGGGTAGTGTTTTAGGGTTTAGGGTAGGGCAGTGGTGTTTGGGTAGTGTAGGGGTTCGTGCTGGGGATAGTGTTTTACGGTTTAGGGTAGAGCAGCGGTGTTTGTGTAGTGTAGGGGGTCATATTTTAGGGTTTATTGTAGTGCAGTGGCCTTTGGGTAGTGAGGGGGTCGTGCGGGGGGTAGTGTTTAGGGTTCAGGCTAGTGCAGTGGTGCCCAGGCAGTGTAGGGGGTCGTGCTGGGGGTGGTGTTTTAGGGTTTAGGGCAGTGCATTGGTGTTCGGGCAGAGTAGGGGTTCATGCTGGGGGTGGTGTTTTAATGTTTAGGGCAGTGCAGTGGTGTTCAGGCAGTGTAGGGGGCGTGCTGGGGGTCGAGTTTTAGGGTTTAGGGCAGTGCAGTGTTGTTCGGGTAGTGTAGGGGGTCGTGCTGGTGGTGGTGTTTCAGGGTTTAGGGCAGTGCAGTGGTGTTCGGGCAGTGTAGGAGTCACGATGGAGGTGGGGTTTTAGGGTTTAGGGCAGTGTAGTGGTGTTCGGGCAGTGTAGGGGGTCGTGCAGGGGGTGGTGTTTCAGGGTTTAGGGTAGTGCAGTGGTGTTTGGGTAGTGTAGGGGGTCATGCAGGGGTCGTGATTTAGGGTTTAGGGGAGTGCAGTTGTGTTTGGGTAGTGTAGTGGGTACTACTGGGGTAGTGTTTAAGGGCTTAGGGTAGTGCAATGGTGTTTGGGCAGTGTAGAGGGTACTGCTGGGCGCAGTGTTTTACGGTTTAGGGTAGTGCAGTGCTGTTTGTGTAGTATAGGGGGTGCTGGTGGGGGTAGTGTTTTAGGGTTTATGGTAGGGCAGTGGTGTTTGGGTAGTGTGGGGGGTCGTGCTCGGGTAGTGTTTTAGGGTTTAGGGTAATGCAGTGGTGTTTGTTCAGAGAAGGGGGAACTATTTTAGGGTTTAAGGTAGTGTAGTGGTGTTTGTGTAGTGTAGGGGGTCGTGCTAGGGGTACTGTTTTATGGTTTAGGGCAGTGCAGTGGTGTTTCAGCAGTGTAGGGGGTCGTGCTGGGGGTGGTGGTTCAGGGTTTAGGGCAGTGCAGTGGTGTTCGGGCAGTGTAGGGGGTCGTGCTGGGGTTGGTGTTTGAGGGTTTAGGGCAGTGCAGTGGTGTTCGGGCAGTGTAGTGGGTCATGCAGTGTTGTTCGGGCAGTGTAGTGGGTCGTGCTGGGGCTAGTGTTTCAGGGTTTAGGGCAGTGCAGTGGTGTTCGGGCAGTGTAGGGGGTCGTGCTGGCGGTGGTGTTTGAGGGTTTATGGCAGTGCAGTGGTGTTCGGGCAGTGTAGGGGGTCATGCTGAGGCTAGTGTTTCAGGGTTTAGGGCAATGCAGTGGTGTTCGGGCAGTGTAGTGGGTCGTGCTGGGGCTAGTGTTTCAGGGTTTAGGGGAGTGCAGTTGTGTCTGTGTGGGATAGGGGGTCGTGCTTCAGGATAGTGTTTTAGGGTTTAGGGCAGAGCAGTGATGTTTGGGTAGTATAGGGTGTCATGCTGGGGGTAGTGTTTTAGGGTTTAGGGCAGTGCAGTGGTGTTTGGGTAGCGTAGGGGGTCGTTCTGGGGTAGTGGTTTCGGGTTTAGGGTAGTGTAATGGTGTTTGGGTAGTGTAGGGGGTCGAGCTGGGGTAGTGTTTTAGGGTTTACCGAAGTGCAGTGATGTTGGTGTAGTGTAGGGGGTCATGCTGGGTGTTGGACTTGGCCCTTCTGGCAGGTTCACCCCTGGACTTTTTGGCTTTTTATTGGTGACTTGGTATGGTGATTGTTTGGTCTCTGCGCACTTTCCCTGTGTCCCAGGGTAAAGTGCGTGCGTGCTCTGAGTGCATGTGGTGAGATAGGCCTGCCCTCCCATAGGAATGCATGGGGAATGTATGTGTCCCTAGTAGTTCCTGATGCGTGGGGTGTGCAGGCCCGAGTTTGGTATGTGCGGACTCGTGGGAGTGAATGCTGCGCGATGATGTGTGCGGCGTGCATGTACCTAGTGTGGAAGTGCCACTTCTAGAAGTGGGCACTTCTGTGTGCAGTGTGTCTGTCGCGTGATTGGCTGGTCGTGTCATGTGACGGGCTAGGGATTCCCCAGAGTCAGGATGAGTCACCCAGTGGTGAATGGGGAGATCAGCAGCTAGATGGGTGGGAGGAGTACACCTGGGTCCTGAATAGGACAGGGTTTTCCACACACAATGCTGGCCCCGCCCCCTGTGGTGCGACTGACGACCCTAGCCCTGCCAGTGAATAGAGTGAGGGGCTGAGCACATCAAGGGTGCTCCCCAACCAGCTGCGACTGGTTTTCCCCCTCACCCTGAACCCAGAACAAAGGGTTTGCCTGTATAAAAATGGGGCTGTGTCCCCACAGAAACTGTTCTCTGCCAGGATCTTACCTGAGGGGGGCTGCTGCTGCTGGGTGCCAGGAGAGACCGCCACTGGGGACTGCCTCCCTGCTGGAGGGCCCTGTGAGCTGGCCCCTGGGCCCAGTCCTGACCCCCCACCTCTGAAGACTTTGTTCTGGACCTGGTTTTTATCCTTAAGCGCCTGGGAGCGCTTTCATTTGTTTCATAGCGCTAGGAGCGCTTTATTCTGGACCCCAGCACTTCTAGAGCGCTTTTACTCTTGCCTTTAGCGCTCAGGAGCGCTTTATTTTTGAAAGCCGGTGCCCACCCGGCGTTTGCCCCGTTCTGGGCTGATCCTGAGGTCCCCTGGCAGGTGCCCACCCTGCCAGGGACATTGCCACAATATCGAGTGCCCACCTCGATTTATTGAATACTAAAAGCGCCGGTGCCCACCCGGCATTTGCTCCGTGAATCGCCCTCCGGCGCCCGACCAGGAAGTCAGGCGGGCCGGGGGCGGGCCTCCGGGACAACCGGAACAGGAAGTGGGAAGGCAGGAGCCTACCCCGCCTCCCACCGAGGACTCGTGCTGATTTGGGAAGCCCCGGAGCCGGCAGGAGCCTACCCTGCGCCCCGGGGCCCTGGGGAGAAGTACTGCGCCCCCCCCACCCAGGCGGGAGCCCACCCCGCACTGGGACGTGCCGCCGGCGTGCACAGAGCCGTAGGCTCCGCATTCCAGACCCCCGAGGGAAGAGCTCCGGTGAAGAGGGCTCCTCGCTACAGGGCACCGTCCTGCCTGCACCGCCGGAGGAAGACTGCCGCCACCTTCGCCTCGAGGACCCTTCCCCCCAGCTACGAACCGGTGAGTCGAGGCGGTAGGCTGGGGAGGAGAGGTGCTGAGTTGGGGCTGCATGGGGACTGAGCGCCTGCGCTTCCACGAGGCCCGCAATATTTTCTTTGAGCGCTGGTGCGCTCCAACGGCCCACATTGATTTGAAGAGCCCAGGGAGGCTCTAAACCTAACGGGGGGCATTTTGTTCATCAGCAGAGCGGCCCCGGAAGGCAGCGGGCCGCTCCTACGTTATCTAGGGGCATTCTTGATTTCGAGCCCACGAGGCTCTAACAGGGCACATTTGTTTATTGAGCCCACGAGGCTCCAACGAAGGCGCACAGTATTATTTAGAGCCTGCGAGGCTCTAGGGGGCATTTCATTTGTTTCAGAGCCCTGGGAGGCTCCAACGTTGGCCCCAGCATTTCTCCAGTTGCCCAGCACTTAGTGGGCAACTACTACGTTTAGGTTGTAGCCTCTGTGCTTTGGCTTGCGCAGTCTTGCCCTGACTTTCTGGACGCAGGGCGTCCTTGCCCCTTCAGGGCCAGTTGGCCCAGGGATTGCCACAGATAGTGGCTAATGTGAGTTTTTGCGCCATTGTACCTTTCCTGCGCCTCTGAATGTGTTTATTCGTCATGTGCTTTGCTTTACACCTCTGAATGTTATGCATCATGTGTTTAGGTGCTTAGACCCCTACAGGTATACTTACCTAATGCTAGTGTGATGACGCTGAGGTCATTATTGCGCCAGTAGTTACTGGTTGGGTGCTACATGTTCTATTTTAGTGCTACAGTGATTGTAAGTGATATGGTCTAAAGTATTATTCCTATTTCTAAAAAGTGCTAATTCCTGACAGTGGTCCATGTGGCCCTGTCCCCTGTACATATAATCCCTTGTAAATTCTGCCCGTGCCTGTTGGCACATTGTAGAGTGTGTGTTTTTATCTAATGTGTTGTGTATAATACAAAGGCTATTTTTATAGAATACCTTGTGTGGAGTTTCCTTTGTGGTGGGCCTTGGGTGTTGTTGCTGGGTGCGCGCGCAAACGCTTTACACATCGCCTCAGAGATAAGCCTGACTGCTCGTGCCAAGCTACCAAGGGGGTGAGCAGGGGTTATCTTTGGCGTGTAACTTCCTTGCCCTGACTAGAGTGGTGGTTTCTGCCTGACTTTGGCGCAAGCCTTAGCCAACCAGAAATCGCCATTTCTAACATTGGTGATCAGCGGTGGGATTTGGACTTGCGTTTGCGCTGTACCGCAGCAGCAACTGGCCGCACTACAAAACTCTGCATTTAGATAAATCACATGGTATAGGGATTATTGTTTTAAAATTGTTTTTAATTGTCATTTCTTTGGAAATGTGGTTTTGTGCACTGTGAGTTAGGTGTCCCTAGCTCGGGAGGGTAGATCATCCCCCTAAGTGCATTGTGTTTTCTGGATTCACCAGAGGGTGGGATCCAGTGGTGGCAGCGTAATAGTGTCCAGTACATTTGTCCCCCGCCCTGCGCCCAGAGTTGGTACCTGTGTCACGTGGTGGTCAGGTTGAGGAATCAGGGGTGGTAGAAACTGCCTTACCAGTCCGAGGGGAGGGTTGTGTGTGGATGAAGGGTGTGTGGCACTAGGCAAGTGAGTGTGAGTTCTCTGGGTTAGAGAGCTTGCTGAATGTTTTTGTGAATTGTGTGCTCCTGTTAGGCTCAGACCCCTAGGTTCCCTGTGTGATCTTTTCTCTAGAAACGTCTGCCAGAATGGAGCCTGCTTGTGATCCCTATGAGCTAGCTTGGCGCCAGAGGCAGGAGTTAGAAAGGTCCTGTACAGGGAGAGAGTCCAACACTCTGTACGAACTTCAGGACCACCTGGTCCTATGGCAAAAGGGTGCATGGGATCTTGAGCACAGTATGGAAAGGGCCCGGGCCTCACACCTGGAGGGTGGTGGGTCTGTGGGGAGCCCTGAAGAGTCAGAAGAGGAGGTAGAGGATGACAATACCTGGACGCCAGTAGAGAGTGAAGACCCCATAGGTAGGGAGTCCCTTGCTGGGTCCAGCGTAGGAGGCAGCGCCTCATCCCTTTCCCTGTCCCCAGAGGAGTGGGAAGATAGGAGGAAAGAAAGGGAGCACCAGCTGACGTTAGAAAAGCTCAGGTTGCAGCATGCCCAGGCTATGGCGCAGCTGGAGGTCAAAAGACAGATGGCGGAGGCTGAGAGGGCCTTTGCCAGAGAGAAACTAGCTCTGGAGGGTAGGTTATCCCCTGAGCGCAGTTGTGGTTTTCTGGACTCCCCAGGGAGGGTTGAGTCCAGTGGTAGCAGCCAGATAGATTCCAGTGTAGGAAATCCCAGTCTGGTACCTGTTCCCCAGGAGGAGGAGTTAAGGTTGAAATTCAGGGGCAGTAGGAAGCTGTCTCACCAGACTTGGGACACGTTTGTGGGTAAATGTGAGGATGCACTGGATGATTGGTTAAGTGTAAACACGAAACGGGATTTTGATGGACTGTATGCTCTGGTTATCAAAGAACAGCTATGCAGTAGTTTTTATCCCGGGTTGCGCCAACACCTGTTGGGATGTGATGCCTTGGATCCTTGGACCCTGGCAAGAAAAGCAGACCGTTGGGAAGGGGTCCCAAGTTCTGATGAGGAATGGGAGAGTGATTCCAACAGTAGTGGTTCAGAGATCCTCCAGCCCAGCGTGGTGGAGGAGGCTCAGTGTAGCCCAGCTAGGTCCCAGGATAGCGAGGAGGGTGTAGGGGCTCACTGCCTGGCTCAGTGGAGCAGGAGTGAGGGGGTGACCGAGGGTCCCCAGAGGCCCGAAACCCTGCCTCAGGACTTGGATGGTTTCATGAGGGAACACCAAGTTGGGGACCTAGGCTGTCCTGTTAGTCCACTTGAGGAAGATCTCTTAGTGAGTGGAGGACCTGGAGCGCCTGTAAACAGGGCTCCTGTGGTTCTAGTGTCTGGCAGTACCGCTCCGGTAGGGAGGGTACAGGAGTCCAGTGTGAGGAGTGATTGGGGGATGAGTTCCCCAGTGGAAGAGCCTGTGGGTCAGGGACTACCCAGTTGGGCTAGGATCTCGTGTAGTGACCAGGGTGGCACCACTTCTGTTCTGGGGGATCTCCGCGCACTGTCAGGTGGACAGGGGACGGGAGATCAGCGCCAGACAGACAGTCGCTTGACGTATGTGTCCTTTGATAGCCTCAGGGGGATGGAGTGGAAATCCCCAGAAGTCCTGGAGTGCCAGGCAATTATTCCACCAAAGGTTCTAGGCCGGAGGTTGGAAGGCCAGGTTCGGGATCAGCCTGACCTGAAGGGTGGGACGTCTGTAACCAGTGTCCCGACCAGTTCTTCTTCCAGAGGTACCGCCCCAGTTGGTAGGGAGCAGGGCTCTGGAAGGGGGTGCAGAGGGTGGGAGAGCCCACCTCTGCCCCTGGTACAACCTGAGGGGTTAAACCCTGGGTTGGAATGGCATTCTAGGTGTACCCCTCGCCAGAGGAGGAGGAACCCTAGGAGAAGAGGTAGGGGGAGGAGAGCTTTCCCTGAGACTCCTGGTCCGCCTGAGGGTGTAGACCCTAGGCTGGAGAACCAGTGGCAGTCTAGTCCTGTCTTTCAGAGAGGAAGAGTGGAGAATGGCCGCTATGTGCCAGGGGTTACTACCCCCCACTCTGTGGTTAGGCAAAGACCAGTGGCACCTGGGTGGCCTAGGGCCTGGTCTTGGCCGCGGACAGCTTGGGAGTACCAGTGGGGTAGCCCAGTTGGTCCAGACAGTGGTGTTAGAAAGAATTCCATGGGTTCACCGTGGCGTAGAACCGGAGGGTGTCCCTGCAGTTGCGGGCCCGCGTCCGTGTTCTATCGCCCCAAGCAGGGAAGTCCATCACGGTGGTGATTGGTCTGCCCTGCGTTTTGGCTGGAAGGGGGTTGTGTTGGACTTGGCCCTTCTGGCAGGTTCACCCCTGGACTTTTTGGCTTTTTATTGGTGACTTGGTATGGTGATTGTTTGGTCTCTGCGCACTTTCCCTGTGTCCCAGGGTAAAGTGCGTGCGTGCTCTGAGTGCATGTGGTGAGATAGGCCTGCCCTCCCATAGGAATGCATGGGGAATGTATGTGTCCCTAGTAGTTCCTGATGCGTGGGGTGTGCAGGCCCGAGTTTGGTATGTGCGGACTCGTGGGAGTGAATGCTGCGCGATGATGTGTGCGGCGTGCATGTACCTAGTGTGGAAGTGCCACTTCTAGAAGTGGGCACTTCTGTGTGCAGTGTGTCTGTCGCGTGATTGGCTGGTCGTGTCATGTGACGGGCTAGGGATTCCCCAGAGTCAGGATGAGTCACCCAGTGGTGAATGGGGAGATCAGCAGCTAGATGGGTGGGAGGAGTACACCTGGGTCCTGAATAGGACAGGGTTTTCCACACACAATGCTGGCCCCGCCCCCTGTGGTGCGACTGACGACCCTAGCCCTGCCAGTGAATAGAGTGAGGGGCTGAGCACATCAAGGGTGCTCCCCAACCAGCTGCGACTGGTTTTCCCCCTCACCCTGAACCCAGAACAAAGGGTTTGCCTGTATAAAAATGGGGCTGTGTCCCCACAGAAACTGTTCTCTGCCAGGATCTTACCTGAGGGGGGCTGCTGCTGCTGGGTGCCAGGAGAGACCGCCACTGGGGACTGCCTCCCTGCTGGAGGGCCCTGTGAGCTGGCCCCTGGGCCCAGTCCTGACCCCCCACCTCTGAAGACTTTGTTCTGGACCTGGTTTTTATCCTTAAGCGCCTGGGAGCGCTTTCATTTGTTTCATAGCGCTAGGAGCGCTTTATTCTGGACCCCAGCACTTCTAGAGCGCTTTTACTCTTGCCTTTAGCGCTCAGGAGCGCTTTATTTTTGAAAGCCGGTGCCCACCCGGCGTTTGCCCCGTTCTGGGCTGATCCTGAGGTCCCCTGGCAGGTGCCCACCCTGCCAGGGACATTGCCACAATATCGAGTGCCCACCTCGATTTATTGAATACTAAAAGCGCCGGTGCCCACCCGGCATTTGCTCCGTGAATCGCCCTCCGGCGCCCGACCAGGAAGTCAGGCGGGCCGGGGGCGGGCCTCCGGGACAACCGGAACAGGAAGTGGGAAGGCAGGAGCCTACCACGCCTCCCACCGAGGACTCGTGCTGATTTGGGAAGCCCCGGAGCCGGCAGGAGCCTACCCTGCGCCCCGGGGCCCTGGGGAGAAGTACTGCGCCCCCCCCACCCAGGCGGGAGCCCACCCCGCACTGGGACGTGCCGCCGGCGTGCACAGAGCCGTAGGCTCCGCATTCCAGACCCCCGAGGGAAGAGCTCCGGTGAAGAGGGCTCCTCGCTACAGGGCACCGTCCTGCCTGCACCGCCGGAGGAAGACTGCCGCCACCTTCGCCTCGAGGACCCTTCCCCCCAGCTACGAACCGGTGAGTCGAGGCGGTAGGCTGGGGAGGAGAGGTGCTGAGTTGGGGCTGCATGGGGACTGAGCGCCTGCGCTTCCACGAGGCCCGCAATATTTTCTTTGAGCGCTGGTGCGCTCCAACGGCCCACATTGTTTTTGAAGAGCCCAGGGAGGCTCTAAACCTAACGGGGGGCATTTTGTTCATCAGCAGAGCGGCCCCGGAAGGCAGCGGGCCGCTCCTACGTTATCTAGGGGCATTCTTGATTTCGAGCCCACGAGGCTCTAACAGGGCACATTTGTTTATTGAGCCCACGAGGCTCCAACGAAGGCGCACAGTATTATTTAGAGCCTGCGAGGCTCTAGGGGGCATTTCATTTGTTTCAGAGCCCTGGGAGGCTCCAACGTTGGCCCCAGCATTTCTCCAGTTGCCCAGCACTTAGTGGGCAACTACTACGTTTAGGTTGTAGCCTCTGTGCTTTGGCTTGCGCAGTCTTGCCCTGACTTTCTGGACGCAGGGCGTCCTTGCCCCTTCAGGGCCAGTTGGCCCAGGGATTGCCACAGATAGTGGCTAATGTGAGTTTTTGCGCCATTGTACCTTTCCTGCGCCTCTGAATGTGTTTATTCGTCATGTGCTTTGCTTTACACCTCTGAATGTTATGCATCATGTGTTTAGGTGCTTAGACCCCTACAGGTATACTTACCTAATGCTAGTGTGATGACGCTGAGGTCATTATTGCGCCAGTAGTTACTGGTTGGGTGCTACATGTTCTATTTTAGTGCTACAGTGATTGTAAGTGATATGGTCTAAAGTATTATTCCTATTTCTAAAAAGTGCTAATTCCTGACAGTGGTCCATGTGGCCCTGTCCCCTGTACATATAATCCCTTGTAAATTCTGCCCGTGCCTGTTGGCACATTGTAGAGTGTGTGTTTTTATCTAATGTGTTGTGTATAATACAAAGGCTATTTTTATAGAATACCTTGTGTGGAGTTTCCTTTGTGGTGGGCCTTGGGTGTTGTTGCTGGGTGCGCGCGCAAACGCTTTACACATCGCCTCAGAGATAAGCCTGACTGCTCGTGCCAAGCTACCAAGGGGGTGAGCAGGGGTTATCTTTGGCGTGTAACTTCCTTGCCCTGACTAGAGTGGTGGTTTCTGCCTGACTTTGGCGCAAGCCTTAGCCAACCAGAAATCGCCATTTCTAACACTGGGGATAGTGTTTTGGGGGTTAGGGTAGTGCAGTGGTGTTTGGGTAGTGTAGGGGTTGTGCTGAGTGTAGATTTAGGGTTTAGGGTAGTGCAGTGGTGTTTGGGTAGTGTAGGGGGTTGTACTGGTGGTAGATTTAGGGTTTAGGGTAGTGCAGTGGTGTTTGGGTAGTGTAGGTGGTCGCATTGGGGGTAGATTAAGGGTTTAGGGCAGTGGAGTGGTGAATGGGTAATGTAGGGAGTGATGCTGGGGGGAGTGTTTTAGGGTTTAGGGTAGTGCAGTGGTGTTTGGGTAGTGTAGGGGTCATGCTGGGGTAGTGTTTTAGGGTTAAGGTATTGCAGTGGTGTTTGGGTAGTGTAGGGGGTCGTGCTGGGGTAGTGCTTTAGGGGTTAGGGTAGTGCAGTGGTGTTTGTGTAGTGTGGGGGTAGTGTTTTAGGGTTTAGGGTAGTGCAGTGGTGTTTGGGTAGTGTAGGGGGTCGTGCGGGGGGTAGTGTTTTGGGGTTTAGGGTAGTGCAGTTGTTTTTGGGTAGTATAGGGGGTCATGCTGGGGTAGTGTTTTAGGGTAGTGCAGTGGTGTTTTGGTAGTTTAG
Organism: Triturus cristatus; assembly: GCF_964204655.1. NCBI lineage: Eukaryota > Metazoa > Chordata > Amphibia > Caudata > Salamandridae > Triturus > Triturus cristatus. The sequence continues at coordinate 478,471,577 of NC_140579.1, read as the reverse complement.
GGGATCGTGCTGGGGTAGTGTTTTAGGGTTTAGGACAGTGCATTGGTGTTTGTGTAGTGAAGAGGGTCGTGGGGGGTAGTGTTTTAGGGTTTAGGGCAGTGCAGTGGTGTTCGCGCAGTGCAGGGGGTCTTGCTGGTGGTGGTGTTTTAGGGTTTAGGGCAGAGCAGTGGTGTTTGGGCAGTGTAGGGGGTCGTGCTGGGGGTGGTGTTTCAGGGTTTAAGGCAGAGCAGTGGTGTTCAGGCAAAGCAGGGGGTCGTGCTGGGAGTGGTGTTTCAGGGTTTAGTACAGTGCGGTGTCGTTTGTGCAGTGTAGGGGGTCGTTTGGGGTGGTGTCTCAGGGTTTAGGGCAGTGCAGTGGTGTTCGGGCAGTTTTCAGGGTCGTGCTGGGGCTGGTGTTTTGGGGTTTAGGGCAGTGCAGTGGTGCTCGGGCAGTGTAGGGGGTCATGCAGGAGGGTGGTGTTTCAGGGTTTAGGACAGTGTAGGGGGTCCTGCAGGGGGTGGTGTTTCAGGGTTTAGGGCAGGGCAGTGGTGTTCGGGCAGTGTAGGGGGTCGTACTGGGGGTGGTGTTTCAGGGTTTAGGGCAGTGCAGTGGTGTTCGGGCAGTGTAGGGGGTCATGCTGGGGGTGGTGTTTCAGGGTTTAGGGCAGTGCAGTGGTGTTTGTGTAGTGTAGGGGGCATGCTGGGGGAAGTGTTTTAGGGTTTAGGATAGTGCAGTGGTGTTTGGGTAGTGTAGGCGGTCGTGCTGGGGCTGGTTTTTGGGGTTTAGGGCAGTGCAGTGGTGTTCGGGCAGTGTAGGGGGTCATGCTGGGGGTGGTGTTTCAGGGTTTAGGGCAGTGCAGTGATGTTTGTGTAGTGTGGGGGGTCGTGCTTGGGGTAGATTTAGGGTTTAGGGTAGTACAATGGTGTTTGTGAAGTGTAGGGGGTCGTGCTGGGGATAGTGTTTTAGGGTTTGGGTAGTGCAGTGGTGTTTGTGTAGTGTAGGGTGTATGCTGGGGTAGTGTTTTAGGGATTAGGGTAGTGCAGTGGTGTTTGGGTAGTGCAGGGGGTCGTGCTGGGGTGGTGTTTTAGGGTTTAGGGCAGTGAAGTGGTGTTCGACAGTGTAGGGGGTCGTACTGGTGGTGGTGTTTTAGGGTTTAGGGCAGTGCAGTGGTGTTCGGGCAGTGTAGGGGGTCATGCAGGGGGTGGTGTTTCAGGGTCTAGGGCAGTGTAGTGGCATTCGTGCAGTGTAGGGGTTCATGCTGGGAGTGGTGTTTTAGGGTTTAGGGCAGTGCAGTGGTGCTCGGGCAGTGTAGGGGGTCATGCAGGAGGGTGGTATTTCAGGGTTTAGGACAGTGTAGGGGGTCCTGCAGGGGGTGGTGTTTCAGGGATTAGGGCAGTGCAGTGGTGTTCGGGCAGTGTAGGGGGTCGTACTGGGGGTGGTGTTTCAGGGTTTAGGGCAGTGCAGTGGTGTTCGGGCAGTTTTCGGGGTCGTGCTGGGGCTGGTGTTTCGGGGTTTAGGGCAGTGCAGTGGTGCTCACGCAGTGTAGGGGGTCATGCAGGAGGGTGGTGTTTCAGGGTTTAGGACAGTGTAGGGGGTCATGCAGGGGGTGGTGTTTCAGGGTTTAGGGCAGTGCAGTGGTGTTCAGGCAGAGTAGGGGGTCGTGCTGGGAGAGGTGTTTCAAGGTTTAGGGCAGTGCAGTGGTGTTCAGGCAGTGTAGGGGGTCGTGCTGGGGCTAGTGTTTCAGGGTTTTGGGCAGTGCAGTGACGTTTGTGTACTGTAGGGGGTCGTGCTTGGGGTAGATTTAGGATTTAGGGTAGTACAGTGGTCTTTGTTTAGTGTAGGGGGTCGTGCTGGTGGCAGTGTTTCAGGGTATAGGGCAGTGCAGTGGTGTTCGGGAAGTGTAGGGGGTCGTGCTGGGGCTAGTTTTCCAGGGTTTAGGGCAGTGCAGTGGTGTTCAGGCAGTGTAGGGGGTCGTGCTGGGGCTAGTGTTTCAGGGTTTTGGGCAGTGCAGTGATGTTTGTGTAGTGTAGGGGGTCATGCTTGGGGTAGATTTAGGGTTTAGGGTAACACAGTGGTGTTTGTGAAGTGTAGGGGGTCGTGCTGGGGGTAGTGTTTTAGGGTTTGGGTAGTGAAGTGGTGTTTGTATAGTGTAGGGGGGTATGCTGGGGGTAGTGTTTTAGCGATTAGGGTAGTGCAGTGGTGCTTAGGTAGTGTAGGGGGTCATGCTGGGGTGGTGTTTTAGGGTTTAGGGCAGTGCAGTGGTGTTCGGGCAGGGTACAGGGTCGTGCTGGTGGTGGTGTTTTAGGGTTTAGGGCAGTGCAGTGGTGTTCAGGCAGTATAGGGGGTCGTGCAGGGGGTGGTGTTTCAGGGTTTAGAGCAGTGCAGTGGTGTTTGGGCAGTGTAGGGTGTCTTGCAGGGGGTGGTGTTTCGGGGTTTAGGGCAGTGGTGTTTCGGCAGTGTAGGGGGTCTTGCAGGGGGTGATGCTTAGGGGATAGGGCAGTGCAGTTCAGGGAGTGTAGGGGTCTTGCTGGGGGTGGTGTTTTGGGGCTTAGGGCAGTGTAGTGGCGTTCGGGCAGTGTAGGGGATAGTGCGGGGGTGGTGTTTCAGGGTTTAGGGCAGTGTAGTGGCATTCGGGCAGTGTAGTGGGTCATGCTGGGGGTGGTGTTTCAGGGTCTAGGGCAGTGTAGTGGCGTTCGCACAGTGTAGGGGTTCATGCTGGGAGTGGTGTTTTAGGGTTTAGGGCAGTGCAGTGGTGTTCAAGCAGTGTAGGGGGTCGTGCAGGGGGTGGTGTTTCAGGGTTTAGGGCAGTGCAGTGGTGTTCGGGCAGTGTAGTGGGTTGTGCTGGGGGTGGTGTTTTAGGGTTTAGGGCAGTGCAGTTGTGTTCGGGCAGTGTAGGGGGTCGTGCTGGGGCTAGTGATTCAGGGTTTAGGGCAGTGCAGTGGTGTTCGGGCAGTGTAGGGGTTGTGCTGGGGCTGGTGTTTGAGGGTTTAGGGCAGAGCAGTGGTGTTCGGGCAATGTAGGGGGTCATGCAAGGGGTAGTGCTTCAGGGTTTAGGGCAGTGCAGTGATGTTCGGGCAGTGTAGGGGGTCTTGCTGGGGGTAGTGTTTCAGGGTTTAGGGCAGTGCAGTGGTGTTCGAGCAGTGTAGGGGGTCATGCTGGGGTTGGTGTTTCAGGGTTTTGCTGGGGGTGGTGTTTTAGGGTTTAGGGCAGTGCAGTTGTGTTCGGGCAGTGTAGGGGGTCGTGCTGGGGCTAGTTATTCAGGGTTTAGGGCAGTGCAGTGGTGTTCGGGCAGTGTAGGGGTTGTGCTGGGGCTGGTGTTTGAGGGTTTAGGGCAGAGCAGTGGTGTTCGGGCAATGTAGGGGGTCGTGCAGGGGGTGGTGTTTCAGTGTTTAGGGCAGTGCAGTGGTGTTCGGGCAGTGTAGTAGGTTGTGCTGGGGGTGGTGTTTTAGGGTTTAGGGCAGTGCAGTTGTGTTCGGGCAGTGTAGGGGGTCGTGCTGGGGCTAGTGATTCAGGGTTTAGGGCAGTGCAGTGGTGTTCGGGCAGTGTAGGGGTCGTGCCGGTGGTGGTGTTTCAGGGTTTAGGGCAGTGCAGTGGTGTTCGGGCAGTGTAGGGGGTCCTGCTGGGGCTAGTGTTTCAGGGTTTAGGGCAGTGCAATGGTGTTCGGGCAGTGTAGGGGGTCGTGTTGGGGCTAGTGTATCAGGGTTTAGGGAAGTGCAGTGATGTTTGCATAGTGTAGGGGGTCACGCTTGGGGTAGACTTAGGGTTTAGGGGAGTCCAGTGGTGTTTGTGTAGTGTAGGGGGTCATGCTGGGGGTAGTGTTTTAGGGTTTTGGGCAGTGCAGTGGTGTTTGGGTAGTGTAGGGGGTCGTGCTGGGGTTAGTGTTTTAGGGTTTAGGGCAGTGCAGTGGTGTTTGGGTAGTGTAGGGGGTCGTGCTAGGGGTAGTGTTTTAGGGTTTAGGGTTCTGCAGTGTTGTTTTTGTAGTGTAGGGTGTCGTGCTGGGGTAGTGTTTTATCGTTTAGCGTAGTGCAGTGGTGTTGGTGTAGTGTAGGGGCTCGTGCTGGGGTAGTGTTTTAGGGTTTAGGGTAGTGCAGTGGTTTTTGGGTAGTGTAGGGGGTCATGCTGAGGGTCGTTTTAGGGTTTAGGGTAGTGCAGTGGTATTTGGGTAGTGTAGGGGGTTGTGCTGGTGGTAGATTTAGGGTTTAGGTTAGTGCAGTGGTATTTGGGTAGTGTAGGGGGTCATGCTGGGGGTAGATTTAGGGTTAAGGGTAGTGAAGTGGTGTTTTGGTAGTGTAGGGAGTCGTGCTGGGGTAGTGTCCTAAATCTACCCCAAGCACGACCCCCTACAGTACACAAATGTCACTGCACTGCCCAAAACCCTGAAACACTAGCCCCAGCAGGACCCCCTACACTGCCTGAACACCACTGCACTACACTAAACCCTGAAACACCTCCCCCAGCACGACCCCCTACTCTGCCCGATCACCACTGCACTGCCCTAAGCCCCGAAACACCAGCCCCAGCACGACCCCCTAAACTGCCCGAACACCATTGCACTGCTCTAAACCCTGAAACACCACCCCCAGTACGACCCCCTACACTGCCCGAACACCACTGCACTGCCCTAAACCCTGAAACACCACCCTCTGCAGGACCCGCTACACTGTCCTAAACCCTGAAACACCACCCTCCTGCATGACCCCCTACACTGCCCGAACACCACTGCATTGCCCTAAACCCCAAAACACCAGCCCCAGCACGACCCCGAAAACTGCCCGAACACCACTGCACTGCCGTAAAACCCTGAGACACCACCCCCAAACGACCCCCTACACTGCCAGAACGCCACTGCGCTGCCCTAAACACTGAAACACCATCCCCCGCACTACCCCTACACTGCACAAACGACACTGCACTGTACTAAACCCTGAAACACCACTCCCAGCATGACCCCCTGCATTGCCTGAACACCACTGCTCTGCCCTAAACCCTGAAACACTACCCCCAGCATGACCCCCTACACTGCCCAAACACCACTGCTCTGCCCTAAACCCTGAAACAACACCCTCCTGCATGACCCGCTACACTGCCTGAACACCACTACACTGACCTAAACCCTGAAACACCACTCCCCTGCATGACATCCTACACTGCCCGAATGCCACTGCACTGCCCTAAACACTGAAACAGCACCCCACCCATGACCCCGTACACTGCCCGAATGCCACTGCACTGCCTAAACCCCAAAACACCACCCCCAGCAAGACCCCTTCACTGCCCGAACTGCACTGCCCTAAACCCCGAAACACTACCCCCAGGAAGACCCCTACACTGCTCGAACTGCACTGCCCTTAGCCCCGAAACACCACCCCCTGCAAGACACCCTACACTGCCCGATCACCACTGCACTGCCCTAAACCCTAAAACACCACCACCAGCACGACCCCTTACCCTTCCCGAACACCACTGCACTGCCCTAAACCCTGAAACAGCACCCCCCTGCATGACCTTATACACTGCCCGAACACCACTGCACTGCCCTAAACCCTGAAACACCACCCCCTTGCACGACCCCCTACACTGCCCGAATGCCACTACACTGTCCTAAAACCTGAAACACAAACCCCCTGCATGACCCCTACACTGCCCGAATGCCACTGCACTGCCACAGCCCTAAACCCTGAAACACCCCCCTACACGACCCCCTACACTGCCCGAACGCCACTGCACTGCCCTAAACCCCGAAACACCACCCCCAGCAAGACCCCTACACAGCCCGAACTGCACTGCCCCAAACCCCGAAACATCACCCCCTGCAAGACCCTTACACTGCCCGAACACCACTGCCCTAAACACCGAAACACCACCCCCTGGAAGACCCCCTACACTGCCCAAACACCACTGCACTGCCCTAAACCCTAAAACACCACCACCAGCACGACCCCCTACCCTTCCTGAACACCACTGCACTGCCCTAAACCATGAAACACCACCCCCCTGCACGACCCCCTACACTGCCTGATCACCACTGCTCTGCCCTAAACCCTGAAACACCACCCCCAGCACGACCCCCTACACTGCCCGAACACCACTGCTCTGCCCTAAACCCTAAAACACCACCACCACCAAGACCCCCTACACTGCGCGAACACCACTGCACTGCCCTAAACTCTAAAACACTACCCCCCACACGACCCCCTTCACTAGACAAACACCAATGCACTGCCCTAAACCCTAAACACTACCCCAGCACGATCCCCTACACTACCCAAACGCCACTTCACTATCCTAAAACAATACCCCAGCACGACCCCCTACACTACCCAAACACAACTGCACTACCCTAAACCCTAAAACACTATCCGCAGCACAACCCCCTACACTACCCAAAGACCACTGCACTACCCTAAACCCTAAAACACGACCACCAGCACGACCCCCCACACTATAGAAACACCACTGCACTACCCTAAACCCTAAAACACTACCCCCTACACTACCCAAAGACCACTGCACTACCATTAACCCTAAACCACTACCCCCAGCACGACCCCCTACACTACCCAAACACCACTGCACTACCCTAAACCCTAAAACACTACCCCAGCACGACCCCCTACACTAACCAAACACCACGGCCCTACCCTAAACCCTAAATCTACCACCAGCATGACCCTCTACACAACCTAAACACCACTGCACTACCCTAAACCCTAAATCTACATTCAGCACGACCCCTACACTACCCAAACACCACTGCACTACCCTAACCCCTAAAACACTACCCTCAGCACGACCCACTACACTACCCAAACACCACTGCACTACCCTAAACCCAAAAGCACTATCCCCAGCATGCCACCTACACTACCCAAACACCACTGCACTGTCCGAAACCATAAACACTACCCCAAAACGACACCCTACACTACACAAACACCACTGCCATACCCTAAACCCTAAATCTACCCCAAGCACGACCCCCTACACTACACAAACATCACTGCATGCCCCTAACCCCTGAAACACTAGCCCCAGCATGACTCACTACACTGCCAGAACCCGACTGCACTGCCCTAAACCCTGAAACATTAGTCCCAGCATGACCCCCTACACTGCCCGAACACCACTGCACTGCCATAAACCCTCAAACACCACCCCCAGCATGACCCCCTATACTGCCTGAACACCACTGCACTGCCCTAAACCCTGAAACCCCACCCCCAGCAAGACCTCCTACACTGCTCAAAAAACACTGCACTGCCCTAAACCCTGAAAGACTACCCCCAGCAAGACCCCCTACATTGCCCGAACACCACTGCACTGTCCTAAACCCTCAAACACTAGCCCCAGCATGACCCCCTACACTACCCAAACACCACTTCACTATCCTAAAACAATACCCCAGCACGACCCCTTACACTACCCAAACACAACTGCACTACCCTAAACCCTAAAACACTACCCGTCGCACAACCCCCTACACTACCCAAAGACCACTGCACTACCCTAAACCCTAAAACACGACCACCAGCACGGCCCCCTACACTACCCAAACACCACAGCACTACCCTAAACCCTAAATCTACCACCAGCATAACCCCCTACACAACCCAAACACCACTGCACTACCCTAAACCCTAAATCTACATTCAGCACGACCCCTACACTACCCAAACACCACTGCACTACCATTAACCCTAAACCACTACCCCCAGCACGACCCCCTACACTACCCAAACACCACTGCACTACCCTAAACCCTAAAACACTACCCCAGCACGACCCCCTACACTACCCAAACACCACAGCACTACCCTAAACCCTAAATCTACCACCAGCATGACCCCCTACACAACCCAAACACCACTGCACTACCCTAAACCCTAAATCTACATTCAGCACGACCCCTACACTACCCAAACACCACTGCACTACCCTAACCCCTAAAACACTACCCTCAGCACGACCCACTACACTACCCAAACACCACTGCACTACCCTAAACCCTAAAGCACTATCCCCAGCATGCCACCTACACTACCCAAACACCACTGCACTGTCCTAAACCCTAAAACACTACCCCCAACATGACACCCTACACTACACAAACACCACTGCCATACCCTAAACCCTAAATCTACCCCAAGCACGACCCCCTACACTACACAAACATCACTGCACGCCCCTAAACCCTGAAACACTAGCCCCAGCACGACTCACTACACTGCCAGAGCCCTACTGCACTGCCCTAAACCCTGAAACATTAGCCCCAGCATGACCCCCTACACTGCCCGAACACCACTGCACTGCCATAAACCCTCAAACACTACCCCCAGCATGACCCCCTATACTGCCCGAACACCACAGCACTGTCCTAAACCCTGAAACCCCACCCCCAGCAAGACCCCCTACACTGCCCGGACACCACTGCACTGCTCTAAACCCTGAAACACCACCCCCAGCACGACCCCCTACACTGCTCAAAAACCACTGCACTGCCCTAAACCCTGAAACACCCCCCAGCAAGACCCCCTACACTGCCCGAACACCACTGCACTGTCCTAAACCCTCAAACCCTAGCCCCAGCATGACCCCTACACTGCCCGAACACCACTGCACTGCCCTAAAACCTCAAACACTAGCCCCAGCAAAACCCCTACACTGCCCGAACACCACTGCACTGCCCTAAACCCTGAAATACCACACCTAGCATGACCCCCTACACTGACCGAAAGCTAATGCACTGCCCTAAACCCTGAAACACCACCCCCTGCAAGACCCCCTACACTGCCCGAACACCACTGCTCGAAACACCATCTCCTGCAAGACCCTCTACACTGAACGAACACCACTGCACTGCCCTAATCCCTGAAACACCACCCTCTGCACAACCCCCTACACTGCCCGAACGCCACTGCACTGCCCTAAACCCCGAAACACCACCCCTGCAAGACTTCTACACTGCTGGAACTGCACTGCCCTAACCCTGAAACATATCTCCCTGCAAGAGCCCCTACACTGCCCGAACAACACTGCCCTAATCCATGAAACACCACCTCCTGCAAGACACCCTACACTGCCCGAACACCACAGCACTGCCCTAACCCCCAAACACCAACCCCTGCACGACCCCCTACACTGCCTGAACACCACTGCACTGCCACTGCCCTAAACCCTGAAACACCACCCCCTGCACGACCCCCTACACTGCCCGAACACCACAGCACTGCCCTAAACCCCAAAACACCACCACCAGCACGACCCCCTACACTGCCCAAACACCACTGCACTGCTCTAAACCCTGAAACACCACCCCCAGCTCGACCCCCTACACTGCTCAAAAACCACTGCACTGCCCTAAACCCTGAAACACCCCCCAGCAAGACCCCCTACACTGCCCGAACACCACTGCACTGTCCTAAACCCTCAAACCCTAGCCCCAGCATGACCCCTACACTGCCCGAACACCACTGCACTGCCCTAAAGCCTAAAACACCAACACCAGCACGACCCCTTCACTGCCCAAAACACTGCACTGCCCTAAACCCTGAAACACCACCCTCTGCAAGACCCTCTACACTGCCCGAAAACCACTGCACTGCCACTGCTCTAAACCCTGAAACACCTCCCCCCGCACAACCCCCTACACTGCCCGAACGCCACTGCACTGCCCTAAACCCCGAAACACCACCCCTGCAAGACTTCTACACTGCTGGAACTGCACTGCCCTAACCCTGAAACATATCTCCCTGCAAGAGCCCCTACACTGCCCGAACAACACTGCCCTAATCCATGAAACACCACCTCCTGCAAGACACCCTACACTGCCCGAACACCACAGCACTGCCCTAACCCCCAAACACCAACCCCTGCACGACCCCCTACACTGCCTGAACACCACTGCACTGCCACTGCCCTAAACCCTGAAACACCAACCCCTGCACGACCCCCTACACTGCCCGAACACCACAGCACTGCCCTAAACCCCAAAACACCACCACCAGCACGACCCCCTACCCTTCCCGAACACCACTGCACTGCCCTAAACCCTAAAACACCACCACCACCAAGACACCCTACACTGCGCGAACACCACTGCACTGCCCTAAAGTCTAAAACACTGCCCCCCCACACGACCCCCTTCACTACACAAACACCAATGCACTGCCCTAAACCCTAAAACACTTCCCCAGCACGATCCCCTACACTACCCAAACACCACTTCACTTTCCTAAAACAATACCCCAGCACGACCCCCTACACTACCCAAACACAACTGCACTACCCTAAACCCTAAAACACTACCCGCCGCACAACCCCCTACACTACCCAAAGACCACTGCACTACCCTAAACCCTAAAACACGACCACCAGCACGACCCCCTACATCGCACAAACACCACTGCACTACCCTAAACCCTAAAACACTACCCCTACACTACACAAACACCACTGCACTACCATTAACCCTAAACCACTACCCCCAGCACGACCCCCTACACTACCTGCACTACCCTAAACCCTAAAACACTACCCCAGCACGACCCCCTACACTACCCAAACACCACGGCACTACCCCAAACCCTAAATCTACCACCAGCATGACCCCCTACACAACCCAAACACCACTGCACTACCCTAAACCCTAAATCTACATTCAGCACGACCCTTACACTACCCAAACACCACTGCACTACCCTAACCCCTAAAACACTACCCTCAGCACGACCCACTACACTACCCAAACACCACTGCACTACCCTAAACCCTAAAGCACTATCCCCAGCATGCCACCTACACTACCCAAACACCACTGCACTGTCCTAAACCCTAAAACACTACCCCCAACACGACACATTACACAACACAAACACCACTGCCATACCCTAAACCCTAAATCTACCCCAAGCACAACCCCCTACACTACACAAACATCACTGCACACCCCTAAACCCTGAAACACTAGCCCCAGCATGACTCACTACACTGCCAGAACCCCACTGCACTGCCCTAAACCCTGAAACATTAGCCCCAGCATGACCCCCTACACTGCACGAAAACCACTGCACTGCCATAAACCCTCAAACACCACCCCCAGCATGACCCCCTATACTGCCTGAACACCACTGCACTGCCCTAAACCCTGAAACCCCACCCCCAGCAAGACCCCCTACACTGCCCGAACACTACTGCACTGCTCTAAACCCTGAAACACCACGCCCAGCACAACCCCCTACACTGCTCAAAAACCACTGCACTGCCCCAAACCCTGAAACACTACCCCCAACAAGACCCCCTACACTGACCGAACACCACTGCACTGTCCTAAACCCTCAAACACTAGCCCCAGCATGACCCCCTACACTGCCCGAACACCACTGCACTGCCCTAAACCCTCAAACACTAGCCCCAGCACAACCCCTACAATGCCCGAACACCACTGCACTGCCCTAAACCCTGAAACACCACACCTAGCATGAACCCCTACACTGACCGAATGCTACTGCACTGCCCTAAACCCTGAAACACCACCCCTTTGCACGACCCCCTACACTGTCCGAACGCCACTGCACTGCCCTAAACCCTGATACAAAACCCCCGCACAACCCCCTACACTGCCTAAAAGCCACTGCACTGCCCTATACCCTGTAACACCACCCCCAGCATGACCCCCTACACTGCCCGAACAGCACTGCCCTAAACCCTGAAACACCACCCCCTGCAAGACCCCCTACACTGCCCGAACACCACTGCACTGCCCTAAACCCTAAAACACCAAACCCAGCACGACCCCTTCACTGCCCGAAACCACTGCACTGCCCTAAACCCTGAAACACCACCCTCTGCAAGACCCTCTACACTGCCCGAACACCACTGCACTGCCACTGCCCTAAACCCTGAAACACCTCCCCCACACGACCCCCTACACTGCCCGAACGCCACTGCACTGCCATAAACCCCGAAACACCAGCCCTGCAAGACCCCTACACTGCTCGAACTGCACTGCCCTAACCCTAAAACATAACTCCCTGCAAGACCCCCTACACTGCCCGAACAACACTGCCCTAAACCTCGAAACACCACCCCCTGCAAGACACCCTACACTGCCCGAACACCACAGCACTGCCCTAAACCCCGAAACACCAACCCCTGCATGACCCCCTACACTGCCTGAACACCACTGCACTGCCCTAAACCCTAAAACACAACCACCAGCACAACCCCCTACCCTGCCCGAATACCACTGCACTGCCCTAAATCCTGAAACACCACCCCCCTGCACGACCCCCTACACTGCCCGAATGACACTGTACTGTTCTAAACCCTGAAACACCACCCCCTGCACGACCCCCTACACTACCCAAACGCCACTGCACTGCCCAAAACCCTGAAACACCACCCCCCTGCACGACCCCCTACAATGCCCGAATGACACTGTACTGCACTAAACCCTGAAACACCATCACACGCACGACCCCCTACTCTGCCCGAACACAACTGCTCTGCCCTAAACCCTGAAACACCACCCCTAGCACCAACCCCTACAGTGCCCGAACGCCACTGCACTGCCCTAAACCCTGAAACACCACCCCCTGCACGACCCCCTACACTGCACAAACACCACTGCACTACCCTAAACCCTAAAACACTACCCCTACACTACACAAACACCACTGCACTACCATTAACCCTAAACCACTACCCCCAGCACGACCCCCTACACTACCTGCACTACCCTAAACCCTAAAACACAACCACCAGCACAACCCCCTACCCTGCCTGAATACCACTGCACTGCCCTAAATCCTGAAACACCACCCCCCTGCACGACCCCCTACACTGCCCGAATGACACTGTACTGTTCTAAACCCTGAAACACCACCCCCTGCACGACCCCCTACACTACCCAAACGCCACTGCACTGCCCAAAACCCTGAAACACCACCCCCCTGCACGACCCCCTACACTGCCCGAATGACACTGTACTGCACTAAACCCTGAAACACCATCACACGCACGACCCCCTACTCTGCCCGAACACAACTGCTCTGCCCTAAACCCTGAAACACCACCCCTAGCACCAACCCCTACAGTGCCCGAACGCCACTGCACTGCCCTAAACCCTGAAACACCACCCCCTGCACGACCCCCTACACTGCACAAACACCACTGCACTACCCTAAACCCTAAAACACTACCCCTACACTACACAAACACCACTGCACTACCATTAACCCTAAACCACTACCCCCAGCACGACCCCCTACACTACCTGCACTACCCTAAACCCTAAAACACTACCCCAGCACGACCCCCTACACTACCCAAACACCACGGCACTACACCAAACCCTAAATCTACCACCAGCATGACCCCCTACACAACCCAAACACCACTGCACTACCCTAAACCCTAAAGCACTATCCCCAGCATGCCACCTACACTGCCCGAACACCACTGCACTGCCCTAAACCCTGAAACACCACACCTAGCATGACCCCCTACACTGACCAAATGCTACTGCACTGCCCTAAACCCTGAAACACCACCCCTTTGCACGACCCCCTACACTGTCCGAACGCCACTGCACTGCCCTAAACCCTGATACAAAACCCCCGCACAACCCCCTACACTGCCTAAAAGCCACTGCACTGCCCTATACCCTGAAACACCACCCCCAGCAAGACCCCCTACACTGCCCGAACAGCACTGCCCTAAACCCTGAAACACCACCCCCTGCAAGTCCCCCTACACTGCCCGAACACCACTGCACTGCCCTAAACCCTAAAACACCAAACCCAGCACGACCCCTTCACTGCCCGAAACCACTGCACTGCCCTAAACCCTGAAACACCACCCTCTGCAAGACCCTCTACACTGCCCAAACACCACTGCACTGCCACTGCCCTAAACCCTGAAACACCTCCCCCGCACGACCCCCTACACTGCCCGAACGCCACTGCACTGCCATAAACCCCGAAACACCAGCCCTGCAAGACCCCTACACTGCTCGAACTGCACTGCCCTAACCCTAACACATAACTCCCTGCAAGACCCCCTACACTGCCCGAACAACACTGCTCTAAACCTCGAAACACCACCCCCTGCAAGACACCCTACACTGCCCGAACACCACAGCACTGCCCTAAACCCCGAAACACCAACCCCTGCATGACCCCCTACACTGCCTGAACACCACTGCACTGCCCTAAACCCTAAAACACCACCCCCCTGCACGACCCCCTACACTGCCCGAATGACACTGCACTGTCCTAAACCCTGAAACACCACCCCCTGCACGACCCCCTACACTGCCCGAATGACACTGCTCTAAACCTCGAAACACCACCCCCTGCAAGACACCCTACACTGCCCGAACACCACAGCACTGCCCTAATCCCCGAAACACCAACCCCTGCACAACCCCCTACCCTGCCCGAATACCACTGCACTGCCCTAAATCCTGAAACACCACCCCCCTGCACGACCCCCTACACTGCCCGAATGACACTGCACTGTCCTAAACCCTGAAACACCACCCCCTGCACGACCCCCTACACTACCCAAATGCCACTGCACTGCCCAAAACCCTGAAACACCACCCCCCTGCACGACCCCCTACACTGCCCGAATGACACTGTACTGCACTAAACCCTGAAACACCATCACACGCACGACCCCCTACTCTGCCCGAACACAACTGCTCTGCCCTAAACCCTGAAACACCACCCCTAGCACGAACCCCTACAGTGCCCGAACGCCACTGCACTGCCCTAAACTCTGAAACACCACCCCCCTGCACGACCCCCTACATTGCCCGAACACCACTACACTGCCCTAAACCCTGAAACACAACTCCCCTGCATGACCCCTACACTGCCCGAACACCACTGCACTGCTATAAACCCTAAAACACCACCACCAGCACGATCCCCCTGCCCTGCCCAAACACCACTGCACTGCCCTAAACCCTGAAACACCATCCCCTTCATGACCCCCTACATTGCCTGAACACCACTGCACTTCCCTAAACCCTGAAAAACCACCCTCTGCACGACCCCCTACACTACCCAAACGCCACTGCACTACCCTAAACCCTGAAACACCACCCACCTGCATGACCCCCTACACTGCCCGAATGACACTGCACTGCCCTAAACCCTGAAACACCATCCCACGCACGACCCCCTACACTGCCCGAACACAACTGCTCTGCCCTAAACCCTGAAACACCACCCCCAGCACGATCCCCTACACTACCCGAACACCACTGCACTGCCCTAAACCCTGAAACACCACCCTCTGCAAGACCCTCTACACTGCCCGAACACCACTGCACTGCCACTGCCCTAAACCCTGAAACACCTCCCCCGCACGACCCCCTACACTGCCCGAACACCACTGCACTGCCATAAACCCCGAAACACCAGCCCTGCAAGACCCCTACACTGCTCGAACTGCACTGCCCTAACCCTAAAACATAACTCCCTGCAAGACCCCCTACACTGCCCGAACAACACTGCCCTAAACCTCGAAACACCACCCCCTGCAAGACACCCTACACTGCCCGAACACCACAGCACTGCCCTAATCCCTGAAACACCAACCCCTGTATGACCCCCTACACTGCCTGAACACCACTGCACTGCCCTAAACCCTAAAACACAACCACCAGCACAACCCCCTACCCTGCCCGAATACCACTGCACTGCCCTAAATCCTGAAACACCACCCCCCTGCACGACCCCCTACACTGCCCGAATGACACTGCTCTGTCCTAAACCCTGAAACACCACCCCCTGCACGACCCCCTACACTACCCAAACGCCACTGCACTGCCCAAAACCCTGAAACACCCCCCCCTGCACGACCCCCTACACTGCCCGAATGACACTGTACTGCACTAAACCCTGAAACACCATCCCACGCACGACCCCCTACTCTGCCTGAACGCAACTGCTCTGCCCTAAACCCTGAAACACCACCCCCCTGCACGACCCCCTACACTGCCCGAACACCACTACACTGCCCTAAACCCTGAAACACAACTCCCCTGCATGACCCCTACACTGCCCGAACACCACTGCACTGCTCTAAACCCTAAAACACCACCAGCACGATCCCCCTGCCCTGCCCGAACACCACTGCACTGCCCTAAACCCTGAAACACCATCCCCTTCACGACCCCCTACACTGCCTGAACACCACTGCACTTCCCTAAACCTTGAAAAACCACCCTCTGCACGACCCCCTACACTACCCAAACGCCACTGCACTACCCTAAACCCTGAAACACCACCCCCCTGCATGACCCCCTACACTGCCCGAATGACACTGCACTGTCCTAAACCCTGAAACACCATCCCACGCACGACCCCCTACACTGCCCGAACACAACTGCTCTGCCCTAAACCCTGAAACACCACCCCAGCACGATCCCCTACACTACCCGAACACCACTGCTCTGCCCTAAACCCTAAAACACCATCCCCACCACGACCCCCTACACTACACCAAAACCACTGCACTACGCTAAACCCTAAAACACTACCCCAGCACGACCCCCTACACTACCCAAACACCACTGCACAGCCCTAAACCCTAAAACACTACACCCAGCACGAACCCCTACACAACCCAAACATCACTGCAATACCCTAAACCCTAAAACACTACCCCCAGCATGACCCCCTACACTGCCCGAACACCACTGCACTACCCTAAACCCTAAACCACTACCCCCAGCATGACCCCCTACACTACCCAAACACCACTGCAGAACCCTAAACCCTAAAACACTACCCCAAGCACGACCCCCTACACTACCCAAACACCACTGCACTTCCCTAAACCCTAAAACACTTTCCCCAGCACGACCCCCTACACTACTCAAACACAACTGCACTGCCCAAAGCCCTAAAACACTACCCCCAGCTCGACCCCCTACACTACACAAACACCACTGCACTACCCTAAACCCTGCATCTATCCCAAGCACGACCCCCTACACTAAACAAACATTACTGCACTCCCCTAAACCCTGAAACACTAGCCCCAGCACGACCCCCTACACTGCCCGAACACCACTGCAGTGCCCTAAACCCTGAAACACTAGCCCCAGCAGGACCCCCTACACTGCCCGAACACCACTGCACTGCCCTAAACCCTGAAACACCACCACCAGCATGACCCCCTACACTGCCCAAACACCACTGCACTGCCCTAAACCCTGAAACACCACCCCCAGCATGACCTCCTACACTGCCCAAACACCACTGCACTGCCCAAAACCCTGAAACACCACCCCCAGTACGACCCCCTACACTGCTCAAACCCCACTGCACTGCCCTAAACCCTGAAACACTACCCCCAGCAGGACCCCCTACACTGCCCGATCACCACTGCACTGCCCTAAAACCTAAAGCACTAGCCCTAGCACGACCCCCTACACTGCCCGAACACCTCTGCTCTGCCCTAAACCCTCAAACACCAGCCCCAGCACAACCCCTACACTGCCCGAACACCACTGCACTGCCCTAAACCCTCAAACACAAGCCCCAGCACGTCCCCCTAGACTTCCTGAACACTACTGCACTGCCCTAAACCCTGAAACACTAGCCCCAGCATGACCACCTACACTGTCCGAACACCACTGCACTGCCCTAAACCCTGAAATACCACCCCCCCCATGACCCCCTACACTGCCCGAACACAACTGCTCTGCCCTAAACCCTGAAACACCACCCCTAGCACGAACCCCTACAGTGCCCGAACGCCACTGCACTGCCCTAAACCCTGAAACACCACCCCCCTGCATGACCCCCTACATTGCCCGAACACCACTACACTGCCCTAAACCCTGAAACACAACTCCCCTGCATGACCCCTACACTGCCCGAACACCACTGCACTGCTATAAACCCTAAAACACCACCACCAGCACGATCCCCCTGCCCTGCCCAAACACCACTGCACTGCCCTAAACCCTGAAACACCATCCCCTTCACGACTCCCTACACTGCCTGAACACCACTGCACTTCCCTAAACCCTGAAAAACCACCCTCTGCACGACCCCCTACACTACCCAAACGCCACTGCACTACCCTAAACCCTGAAACACCACCCACCTGCATTACCCCCTACACTGCCCGAATGACACTGCACTGCCCTAAACCCTGAAACACCATCCCACGCACGACCCCCTACACTGCCCGAACACAACTGCTCTGCCCTAAACCCTGAAACACCACCCCCAGCACGATCCCCTACACTACCCGAACACCACTGCACTGCCCTAAACCCTGAAACACCACCCTCTGCAAGACCCTCTACACTGCCCGAACACCACTGCACTGCCACTGCCCTAAACCCTGAAACACCTCCCCCGCATGACCCCCTACACTGCCCGAACACCACTGCACTGCCATAAACCCCGAAACACCAGCCCTGCAAGACCCCTACACTGCTCGAACTGCACTGCCCTAACCCTAAAACATAACTCCCTGCAAGACCCCCTACACTGCCCGAACAACACTGCCCTAAACCTCGAAACACCACCCCCTGCAAGACACCCTACACTGCCCGAGCACCACAGCACTGCCCTAATCCCCGAAACACCAACCCCTGTATGACCCCCTACACTGCCTGAACACCACTGCACTGCCCTAAACCCTAAAACACAACCACCAGCACAACCCCCTACCCTGCCCGAATACCACTGCACTGCCCTAAATCCTGAAACACCACCCCCTGCACGACCCCCTACACTGCCCGAATGACACTGCACTGTCCTAAACCCTGAAACACCACCCCCTGCACGACCCCCTACACTACCCAAACGCCACTGCACTGCCCAAAACCCTGAAACACCACCCCCCTGCACGACCCCCTACACTGCCCGAATGACACTGTACTGCACTAAACCCTGAAACACCATCCCACGCACGACCCCCTACTCTGCCTGAACACAACTGCTCTGCCCTAAACCCTGAAACACCACCCCTAGCACAAACCCCTACAGTGCCCGAACGCCACTGCACTGCCCTAAACACTGAAACACCACCCCCCTGCACGACCCCCTACACTGCCCGAACACCACTACACTGCCCTAAACCCTGAAACACAACTCCCCTGCATGACCCCTACACTGCCCGAACACCACTGCACTGCTCTAAACCCTAAAACACCACCAGCACGATCCCCCTGCCCTGCCCGAACACCACTGCACTGCCCTAAACCCTGAAACACCATCCCCTTCACGACCCCCTACACTGCCTGAACACCACTGCACTTCCCTAAACCCTGAAAAACCACCCTCTGCACGACCCCCTACACTACCCAAACGCCACTGCACTGCCCTAAACCCTGAAATACCACCCCCCCCATGACCCCCTACACTGCCCGAACACAACTGCTCTGCCCTAAACCCTGAAACACCACCCCTAGCACGAACCCCTACAGTGCCCGAACGCCACTGCACTGCCCTAAACCCTGAAACACCACCCCCCTGCATGACCCCCTACATTGCCCGAACACCACTACACTGCCCTAAACCCTGAAACACAACTCCCCTGCATGACCCCTACACTGCCCGAACACCACTGCACTGCTATAAACCCTAAAACACCACCACCAGCACGATCCCCCTGCCCTGCCCAAACACCACTGCACTGCCCTAAACCCTGAAACACCATCCCCTTCACGACTCCCTACACTGCCTGAACACCACTGCACTTCCCTAAACCCTGAAAAACCACCCTCTGCACGACCCCCTACACTACTCAAACGCCACTGCACTACCCTAAACCCTGAAACACCACCCACCTGCATTACCCCCTACACTGCCCGAATGACACTGCACTGCCCTAAACCCTGAAACACCATCCCACGCACGACCCCCTACACTGCCCGAACACAACTGCTCTGCCCTAAACCCTGAAACACCACCCCCAGCACGATCCCCTACACTACCCGAACACCACTGCACTGCCCTAAACCCTGAAACACCACCCTCTGCAAGACCCTCTACACTGCCCGAACACCACTGCACTGCCACTGCCCTAAACCCTGAAACACCTCCCCCGCATGACCCCCTACACTGCCCGAACACCACTGCACTGCCATAAACCCCGAAACACCAGCCCTGCAAGACCCCTACACTGCTCGAACTGCACTGCCCTAACCCTAAAACATAACTCCCTGCAAGACCCCCTACACTGCCCGAACAACACTGCCCTAAACCTCGAAACACCACCCCCTGCAAGACACCCTACACTGCCCGAGCACCACAGCACTGCCCTAATCCCCGAAACACCAACCCCTGTATGACCCCCTACACTGCCTGAACACCACTGCACTGCCCTAAACCCTAAAACACAACCACCAGCACAACCCCCTACCCTGCCCGAATACCACTGCACTGCCCTAAATCCTGAAACACCACCCCCTGCACGACCCCCTACACTGCCCGAATGACACTGCACTGTCCTAAACCCTGAAACACCACCCCCTGCACGACCCCCTACACTACCCAAACGCCACTGCACTGCCCAAAACCCTGAAACACCACCCCCCTGCACGACCCCCTACACTGCCCGAATGACACTGTACTGCACTAAACCCTGAAACACCATCCCACGCACGACCCCCTACTCTGCCTGAACACAACTGCTCTGCCCTAAACCCTGAAACACCACCCCTAGCACAAACCCCTACACTGCCCGAACACCACTACACTGCCCTAAACCCTGAAACACAACTCCCCTGCATGACCCCTACACTGCCCGAACACCACTGCACTGCTCTAAACCCTAAAACACCACCAGCACGATCCCCCTGCCCTGCCCGAACACCACTGCACTGCCCTAAACCCTGAAACACCATCCCCTTCACGACCCCCTACACTGCCTGAACACCACTGCACTTCCCTAAACCCTGAAAAACCACCCTCTGCACGACCCCCTACACTACCCAAACGCCACTGCACTACCCTAAACCCTGAAACACCACCCCCCTGCATGACCCCCTACACTGCCCGAATGACACTGCACTGCCTTAAACCCTGAAACACCATCCCACGCACGACCCCCTACACTGCCCGAACACAACTGCTCTGCCCTAAACCCTGAAACACCACCCCAGCACGATCCTCTACACTACCCGAACACCACTGCTCTGCCCTAAACCCTAAAACACCATCCCCACCACGACCCCCTACACTACACCAAAACCACTGCACTACGCTAAACCCTAAAACACTACCCCAGCACGACCCCCTACACTACCCAAACACCACTGCACAGCCCTAAACCCTAAAACACTACACCCAGCACGAACCCCTACACAACCCAAACATCACTGCAATACCCTAAACCCTAAAACACTACCCCCAGCATGACCCCCTACACTGCCCGAACACCACTGCACTACCCTAAACCCTAAACCACTACCCCCAGCATGACCCCCTACACTACCCAAACACCACTGCAGAACCCTAAACCCTAAAACACTACCCCAAGCACGACCCCCTACACTACCCAAACACCACTGCACTGCCCTAAACCCTAAAACACTTTCCCCAGCACGACCCCCTACACTACCCAAACACAACTGCACTGCCCAAAGCCCTAAAACACTACCCCCAGCTCGACCCCCTACACTACACAAACACCACTGCACTACCCTAAACCCTACATCTATCCCAAGCACGACCCCCTACACTAAACAAACATTACTGCACTCCCCTAAACCCTGAAACACTAGCCCCAGCACGACCCCCTACACTGCCCGAACACCACTGCACTGCCCTAAACCCTGAAACACCATCCCACGCACGACCCCCTACACTGCCCGAACACAACTGCTCTGCCCTAAACTCTGAAACACCACCCCCAGCACGATCCCCTACACTACCCGAACACCACTGCACTGCCCTAAACCCTGAAACACCACCCTCTGCAAGACCCTCTACACTGCCCGAACACCACTGCACTGCCACTGCCCTAAACCCTGAAGCACCTCCCCCGCATGACCCCCTACACTGCCCGAACACCACTGCACTGCCATAAACCCCGAAACACCAGCCCTGCAAGACCCCTACACTGCTCGAACTGCACTGCCCTAACCCTAAAACATAACTCCCTGCAAGACCCCCTACACTGCCCGAACAACACTGCCCTAAACCTCGAAACACCACCCCCTGCAAGACACCCTACACTGCCCGAGCACCACTGCACTGCCCTAAACCCTAAAACACCACCCCCCTGCACGACCCCCTACACTGCCCGAATGACACTGCACTGTCCTAAACCCTGAAACACCACCCCCTGCACGACCCCCTACACTGCCCGAATGACACTGCTCTAAACCTCGAAACACCACCCCCTGCAAGACACCCTACACTGCCCGAACACCACAGCACTGCCCTAAACCCCGAAACACCAACCCCTGCACAACCCCCTACCCTGCCCGAATACCACTGCACTGCCCTAAATCCTGAAACACCACCCCCCTGCACGACCCCTTACACTGCCCGAATGACACTGCACTGTCCTAAACCCTGAAACACCACCCCCTGCACGACCCCCTACACTACCCAAATGCCACTGCACTGCCCAAAACCCTGAAACACCACCCCCCTGCACGACCCCCTACACTGCCCGAATGACACTGTACTGCACTAAACCCTGAAACACCATCACACGCACGACCCCCTACTCTGCCCGAACACAACTGCTCTGCCCTAAACCCTGAAACACCACCCCTAGCACGAACCCCTACAGTGCCCGAACGCCACTGCACTGCCCTAAACTCTGAAACACCACCCCCCTGCACGACCCCCTACATTGCCCGAACACCACTACACTGCCCTAAACCCTGAAACACAACTCCCCTGCATGACCCCTACACTGCCCGAACACCACTGCACTGCTATAAACCCTAAAACACCACCACCAGCACGATCCCCCTGCCCTGCCCAAACACCACTGCACTGCCCTAAACCCTGAAACACCATCCCCTTCATGACCCCCTACATTGCCTGAACACCACTGCACTTCCCTAAACCCTGAAAAACCACCCTCTGCACGACCCCCTACACTACCCAAACGCCACTGCACTACCCTAAACCCTGAAACACCACCCACCTGCATGACCCCCTACACTGCCCGAATGACACTGCACTGCCCTAAACCCTGAAACACCATCCCACGCACGACCCCCTACACTGCCCGAACACAACTGCTCTGCCCTAAACCCTGAAACACCACCCCCAGCACGATCCCCTACACTACCCGAACACCACTGCACTGCCCTAAACCCTGAAACACCACCCTCTGCAAGACCCTCTACACTGCCCGAACACCACTGCACTGCCACTGCCCTAAACCCTGAAACACCTCCCCCGCACGACCCCCTACACTGCCCGAACACCACTGCACTGCCATAAACCCCGAAACACCAGCCCTGCAAGACCCCTACACTGCTCGAACTGCACTGCCCTAACCCTAAAACATAACTCCCTGCAAGACCCCCTACACTGCCCGAACAACACTG
Organism: Triturus cristatus; assembly: GCF_964204655.1. Lineage (NCBI taxonomy): Eukaryota > Metazoa > Chordata > Amphibia > Caudata > Salamandridae > Triturus > Triturus cristatus. The sequence continues at coordinate 478,448,044 of NC_140579.1, read as the reverse complement.
CCCTAAACCTCGAAACACCACCCCCTGCAAGACACCCTACACTGCCCGAACACCACAGCACTGCCCTAATCCCCGAAACACCAACCCCTGTATGACCCCCTACACTGCCTGAACACCACTGCACTGCCCTAAACCCTAAAACACAACCACCAGCACAACCCCCTACCCTGCCCGAATACCACTGCACTGCCCTAAATCCTGAAACACCACCCCCCTGCACGACCCCCTACACTGCCCGAATGACACTGCTCTGTCCTAAACCCTGAAACACCACCCCCTGCACGACCCCCTACACTACCCAAACGCCACTGCACTGCCCAAAACCCTGAAACACCACCCCCCTGCACGACCCCCTACACTGCCCGAATGACACTGTACTGCACTAAACCCTGAAACACCATCCCACGCACGACCCCCTACTCTGCCTGAACGCAACTGCTCTGCCCTAAACCCTGAAACACCACCCCCCTGCACGACCCCCTACACTGCCCGAACACCACTACACTGCCCTAAACCCTGAAACACAACTCCCCTGCATGACCCCTACACTGCCCGAACACCACTGCACTGCTCTAAACCCTAAAACACCACCAGCACGATCCCCCTGCCCTGCCCGAACACCACTGCACTGCCCTAAACCCTGAAACACCATCCCCTTCACGACCCCCTACACTGCCTGAACACCACTGCACTTCCCTAAACCCTGAAAAACCACCCTCTGCACGACCCCCTACACTACCCAAACACCACTGCACTACCCTAAACCCTGAAACACCACCCCCCTGCATGACCCCCTACACTGCCCGAATGACACTGCACTGTCCTAAACCCTGAAACACCATCCCACGCACGACCCCCTACACTGCCCGAACACAACTGCTCTGCCCTAAACCCTGAACCACCCCAGCACGATCCCCTACACTACCCGAACACCACTGCTCTGCCCTAAACCCTAAAACACCATCCCCACCACGACCCCCTACACTACACCAAAACCACTGCACTACGCTAAACCCTAAAACACTACCCCAGCACGACCCCCTACACTACCCAAACACCACTGCACAGCCCTAAACCCTAAAACACTACACCCAGCACGAACCCCTACACAACCCAAACATCACTGCAATACCCTAAACCCTAAAACACTACCCCCAGCATGACCCCCTACACTGCCCGAACACCACTGCACTACCCTAAACCCTAAACCACTACCCCCAGCATGACCCCCTACACTACCCAAACACCACTGCAGAACCCTAAACCCTAAAACACTACCCCAAGCACGACCCCCTACACTACCCAAACACCACTGCACTTCCCTAAACCCTAAAACACTTTCCCCAGCACGACCCCCTACACTACTCAAACACAACTGCACTGCCCAAAGCCCTAAAACACTACCCCCAGCTCGACCCCCTACACTACACAAACACCACTGCACTACCCTAAACCCTGCATCTATCCCAAGCACGACCCCCTACACTAAACAAACATTACTGCACTCCCCTAAACCCTGAAACACTAGCCCCAGCACGACCCCCTACACTGCCCGAACACCACTGCAGTGCCCTAAACCCTGAAACACTAGCCCCAGCAGGACCCCCTACACTGCCCGAACACCACTGCACTGCCCTAAACCCTGAAACACCACCACCAGCATGACCCCCTACACTGCCCAAACACCACTGCACTGCCCTAAACCCTGAAACACCACCCCCAGCATGACCTCCTACACTGCCCAAACACCACTGCACTGCCCAAAACCCTGAAACACCACCCCCAGTACGACCCCCTACACTGCTCAAACCCCACTGCACTGCCCTAAACCCTGAAACACTACCCCCAGCAGGACCCCCTACACTGCCCGATCACCACTGCACTGCCCTAAAACCTAAAGCACTAGCCCTAGCACGACCCCCTACACTGCCCGAACACCTCTGCTCTGCCCTAAACCCTCAAACACCAGCCCCAGCACAACCCCTACACTGCCCGAACACCACTGCACTGCCCTAAACCCTCAAACACAAGCCCCAGCACGTCCCCCTAGACTTCCTGAACACTACTGCACTGCCCTAAACCCTGAAACACTAGCCCCAGCATGACCACCTACACTGTCCGAACACCACTGCACTGCCCTAAACCCTGAAATACCACCCCCCCCATGACCCCCTACACTGCCCGAACACAACTGCTCTGCCCTAAACCCTGAAACACCACCCCTAGCACGAACCCCTACAGTGCCCGAACGCCACTGCACTGCCCTAAACCCTGAAACACCACCCCCCTGCATGACCCCCTACATTGCCCGAACACCACTACACTGCCCTAAACCCTGAAACACAACTCCCCTGCATGACCCCTACACTGCCCGAACACCACTGCACTGCTATAAACCCTAAAACACCACCACCAGCACGATCCCCCTGCCCTGCCCAAACACCACTGCACTGCCCTAAACCCTGAAACACCATCCCCTTCACGACTCCCTACACTGCCTGAACACCACTGCACTTCCCTAAACCCTGAAAAACCACCCTCTGCACGACCCCCTACACTACCCAAACGCCACTGCACTACCCTAAACCCTGAAACACCACCCACCTGCATTACCCCCTACACTGCCCGAATGACACTGCACTGCCCTAAACCCTGAAACACCATCCCACGCACGACCCCCTACACTGCCCGAACACAACTGCTCTGCCCTAAACCCTGAAACACCACCCCCAGCACGATCCCCTACACTACCCGAACACCACTGCACTGCCCTAAACCCTGAAACACCACCCTCTGCAAGACCCTCTACACTGCCCGAACACCACTGCACTGCCACTGCCCTAAACCCTGAAACACCTCCCCCGCATGACCCCCTACACTGCCCGAACACCACTGCACTGCCATAAACCCCGAAACACCAGCCCTGCAAGACCCCTACACTGCTCGAACTGCACTGCCCTAACCCTAAAACATAACTCCCTGCAAGACCCCCTACACTGCCCGAACAACACTGCCCTAAACCTCGAAACACCACCCCCTGCAAGACACCCTACACTGCCCGAGCACCACAGCACTGCCCTAATCCCCGAAACACCAACCCCTGTATGACCCCCTACACTGCCTGAACACCACTGCACTGCCCTAAACCCTAAAACACAACCACCAGCACAACCCCCTACCCTGCCCGAATACCACTGCACTGCCCTAAATCCTGAAACACCACCCCCTGCACGACCCCCTACACTGCCCGAATGACACTGCACTGTCCTAAACCCTGAAACACCACCCCCTGCACGACCCCCTACACTACCCAAACGCCACTGCACTGCCCAAAACCCTGAAACACCACCCCCCTGCACGACCCCCTACACTGCCCGAATGACACTGTACTGCACTAAACCCTGAAACACCATCCCACGCACGACCCCCTACTCTGCCTGAACACAACTGCTCTGCCCTAAACCCTGAAACACCACCCCTAGCACAAACCCCTACAGTGCCCGAACGCCACTGCACTGCCCTAAACACTGAAACACCACCCCCCTGCACGACCCCCTACACTGCCCGAACACCACTACACTGCCCTAAACCCTGAAACACAACTCCCCTGCATGACCCCTACACTGCCCGAACACCACTGCACTGCTCTAAACCCTAAAACACCACCAGCACGATCCCCCTGCCCTGCCCGAACACCACTGCACTGCCCTAAACCCTGAAACACCATCCCCTTCACGACCCCCTACACTGCCTGAACACCACTGCACTTCCCTAAACCCTGAAAAACCACCCTCTGCACGACCCCCTACACTACCCAAACGCCACTGCACTGCCCTAAACCCTGAAATACCACCCCCCCCATGACCCCCTACACTGCCCGAACACAACTGCTCTGCCCTAAACCCTGAAACACCACCCCTAGCACGAACCCCTACAGTGCCCGAACGCCACTGCACTGCCCTAAACCCTGAAACACCACCCCCCTGCATGACCCCCTACATTGCCCGAACACCACTACACTGCCCTAAACCCTGAAACACAACTCCCCTGCATGACCCCTACACTGCCCGAACACCACTGCACTGCTATAAACCCTAAAACACCACCACCAGCACGATCCCCCTGCCCTGCCCAAACACCACTGCACTGCCCTAAACCCTGAAACACCATCCCCTTCACGACTCCCTACACTGCCTGAACACCACTGCACTTCCCTAAACCCTGAAAAACCACCCTCTGCACGACCCCCTACACTACCCAAACGCCACTGCACTACCCTAAACCCTGAAACACCACCCACCTGCATTACCCCCTACACTGCCCGAATGACACTGCACTGCCCTAAACCCTGAAACACCATCCCACGCACGACCCCCTACACTGCCCGAACACAACTGCTCTGCCCTAAACCCTGAAACACCACCCCCAGCACGATCCCCTACACTACCCGAACACCACTGCACTGCCCTAAACCCTGAAACACCACCCTCTGCAAGACCCTCTACACTGCCCGAACACCACTGCACTGCCACTGCCCTAAACCCTGAAACACCTCCCCCGCATGACCCCCTACACTGCCCGAACACCACTGCACTGCCATAAACCCCGAAACACCAGCCCTGCAAGACCCCTACACTGCTCGAACTGCACTGCCCTAACCCTAAAACATAACTCCCTGCAAGACCCCCTACACTGCCCGAACAACACTGCCCTAAACCTCGAAACACCACCCCCTGCAAGACACCCTACACTGCCCGAGCACCACAGCACTGCCCTAATCCCCGAAACACCAACCCCTGTATGACCCCCTACACTGCCTGAACACCACTGCACTGCCCTAAACCCTAAAACACAACCACCAGCACAACCCCCTACCCTGCCCGAATACCACTGCACTGCCCTAAATCCTGAAACACCACCCCCTGCACGACCCCCTACACTGCCCGAATGACACTGCACTGTCCTAAACCCTGAAACACCACCCCCTGCACGACCCCCTACACTACCCAAACGCCACTGCACTGCCCAAAACCCTGAAACACCACCCCCCTGCACGACCCCCTACACTGCCCGAATGACACTGTACTGCACTAAACCCTGAAACACCATCCCACGCACGACCCCCTACTCTGCCTGAACACAACTGCTCTGCCCTAAACCCTGAAACACCACCCCTAGCACAAACCCCTACACTGCCCGAACACCACTACACTGCCCTAAACCCTGAAACACAACTCCCCTGCATGACCCCTACACTGCCCGAACACCACTGCACTGCTCTAAACCCTAAAACACCACCAGCACGATCCCCCTGCCCTGCCCGAACACCACTGCACTGCCCTAAACCCTGAAACACCATCCCCTTCACGACCCCCTACACTGCCTGAACACCACTGCACTTCCCTAAACCCTGAAAAACCACCCTCTGCACGACCCCCTACACTACCCAAACGCCACTGCACTACCCTAAACCCTGAAACACCACCCCCCTGCATGACCCCCTACACTGCCGGAATGACACTGCACTGCCTTAAACCCTGAAACACCATCCCACGCACGACCCCCTACACTGCCCGAACACAACTGCTCTGCCCTAAACCCTGAAACACCACCCCAGCACGATCCTCTACACTACCCGAACACCACTGCTCTGCCCTAAACCCTAAAACACCATCCCCACCACGACCCCCTACACTACACCAAAACCACTGCACTACGCTAAACCCTAAAACACTACCCCAGCACGACCCCCTACACTACCCAAACACCACTGCACAGCCCTAAACCCTAAAACACTACACCCAGCACGAACCCCTACACAACCCAAACATCACTGCAATACCCTAAACCCTAAAACACTACCCCCAGCATGACCCCCTACACTGCCCGAACACCACTGCACTACCCTAAACCCTAAACCACTACCCCCAGCATGACCCCCTACACTACCCAAACACCACTGCAGAACCCTAAACCCTAAAACACTACCCCAAGCACGACCCCCTACACTACCCAAACACCACTGCACTGCCCTAAACCCTAAAACACTTTCCCCAGCACGACCCCCTACACTACCCAAACACAACTGCACTGCCCAAAGCCCTAAAACACTACCCCCAGCTCGACCCCCTACACTACACAAACACCACTGCACTACCCTAAACCCTACATCTATCCCAAGCACGACCCCCTACACTAAACAAACATTACTGCACTCCCCTAAACCCTGAAACACTAGCCCCAGCACGACCCCCTACACTGCCCGAACACCACTGCACTGCCCTAAACCCTGAAACACCATCCCACGCACGACCCCCTACACTGCCCGAACACAACTGCTCTGCCCTAAACTCTGAAACACCACCCCCAGCACGATCCCCTACACTACCCGAACACCACTGCACTGCCCTAAACCCTGAAACACCACCCTCTGCAAGACCCTCTACACTGCCCGAACACCACTGCACTGCCACTGCCCTAAACCCTGAAGCACCTCCCCCGCATGACCCCCTACACTGCCCGAACACCACTGCACTGCCATAAACCCCGAAACACCAGCCCTGCAAGACCCCTACACTGCTCGAACTGCACTGCCCTAACCCTAAAACATAACTCCCTGCAAGACCCCCTACACTGCCCGAACAACACTGCCCTAAACCTCGAAACACCACCCCCTGCAAGACACCCTACACTGCCCGAACACCACAGCACTGCCCTAATCCCCGAAACACCAACCCCTGTATGACCCCCTACACTGCCTGAACACCACTGCACTGCCCTAAACCCTAAAACACAACCACCAGCACAACCCCCTACCCTGCCCGAATACCACTGCACTGCCCTAAATCCTGAAACACCACCCCCTGCACGACCCCCTACACTGCCCGAATGACACTGCACTGTCCTAAACCCTGAAACACCACCCCCTGCACGACCCCCTACACTACCCAAACGCCACTGCACTGCCCAAAACCCTGAAACACCACCCCCCTGCACGACCCCCTACACTGCCCGAATGACACTGTACTGCACTAAACCCTGAAACACCATCCCACGCACGACCCCCTACTCTGCCTGAACACAACTGCTCTGCCCTAAACCCTGAAACACCACCCCTAGCACAAACCCCTACAGTGCCCGAACGCCACTGCACTGCCCTAAACACTGAAACACCACCCCCCTGCACGACCCCCTACACTGCCCGAACACCACTACACTGCCCTAAACCCTGAAACACAACTCCCCTGCATGACCCCTACACTGCCCGAACACCACTGCACTGCTCTAAACCCTAAAACACCACCAGCACGATCCCCCTGCCCTGCCCGAACACCACTGCACTGCCCTAAACCCTGAAACACCATCCCCTTCACGACCCCCTACACTGCCTGAACACCACTGCACTTCCCTAAACCCTGAAAAACCACCCTCTGCACGACCCCCTACACTACCCAAACGCCACTGCACTACCCTAAACCCTGAAACACCACCCCCCTGCATGACCCCCTACACTGCCCGAATGACACTGCACTGCCTTAAACCCTGAAACACCATCCCACGCACGACCCCCTACACTGCCCGAACACAACTGCTCTGCCCTAAACCCTGAAACACCACCCCAGCACGATCCCCTACACTACCCGAACACCACTGCTCTGCCCTAAACCCTAAAACACCATCCCCACCACGACCCCCTACACTACACCAAAACCACTGCACTACGCTAAACCCTAAAACACTACCCCAGCACGACCCCCTACACTACCCAAACACCACTGCACAGCCCTAAACCCTAAAACACTACACCCAGCACGAACCCCTACACAACCCAAACATCACTGCAATACCCTAAACCCTAAAACACTACCCCCAGCATGACCCCCTACACTGCCCGAACACCACTGCACTACCCTAAACCCTAAACCACTACCCCCAGCATGACCCCCTACACTACCCAAACACCACTGCAGAACCCTAAACCCTAAAACACTACCCCAAGCACGACCCCCTACACTACCCAAACACCACTGCACTGCCCTAAACCCTAAAACACTTTCCCCAGCACGACCCCCTACACTACCCAAACACAACTGCACTGCCCAAAGCCCTAAAACACTACCCCCAGCTCGACCCCCTACACTACACAAACACCACTGCACTACCCTAAACCCTACATCTATCCCAAGCACGACCCCCTACACTAAACAAACATTACTGCACTCCCCTAAACCCTGAAACACTAGCCCCAGCACGACCCCCTACACTGCCCGAACACCACTGCAGTGCCCTAAACCCTGAAACACTAGCCCCAGCAGGACCCCCTACACTGCCCGAACACCACTGCACTGCCCTAAACCCTGAAACACCACCACCAGCACGACCCCCTACACTGCCCAAACACCACTGCACTGCCCTAAACCCTGAAACACCACCCCCAGCATGACCTCCTACACTGCCCAAACACCACTGCACTGCCCAAAACCCTGAAACACCACCCCCAGTACGACCCCCTACACTGCTCAAACCCCACTACACTGCCCTAAACCCTGAAACACTACCCCCAGCAGGACCCCCTACACTGCCCGATCACCACTGCACTGCCCTAAAACCTAAAGCACTAGCCCTAGCACGACCCCCTACACTGCCCGAACACCTCTGCTCTGCCCTAAACCCTCAAACACCAGCCCCAGCACGACCCCTACACTGCCCGAACACCACTGCACTGCCCTAAACCCTCAAACACAAGCCCCAGCACATCCCCCTAGACTTCCTGAACACTACTGCACTGCCCTAAACCCTGAAACACTAGCCCCAGCATGACCACCTACACTGTCTGAACACCACTGCACTGCCCTAAACCCTGAAATACCACCCCCCCATGACCCCCTACACTGCCCAAACACCACTGCACTGCCCTAAACCCTGAAACACCACTCCCAGCACGACCCCCTACACTGCGCGAACACCACTACACTGCCCTAGGCCCTGAAACACCGCCCCAGCACAACCTCCTACACTGCACGAACGCCACAGCACTGCCCTAAACCCTGATACACCACTCCCCTTCATGACCCCCTACACGTCCCGAATACCACTGCACTGCCTTAAACCACCACCCTCCTGCATGACCCCCTACATAGCCCGAACACCACTGCACTGCCCTAAACCTTCAAACACCACCCCCAGCACGACCCCCTACTCTGCCCGAACGCCACTGCTCTGCCCTAAACCGTTAAACACAATCCCCCTGCACGACCCGCTATACTGCCCGAACGCCACTGCACTGCCCTACACCCTGAAACACCACCCCCCTGCACGACCTCCTACACTGCCCACACGTCACGGCTCTGCCCTAAACCCTGAAACTCCACCCCCTGCATGACCCCCTACACTGCCCGAAAGCCACTGCACTGCCCTAAACCCTGAAACACCACCCCCTGCAAGACCCCCTACACTGCCCGAACACCACTGCACTGTCCTAAACCCTGAAACACCACCCTCTGCACGACCCCCTACACTGCCCGAACACCACTGCACTGCCCTAAACCCCAAAACACCACCACCAGCACGACCACCTACACTGCCCGAACAACAGTGCACTGCCCTACACCCTAAAACACTACCCCCAGCACGGCCCCCTACACTGCCCGAACACCACTGCACTGCCCTAAACATTAAAACACCACCCCAAGCACGATCCCCTACACTGCTCATATCCCACGGCACTGCCCTAAACCCTGAAACACAACCCCCAGCAAGACCCCCTACACTGCCCGATCACCACTGCACTGCCCTAAAACCTAAAGCAGTGGCTCTAGCTCGACCCCCTACACTGCCCGAACACCTCTGCTCTGCCCTAAACCCTCAAACACCAGCCCCAGCACGACCCCTACACTGCCCAAACACCACTGCTCTGCCCTAAACCCTCAAACACAAGCCCCAGCACATCCCCCTACACTTCCTGAACACTACTGCACTGCCCTAAACCCTGAAACACTAGCCCCAGCACAACCACCTACACTGCCCGAACACCACTGCACCCCCTAAACCCTGAAATACCACCCCCAGCATGACCCCCTACACTGCCCGAACACCACTGCACTGCCCTAAACCCTGAAACACCACTCACAGCACGACCCCCTACACTGCACGAACACCACTACACTGCCCTAGACCCTGAAACACCGCTCCCAGCACAACCCCCTACACTGCACGAACGCCACAGCACTGCCCTAAACCCTGATACACCACTCCCCTTCATGACCCCCTACACGGCCCAAATACCACTGCACTGCCCTAAACCACCACCCTCCTGCACGACCCCCTACATAGCCTGAACACCACTGCACTGCCCTAAACCTTCAAACACCACCCCCAGCACGACCCCCTACACTGCCCGAACGCCACTGCACTGCCCTACACCCTGAAACACCACCCCCTTGCACGACCTCCTACTTTGCCCAAACATCACTGCTCTGCCCTAAACCCTGAAACTCCACCCGCTGCATGACACCCTACACTGCCCGAAAGCCACTGCACTGCCCTAAACCCTGAAACACCACCCCGCACAACCCCTACATTGCCCGAACGCCACTGTACTGCCCTAAACCCTGAAACACCACCCCCAACAAGACCCCCTACACTGCCCGAATGCCACTGCACTACCCTAAACCCTGAAACACCACCCTCTGCATGACCCCCTATACTGCCCGAACACCATTGCCCTAAACCCTGAAACACCACCCCCTGCAAGACCCCCTACACTGCCCGAACACCACTGCACTGTCCTAAACCCTTAAACACCACCCTCTGCACGACCCCCTACACTGCCCGAACACCACTGCACTGCCCTAAACCCCAAAACACCACCACCAGCATGACCCCCTACACTGCCCGAACAACAGTGCACTGCCCTAAACCCTAAAACACTACCCCCAGCACGATCCCCTACACTGCTGATCACCAATGCACTGCCCCAAACCCTAAAACACCACCCCCAGCACGACTCCCTACACTGCCCAAGCACCACTGCACTACCTTGAAACCCTAAAACACTACCCTCCACATGACCTCCTCACTACCCAAAGACCACTGCACTACCCTAAACCCTAAAACATGACCGCCTACACTAAACAAACACCGCTGCTCTACCCTAAGCCGTAAAACATACCCCCAGAACGACCCCCTACACTACACAAACACCACTACACTACCCTAAACCCTAACACACTACCCCCTGCACTAAACAAACACCACTGCATTACCCTAACTCCTAAAACACTACCCCCAGCACGGCCCCCTACACTACCCAAACACCACTGCACTTCCCTAAACCCTAAAACACTACCCCTGCTTGACCCCCTACACTACCCAAACATCTCTGCACTACCCTAAACCCTAAAAGTCTCCCCCCAGCACGACCCCCTACACTACCCAAACACAACTGCACTACCCTAAACCCTAAATCTACCCCCAGCATGACCCCCTACATTACCCAAACACCACTGCACTACCCTAAACCCTAAATCTACCCTCCGCACGACCCCCTACACTACCCAAACACCACTGCACTACCCTAATCCCTAAAACACCTACCACCAGTACGACCCCCTAAAGTACACCAACACTACTGCACTACCCTAAACCCTAAAAGACTACCCCCAGCATGACCCCCTACACTACCCAAACACCACTGCACTGCCCTAAACCCTAAAACACTACCCCCAGCATGACCCCCTACACTACCCAAACTCCACAGCACTACCCTAAACCCTAAAACACTACCCCCAGCATGACCCCCTAAAGTACCCAAACACCACGGCACTGCCCTAAACCCTAAAAGACTGCCCCCAGCATGACCCCGTACACTACCCAAACACCACTGCACTGCCCTAAACCCTAAATCACTACCCCCAGCATGACCCCCTACACTACACAAACACCACTGCACTACCCTAAACCCTAAATCTACCCCAAGCACCACCCCCTACACTACACAAACATCTCTGCACTCCCCTAAACCCTGAAACACTAGCCCCAGCACGACTCACTACACTGCCCGAACACAACTGCACTGCCCTAAACCCTGAAACACTAGCCCCAGCATGACACCCTACACTGCCCGAACACCACAGCACTGCCCTAAACCCCGAAACACCAACCCCTGCATGACCCCCTACATTGCCTGAACACCACTGCACTGCCCTAAACCCTAAAACACAACCACCAGCACAACCCCCAACCCTGCCCGAATACCACTGCACTGCCCTAAATCCTGAAACACCACCCCCTGCACGACCCCCTACACTGCCCGAATGACACTGCACTGTCCTAAACCCTGAAACACCACCCCCTGCACGACCCCCTACACTACCAAAATGCCACTGCACTGCCCAAAACCCTGAAACACTACCCCCCTGCACGACCCCCTACACTGCCCGAATGACACTGTACTGCACTAAACCCTGAAACACCATCACACGCACGACCCCCTACTCTGCCCGAACACAACTGCTCTGCCCTAAACCCTGAAACACCACCCCTAGCACGAACCCCTACAGTGCCCGAACGCCACGGCACTGCCCTAAACCCTGAAACACCACCCCCCTGCACGACCCCCTACACTGCACAAACACCACTGCACTACCATTAACCCTAAACCACTACCCCCAGCACGACCCCCTACACTACCTGCACTACCCTAAACCCTAAAACACTACCCCAGCACGACCCCCTACGCTACGCAAACACCACGGCACTACCCCAAATCCTAAATCTACCACCAGCATGACCCCCTACACAACCCAAACACCACTGCACTACCCTAAACCCTAAATCTACATTCAGCATGACCCCTACACTACCCAAACACCACTGCACTACCCTAACCCCTAAAACACTACCCTCAGCACGACCCACTACACTACCCAAACACCACTGCACTACCCTAACCCCTAAAGCACTATCCCCAGCATGCCACCTACACTACCCAAACACCACTGCACTGTCCTAAACCCTAAAACACTACCCCCAACACGACACCCTACACTACACAAACACCACTGCCATACCCTAAACCCTAAATCTACCCCAAGCACAACCCCCTACACTACACAAACATCACTGCACACCCCTAAACCCTGAAACACTAGCCCCAGCATGACTCACTACACTGCCAGAACCCCACTGCACTGCCCTAAACCCTGAAACATTAGCCCCAGCATGACCCCCTACACTGCCCGAACACCACTGCACTGCCATAAACCCTCAAACACCACCCCCAGCATGACCCCCTATACTGCCTGAACACCACTGCACTGCCCTAAACCCTGAAACCCCACCCCCAGCAAGACCCCCTACACTGCCCGAACACTACTGCACTGCTCTAAACCCTGAAACACCACCCCCAGCACGACCCCCTACACTGCTCAAAAACCACTGCACTGCCCTAAACCCTGAAACACTACCCCCAACAAGACCCCCTACACTGCCCGAACACCACTGCACTGTCCTAAACCCTCAAACACTAGCCCCAGCATGACCCCCTACACTGCCCGAACACCACTGCACTGCCCTAAACCCTGAAACACCACACCTAGCATGACCCCCTACACTGACCGAATGCTACTGCACTGCCCTAAACCCTGAAACACCACCCCTATGCACGACCCCCTACACTGTCCGAACGCCACTGCACTGCCCTAAACCCTGATACAAAACCCCCGCACAACCCCCTACACTGCCTAAAAGCCACTGCACTGCCCTATACCCTGAGACACCACCCCCAGCAAGACCCCCTACACTGCCCGAACAGCACTGCCCTAAACCCTGAAACACCACCCCCTGCAAGACCCCCTACACTGCCCGAACACCACTGCACTGCCCTAAACCCTAAAACACCAAACCCAGCATGACCCCTTCACTGCCCGAAACCACTGCACTGCCCTAAACCCTGAAACACCACCCTCTGCAAGACCCTCTACACTGCCCGAACACCACTGCACTGCCACTGCCCTAAACCCTGAAACACCTCCCCCGCACGACCCCCTACACTGCCCGAACGCCACTGCACTGCCATAAACCCCGAAACACCAGCCCTGCAAGACCCCTACACTGCTCGAACTGCACTGCCCTAACCCTAAAAATAACTCCCTGCAAGACCCCCTACACTGCCCGAACAACACTGCTCTAAACCTCGAAACACCACCCCCTGCAAGACACCCTACACTGCCCGAACACCACAGCACTGCCCTAAACCCCGAAACACCAACCCCTGCATGACCCCCTACACTGCCTGAACACCACTGCACTGCCCTAAACCCTAAAACACAACCACCAGCACAACCCCCTACCCTGCCCGAATACCACTGCACTGCCCTAAATCCTGAAACAGCACCCCCCTGCACGACCCTCTACACTGCCCGAATGACACTGCACTGTCCTAAACCCTGAAACACCACCCCCTGCACGACCCCCTACACTACCCAAACGCCACTGCACTGCCCAAAACCCTGAAACACCACCCCCCTGCACGACCCCCTACCCTGCCCGAATGACACTGTACTGCACTAAACCCTGAAACACCATCACACGCACGACCCCCTACTCTGCCCGAACACAACTGCTCTGCCCTAAACCCTGAAACACCACCCCTAGCACGAACCCCTACAGTGCCCGAACGCCACTGCACTGCCCTAAACCCTGAAACACCACCCCCCTGCACGACCCCCTACATTGCCCGAACACCACTACACTACCCTAAACCCTGAAACACATCTCCCCTGCATGACCCCTACACTGCCCGAACACCACTGCACTGCTCTAAACCCTAAAACACCACCACCAGCACGATCCCCCTGCCCTGCCTGAACACCACTGCACTGCCCTAAACCCTGAAACACCATCCCCTTCATGACCCCCTACACTGCCTGAACACCACTGCACTTCCCTAAACCCTGAAAAACCACCCTCTGCACGACCCCCTACACTACCCAAACGCCACTGCACTACCCTAAACCCTGAAACACCACCCCCCTGCATGACCCCCTACACTGCCTGAACACCACTGCACTGCCCTAAACCCTGAAACACCACTCACAGCACGACCCCCTACACTGCACGAACACCACTACACTGCCCTAGACCCTGAAACACCGCTCCCAGCACAACCCCCTACACTGCACGAACGCCACAGCACTGCCCTAAACCCTGATACACCACTCCCCTTCATGACCCCCTACACGGCCCAAATACCACTGCACTGCCCTAAACCACCACCCTCCTGCACGACCCCCTACATAGCCCGAACACCACTGCACTGCCCTAAACCTTCAAACACCACCCCCAGCACGACCCCCTACACTGCCCGAACGCCACTGCTCTGCCCTAAACCGTGAAACACCATCCCCCTGCACGACCCCCTACACTGCCCGAACGCCACTGCACTGCCCTACACCCTGAAACACCACCCCCCTGCACGACCTCCTACACTGCCCAAACGTCACTGCTCTGGCCTAAACCCTGAAACTCCACCCGCTGCATGACCCCCTACACTGCCCGAAAGCCACTGCACTGCCCTAAACCCCGAAACACCACCCCGCACAACCTCTACATTGCCCGAACGCCACTGTACTGCCCTAAACCCTGAAACACCACCCCCAACAAGACCCCCTACACTGCCCGAATGCCACTGCACTACCCTGAACCCTGAAACACCACCCTCTGCATGACCCCCTATAATGCCCGGACACCATTGCCCTAAACCCTGAAACACCACCCCCTGCAAGACCCCCTACACTGCCCGAAAACCACTGCACTGTCCTAAACCCTGAAACACCACCCTCTGCACGACCCCCTACACTGCCCGAACACCACTGCACTGCCCTAAACCCCAAAACACCACCACCAGCATGACCCCCTACACTGCCCGAACAACAGTGCACTGCCCTAAACCCTAAAACACTACCCCCAGCACGATCCCCTACACTGCCGATCACCAATGCACTGCCCCAAACCCTAAAACACCACCCCCAGCACAACTCCCTACACTGCCCAAGCACCACTGCACTACCTTGAAACCCTAAAACACTACCCTCCACATGACCTCCTCACTACCCAAAGACCACTGCACTACCCTAAACCCTAAAACATGACCCCCTACACTACACAAACACCGCTGCTCTACCCTAAGCCGTAAAACACTACCCCCAGAACGACCCACTACACCACACAAACACCACTACACTACCCTAAACCCTAACACACTACCCCCTTCACTAAACAAACACCACTGCATTACCCTAACTCCTAAAACACTACCCCCAGCACGGCCCCCTACACTACCCAAACACCACTGCACTTCCCTAAACCCTAAAACACTACCCCTGCTTGACCCCCTACACTACCCAAACATCTCTGCACTACCCTAAACCCTAAAAGTCTCCCCCCAGCACGACCCCCTACACTACCCAAACACCACTGCACTACCATAAACCCTAAAACACTCCCCCAGCGTGACTCACTAGACTACCCAAACACAACTGCACTACCCTAAACCCTAAATCTACCCCCAGCATGACCCCTACATTACCCAAACACCACTGCACTACCCTAAACCCTAAATCTACCCTCTGCACGACCCCCTACACTACCCAAAAACCACTGCACTACCCTAAACCCTAAAACACCTACCCCAGCACGACCCCCTAAAGTACACCAACACTACTGCACTACCCTAAACCCTAAAAGACTGCCCCCAGCATGACCCCCTACACTACCCAAACACCACTGCACTGCCCTAAACCGTAAAACACTACCCCCAGCATGACCCCCTACACTACCCAAACTCCACTGCACTACCCTAAACCCTAAAACACTACCCCCAGCAGGACCCCCTAAAGTACCCAAACACTACGGCACTGCCCTAAACCCTAAATGACTGCCCCCAGCATGACCCCGTACACTACCCAAACACCACTGCACTGCCCTAAACCCTACAACACTACCCCCAGCATGACCCCCTACACTACACAAACACCATTGCACTACCCTAAACCCTAAATCTACCCCAAGCACCACCCCCTACACTACACAAACATCTCTGCACTCCCCTAAACCCTGAAACACTAGCCCCAGCACGACTCACTACACTGCCCGAACACAACTGCACTGCCCTAAACCCTGAAACACTAGCCCCAGCATGACACCCTACACTGCCCGAACACCACAGCACTGCCCTAAACCCCGAAACACCAACCCCTGCATGACCTCCTACACTGCCTGAACACCACTGCACTGCCCTAAACCCTAAAACACAACCACCAGCACAACCCCCTACCCTGCCCGAATACCACTGCACTGCCCTAAATCCTGAAACACCACCCCCCTGCACGACCCCCTACACTGCCCGAATGACACTGCACTGTCCTAAACCCTGAAACACCACCCTCTGCATGACCCCCTATAATGCCCGGACACCATTGCCCTAAACCCTGAAACACCACCCCCTGCAAGACCCCCTACACTGCCCGAAAACCACTGCACTGTCCTAAACCCTGAAACACCACCCTCTGCACGACCCCCTACACTGCCCGAACACCACTGCACTGCCCTAAACCCCAAAACACCACCACCAGCATGACCCCCTACACTGCCCGAACAACAGTGCACTGCCCTAAACCCTAAAACACTACCCCCAGCACGATCCCCTACACTGCCGATCACCAATGCACTGCCCCAAACCCTAAAACACCACCCCCAGCACAACTCCCTACACTGCCCAAGCACCACTGCACTACCTTGAAACCCTAAAACACTACCCTCCACATGACCTCCTCACTACCCAAAGACCACTGCACTACCCTAAACCCTAAAACATGACCCCCTACACTACACAAACACCGCTGCTCTACCCTAAGCCGTAAAACACTACCCCCAGAACGACCCACTACACCACACAAACACCACTACACTACCCTAAACCCTAACACACTACCCCCTTCACTAAACAAACACCACTGCATTACCCTAACTCCTAAAACACTACCCCCAGCACGGCCCCCTACACTACCCAAACACCACTGCACTTCCCTAAACCCTAAAACACTACCCCTGCTTGACCCCCTACACTACCCAAACATCTCTGCACTACCCTAAACCCTAAAAGTCTCCCCCCAGCACGCCCCCTTACACTGCCCAAACACCACTGCACTGCCCTAAACCCTGAAACACCACCCCCAGCATGACCTCCTACACTACCCAAACACCACTGCACTACCATAAACCCTAAAACACTCCCCCAGCGTGACTCACTAGACTACCCAAACACAACTGCACTACCCTAAACCCTAAATCTACCCCCAGCATGACCCCTACATTACCCAAACACCACTGCACTACCCTAAACCCTAAATCTACCCTCTGCACGACCCCCTACACTACCCAAAAACCACTGCACTACCCTAAACCCTAAAACACCTACCCCAGCACGACCCCCTAAAGTACACCAACATTACTGCACTACCCTAAACCCTAAAAGACTGCCCCCAGCATGACCCCCTACACTACCCAAACACCACTGCACTGCCCTAAACCGTAAAACACTACCCCCAGCATGACCCCCTACACTACCCAAACTCCACTGCACTACCCTAAACCCTAAAACACTACCCCCAGCAGGACCCCCTAAAGTACCCAAACACTACGGCACTGCCCTAAACCCTAAATGACTGCCCCCAGCATGACCCCGTACACTACCCAAACACCACTGCACTGCCCTAAACCCTACAACACTACCCCCAGCATGACCCCCTACACTACACAAACACCATTGCACTACCCTAAACCCTAAATCTACCCCAAGCACCACCCCCTACACTACACAAACATCTCTGCACTCCCCTAAACCCTGAAACACTAGCCCCAGCACGACTCACTACACTGCCCGAACACAACTGCACTGCCCTAAACCCTGAAACACTAGCCCCAGCATGACACCCTACACTGCCCGAACACCACAGCACTGCCCTAAACCCCGAAACACCAACCCCTGCATGACCTCCTACACTGCCTGAACACCACTGCACTGCCCTAAACCCTAAAACACAACCACCAGCACAACCCCCTACCCTGCCCGAATACCACTGCACTGCCCTAAATCCTGAAACACCACCCCCCTGCACGACCCCCTACACTGCCCGAATGACACTGCACTGTCCTAAACCCTGAAACACCACCCCTGCACGACCCCCTACACTACCCAAACGCCACTGCACTGCCCAAAACCCTGAAACACCACCCCCCTGCACGACCCCCTACACTGCCCGAATGACACTGTACTGCACTAAACCCTGAAACACCATCCCACGCACGACCCCCTACTCTGCCTGAACACAACTGCTCTGCCCTAAACCCTGAAATACCACCCCTAGCACGAACCCCTACAGTGCCGGAACGCCACTGCACTGCCCTAAACCCTGAAACAGCACCCCCCTGCACGACCCCCTACACTGCCCGAACACCACTACACTGCCCTAAACCCTGAAACACAACTCCCCTGCATGACCCCTACACTGCCCGAACACCACTGCACTACTCTAAACCCTAAAACACCACCAGCACGATCCCCCTGCCCTGCCCGAACACCACTGCACTGCCCTAAACCCTGAAACACCATCCCCTTCACGACCCCCTACACTGCCTGAACACCACTGCACTTCCCTAAACCCTGAAAAACCACCCTCTGCACGACCCCCTACACTACCCAAACGCCACTGCACTACCCTAAACCCTGAAACACCACCCCCCTGCATGACCCCCTACACTGCCCGAATGACACTGCACTGCCCTAAACCCTGAAACACCATCCCACGCACGACCCCCTACACTGCCCGAACACAACTGCTCTGCCCTAAACCCTGAAACACCACCCCCAGCACGATCCACTACACTACCCGAACACCACTGCTCTGCCCTAAACCCTAAAACACCATCCCCACCACGACCCCCTACACTACACCAAAACCACTGCACTACGCTAAACCCTAAAACACTACCCCAGCACGACCCCCTACACTACCCAAACACCACTGTACAGCCCTAAACCCTAAAACACTACACCCAGCACGAACCCCTACACAACCCAAACATCACTGCAATACCCTAAACCCTAAAACACTACCCCCAGCATGACCCCCTACACTTCCCGAACACCACTGCACTACCCTAAACCCTAAACCACTACCCCCAGCATGACCCCCTACACTACCCAAACACCCCTGCAGAACCCTAAACCCTAAAACACTACCCCAAGCACGACCCCCTACACAACCCAAACACCACTGCACTGCCCTAAACCCTAAACACTTTCCCCAGCACGACCCCCTACACTACCCAAACACAACTGCACTGCCCAAAGCCCTAAAACACTACCCCCAGCTCGACCCCCTACACTACACAAACACCACTGCACTACCCTAAACCCTACATCTATCCCAAGCACGACCCCCTACACTAAACAAACATTACTGCACTCCCCTAAACCCTGAAACACTAGCCCCAGCACGACCCCCTACACTGCCTGAACACCACTGCAGTGCCCTAAACCCTGAAACACTAGCCCCAGCAGGACCCCCTACACTGCCCGAACACCACTGCACTGCCCTAAACCCTGAAACACCACCCCCAGCACGCCCCCTTACACTGCCCAAACACCACTGCACTGCCCTAAACCCTGAAACACCACCCCCAGCATGACCTCCTACACTGCCCAAACACCACTGCACTGCCCAAAACCCTGAAACACCACCCCCAGTACCACCCCCTACACTACTCAAACCCCACTGCACTGCCCTAAACCCTGAAACACTACCCCCAGCAAGACCCCCTACACTGCCCGATCACCACTGCACTGCCCTAAAACCTAAAGCACTAGCCCTAGCACGACCCCCTACACTGCCCGAACACCTCTGCTCTGCCCTAAACCCTCAAACACCAGCCCCAGCACGACCCCTACACTGCCCGAACACCACTGCACTGCCCTAAACCCTGAAACACCATTCCCAGCACGACCCCCTACACTGCGCGAACACCACTACACTGCCCTAGGCCCTGAAACACCGCCCCCAGCACAACCTCCTACACTGCACGAACGCCACAGCACTGCCCTAAACCCTGATACACCACTCCCCTTCATGACCCCCTACACGGCCCGAATACCACTGCACTGCCTTAAACCACCACCCTCCTGCACGACCCCCTACATAGCCCGAACACCACTGCACTGCCCTAAACCTTCAAACACCACCCCCAGCACGACCCCCTACACTGCCCGAACGCCACTGCTCTGCCCTAAACCGTTAAACACCATCCCCCTGCACGACCCCCTACACTGCCCGAACGCCACTGCACTGCCCTACACCATGAAACACCACCCCCCTGCATGACCCCTTACACTGCCCGAAAGCCACTGCACTGCCCTAAACCCTGAAACACCACCCCCTGCAAGACCCCCTACACTGCCCGAACACCACTGCACTGTCCTAAACCCTGAAACACCACCCTCTGCACGACCCCCTACACTGCCCGAACACCACTGCACTGCCCTAAACCCCAAAACACCACCACCAGCACGACCACCTACACTGCCCGAACAACAGTGCACTGCGCTAAACCCTAAAACACTACCCCCAGCACGACCCCCTACACTGCCCGAACACCACTGCACTGCCCTAAACATTAAAACACCACCCCAAGCACGATCCCCTACACTGCTCATATCCCACTGCACTGCCCTAAACCCTGAAACACTACCCCCAGCAAGACCCCCTACACTGCCCGATCACCACTGCACTGCCCTAAAACCTAAAGCACTGGCTCTAGCACGACCCCCTACACTGCCCGAACACCTCTGCTCTGCCCTAAACCCTCAAACACCAGCCCCAGCACGACCCCTACACTGCCCGAACACCACTGCTCTGCCCTAAACCCTCAAACACAAGCCCCAGCACATCCCCCTACACTTCCTGAACACTACTGCACTGCCCTAAACCCTGAAACACTAGCCCCAGCACAACCACCTACACGGCCCAAATACCACTGCACTGCCCTAAACCACCACCCTCCTGCACGACCCCCTACATAGCCTGAACACCACTGCACTGCCCTAAACCTTCAAACACCACCCCCAGCACGACCCCCTACACTGCCCGAACGCCACTGCACTGCCCTACACCCTGAAACACCACCCCCTTGCACGACCTCCTACACTGCCCAAACATCACTGCTCTGCCCTAAACCCTGAAACTCCACCCGCTGCATGACCCCCTACACTGCCCGAAAGCCACTGCACTGCCCTAAACCCTGAAACACCACCCCGCACAACCCCTACATTGCCCGAACGCCACTGTACTGCCCTAAACCCTGAAACACCACCCCCAACAAGACCCCCTACACTGCCCGAATGCCACTGCACTACCCTAAACCCTGAAACACCACCCTCTGCATGACCCCCTATACTGCCCGAACACCATTGCCCTAAACCCTGAAACACCACCCCCTGCAAGACCCCCTACACTGCCCGAACACCACTGCACTGTCCTAAACCCTTAAACACCACCCTCTGCACGACCCCCTACACTGCCCGAACACCACTGCACTGCCCTAAACCCCAAAACACCACCACCAGCATGACCCCCTACACTGCCCGAACAACAGTGCACTGCCCTAAACCCTAAAACACTACCCCGAGCACGATCCCCTACACTGCTGATCACCAATGCACTGCCCCAAACCCTAAAACACCACCCCCAGCACGACTCCCTACACTGCCCAAGCACCACTGCACTACCTTGAAACCCTAAAACACTACCCTCCACATGACCTCCTCACTACCCAAAGACCACTGCACTACCCTAAACCCTAAAACATGACCCCCTACACTACACAAACACCGCTGCTCTACCCTAAGCCGTAAAACATACCCCCAGAACGACCCCCTACACTACACAAACACCACTACACTACCCTAAACCCTAACACACTACCCCCTTCACTAAACAAACACCACTGCATTACCCTAACTTCTAAAACACTACCCCCAGCACGGCCCCCTACACTACCCAAACACCACTGCACTTCCCTAAACCCTAAAACACTACCCCTGCTTGACCCCCTACACTACCCAAACATCTCTGCACTACCCTAAACCCTAAAAGTCTCCCCCCAGCACGACCCCCTACACTACCCAAACACAACTGCACTACCCTAAACCCTAAATCTACCCCCAGCATGACCCCCTACATTACCCAAACACCACTGCACTACCCTAAACCCTAAATCTACCCTCCGCACGACCCCCTACACTACCCAAACACCACTGCACTACCCTAAACCCTAAAACACCTACCACCAGTACGACCCCCTAAAGTACACCAACACTACTGCACTACCCTAAACCCTAAAAGACTACCCCCAGCATGACCCCCTACACTACCCAAACACCACTGCACTGCCCTAAACCCTAAAACACTACACCCAGCATGACCCCCTACACTACCCAAACTCCACAGCACTACCCTAAACCCTAAAACACTACCCCCAGCATGACCCCCTAAAGTACCCAAACACCACGGCACTGCCCTAAACCCTAAAAGACTGCCCCCAGCATGACCCCGTACACTACCCAAACACCACTGCACTGCCCTAAACCCTAAATCACTACCCCCAGCATGACCCCCTACACTACACAAACACCACTGCACTACCCTAAACCCTAAATCTACCCCAAGCACCACCCCCTACACTACACAAACATCTCTGCACTCCCCTAAACCCTGAAACACTAGCCCCAGCACGACTCACTACACTGCCCGAACACAACTGCACTGCCCTAAACCCTGAAACACTAGCCCCAGCATGACACCCTACACTGCCCGAACACCACAGCACTGCCCTAAACCCCGAAACACCAACCCCTGCATGACCCCCTACATTGCCTGAACACCACTGCACTGCCCTAAACCCTAAAACACAACCACCAGCACAACCCCCTACCCTGCCCGAATACCACTGCACTGCCCTAAATCCTGAAACACCACCCCCTGCACGACCCCCTACACTGCCCGAATGACACTGCACTGTCCTAAACCCTGAAACACCACCCCCTGCACGACCCCCTACACTACCCAAATGCCACTGCACTGCCCAAAACCCTGAAACACCACCCCCCTGCACGACCCCCTACACTGCCCGAATGACACTGTACTGCACTAAACCCTGAAACACCATCACACGCACGACCCCCTACTCTGCCCGAACACAACTGCTCTGCCCTAAACCCTGAAACACCACCCCTAGCACGAACCCCTACAGTGCCCGAACGCCACGGCACTGCCCTAAACCCTGAAACACCACCCCCCTGCACGACCCCCTACACTGCACAAACACCACTGCACTACCATTAACCCTAAACCACTACCCCCAGCACGACCCCCTACACTACCTGCACTACCCTAAACCCTAAAACACTACCCCAGCACGACCCCCTACGCTACGCAAACACCACGGCACTACCCCAAATCCTAAATCTACCACCAGCATGACCCCCTACACAACCCAAACACCACTGCACTACCCTAAACCCTAAATCTACATTCAGCATGACCCCTACACTACCCAAACACCACTGCACTACCCTAACCCCTAAAACACTACCCTCAGCACGACCCACTACACTACCCAAACACCACTGCACTACCCTAACCCCTAAAGCACTATCCCCAGCATGCCACCTACACTACCCAAACACCACTGCACTGTCCTAAACCCTAAAACACTACCCCCAACACGACACCCTACACTACACAAACACCACTGCCATACCCTAAACCCTAAATCTACCCCAAGCACAACCCCCTACACTACACAAACATCACTGCACACCCCTAAACCCTGAAACACTAGCCCCAGCATGACTCACTACACTGCCAGAACCCCACTGCACTGCCCTAAACCCTGAAACATTAGCCCCAGCATGACCCCCTACACTGCCCGAACACCACTGCACTGCCATAAACCCTCAAACACCACCCCCAGCATGACCCCCTATACTGCCTGAACACCACTGCACTGCCCTAAACCCTGAAACCCCACCCCCAGCAAGACCCCCTACACTGCCCGAACACTACTGCACTGCTCTAAACCCTGAAACACCACCCCCAGCACGACCCCCTACACTGCTCAAAAACCACTGCACTGCCCTAAACCCTGAAACACTACCCCCAACAAGACCCCCTACACTGCCCGAACACCACTGCACTGTCCTAAACCCTCAAACACTAGCCCCAGCATGACCCCCTACACTGCCCGAACACCACTGCACTGCCCTAAACCCTGAAACACCACACCTAGCATGACCCCCTACACTGACCGAATGCTACTGCACTGCCCTAAACCCTGAAACACCACCCCTATGCACGACCCCCTACACTGTCCGAACGCCACTGCACTGCCCTAAACCCTGATACAAAACCCCCGCACAACCCCCTACACTGCCTAAAAGCCACTGCACTGCCCTATACCCTGAGACACCACCCCCAGCAAGACCCCCTACACTGCCCGAACAGCACTGCCCTAAACCCTGAAACACCACCCCCTGCAAGACCCCCTACACTGCCCGAACACCACTGCACTGCCCTAAACCCTAAAACACCAAACCCAGCATGACCCCTTCACTGCCCGAAACCACTGCACTGCCCTAAACCCTGAAACACCACCCTCTGCAAGACCCTCTACACTGCCCGAACACCACTGCACTGCCACTGCCCTAAACCCTGAAACACCTCCCCCGCACGACCCCCTACACTGCCCGAACGCCACTGCACTGCCATAAACCCCGAAACACCAGCCCTGCAAGACCCCTACACTGCTCGAACTGCACTGCCCTAACCCTAAAAATGACTCCCTGCAAGACCCCCTACACTGCCCGAACAACACTGCTCTAAACCTCGAAACACCACCCCCTGCAAGACACCCTACACTGCCCGAACACCACAGCACTGCCCTAAACCCCGAAACACCAACCCCTGCATGACCCCCTACACTGCCTGAACACCACTGCACTGCCCTAAACCCTAAAACACAACCACCAGCACAACCCCCTACCCTGCCCGAATACCACTGCACTGCCCTAAATCCTGAAACAGCACCCCCCTGCACGACCCTCTACACTGCCCGAATGACACTGCACTGTCCTAAACCCTGAAACACCACCCCCTGCACGACCCCCTAAACTACCCAAACGCCACTGCACTGCCCAAAACCCTGAAACACCACCCCCCTGCACGACCCCCTACCCTGCCCGAATGACACTGTACTGCACTAAACCCTGAAACACCATCACACGCACGACCCCCTACTCTGCCCGAACACAACTGCTCTGCCCTAAACCCTGAAACACCACCCCTAGCACGAACCCCTACAGTGCCCGAACGCCACTGCACTGCCCTAAACCCTGAAACACCACCCCCCTGCACGACCCCCTACATTGCCCGAACACCACTACACTGCCCTAAACCCTGAAACACATCTCCCCTGCATGACCCCTACACTGCCCGAACACCACTGCACTGCTCTAAACCCTAAAACACCACCACCAGCACGATCCCCCTGCCCTGCCTGAACACCACTGCACTGCCCTAAACCCTGAAACACCATCCCCTTCATGACCCCCTACACTGCCTGAACACCACTGCACTTCCCTAAACCCTGAAAAACCACCCTCTGCACGACCCCCTACACTACCCAAACGCCACTGCACTACCCTAAACCCTGAAACACCACCCCCCTGCATGACCCCCTACACTGCCTGAACACCACTGCACTGCCCTAAACCCTGAAACACCACTCACAGCACGACCCCCTACACTGCACGAACACCACTACACTGCCCTAGACCCTGAAACACCGCTCCCAGCACAACCCCCTACACTGCACGAGCGCCACAGCACTGCCCTAAACCCTGATACACCACTCCCCTTCATGACCCCCTACACGGCCCAAATACCACTGCACTGCCCTAAACCACCACCCTCCTGCACGACCCCCTACATAGCCCGAACACCACTGCACTGCCCTAAACCTTCAAACACCACCCCCAGCACGACCCCCTACACTGCCCGAACGCCACTGCTCTGCCCTAAACCGTGAAACACCATCCCCCTGCACGACCCCCTACACTGCCCGAACGCCACTGCACTGCCCTACACCCTGAAACACCACCCCCCTGCACGACCTCCTACACTGCCCAAACGTCACTGCTCTGGCCTAAACCCTGAAACTCCACCCGCTGCATGACCCCCTACACTGCCCGAAAGCCACTGCACTGCCCTAAACCCCGAAACACCACCCCGCACAACCTCTACATTGCCCGAACGCCACTGTACTGCCCTAAACCCTGAAACACCACCCCCAACAAGACCCCCTACACTGCCCGAATGCCACTGCACTACCCTGAACCTTGAAACACCACCCTCTGCATGACCCCCTATAATGCCCGGACACCATTGCCCTAAACCCTGAAACACCACCCCCTGCAAGACCCCCTACACTGCCCGAACACCACTGCACTGTCCTAAACCCTGAAACACCACCCTCTGCACGACCCCCTACACTGCCCGAACACCACTGCACTGCCCTAAACCCCAAAACACCACCACCAGCATGACCCCCTACACTGCCCGAACAACAGTGCACTGCCCTAAACCCTAAAACACTACCCCCAGCACGATCCCCTACACTGCCGATCACCAATGCACTGCCCCAAACCCTAAAACACCACCCCAGCACAACTCCCTACACTGCCCAAGCACCACTGCACTACCTTGAAACCCTAAAACACTACCCTCCACATGACCTCCTCACTACCCAAAGACCACTGCACTACCCTAAACCCTAAAACATGACCCCCTACACTACACAAACACCGCTGCTCTACCCTAAGCCGTAAAACACTACCCCCAGAACGACCCACTACACCACACAAACACCACTACACTACCCTAAACCCTAACACACTACCCCCTTCACTAAACAAACACCACTGCATTACCCTAACTCCTAAAACACTACCCCCAGCATGGCCCCCTACACTACCCAAACACCACTGCACTTCCCTAAACCCTAAAACACTACCCCTGCTTGACCCCCTACACTACCCAAACACCACTGCACTACCCTAAACCCTAAAACACTCCCCCAGCGTGACTCACTAGACTACCCAAACACAACTGCACTACCCTAAACCCTAAATCTACCCCCAGCATGACCCCTACATTACCCAAACACCACTGCACTACCCTAAACCCTAAATTTACCCTCTGCACGACCCCCTACACTACCCAAACACCACTGCACTACCCTAAACCCTAAAACACCTACCCCAGCACGACCCCCTAAAGTACACCAACACTACTGCACTACCCTAAACCCTAAAAGACTGCCCCCAGCATGACCCCCTACACTACCCAAACACCACTGCACTGCCCTAAACCGTAAAACACTACCCCCAGCATGACCCCCTACACTACCCAAACTCCACTGCACTACCCTAAACCCTAAAACACTACCCCCAGCAGGACCCCCTAAAGTACCCAAACACTACGGCACTGCCCTAAACCCTAAATGACTGCCCCCAGCATGACCCCGTACACTACCCAAACACCACTGCACTGCCCTAAACCCTACAACACTACCCCCAGCATGACCCCCTACACTACACAAACACCACTGCACTACCCTAAACCCTAAATCTACCCCAAGCACCACCCCCTACACTACACAAACATCTCTGCACTCCCCTAAACCCTGAAACACTAGCCCCAGCACGACTCACTACACTGCCCGAACACAACTGCACTGCCCTAAACCCTGAAACACTAGCCCCAGCATGACACCCTACACTGCCCGAACACCACAGCACTGCCCTAAACCCCGAAACACCAACCCCTGCATGACCTCCTACACTGCCTGAACACCACTGCACTGCCCTAAACCCTAAAACACAACCACCAGCACAACCCCCTACCCTGCCCGAATACCACTGCACTGCCCTAAATCCTGAAACACCACCCCCCTGCACGACCCCCTACACTGCCCGAATGACACTGCACTGTCCTAAACCCTGAAACACCACCCCTGCACGACCCCCTACACTACCCAAACGCCACTGCACTGCCCAAAACCCTGAAACACCACCCCCCTGCACGACCCCCTACACTGCCCGAATGACACTGTACTGCACTAAACCCTGAAACACCATCCCACGCACGACCCCCTACTCTGCCTGAACACAACTGCTCTGCCCTAAACCCTGAAATACCACCCCTAGCACGAACCCCTACAGTGCCCGAACGCCACTGCACTGCCCTAAACCCTGAAACAGCACCCCCCTGCACGACCCCCTACACTGCCCGAACACCACTACACTGCCCTAAACCCTGAAACACAACTCCCCTGCATGACCCCTACACTGCCCGAACACCACTGCACTACTCTAAACCCTAAAACACCACCAGCACGATCCCCCTGCCCTGCCCGAACACCACTGCACTGCCCTAAACCCTGAAACACCATCCCCTTCACGACCCCCTACACTGCCTGAACACCACTGCACTTCCCTAAACCCTGAAAAACCACCCTCTGCACGACCCCCTACACTACCCAAACGCCACTGCACTACCCTAAACCCTGAAACACCACCCCCCTGCATGACCCCCTACACTGCCCGAATGACACTGCACTGCCCTAAACCCTGAAACACCATCCCACGCACGACCCCCTACACTGCCCGAACACAACTGCTCTGCCCTAAACCCTGAAACACCACCCCCAGCACGATCCACTACACTACCCGAACACCACTGCTCTGCCCTAAACCCTAAAACACCATCCCCACCACGACCCCCTACACTACACCAAAACCACTGCACTACGCTAAACCCTAAAACACTACCCCAGCACGACCCCCTACACTACCCAAACACCACTGTACAGCCCTAAACCCTAAAACACTACACCCAGCACGAACCCCTACACAACCCAAACATCACTGCAATACCCTAAACCCTAAAACACTACCCCCAGCATGACCCCCTACACTGCCCGAACACCACTGCACTACCCTAAACCCTAAACCACTACCCCCAGCATGACCCCCTACACTACCCAAACACCCCTGCAGAACCCTAAACCCTAAAACACTACCCCAAGCACGACCCCCTACACAACCCAAACACCACTGCACTGCCCTAAACCCTAAACACTTTCCCCAGCACGACCCCCTACACTACCCAAACACAACTGCACTGCCCAAAGCCCTAAAACACTACCCCCAGCTCGACCCCCTACACTACACAAACACCACTGCACTACCCTAAACCCTACATCTATCCCAAGCACGACCCCCTACACTAAACAAACATTACTGCACTCCCCTAAACCCTGAAACACTAGCCCCAGCACGACCCCCTACACTGCCTGAACACCACTGCAGTGCCCTAAACCCTGAAACACTAGCCCCAGCAGGACCCCCTACACTGCCCGAACACCACTGCACTGCCCTAAACCCTGAAACACCACCCCCAGCACGCCCCCTTACACTGCCCAAACACCACTGCACTGCCCTAAACCCTGAAACACCACCCCCAGCATGACCTCCTACACTGCCCAAACACCACTGCACTGCCCAAAACCCTGAAACACCACCCCCAGTACCACCCCCTACACTACTCAAACCCCACTGCACTGCCCTAAACCCTGAAACACTACCCCCAGCAAGACCCCCTACACTGCCCGATCACCACTGCACTGCCCTAAAACCTAAAGCACTAGCCCTAGCACGACCCCCTACACTGCCCGAACACCTCTGCTCTGCCCTAAACCCTCAAACACCAGCCCCAGCACGACCCCTACACTGCCCGAACACCACTGCACTGCCCTAAACCCTGAAACACCATTCCCAGCACGACCCCCTACACTGCGCGAACACCACTACACTGCCCTAGGCCCTGAAACACCGCCCCCAGCACAACCTCCTACACTGCACGAACGCCACAGCACTGCCCTAAACCCTGATACACCACTCCCCTTCATGACCCCCTACACGGCCCGAATACCACTGCACTGCCTTAAACCACCACCCTCCTGCACGACCCCCTACATAGCCCGAACACCACTGCACTGCCCTAAACCTTCAAACACCACCCCCAGCACGACCCCCTACACTGCCCGAACGCCACTGCTCTGCCCTAAACCGTTAAACACCATCCCCCTGCACGACCCCCTACACTGCCCGAACGCCACTGCACTGCCCTACACCATGAAACACCACCCCCCTGCATGACCCCTTACACTGCCCGAAAGCCACTGCACTGCCCTAAACCCTGAAACACCACCCCCTGCAAGACCCCCTACACTGCCCGAACACCACTGCACTGTCCTAAACCCTGAAACACCACCCTCTGCACGACCCCCTACACTGCCCGAACACCACTGCACTGCCCTAAACCCCAAAACACCACCACCAGCACGACCACCTACACTGCCCGAACAACAGTGCACTGCGCTAAACCCTAAAACACTACCCCCAGCACGACCCCCTACACTGCCCGAACACCACTGCACTGCCCTAAACATTAAAACACCACCCCAAGCACGATCCCCTACACTGCTCATATCCCACTGCACTGCCCTAAACCCTGAAACACTACCCCCAGCAAGACCCCCTACACTGCCCGATCACCACTGCACTGCCCTAAAACCTAAAGCACTGGCTCTAGCACGACCCCCTACACTGCCCGAACACCTCTGCTCTGCCCTAAACCCTCAAACACCAGCCCCAGCACGACCCCTACACTGCCCGAACACCACTGCTCTGCCCTAAACCCTCAAACACAAGCCCCAGCACATCCCCCTACACTTCCTGAACACTACTGCACTGCCCTAAACCCTGAAACACTAGCCCCAGCACAACCACCTACACTGCCCGAACACCACTGCACTGCCCTAAACCCTGAAATACCACCCCCAGCATGACCCCCTACACTGCCCGAACACCACTGCAGTGCCCTAAACCCTGAAACACCACTCACAGCACGACCCCCTACACTGCACGAACACCACTACAATGCCCTAGACCCTGAAACACCGCTCCCAGCACGACCCCGTACACTGCCCGTACACCACTGCACTGCCCTAAACCCTGAAACACCACACCCAGCACGACCCCTACACTGCCCGAATACCACTGCACTGCCCTAAACCCTGATACACCACTCCCCTTCATGACCCCCTACACGGCCCAAATACCACTGCACTGCCCTAAACCACCACCCTCCTGCACGACCCCCTACATAGCCAGAACACCACTGCACTGCCCTAAACCTTCAAACACCACCCCCAGCATGACCCCCTACACTGCCCGAACGCCACTGCTCTCCCCTAAACCGTGAAACACCATCCCCCTGCACGACCCCCTACACTGCCCGAACGCCACTGCACTGCCCTACACCCTGAAACACCACCCCCCTGCACGACCTCCTACACTGCCCAAACGTCACTGCTCTGCCCTAAACCCTGAAACTCCACCCGCTGCATGACCCCCTACACTGCCCGAAAGCCACTGCACTGCCCTAAACCCTGAAACACCACCTCACACAACCCCTACATTGCCCGAACGCCACTGTACTGCCCTAAACCCTGAAACACCACCCCCAACAAGACCCCCTACACTGCCCGAATGCCACTGCACTACCCTAAACCACCACCCTCCTGCACGACCCCCTACATAGCCAGAACACCACTGCACTGCCCTAAACCTTCAAACACCACCCCCAGCATGACCCCCTACACTGCCCGAACGCCACTGCTCTCCCCTAAACCGTGAAACACCATCCCCCTGCACGACCCCCTACACTGCCCGAACGCCACTGCACTGCCCTACACCCTGAAACACCACCCCCCTGCACGACCTCCTACACTGCCCAAACGTCACTGCTCTGGCCTAAACCCTGAAACTCCACCCGCTGCATGACCCCCTACACTGCCCGAAAGCCACTGCACTGCCCTAAACCCCGAAACACCACCCCGCACAACCTCTACATTGCCCGAACGCCACTGTACTGCCCTAAACCCTGAAACACCACCCCCAACAAGACCCCCTACACTGCCCGAATGCCACTGCACTACCCTGAACCTTGAAACACCACCCTCTGCATGACCCCCTATAATGCCCGGACACCATTGCCCTAAACCCTGAAACACCACCCCCTGCAAGACCCCCTACACTGCCCGAACACCACTGCACTGTCCTAAACCCTGAAACACCACCCTCTGCACGACCCCCTACACTGCCCGAACACCACTGCACTGCCCTAAACCCCAAAACACCACCACCAGCATGACCCCCTACACTGCCCGAACAACAGTGCACTGCCCTAAACCCTAAAACACTACCCCCAGCACGATCCCCTACACTGCCGATCACCAATGCACTGCCCCAAACCCTAAAACACCACCCCAGCACAACTCCCTACACTGCCCAAGCACCACTGCACTACCTTGAAACCCTAAAACACTACCCTCCACATGACCTCCTCACTACCCAAAGACCACTGCACTACCCTAAACCCTAAAACATGACCCCATACACTACACAAACACCGCTGCTCTACCCTAAGCCGTAAAACACTACCCCCAGAACGACCCACTACACCACACAAACACCACTACACTACCCTAAACCCTAACACACTACCCCCTTCACTAAACAAACACCACTGCATTACCCTAACTCCTAAAACACTACCCCCAGCACGGCCCCCTACACTACCCAAACACCACTGCACTTCCCTAAACCCTAAAACACTACCCCTGCTTGACCCCCTACACTACCCAAACACCACTGCACTACCCTAAACCCTAAAACACTCCCCCAGCGTGACTCACTAGACTACCCAAACACAACTGCACTACCCTAAACCCTAAATCTACCCCCAGCATGACCCCTACATTACCCAAACACCACTGCACTACCCTAAACCCTAAATTTACCCTCTGCACGACCCCCTACACTACCCAAACACCACTGCACTACCCTAAACCCTAAAACACCTACCCCAGCACGACCCCCTAAAGTACACCAACACTACTGCACTACCCTAAACCCTAAAAGACTGCCCCCAGCATGACCCCCTACACTACCCAAACACCACTGCACTGCCCTAAACCGTAAAACACTACCCCCAGCATGACCCCCTACACTACCCAAACTCCACTGCACTACCCTAAACCCTAAAACACTACCCCCAGCAGGACCCCCTAAAGTACCCAAACACTACGGCACTGCCCTAAACCCTAAATGACTGCCCCCAGCATGACCCCGTACACTACCCAAACACCACTGCACTGCCCTAAACCCTACAACACTACCCCCAGCATGACCCCCTACACTACACAAACACCACTGCACTACCCTAAACCCTAAATCTACCCCAAGCACCACCCCCTACACTACACAAACATCTCTGCACTCCCCTAAACCCTGAAACACTAGCCCCAGCACGACTCACTACACTGCCCGAACACAACTGCACTGCCCTAAACCCTGAAACACTAGCCCCAGCATGACACCCTACACTGCCCGAACACCACAGCACTGCCCTAAACCCCGAAACACCAACCCCTGCATGACCTCCTACACTGCCTGAACACCACTGCACTGCCCTAAACCCTAAAACACAACCACCAGCACAACCCCCTACCCTGCCCGAATACCACTGCACTGCCCTAAATCCTGAAACACCACCCCCCTGCACGACCCCCTACACTGCCCGAATGACACTGCACTGTCCTAAACCCTGAAACACCACCCCTGCACGACCCCCTACACTACCCAAACGCCACTGCACTGCCCAAAACCCTGAAACACCACCCCCCTGCACCACCCCCTACACTGCCCGAATGACACTGTACTGCACTAAACCCTGAAACACCATCCCACGCACGACCCCCTACTCTGCCTGAACACAACTGCTCTGCCCTAAACCCTGAAATACCACCCCTAGCACGAACCCCTACAGTGCCCGAACGCCACTGCACTGCCCTAAACCCTGAAACAGCACCCCCCTGCACGACCCCCTACACTGCCCAAACACCACTACACTGCCCTAAACCCTGAAACACAACTCCCCTGCATGACCCCTACACTGCCCGAACACCACTGCACTACTCTAAACCCTAAAACACCACCAGCACGATCCCCCTGCCCTGCCCGAACACCACTGCACTGCCCTAAACCCTGAAACACCATCCCCTTCACGACCCCCTACACTGCCTGAACACCACTGCACTTCCCTAAACCCTGAAAAACCACCCTCTGCACGACCCCCTACACTACCCAAACGCCACTGCACTACCCTAAACCCTGAAACACCACCCCCCTGCATGACCCCCTACACTGCCCGAATGACACTGCACTGCCCTAAACCCTGAAACACCATCCCACGCACGACCCCCTACACTGCCCGAACACAACTGCTCTGCCCTAAACCCTGAAACACCACCCCCAGCACGATCCACTACACTACCCGAACACCACTGCTCTGCCCTAAACCCTAAAACACCATCCCCACCACGACCCCCTACACTACACCAAAACCACTGCACTACGCTAAACCCTAAAACACTACCCCAGCACGACCCCCTACACTACCCAAACACCACTGTACAGCCCTAAACCCTAAAACACTACACCCAGCACGAACCCCTACACAACCCAAACATCACTGCAATACCCTAAACCCTAAAACACTACCCCCAGCATGACCCCCTACACTGCCCGAACACCACTGCACTACCCTAAACCCTAAACCACTACCCCCAGCATGACCCCCTACACTACCCAAACACCCCTGCAGAACCCTAAACCCTAAAACACTACCCCAAGCACGACCCCCTACACAACCCAAACACCACTGCACTGCCCTAAACCCTAAACACTTTCCCCAGCACGACCCCCTACACTACCCAAACACAACTGCACTGCCCAAAGCCCTAAAACACTACCCCCAGCTCGACCCCCTACACTACACAAACACCACTGCACTACCCTAAACCCTACATCTATCCCAAGCACGACCCCCTACACTAAACAAACATTACTGCACTCCCCTAAACCCTGAAACACTAGCCCCAGCACGACCCCCTACACTGCCTGAACACCACTGCAGTGCCCTAAACCCTGAAACACTAGCCCCAGCAGGACCCCCTACACTGCCCGAACACCACTGCACTGCCCTAAACCCTGAAACACCACCCCCAGCACGCCCCCTTACACTGCCCAAACACCACTGCACTGCCCTAAACCCTGAAACACCACCCCCAGCATGACCTCCTACACTGCCCAAACACCACTGCACTGCCCAAAACCCTGAAACACCACCCCCAGTACCACCCCCTACACTACTCAAACCCCACTGCACTGCCCTAAACCCTGAAACACTACCCCCAGCAAGACCCCCTACACTGCCCGATCACCACTGCACTGCCCTAAAACCTAAAGCACTAGCCCTAGCATGACCCCCTACACTGCCCGAACACCTCTGCTCTGCCCTAAACCCTCAAACACCAGCCCCAGCACGACCCCTACACTGCCCGAACACCACTGCACTGCCCTAAACCCTGAAACACCATTCCCAGCACGACCCCCTACACTGCGCGAACACCACTACACTGCCCTAGGCCCTGAAACACCGCCCCCAGCACAACCTCCTACACTGCACGAACGCCACAGCACTGCCCTAAACCCTGATACACCACTCCCCTTCATGACCCCCTACACGGCCCGAATACCACTGCACTGCCTTAAACCACCACCCTCCTGCACGACCCCCTACATAGCCCGAACACCACTGCACTGCCCTAAACCTTCAAACACCACCCCCAGCACGACCCCCTACACTGCCCGAACGCCACTGCTCTGCCCTAAACCGTTAAACACCATCCCCCTGCACGACCCCCTACACTGCCCGAACGCCACTGCACTGCCCTACACCATGAAACACCACCCCCCTGCATGACCCCTTACACTGCCCGAAAGCCACTGCACTGCCCTAAACCCTGAAACACCACCCCCTGCAAGACCCCCTACACTGCCCGAACACCACTGCACTGTCCTAAACCCTGAAACACCACCCTCTGCACGACCCCCTACACTGCCCGAACACCACTGCACTGCCCTAAACCCCAAAACACCACCACCAGCACGACCACCTACACTGCCCGAACAACAGTGCACTGCGCTAAACCCTAAAACACTACCCCCAGCACGACCCCCTACACTGCCCGAACACCACTGCACTGCCCTAAACATTAAAACACCACCCCAAGCACGATCCCCTACACTGCTCATATCCCACTGCACTGCCCTAAACCCTGAAACACTACCCCCAGCAAGACCCCCTACACTGCCCGATCACCACTGCACTGCCCTAAAACCTAAAGCACTGGCTCTAGCACGACCCCCTACACTGCCCGAACACCTCTGCTCTGCCCTAAACCCTCAAACACCAGCCCCAGCACGACCCCTACACTGCCCGAACACCACTGCTCTGCCCTAAACCCTCAAACACAAGCCCCAGCACATCCCCCTACACTTCCTGAACACTACTGCACTGCCCTAAACCCTGAAACACTAGCCCCAGCACAACCACCTACACTGCCCGAACACCACTGCACTGCCCTAAACCCTGAAATACCACCCCCAGCATGACCCCCTACACTGCCCGAACACCACTGCAGTGCCCTAAACCCTGAAACACCACTCACAGCACGACCCCCTACACTGCACGAACACCACTACAATGCCCTAGACCCTGAAACACCGCTCCCAGCACGACCCCGTACACTGCCCGTACACCACTGCACTGCCCTAAACCCTGAAACACCACACCCAGCACGACCCCTACACTGCCCGAATACCACTGCACTGCCCTAAACCCTGATACACCACTCCCCTTCATGACCCCCTACACGGCCCAAATACCACTGCACTGCCCTAAACCACCACCCTCCTGCACGACCCCCTACATAGCCAGAACACCACTGCACTGCCCTAAACCTTCAAACACCACCCCCAGCATGACCCCCTACACTGCCCGAACGCCACTGCTCTCCCCTAAACCGTGAAACACCATCCCCCTGCACGACCCCCTACACTGCCCGAACGCCACTGCACTGCCCTACACCCTGAAACACCACCCCCCTGCACGACCTCCTACACTGCCCAAACGTCACTGCTCTGCCCTAAACCCTGAAACTCCACCCGCTGCATGACCCCCTACACTGCCCGAAAGCCACTGCACTGCCCTAAACCCTGAAACACCACCTCACACAACCCCTACATTGCCCGAACGCCACTGTACTGCCCTAAACCCTGAAACACCACCCCCAACAAGACCCCCTACACTGCCCGAATGCCACTGCACTACCCTAAACCATGAAACACCACCCTCTGCTAACCCCCTACACTGCCCGAACACCATTGCCCTAAACCCTGAAACACCACCCCCTGCAAGACCCCCTACACTGCCCGAACACCACTGCACTGTCCTAAACCCTGAAACACCACCCTCTGCACGACCCCCTACACTGCCCGAACACCACTGCACTGCACTAAACCCCAAAACACCACCACCAGCATGACCCCCTACACTGCCCGAACAACAGTGCACTGCCCTAAACCCTAAAACACTACCCCCAGCACGATCTCCTACACTGCCCGAACACCAATGCACTGCCCCAAACCCTAAAACACCACCCCCAGCACAACTCCTTACACTGCCCAAGCACCACTGCACTACCTTGAAACCCTAAAACACTACCCTCCACATGACCTCCTCACTACCCAAAGACCACTGCACTACCCTAAACCCTAAAACATGACCCCCTACACTACACAAACACCGCTGCTCTACCATAAGCCGTAAAACACTACCCCCAGAACGATCCCCTACAATACACAAACACCACTACACTACCCTAAACCCTAACACACTACCCCCTTCACTAAACAAACACCACTGCATTACCCTAAATCCTAAAACACTACCCCCAGCACGGCCCCCTACACTACCCAAACACCACTGCACTTCCCTAAACCCTAAAACACTACCCCTGCTTGACCCCCTACACTACCCAAACATCTCTGCACTACCCTAAACCCTAAAAGTCTCCCCCAGCACGACCGCCTACACTACCCAAACACCACTGCACTACCCTAAACCCTAAAACACTCCCCCAGTGCGACTCACTAGACTACCCAAACACAACTGCACTACCCTAAACCCTAAATCTACCCCCAGCATGACCCCCTAAATTACCCAAACACCACTGCACTACCCTAAACCCTAAATCTACCCTCCGCACGACCCCCTACACTACCCAAACACCACTGCACTACCCTAAACCCTAAAACACCTACCCCCAGCACGACCCCCTAAAGTACACCACCACTACTGCACTACCCTAAACCCTAAAACACTACCCCAGCAGAACCCCCTACACTACACAAACATCACTGCACTGCCCTAAGCCCTGAAACACTACCCCCAGCATGACCCCCTACACTGCCCGAACACCACTGCACTGCCTTAAACCCTGAAACACTACCCCCAGCACGACCCCCTACACTGCCCAAACACCACTGCTGTGCCCTAAACCCTGAAACAGCATCCCCAGCATGACACCTACACTGCCCGAACACCTCAACACTGCCCTAAACCCTGAAACACTACCCCGAGCACGACCCCCTACACTTCCCGAACACCACTGCACTGCCCTATACCCTGAAACACTACCACCAGAACAACCCCTACACTAAACAAACACCACTGTACTACCCTAAATCCTAAATCTACCCCAAGCACGACCCCCTACAGTACACAAACATCACTGCACTGCCCAAAACCCTGAAACACTAGCCCCAGCACGACCCCCTACACTGCCTGAACACCACTGCACTGCCCTAAACCCTGAAACACCTCCCCCAGCACGTCCCCCTACTCTGCCCGATCACCACTGCGCTGCCCTAAACCCTGAAACACTAGCCCCAGCACGACCCCCTAAACTGCCCGAACACCACTGCACTGCTCTAAACCCTGAAACACCACCCCCAGTACGACCCCCTACACGGCCCGAACACCACTGCACTGCCCTAAACCCTGAAACACCACCCCCTGCAGGACCCCCTACACTGTCCTAAACCCTGAAACACCACCCTCCTGCATGACCCCCTACACTGCCCGAACACCACTGCACTGCCCTAAACCCCAAAACACCAGCCCCAGCACAACCCCGAAAACTGCCCGAACACCACTGCACTGCCCTAAACCTTGAAACACCACCCCCAAATGACCCCCTACACTGCCAGAACGCCACTGCGCTGCCCTAAACCCTGAAACACCATCCCCCGCACTACCCCTACACTGCACGAACGACACTGCACTGTACTAAACCCTGAAACACCACTCCCAGCACGACCCCCTGCATTCCCTGAACACCACTGCTCTGCCCTAAACCCTGAAACACCACCCCCTGTACGACCCCCTACACTGCCCGAACAGCACTGCTCTGCCCTAAATCCTAAAATACCACCACCAGCAAGACCCCCTACACTGCGCGAACACCACTGCACCGCCCTAAACCCTAAAACACGACCCCCCACGACCCTCTTCACTACACAAACGCCAATACACTGTCCTAAACCTTAAAACACTAACCCAGCACGATCCCCTAAACTACCCAAACACCACTGCACTACCCTAAAACACTACCCCAGCACGACCCCCTACACTACCCAAAAACAACTGCACTACCCTAAACCCCAAAACACTGCCCCCCGCACGACCCCCTACACTACCCAAACACCACTGCACTACACTAAACCCTAAAACACTACCCCCACACTACACAAACACCACTGCACTACCCTAACCCCTAAAGCACTACCCCCAGCACGACCCCCTACACTACCCAAACACCACTGCATTACCCTAAGCCCTAAAACACTTCCCCAGCACGACCCCTACACTACCCAAACACCACTGCACTACCCTAAACCCTAAAACACTCCCCCCAGCATGACTCCCTACAGTACCCATGCACCACTCCACTACCCTAAACCCTAAATCTACCCCCAACGCGACCACCTACACTACCCAAACACCACTGCACTACCCTAAACCCTAAATCTACCACCAGCACGACCCCCTACACTACCCAAACACCACTGCACTTCCCTAAACCCTAAATCTATACTCAGCACGACCCCTACACTACTCAAACACCACTGCACTACCCTAACCCCCAAAACACTATCCCCAGCATGACCCCCTACACTACACCAACACCTCTGCACTTCGCTAAACCCTAAAACACTACCCCAGCTCGACCCCCTACTCTACCCAAAAACCACTGCACTACCCTAAACCCGAAACCACTACCCCCAGAACGACCCCCTACACTACCCAAACTCCACTGCACTGCCCTAAACCCTAAAACACTACCCCCAGCATGACACCCTACACTACCCAAACACCGCTGCTCTGCCCTAAACCCTAAAACACTATACTGAAGCACGACCCCCTATCCCACACAGACACAACTGCACTACCCTAAACCCTAAATCTACCCCAAGCACGACCCCCTACACTACACAAACATCACTGCACT
Source organism: Triturus cristatus (assembly GCF_964204655.1). Classification (NCBI taxonomy): domain Eukaryota; kingdom Metazoa; phylum Chordata; class Amphibia; order Caudata; family Salamandridae; genus Triturus; species Triturus cristatus. The sequence goes on along the minus strand of NC_140579.1, from coordinate 478,406,266 downwards.
CCCCTTAACCCTGAAACACTAGCCCCAGCATGACCCACTACACTGCCCAAACACCACTGCACTGCCCTAAACCCTGAAACACTAGCCTCAGCATGACCCCCTACACTGCCCGAACACCACTGCACTGCCATAAACCCGCAAACACCACCCCCAGAACGACCCCCCACACTGCCCGAACACCACTGTACTGCCCTAAACCCTGAACCACCACCCCCAGCATGACCCCCTACACTACACAAACACCACTACACTACCCTAAAATACAACCCCCTTCTCTAAACAAACACCACTGCATTACCCTAAACCCTAAAACACTACCCCAGCATGACCCCCCACACTACCCAAACACCACTGCCCTACCCTAAACCCTAAACACTACCCCCACCAGCACCCCTACACTACACAAACAGCACTGCACTACCCTAAACCCAAAACACTGCCCCCAGCAGTACCCTCTACACTACCCAAACACCATTGCACTACCCTAAGCCCTTAAACACTACCCCCAGCAGTACCCACTACACTACCCAAACACAACTGCACTCCCCTAAACCCTACATCACGACCCCTGCATGACCCCCTACACTACCCAAACACCACTGCACTACCCTAAACCCTAAAACTCTCCCCCCAGCACGACCCCTATACTACCCAAACACCACTGCACTACCCTAAACCCTAAAACACTCCCCCAGTGCGACTCACTACACTACCCATGACCCCCTACACTGCCCGAACGCCACTGCACTTCCCTAAACCCCGAAAAACCACCCCCAGCAAGACCCTCTAAACTTCCTGATCACCACTGCCCTAAACCCTGAAACACCACCACCAGCAAGACCCCCTACACTGCGCGAACACCACTGCACTGCCCTACACCCTAAAACACGACCCCCCACGACCCTCTTCACTACACAAACGCCAATGCACTGTCCTAAACCCTAAAACACTAACCCAGCACGATCCCCATAACTACCCAAACACCACTGCACTACCCTAAAACACTACCCCAGCACGACCCCCTACACTACCCAAAAACAACTGCACTACCCTAAACCCCAAAACACTGCCCCCCGCACGACCCCCTACACTACCCAAACACCACTGCACTACCCTAAACCCTAAAACACTACCCCCACACTACACAAACACCACTGCACTACCCTAACCCCTAAAGCACTACCCCCAGCACGACCCCCTACACTACCCAAACACCACTGCACTACCCTAAACCCTAAAACACTACCCCAGCACGACCCCTACACTACCCAAACACCACTGCACTACCCTAAACCCTAAAACACTCCCCCCAGCATGACTCCCTACATTACCCATTCACCACTCCACTACCCTAAACCCTAAATCTACCCCAACGCGACCACCTACACTACCCAAACACCACTGCACTACCCTAAACCCTAAATCTACCACTAGCACGACCCCCTACACTACCCAAACACCACTGCACTTCCCTAAACCCTAAATCTATACTCAGCACGACCCCTACACTACTCAAACACCACTGCACTACCCTAACCCCCAAAACACTATCCCCAGCATGACCCCCTACACTACACCAACACCTCTGCACTTCGCTAAACCCTAAAACACTACCCCTGCTTGACCCCCTACACTACCCAAACATCTCTGCACTACCCTAAACCCTAAAAGTCTCCCCCAGCACGACCCCCTACACTACCCAAACACCACTGCACTACCCTAAACCCTAAAACACTCCCCCCAGCACGACTCACTAGACTACCCAAACACAACTGCACTACCCTAAACCCTAAATCTACCCCCAGCATGACCCCCTACATTACCCAAACACCACTGCACTACCCTAAACCCTAAATCTACCCTCCGCACGACCCCCTACACTACCCAAACACCACTGCACTACCCTAAACCCTAAAACACCTACCCCCAGCACGACCCCCTAAAGTACACCAACACTACTGCACTACCCTAAACCCTAAAACACTACCCCAGCAGAACCCCCTACACTACACAAACATCACTGCACTGCCCTAAGCCCTGAAACACTACCCCCAGCATGACCCCCTACACTGCCTGAACACCACTGCACTGCCCTAAACCCTGAAACACTACCCCCAGCACGACCCCCTACACTGCCCAAACACCACTGCTGTGCCCTAAACCCTGAAACACCATCCCCAGCATGACACCTACACTGCCCGAACACCTCAACACTGCCCTAAACCCTGAAACACTACCCCGAGCACGACCCCCTACACTTCCCGAACACCACTGCACTGCCCTATACCCTGAAACACTACCACCAGAACAACCCCTACACTAAACAAACACCACTGTACTACCCTAAATCCTAAATCTACCCCAAGCACGACCCCCTACAGTACACAAACGTCACTGCACTGCCCAAAACCCTGAAACACTAGCCCCAGCACGACCCCCTACACTGCCTGAACACCACTGCACTGCCCTAAACCCTGAAACACCTCCCCCAGCACGTCCCCCTACTCTGCCTGATCACCACTGCGCTGCCCTAAACCCTGAAACACTAGCCCCCGCACGACCCCCTAAACTGCCCGAACACCACTACACTGCTCTAAACCCTGAAACACCACCCCCAGTACGACCCCCTACACGGCCCGAACACCACTCCACTGCCCTAAACCCTGAAACACCACCCCCTGCAGGACCCCCTACACTGTCCTAAACCCTGAAACACCACCCTCCTGCATGACCCCCTACACTGCCCGAACACCACTGCACTGCCCTAAACCCCAAAACACCAGCCCCAGCACAACCCCGAAAACTGCCCGAACACCACTGCACTGCCCTAAACCTTGAAACACCACCCCCAAATGACCCCCTACACTGCCAGAACGCCACTGCGCTGCCCTAAACCCTGAAACACCATCCCCCGCACGACCCCCTGCATTCCCTGAACACCACTGCTCTGCCCTAAACCCTGAAACACCACCCCCTGTACGACCCCCTACACTGCCCGAACAGCACTGCTCTGCCATAAACCCTAAAATACCACCACCAGCAAGACCCCCTACACTGCGCGAACACCACTGCACCGCCCTAAACCCTAAAACACGACCCCCCACGACCCTCTTCACTACACAAACGCCAATACACTGTCCTAAACCTTAAAACACTAACCCAGCACGATCCCCTAAACTACCCAAACACCACTGCACTACCCTAAAACACTACCCCATCACGACCCCCTACACTACCCAAAAACAACTGCACTACCCTAAACCCCAAAACACTGCCCCCCGCACGACCCCCTACACTACCCAAACACCACTGCACTACCCTAAACCCTAAAACACTACCCCCACACTACACAAACACCACTGCACTACCCTAACCCCTAAAGCACTACCCCCAGCACGACCCCCTACACTACCCAAACACCACTGCATTACCCTAAACCCTAAAACACTTCCCCAGCACGACCCCTACACTACCCAAACACCACTGCACTACCCTAAACCCTAAAACACTCCCCCCAGCATGACTCCCTACATTACCCATTCACCACTCCACTACCCTAAACCCTAAATCTACCCCCAATGCGACCACCTACACTACCCAAACACCACTGCACTACCCTAAACCCTAAATCTACCACCAGCACGACCCCCTACACTACCCAAACACCACTGCACTTCCATAAACCCTAAATCTATACTCAGCACGACCCCTACACTACTCAAACACCACTGCACTACCCTAACCCCAAAACACTATCCCCAGCATGACCCCCTACACTACACCAACACCTCTGCACTTCGCTAAACCCTAAAACACTACCCCAGCTCGACCCCCTACTCTACCCAAAAACCACTGCACTACCCTAAACCCGAAACCACTACCCCCAGAACGACCCCCTACACTACCCAAACTCCACTGCACTGCCCTAAACCCTAAAACACTACCCCCAGCATGACACCCTACACTACCCAAACACCGCTGCTCTGCCCTAAACCCTAAAACACTATCCTGAAGCACGACCCCCTATCCCACACAGACACAACTGCACTACCCTAAACCCTAAATCTACCCCAAGCACGACCCCCTACACTACACAAACATCACTGCACTCCCCTTAACCCTGAAACACTAGCCCCAGCATGACCCACTACACTGCCCAAACACCACTGCACTGCCCTAAACCCTGAAACACTAGCCTCAGCATGACCCCCTACACTGCCCGAACACCACTGCACTGCCATAAACCCGCAAACACCACCCCCAGCACGACCCCCCACACTGCCCGAACACCACTGTACTGCCCTAAACCCTGAACCACCACCCCCAGCATGACCCCCTACACTGCTCAAACACCACTGCACTGCCCTAAACTGTAAAACAGTACCCCTAGCACGACCCCCTACACTACACAAACATCACTACACTACCCTAAACCCTAAAATACAACCCCCTTCTCTAAACAAACACCACTGCATTACCCTAAACCCTAAAACACTACCTCAGCATGACCCCCCACACTACCCAAACACCACTGCCCTACCCTAAACCCTAAAACACTACCCCCACCAGCACCCCCTACACTACACAAACAGCACTGCACTACCCTAAACCCAAAACACTGCCCCCAGCAGTACCCTCTACACTACCCAAACACCATTGCACTACCCTAAGCCCTTAAACACTACCCCCAGCAGTACCCACTACACTACCCAAACACAACTGCACTCCCCTAAACCCTACATCACGACCCCTGCATGACCCCCTACACTACCCAAACACCACTGCACTACCCTAAACCCTAAAACTCTCCCCCCAGCACGACCCCTATACTACCCAAACACCACTGCACTACCCTAAACCCTAAAACACTCCCCCAGCGCGACTCACTACACTACCCATGACCCCCTACACTGCCCGAACGCCACTGTACTTCCCTAAACCCCGAAAAACCACCCCCAGCAAGACCCTCTAAACTTCCTGATCACCACTGCCCTAAACCCTGAAACACCACCCCCTGCAAGACCCCCTACACTGCCCGAACCCCACTGCACCAAACCCTGTAACACCACCCCCTGCCAGACCCCTTACACTGCCCGAACACCACTGCACTGCCCTAAACCCTGAAACACCACCCCCTGCACGACCCCCTACACTGCCCGAACACCACTGCACTGCCCTAAACCCTAAAACACCACCCTCTGCACGACTCCCTACACTGCCCGAACACCACTGCACTGCCCTAAACCCTAAAACACCATCACCAGCACGACCCCCTACACTACCCGAACAACACTGCACTGCCCTAAACCCTAAAACTCGACCCCCAGCACACCCCCTACACTGCCTGAACAACACTGCACTGCCCTAAACATTAAAACACCACCCCCAGCACACACCCCTACTCTGCCCGAACACCAATGCACTGCCCTAAACCCTAAAACACCACCCCCAGCACGACCACCTACACTGCCCGAGTACCACTGCACTACCCTGAACCCTAAAACACTATCCCCCGCACGACCCCCTCACTACCCAAAGACCACTGCACTACCCTAAACCCTAAAACATGACCCTCTACTCTACACAAACACCGCTGCTCTACCCTAAACCGTAAAACACTACACCCAGCACGACCCCCTACACTACCCAAACACCACTGCCCTACCCTAAACCCTAAAACACTACCCCCAGCAGCACCCCCTACACTACACAAACAGCACTGCACTACCCTAAACCCTAAAACACTGCACCCAGCAGTACCCTCTACACTACCCAAACACCATTGCACTACCCTAAGCCCTTAAACACTACCCCCAGCAGTACCCACTACACTACCCAAACACAATTGCACTACCCTAAACCCTAAATCTACCTCCAGCATGACCCTCTCCATTACCCAAACACTACTGCACTACCCTAACCCCTAAATCTACCCTCAGCACGACCCCCTACACTACCCAAACACCACTGCACTACACTAAACCCTAAAACACTACACCCAGCATGACCCCCTACACTACCCAAACACCACTGCACTACCCCAAACCCTAAAACATGACCCCCCTCACGACCCCCTACACTACACAAACACCACTGCACTACCCTAAACCCTAAATCTACCCCAAGCACGACCCCCTACACTACACAAACATCACTGCACTGCCCTATTCCCTGAAACACTACCCCCAGCACGACCCCCTACACTGCCCGAACACAACTGCACTGCCCTAAACCCTGAAACACTACCCCCAGCATGACCCCCTACACTGCCCGAACACCACTGCTCTGCCCTAAACCCTGAAACACCAGCACGACACCTACACTGCCCAAACACCTCTACTCTGCCCTAAACCCTGACACACTACCCCCAGCACAGCCCCCTACACTGCCCGAACACCACTGCACTGCCCTAAACCCTGAAACACTAGCCCCAGCATGACCCCTTACACTTCCCAAACACCACTGTACTTCCCTAAACCCTGAAACACTACCCCCAGCATGACCCCCTACACTACACAAACACCACTGTAGTACCCTAAACCCTAAATCTACCCCAGGCACGACCCCCTACACTACACAAACATCACTGCACTGCCCAAAACCCCGAAACACCAGCCCCAGCATGACCCTCTACACTGCCTGCACACCACTGCACTGCCCTAAACCCTGAAACACCACCCCCAGCACGACTCCCTACACTGCCCGAACACCACTGCACTGCCCTTAACCCCGAAACACCACCCCCCTGCACGACCCCCTACACCTCCCGAATGCAACTACGCTGCCCTAAACGCTGAAACACAACCTCCCTGCACGACCCCCTACGCTGCCCGAACGCCAAAGCACTGCCCTAAACCTTGAAATACCACCCCCCTGTACGACCTCCTACACTGCCTGAATGCCAATGCACTGCCCTAAACCCTGAAATATATTTAGTAACAACAAGAGAACCCAAATAAAGGTCGACCAGGGACCCTGGGAATTATGTAATTACGAACAACAATAGTCCCTAGAGAAAGAGGAATGAAAGTAACAATAAATAATGACCCAATCAGTACTTATTTTTAGAGACTTGTCCAGCCGGACAGAGGTCAACAATTTTACTAATATGATAATAAATCGAAAATCTCAAGAAAATTCATAAAGTGGGACACAAGCCTGTGTCCAGTACATACAACAAGACAAAGAGAACAAGAACCAAAGGGTTCAGGCATGAAACAAGGTTTGTTACAAATAGCATAAAAAATGAAACAACAAACAATTCATTCAACACCCTTATGTATCACAAATAGTGTTTTACAGCATATAGGGTGTTTACAAGTGTCGACGGTGTTTCGATCCTATTAAAAGAATACAACGATCATCATCACGACAACAACAATTATGCCTGTAAAATATAACCTGAATAACCTTGAAAGAAAAGGGGAAAAGAAGGAGAAAGGTATTATAGTTAGGGCAAGAGATACTCAAAGGAGTCACGAATTAAAAGGAGGTCTGACAACTAACAAACCTGTACATTATAATATGCACACCAAGCTAAATGCAATACAAATGAGAGAAGAAAGCAAGTGCAGAGAGATTAAAAGTTTAGGAAGCTGTGACATTAGAACACGTGCATCAATTATAGACATAACAATTGCAGGAAATTTTGAAGTAATAATTGGCTGCTCATAAATTATAGCAACCATGATGTAAGCTGTAGAAAACATGCCATTTATTGGAAAAGGGTAGCTAATGCAGCGAAGGTGTGCCTATAGCGAGCATATGACAAGTAGTAACTAATGGCAGCCTTGAAGTGAGCTCTAGAAACCATCCCATTCAAAGGGACGGGGTTGTTAATGCAGCGAGTGATGTGCCTATAACGAGCAAGTGACAGCTAAGATCGAATGCTGAAAAAGGAAAGAAGAACGTGATTGGTGAAAAAACCTTCTTTTCCCCTTTTCTTTCAAGGTTATTCAGGTTATATTTTACAGGCATAATTGTTGTTGTCCTGATGATGATCCTTGTATTCTTTTAATAGGATCGAAACGCCGTCGACACTTGTAAACACCCTATATGCTGTAAAACACTAATTGTGATACATAAGGGTGTTGAATGAATTGTTTGTTGTTTCATTTTTTATGCTATTTGTAACAAACCTTGTTTCATGCCTGAACCTTTGGTTCTTGTTCTCTTTGTCTTGTTGTATGTACTGGACACAGGCTTGTGTCCCACTTTATGAATTTTCTTGAGATTTTCGATTTATTATCATATTAGTAAAATTCTTGACCTCTGTCCGGCTGGACAAGTCTCTAAAAATAAGTACTAATTGGGTCCTTATTTATTGTTACTTTCATTCCTCTTTCTCTAGGGACTATTGTTGCTCGTAATTACATAATTCCCAGGGTCCCTGGTCAACCTTTATTTGGGTGCTCTTGTTGTTACTAAATATGTTTAGCGCAATCGCTTGATTGCAAGGGCTAGTTCCATTTTACCTCTTTCCCCAAAGTGGGTCCTTCCTCTTGTCCTAGTTATCTCTTCAGTCAACTTCTTATATTCCCCCTCTCTACCCCTTCCCTACCTTACTCCACACTCAAAACTCGAGTGTTATGTCTGACAACACACCACTGTACTCAGATGACTATATCAAAAAGATCTTAGAAGGTCCCTCGCTCTTTTCTAACATAGATGACACGCCTGGTGCAGGCAGTAATACGACTGATTACTCCGAAGAACTAGAAAAACAAAAGAAGAAATGTATCCATTTGGAATTAATGATACGCATGCTCACTGAATATCTCAAATCCAATACGATCCCACAAGGCCTAATAGTGAGGAACATCCCGGGTGTCTTCACAGACAACCCAAAATACATAAATAACTTTAGTTATATTGGGACCACATGCTCTAGGCATTGGTACTCGGTATAGATATTGCCTCTGAAGAACTTAAGGAATTAACCAAAATCATCATTGATATAGAGAAAAATATCAAAGATAACAATACAGTTCCAGACGCCAAAAAACTTCTGGAAAAGGTTGAGAAAACAGCTGAGGAGTTCCATCGGATTGAACAAAATAAAAAATCCAATAAGGTCAAAAGGGATATAAAATCATTTGCCCAAGAACGTGCATATCCCTATATGAATAAAGATTTTTATACAAATCGCTCTTATAACAACCCTCAAAATTCGAGACCTTGCGGTCGTTTTAATAAACACCACAATTTAGTAGAGTTCTATGATACCTCCGCCGAGTCTTCTGATAGCTCGGACCCAGGAGGGGGTACAAGTAATACTACACGAACCCCCAATCCCCTTTTTTTAGGTCGGGACCAACAAGATCCACCAAGGAGAGGAAGGGGCTGGTACAATCCTCCCGGAGAGCGCCAAACACGACAGAAGTTCTACCGATGGTAAATTCCGCATTGGCCACTAATATGAATAACAAAAGTTTAACCATCCCTCTTTTCAACCTCTCTGCACATGTACTCTCTAGTCATGAGATCTCACTACTCAGTAAAGGGCTTTCATTTGTTCCAACGACATACCCCACTTTCCTAGATCTCCAGACGGAACTCCTCAGGTTTTTCAGAAAAATAAGACTTCATAGTTACTTCTTACAGAACCCTATGACTCCCAAACTATCAAATACTCCACTAAGACCTCCATCCACATTTTCACCACATTCTAATATGATCCCCAGTGAGATCATTACATTTGAAAAATTGGTACTTAAAGAGGTAACGAACATTTCTGCAGCACACCACTATATTCCCTATAACATTACCAGCGAAGAAAAGGCAGCCATACTATCTCTTCGTGAAAATACTAGTCTGGTAATCAAACCGGCCGATAAGGGTGGTGGGATAGTACTACAGGAGATAAATGACTATAGAGCTGAAGTAAATCGGCAATTGGCTAATACAGATCATTATTGTAAATTATGTACTAATCCCACGAAGGAACTTCAGACCCTGATTAGACAGATCACTGATGAAGGCCTACACCAGGGTTTTCTGAGTAAATCTGAACATCAATTCTTGAATACCAAAAACCCCAGGTTGCCAGTTATTTATACGCTTCCCAAGATCCCCAAGAGCCTTGAGAAACCCCCTGGACGCCCTATTGTCTCTGGGTGTGGTTCTATATTAGAGCCCCTTGGTCACTATGTTAACCATTTCATTAAGGACTTTGTTCCCATCACCGACTGCTATATCCGTGATAGCATGTCTATGATAAACATAATTGAGAACCATCCATTTGACCCGGAATTCAACATTTTGTGCACCTTGGATGTTGAATCCCTTTATACTAACATACCTCAAAGGGACTCCTTACTCGTGATTGAAACCATCCTTAACCAGAGACCCCGCCCCCATACAGTTCCGACCAATTTTATATTGCAACGACTGGAAGTATGCCTAACTAGGAATTTTTTCATCTTCGAAGATCAGTTTTACCAACAGGTCAAAGGCACGTCCATGGGTGCAATTTTCGCACCAAATCTGGCAATCCTCTACATTGATGCATTGGAAATGGGTTGCATTCTCACTTCTGACAGCCCCTTTTCATCTTGTATCTATAAGTGGAAGAGATATATTGACGATATATTCATGATATGGCAGGCCAATGAAAATCTACTTGCCCCCTTTCTCCATTGGTTGAATAATAACTGCGGGGGTCTTAAATTTACCTTGACTCATGATAATGAATCAATTCCCTTCCTTGATCTCACAATTAAGCACATGGATGGCTACCTTATAACTAGTCTTTTTTGTAAGCCTACAGAGCGGAACACTTTGTTAAGCTACGACAGTAGTCACCCTCGTGCTTTAAGAGATTCTCTTCCTTTCTCATAATTTTTGAGAATTCGTAGAAACTGCTTCTTAAAGGCAGACTACTTTCATGAAGCCAAAATACTCTGCCAAAAACTGTTTAAAAGGGGTTACCCACGGAGACTAGTACGTAACTCTATGAAACGTGCATGGTACTGTCCCCGGGAAACTCTTCTAGAACCTAAGTCTAAACCTGATTCCAACCGTCTGGTGTGTGTCACCACATTCTCCACAGTGTCCAATGCTATACGGAAAAGCATTCTAAACAATTGGCCAATTCTGAATGCAGGCAACCTTTGTTAAGAGCGTCCTTTGTTTGCATTCAAGAAAAATAAAAATATTAAGGACCACCTGGTACGTGCAGCTTTACCTATTACTGCTAATAAGAAAACCATTAACACTTTGAATGATATTTGGGCACTTCCACCACTAATAGGTCATGCTAAGTGTGGTAACTGTGTAGTATGTGCTCTGACTATTGAATGTAAAGTTTTTGTCTTTGGTAACATCAGAAACGAATTAAAAATGTTCACTAATTGTAATTCTACCAATGTCGTTTATGCGATCTTCTGCCCATGTAACAAAATTTACATCGGCCAGACCACACAAAAGATCCGCCTACGAATATCTCAACATCGGAGCAGAATTAGATGTAAAATTCTCACAGCTCTCTTGGTTGAACATTTTTTAGAAAAGAAACAATCTGAGGATCAAATTTGCTGGACTGTGATCTCTGTCGTAAAGCTACCACCTAGGGGTGGTGATATCACGAAAAGTCTGAACAAAGAAGAGCTAAAATGGATCTTGAAAACGGATAGCCTTAACACGGGATTGAATCGACTTGAGGATTGGACCACCACAATCTGATTCCTAAAATAACATATTGTCCTCCGCCAGCTGTGAATGGTTTTGCGGGATTCCTCTGTGTATATCCTTATGTACAATACAATGCTAATGTAATTTTTAATCTTTAACTTTTCTGCTGAATCAACTTAATGTATCCTTCATTGCTATCATTTTTTCTTGTTCTATAGTGCGATCTTCACATATTTCAGTTTTCTCTTTTTCGATCATTTTGTCACGATTTTCACCTCCCTTATATGGCTTCCTCTATCCCTGTATCGACCACTCTATTTCTGGAATTTATTGTCACTCTTATTGCTCCTAATTTCAAAAAATATTTTTGTTGATCTCTATGTATCCATTTCTGTACCTTTCCTGATTTACCCATTTTAAGATGGCTGTCCATACAAAAAATCTTTCCTCTGTCCACTACTCTATCATTTAGTAGAATTATAGTTTCCTCTGTTTCCATTTCCTCTCTTATCAATTTTGCTGTCCTTATGTTTCCATTATTGTACAATCACTGCTGTAACACCCTACTCCAGTAATATGGTGATTACTTCACCTCTTAAAGATGGCCGCCATAATTCATTATTGTCCCTCTTCTCTCTTCATGCACCAGCTTGCGTTCGGCCCACCAGGGCTCCCTTTCACTTCTTAAGACACTCTCGCACTCGCTTCCTGGTAGCTGCCGCACTGACGGAACACTGCTCCCCGCATTGCCGGATTTCCACAATATCCACACAACATTGGTGAGGCTCCCTCCACTTTCCTTCGATATCACGTAAACTAATCATACGCCGTCCACTCTATAATTACGTATCCTTTCCTAACAGATTACTTTTACGAGTCCCAATTGAGTACTGCTGACCTAACTGTCAAGGACTCAAGATTAGGCTTACTACGCCTTCCGCTCACCCGTTACGACACTCTCTTCTGAGTAACGGTAAGGTTTATAATTTTTCCTTCCACTTTCCTTCGATATCACGTAAATTAATCATACGCCGCCCACTTTATAATTGCGTATCCTTTCCTAACAGATTACTTTTACGAGTCCCAATTGAGTACTGCTGACCTAACTGTCAAGGACTCACCCGTTACGACACTCTCTTCTGAGTAACGGTAAGGTTTACAATTTTTCCCTCACAATTCCTTTCTCATCCGTACACTCCCCTGGACACAATTTAATCTCCGTCTCCTTGGTTCACATACAGATCACGCCGTTGAACCTACCGCCTTCGTGGTAAGCGTCATGCACTGTTTCACCCGTTATCCCTGTTTTTTCACCAATCACGTTGTTCTTTCCTTTTTCAGCATTCGATCTTAGCTGTCACTTGCTCGTTATAGGCACATCACTCGCTGCATTAACAACCCCGTTCCTTTGAATGGCATGGTTTCTAGAGCTCACTTCAAGGCTGCCATTAGTTACTACTTGTCATATGCTCGCTATAGGCACACCTTCGCTACATTAGCTACCCTTTTCCAATAAATGGCATGTTTTCTAGAGCTTACATCATGGTTGCTATAATTTATGAGCAGCCAATTATTACTTCAAAATTTCCTGCAATTGTTATGTCTATAATTGATGCACGTGTTTTAATGTCACAGCTTCCTAAACTTTTAATCTCTCTGCACTTGCTTTCTTTACTCATTTGTATTGCATTTAGATTGGTGTGCATATTATAACGTACAGGTTTGTTAGTTGTCAGACCTCCTTTTAATTCTTGACTCCTTTGAGTATCTATTGCCCTAACAATAATACCTTTCTCCTTCTTTTCCCCTTTTCTTTCAAGGTTATTCAGGTTATATTTTACAGGCATAATTGTTGTAGTCCTGATGATGATCCTTGTATTCTTTTAATAGGATCGAAACGCCGTCGACACTTGTAAACACCCTATATACTGTAAAACACTATTTGTGATACATAAGAGTGTTGAATGAATTGTTTGTTGTTTCATTTTTTATGCTATTTGTAACAAACCTTGTTTCATGCCTGAACCTTTCATTCTTGTTCTCTTTGTCTTGTTGTATGTACTGGACACAGGCTTGTGTCCCACTTTATGAATTTTCTTGAGATTTTCGATTTATTATCATATTAGTAAAATTCTTGACCTCTGTCCGGCTGGACAAGTCTCTAAAAATAAGTACTGATTGGGTCCTTATTTATTGTTACTTTCATGCCTCTTTCTCTAGGGACTATTATTGTTCATAATTACATAATTCCCAGGGTTCCTGGTCGACCTTTATTTGGGTGCTCTTGTTGTTCCTAAATATATTTCAGGGTTTAGGGCAGTGCATTGGCATTCGGGCAGTGTAGGAGGTCGTACAGGGGGATGGTATTTCAAGGTTTAGGGCAGTGCTTTGGCGTTCGGGCAGCTTAGGGGGTCGTGCAGGGAGGTTGTGTTTCAGGGTTTAGGGCAGTGTAGTGGCATTCGGTAGGTGTAGGGGGTCGTGCAGGGGGGTGGTGTTTCGGGGTTAAGGGCAGTGCAGTGGTGTTCGGGCAGTGTAGGGGGTCATGCTGGGGGTGGTGTTTCAGGGTTTAGGGCAGTGCAGTGGTGTGCAGGCAGTGTAGGGGGTCATGCTGGGGCTGGTGTTTCGGGGTATTGGGCAGTGCAGTGATGTTTGTGTAGTGTAAGGGTCGTGCCTGGGGTAGATTTAGGGTTTAGGGTACTACAGTGGTGTTTGTGTAGTGTAGGGGGTCATGCTGGGGGTAGTGTTTCAGGGTTTAGGGCAGTACAGTGGTGTTTGGGAAGTGTAGGGGGTCATGCTAGGGCTAGTGTTTCAGGGTTTAGGGCAGTGCAGTGGTGTTCGGGCAGTGTAGGGGGTCATGCTGGGGGTGGTGTTTCAGGGTTTAGGGCAGTGCAGTGGTGTGCAGGCAGTGTAGGGGGTCATGCTGGGGCTGGTGTTTCGGGGTATTGGGCAGTGCAGTGATGTTTGTGTAGTGTAAGGGTCGTGCCTGGGGTAGATTTAGGGTTTAGGGTACTACAGTGGTGTTTGTGTAGTGTAGGGGGTCATGCTGGGGGTAGTGTTTCAGGGTTTAGGGCAGTACAGTGGTGTTTGGGAAGTGTAGGGGGTCATGCTAGGGCTAGTGTTTCAGGGTTTAGGGCAGTGCAGTGGTGTTCAGGCAGTGTAGGGGGACGTGCTGGGGGTAGTGTGTCAGGGTTTAGGGCAGAGTAGAGGTGTTTGGGCAGTGTAGGTGTTGTGCTGGTGTTTCAGGGTTTAGGGCAGAGCAGTGGTGTTCAGGCAGTGTAGGGGGTCATGCTGGGGGTAGTGTTTCAGGGTTTAGGGCAGTGCAGTGGTGTTCGGGCAGTGTAGGGGGTCGTGCTGGGGGTAGTGTTTCAGGGATTAGGGCAGTGCAGTGATGTTTGTGTAGTGTAGGGGGTCGTGCTTGGGGTAGATTTAGGGTAGTACAGTGGTGTTTGTGTAGTGTAGGGGGTCGTGAGGGGGGTCATGTTTTAGGGTTTAGGGTAGTGCAGTGGTGTTTGGGTAGTGTAGGGGGTCATGCTGGGTGTAGTGTTTTAGGGTTTAGGGTAGTGCAGTAGTGTTTGGGTAATGGAGAGGGTCATGCTGGGGGTAGATTTAGGGTTTAGGGGAGTGCAATTGTGTTTGGGTAGTGTAGTGGGTACTGCTGGGGGTAGTGTTTAAGGGCTTAGGGTAGTGCAATGGTGTTTGGGTAGTGTAGAGGGTACTGCTGGGGGCAGTGTTTTAGGGTTTAGGGTAGTGCAGTGCTGTTTGTGTAGTGTAGGGGGTCATGCTGGGTGTAGTGTTTTAGGGTTTAGGGTAGTGCAGTAGTGTTTGGGTAATGGAGAGGGTCATGCTGGGGGTAGATTTAGGGTTTAGGGGAGTGCAATTGTGTTTGGGTAGTGTAGTGGGTACTGCTGGGGGTAGTGTTTAAGGGCTTAGGGTAGTGCAATGGTGTTTGGGTAGTGTAGAGGGTACTGCTGGGGGCAGTGTTTTAGGGTTTAGGGTAGTGCAGTGCTGTTTGTGTAGTGTAGGGGGTGCTGCTGGGGGTAGTGTTTTAGGGTTTAGGGTAGGGCAGTGGTGTTTGGGTAGTGTAGGGGGTCGTGCTGGGGGTAGTGTTTTACAGTTTAGGGTAGAGCAGCGGTGTTTGTGTAGTGTAGGGGGTCATGTTTTAGGGTTTAGGGTAGTGCAGTGGTCTTTGGGTAGTGTAGGGGGTCGTGCAGGGGGTGGTGTTTTAGGGTTTAGGGCAGTGCAGTGGTGTTCGGGCAGTATAAGGGGTCTGGCAGGGGGTGGTGTTACAGGGTTTAGTGTAGTGGTGTTCGGGCAGTGTAGGGGGTCTTGCAGAGGGTGGTGTTTCAGGGTTTAGGGCAGTGGTGATCAGGAAGTTTAGAGGGTCTTGCTGGGGGTGGTTTTTCGGGGTTTAGGGAAGTGCAGTGGCGTTCGGGCAGTGTAGGGGGTCATGGGTAGTGTAGTGAGTCGCGCTGGGGGAGTGTTTTAGGGTTTAGGGTAGTGCAGTGGTGTTTGGGTAGTATAGGGGGTCATGCTGGGGGGAGAGTTTTAGGGTTTAGGGTAGTGCAGTGGTGTTTGGGAAGTGTAGGGGATCATGCAGGGATCGTGATTTAGGGTTTAGGGGAGTGCAGTTGTGTTTGGGTTGTGTAGCGGGTACTGCTGCGGGGTAGTGTTTAAGGGCTTAGGGTAGTGCAATGGTGTTTGGGTAATGTAGAGGGTACTGCTGGGGGCAGTGTTTTGGGTTTAGGGTAGTGCAGTGCTGTTTGTGTAGTGTAGGGGGTGCTGGTGGGGGTAGTGTTTTAGGGTTTAGGGTAGGGCAGTGGTGTTTGTTTAGAGAAGGGGGTAGTATTTTAGGGTTTAGGGTGGTGTAGTGGTGTTTGTGTAGTGTAGGGGGTCGTGCTAGGGGTACTGTTTTACGGTTTAGGGAAGTGCAGTGGTGTTTGAGCAGTGTAGGGGGTCGTGCTGGGGGTGGTGGTTCAGGGTTTAGGGCAGTACAGTGGTGTTCGGGCAGTGTAGGGGTTCGTGCTGGGTTTAGGGTAGTGCACTGGTGTTTGGGTAGTATAGGGGGTCGTGCTGGGGAAGAGTTTTAGGGTTTAGGGTAGTGCAGTGGTGTTTGGGAAGTGTAGGGGGCCATGCAGGGGTTGTGATTTAGGGTTTAGGGGAGTGCAGTTGTGTTTGGGTAGTGTAGTGGGTACTGCTGGGGGTAGTGTTTAAGGGCTTAGGGTAGTGCAATGGTGTTTGGGTAGTGTAGAGGGTACTGCTGGGGGCAGTGTTTTGGGTTTAGGGTAGTGCAGTGCTGTTTGTGTAGTGTAGGGGGTGCTGGTGGGGGTAGTGTTTTAGGGTTTAGGGTAGGGCAGTGGTGTTTGGGTAGTGTGGGGGGTCGTGCTGGGGGTAGTGTTTTAGGGTTTAGGGTAATGCAGTGGTGTTTGTTTAGAGAAGGGGGTAGTATTTTAGGGTTTAGGGTAGTGTAGTGGTGTTTGTGTAGTGTAGGGGGTCGTGCTAGGGGTACTGTTTTACGGTTTAGGGCAGTGCAGTCGTGCTTGAGCAGTGTAGGGGGTCGTGCTGGGGGTGGTGGTTCAGGGTTTAGGGCAGTACAGTGGTGTTCGGGCAGTGTAGGGGGTCATGCTGGGGGTGGTGTTTGAGGGTTTATGGCAGTGCAGTGGTGTTCGGGCAGTGTAGGGGGTCATGCTGAGGCTAGTGTTTCAGGGTTTAGGGCAGTGCAGTCGTGTTCGGGCAGTGTAGTGGGTCATGCTGGGGCTAGTGTTTCAGGGTTTAGGGGAGTGCAGTGATGTTTGTGTAGTGTAGGGGGTCATGCTTGGGGTAGATTTAGGGTTTAGGGTAGTGCAGTTGCGTCAGTGTGGGATAGAGGGTCGTGCTTCAGGATATTGTTTTAGGGTTTAGGGCAGAGCAGTGGTGTTTGGGTAGTGTAGGGTGTCATGCTGGGGGTAGTGTTTTAGGGTTTAGGGCAGTGCAGTGGAGTTTGGGTAGTGTAGGGGGTCGTTCTGGGGGTAGTGGTTTCGGGTTTAGGGTAGTGCAGTGGTGTTTGGGTAGAGTAGGGGGTCGAGCTGTGGTAGTGTTTTAGGGTTTAGCGAAGTGCAGAGGTGTTGGTGTAGTGTAGGGGGTCATGCTGGGGATAGTGTTTTGGGGGTTTGGGTAGTGCAGTGGTGTTTGGGTAGTGTAGGGGTCGTGCTGAGTATAGATTTAGGGTTTAGGGTAATGCAGTGGTGTTTGGGAAGTGTAGGGGGTCGTGCTGGTGGTAGATTTAGGGTTTAGGGTAGTGCAGTGGTGTTTGGGTAGTGTAGGTGGTCGCGTTGGGGGTAGATTTAGGGTTTAGGGTAGTGGAGTGGTGAATGGGTAATGTAGGGAGTCATGCTGGGGGGAGTGTTTTAGGGTTTAGGGTATTGCAGTGGTGTTTGGGTAGTGTAGGGGTCGTGCTGGGGTAGTGTTTTAGGGTTTAGGGTAGTGCAGTGGTGTTTGGGTAGTGTAGGGGGTCGTGCTGGGGGTAGTGCTTTAGGGGTTAGGGTAGTGCAGTGGTGTTTCTGTAGTGTGGGGGTAGTGTTTTAGGGTTTAGGGTAGTGCAGTGGTGTTTGGGTAGTGTAGGGGGTCGTGCGGGGGGCAGTGTTTTGGGGTATAGGGTAGTGCAGTTGTTTTTGGGTAGTGCTGGGGTAGTGTTTTAGGGTAGTGCAGTGGTGTTTGGGTAGTTTAGGGGATCGTGCTGGGTTAGTGTTTTAGGGTTTAGGACAGTGCATTGGTGTTTGTGTAGTGAAGAAGGTCGTGGGGGGTAGTGTTTTAGGGTTTAGGTCAGTGCAGTGGTGTTCGCGCAGTGTAGGGGGTCTTGCTGGTGGTGGTGTTTTAGAGTTTAGGGCAGAGCAGTGGTGTTCGGGCAGTGTAGGGGGTCATGCTGGGGGTAGTGTTTCAGGGTTTAGGGCAGAGCAGTGGTGTTCAGGCAATGCAGGGGGTCGTGCTGGGAGTGGTGTTTCAGGGTTTAGTACAGTGCAGTGTCGTTTGTGCAGTGTAGGGGTAGTGCGGGGGATGGTGTTTCAGTGTTTAGGGCAGCGCAGTGGCGTTCTGGCAGTGTAGGGGGTCGTTTGGGGGTGGTGTCTCAGGGTTTTACGGCAGTGCAGTGGTGTTCGGGCAGTTTTCGGGGTCGTGCTGGGGCTGGTGTTTTGGGGTTTAGGGCAGTGCAGTGGTGTTCGGGCAGTGTAGGGGGTCATGCAGGAGGGTGGTGTTTCAGGGTTTAGGACAGTGTAGCGGGTCCTGCAGGGGGTGGTGTTACAGGGTTTAGGGCAGTGCAGTGGTGTTTGGGCAGTGTAGGGGGTCGTACTGGGGGTGATGTTTCAGGGTTTAGAGCAGTGCAATGGTGTTCGGGCAGTTTAGGGGGTCGTGCTGGGGCTGGTGTTTCGGGGCTTAGGGCAGTGCAGTGGTGATCGGGCAGAGTAGGGGGTCGTGCTGGGGGAGGTGTTTCAGGGTTTAGTGCAGTGCAGTGGTGTTCAGGCAGTGTAGGGGGTCGTGCTGGGGCTAGTGTTTCAGGGTTTTGGGCAGTGCAGTGACATTTGTGTACTGTAGGGGGTCGTGCTTGGGGTAGATTTAGGACACTACCCCAGCACGAATCCCTACACTACCCAAACACCACTTCACTACCCTAAACCCTAAATCCACCCCCAGCATGACCCCCTACACTACCCAAACACCACTGCACTAACCTAAACCCTAAATCTACCACCAGCACAACCTCCTACACTACCCAAATACCACTGCACTACCCTAAACCCTAAAACTACCCTCAGCATGACCCCCTACACTACCCAAAAACCACTGCACTACCCTAAACCCTAAAACACTACACCAGCACGAGCCCCTACACTACACCAACACCACTGCACTACGCTAAACGATAAAACACTACCCCAGCACGACACCTACACTACAAACACAACACTGCAGAACCCTAAACCCTGAAACACTACCCCTAGCACGACCCCCTACACTACTCAAACACCACTGCACTGCCCTAAACCCTAAAACACTAACCCCAGCACGACCCCCTACACTACCCAAACACCACTGCACTGCCCAAAACCCTAAAACACTACCCCCAGCATGACCCCCTACACTACACAAACACCACTGGACTCCCCTAAACCCTAAGTCTACCCCAAGCGTGACCCCCTACACTACGCAAACATCACTGCACTTCCCTAAACCCTGATACACTAGCCCCAACACGACCCCCTGCACTGCCCAAGCACAACTGTACTGCACAAAACCCTGAAACACCAACCCCAGCATGACCCCCTACACTGCTCGAACACCACTGCACAACCCTAAACCCTGAAACACTACCCCCAGCAAGACCCCTACACTGCCCGAACACCACTGCACTGCCCTAAACCCTGAAGCACTACCCTTTGCATGACCCCCTACATTGCCCGAACACCACTGCTCTGCCCTAAACCCTCAAACACCAGCCCCAGCACGACCCCTACACTGCCCGAACACCACTGCACTGCCCTAAACCCTGAATCACTAGCCCCAGCACGACCCCCTACACTGCCCGAACACCACTGCACTGCCTAAACCCTAAAACACCACCCCCAGCACAACCCACTACACTGCCCGAACACCACTGCACTGCCCTAAACCCTGAAACACCACCCCCTGCACGACCCCCTACACTGCTTGAACACCACTGCACTGCCCTAAACCCTAAAACACCACTCCCAGCATGAACCCCTACACTGCGCGAACGCCACTACACTGCCCTAGACCCTGAAACACCACCCCCAGCATGACCCCTACACTGCCCGAATGCCACTACACTGCCCTAAACCCTGAAACACCACCCCCGCACTATCCCCTACACTGCCCGAACGCCACTACACTGCCCTAAACCCCAAAACACCACCCCCAGCAACACCCCTACACTCCCTGAACTGCAGTGCCCTATCCCCTAAGCATCACCCCCTGCAAGACACCCTACACTGCCGAAACACCACTGCCCTAAACCCCGAAACACCACCCCCTGCAAGACACCCTACACTGCCCAAACACCACTGCACTGCTCTAAACCCCGAAACACCACCCCCTGCACGACCCCCTACACTGCCTGAACACCACTGCACTGCCCTAAACCCTAAAACACCACCACCAGCACGACCCTGTACCCTGCCCGAACACCACTGCACTGCCCTAAACCCTAAAACACCACCCCAGCACGACCCCCTACACTACCTAAACACCACTGCACTACCCTAATCGCTAAAACACTACCCCAGCATACCCCCCTACACTATACAAACACCACTTCACTACCCAAACCCTAAAACACTACCCCCAGCACGACCCCCTACACTTCACAAACACCACTGTGTTACCCTAAACCCTAAATCTACCCCAAGCACGACCCCCTACACCACACAAACATCACTGCACTGCCCAAAACCCTGAAACACTAGCCCCAGCACGACCCCCTACACTGCCTGAACACCACTGCACTGCCCTAAACCCTGGAAAACTAGCCCCAGCACGACCCCCTACACTTCCCGAACACCACTGCACTGCCCTATACCCTGAAACACTGCCACCAGCACGACCCCTACACTAAACAAAGACCACTGTACTACCCTAAATCCTAAATCTACCCCAAGCACGACCCCCTACAGTGCACAAACGTCACTGCACTGCCCAAAACCCTGAAACACTAGCCCCAGCACGACCCCCTACACTGCCTGAACACCACTGCACTGCCCTAAACCCTGAAACACCTCCCCCAGCACGACCCCCTACTCTGCCTGAACACAACTGCACTGCCCTAAACCCTGAAACACCACCCCCTGCATGACCCCCTACACTGTCCTAAACCCTGAAACACCACCCTGCTGCATGACACCCTACACTGCGCGAGCACCACTGCACTGCCCTAAACCCTGAAACACCAGCCCCAGCACGACCCCGAAAACTGCCCGAACACCACTGCACTGCCCTAAACCCTGAAACACCACCCCCAGTACGACCCCCTACACTGCCCGAACACCACTGCACTGCCCTAAACCCTGAAACACCACCCCCTGCAGGACCCCTACACTGTCCTAAACCCTGAAACACCACCCTCCTGCATGACCCCCTACACTGCCCGAGCACCACTGCACTGCCATAAACCCCGAAACACCAGCCCCAGCACGACCCTGAAAACTGCCCGAACACCACTGCACTGCCCTAAACCCTGAGACACCACCCCAAACGACCCCTACACTGCACAAACGACACTGCACTGTACTAAACCCTGAAACACCACTCCCAGCACGACCCCCTGCTTTGCCTGAACACCACTGCTCTGCCTTAAACCCTGAAACACCACCCGCAGCACAACCCCCTACACTGCCCAAACACCACTGCTCTGCCCTAAACCCTAAAACACCACCACCAGTAAGACCCCCTGCACTGCGCGAACACCACTGCACTGCCCTAAACCCTAAAACACTACCCCCCACGACCCTCTTCACTACACAAACTCCAATGCACTGTCCTAAACCCTAAAACACTACCCCAGCACGATCCCCTAAACTACCAAAACACCACTGCACTACCCTAAAACACTACCCCAGCATGACCCCCTATACTACCCAAAAACAACTGCACTACCCTAAACCCCAAAACACTACCCCCCGCACGACCCCCTACACTACCCAAACACCACTGCACTACCCTAAACCCTAAAACACTACCCCCACACTGCACAAACACCACTGCACTACCCTAACCCCTAAAGCACTACCCCAGCACGACCCCCTACACTACCCAAACACCACTGCACTACCCCAAACCCTAAAACACTACCCCAGCATGACCCCTACACTACCCAAACACCACTGCACTACCCTAAACCCTGAAACACTACCCCTAGCACGACCCCCTACACTTCACAAACACCACTGTACTACCCTAAACCCTAAATCTACCCCAAGCGCAACCCCCTACACTACACAAACATGACTGCACTGCCCAAAACCCTGAAACACTAGCCCTAGCACGACCCCCTACACTGCCTGAACACCATTGCAAGGCCCTAAACCCTGAAACAGCACCCCCAGCACGACCCCCTAAACTGCCCAAACACCACTGCACTGCCCTAAACCCCGAAACACCAACCCCAGCACGACCCCCTAGACTGCCCGAACACCAATGCACTGCCCTAAACCCCGAAACACCACCCTCAGCACGACCCCCTACACTGCCCGAACACTACTGCACTGCCCTAAACCCTGAAACACCACCCCCTGCACGACCCCCTACACTGCCTGAACGCCACTGCACTGCCCTAAACCCTAAAACACCACCCCCCTGCACGACCCCTACACTGTGCAAACACCACTGCACTACCCTAAACACTAAAACTCTAACCCCAGCACGACCCTCTACACTACCCAAACACCACTGCACTACACTAAACCCTAAATCTACCCCAAGCATGACCCCCTACACTGCCCGAACACCACTGCACTGCCCTAAACCCTAAAACACCACTCCCAGCATGAACCCCTACACTGCGCGAATGCCACTACACTGCCCTAGACCCTGAAACACCACCCCCTGCATGACCCCCTACACTGCCCGAACACCACTGCACTGCCCTAAACCCTAAAACACCACTACCAGTACGACCCCCTACACTGTCGAACACCACTTCACTGCCCTAAACCCTAAAACACCACCCCAGCACGACCCCCTGCACTACCCAAACACCACTGCACTACCCTAATCCCTAAAACACTACCCCCAGCATACCCCCCTACACTACACAAACACCACTGCACTACCCAAACCCTAAAACACTACCCCCAGCACGACCCCCTACACTTCACAAACACCATTGTACTACCCTAAACTCTAAATCTACCCCAAGCACGACCCCCCACACTACACAAACATCACTGCACTGCCCTAAACCCTGAAACACCACCCCCAGCATGACCCCCTACACTGCCCGAACACCACTGCACTGCCCTAAACCCCAAAAACCAGCCCCAGCACGACCGCCTACACTACCCAAACACCACTGCACTATCCTAAACCCTAAAACACTTCCCCCAGCATGCCCCCTACACTACACAAACACCACTGCACTGCCCTATACCCTGAAACACCACCCCCAGCATGACCCCCTACACTGCCCGAACACCACTGCACTGCCCTAAACCCTGAAACACCACCCCCAGTACGACCCCCTACACTGCCCGAACACCACTGCACTGCCCTAAACCCTGAAACACCACCCCCTGCAGGACCCCCTACACTGTCCTAAACCCTGAAACACCACCCTTCTGCATGACCCCCTACACTGCCCGAGCACCACTGCACTGCCCTAAACCCCAAAACACCAGCCCCAGCACGACCCTGAAAACTGCCCGAACACCACTGCACTGCCCTAAACCCTGAGACACCACCCCAAACGACCCCCTACACTGCACAAAGGACACTGCGCTGTACTAAACCCTGAAACAAAACTCCCAGCACGACCCCCTGCTTTGCCTGAACACCACTGCTCTGCCTTAAACCCTGAAACACCACCCCCAGCACGACCCCCTACACTGCCCAAACACCACTGCTCTGCCCTAAACCCTAAAACACCACCACCAGCAAGACCCCCTGCACTGCGCAAACACCACTGCACTGCCCTAAACCCTAAAACACTACCCCCCACGACCCTCTTCACTACACAAACACCAATGCACTGTCCTAAACCCTAAAACACTACCCCAGCACGATCCCCTAAACTACCAAAACACCACTGCACTACCCTAAAACACTACCCCAGCATGACCCCCTATACTACCCAAAAACAATGGCACTACCCTAAACCCCAAAACACTACCTCCTGTACGACCCCCTACACTACCCAAACACCACTGCACTACCCTAAACCCTAAAACACTACCCCCACACTACACAAACACCACTGCACTACCCTAACCCCTGAAGCACTACCCCAGCACAACCCCCTACACTACCCAAACACCACTGCACTACCCTAAACCCTAAAACACTACCCCAGCATGACCCCTACACTACCCAAACACCACTGCACTACCCTAAACCCTAAAACACTCCCCCAGCATCACTCCCTACATTACCCATTCACCACTCCACTGCCCCAAACCCTTAATCTACCCCCAATGCGACCACCTACACTACCCAAACACCACTGCACTACCCTAAACCCTAAATCTACCACCAGCACTACCCCCTACACTACCCAAACACCACTGCACTACCCTAAACCCTAAATCTACACTCAGCACAACCCCTACACTACCCAAACACCACTGCACTACCCTAACCCCTAAAACACTATCCCCAGCATGACCCCCTACACTACACCAACATCACTGCACTTCGCTAAACCCTAAAACACTACCCCATCTCGACCCCCTACACTACCCAAACACCATTGCACTACCCTAAACCCGAAACCACTACCCCAGAACGACCCCCTACGCTACCTAAACACCACTGCACTGCCCTAAACCCTAAAACACTACCCCCAGCATGACACCCTATACTACCCAAACATCACTGCTCTGCCCTAAACCCTAAAACACTATCCTGAAGCACGACCCCCTATCCCACACAGACACAACTGCACTCCCCTAAACCCTGAAACACTAGCCCCAGCACGTCCCACTACACTGTCCGAACACCACTGCACTGCCCTAAACCCTGAAACACTAGCCTCAGCATGACCCCCTACACTGCCCGAACACCACTGCACTGCCATAAACCCTCAAACACCACCGCCAGCACGACCCCCTACACTGCCCGAACACCTCTGCACTGCCCTAAACCCTGAAACACTAGCCCCAGCACGACCCACTACACTGCCCGAACACCACTGCACAACCCACTACACTGCCCGAACACCACTGCACTGCCCTAAACCCTGAAACACTAGCGTCATCATGACCCCCTACACTGCCCGAACACCACTGCACTGCCATAAACCCTCAAACACCAACCCCAGCACGACCCCCTACACTGCCCGAACACCACTGCACTGCCCTAAACCCTGAACCACCACCCCCAGCACGACCCCCTACACTGCTGAAACACCACTGCACTGCCCTAAACCATAAAACAGTACCCCTAGCACAACCCCCTACACTACACTAACACCACTACACTACCCTAAACCCTAAAATAGTTCCCCCTTCTCTGAACAAACACCACTGCATTACCCTAAACCCTAAAACACTACCCGAGCACGACCCCCTACACTACCCAAACACCACTGCCCTACCATAAACCCTAAAACACTACCCCCACCAGCACCCCCTATACTACACAAACAGCACTGCACTACCCTAAACCGTAAAAAACTGCGCCCAGCAGTACCCTCTACACTGCCCAAACACCATTGCACTACCCTAAGCCCTTAAACACTACCCCAGTAATACCCACTACACTACCCAAGCACAACTGCACTCCACTAAACCCTAAATCACGACCCCTGCATGACCCACTACACTACCCAAACACCACTGCACTACCCTAAACCCTAAAACTCTCCCCCAGCACGACCCCCTATACTACCCAAACACCACTGCACTACCCTAAACCCTAAAACACTCCCCCAGCGTGACTCACTACACTACCCATGACCCCCTACACTGCCCGAACGCCACTGCACTTCCCTAAACCCTGAAAAACCACCCCCAGCAAGACCCTCCAAACACCACTGCACTGCCCTAAACCCTGAAACACCACCCCCTGCACGACCCCCTACACTGCCCGAACACCACTACACTGCCCTAAACCCTAAAACCCCACCTCCATCGCGACTCCTACACTGCCCGAACACCACTGCACTGCCCTAAACCCTGAAACACCACCCTCTGCACGACCCCCTACACTGCCTGAACACCACTGCACTGCCCTAAACCCTAAAACACTACCACCAGCACGACCCCCTACACTACCCGAACAACACTGCACTGCCCTAAACCCTAAAACTCGACCCCCAGCACGCCCCCTACACTGCCTGAACACCACTGCACTGCCCTAAACATTAAAACACCACCCCAGCACGAACCCCTACTCTGCCCGAACACCAATGCACTGCCCTAAACCCTAAAACACCACCCCCAGCACGACCCCCTACACTGCCTGAGCACCACTGCACTAGCCTGAACCCTAAAACACTACCCCCCGCACGACCCCCTCACTACCCAAAGGTCACTGCACTACAATAAACCCTAAAACATGACCCCCTACACTACACAAACACCGCTGCTCTACCCTAAACCGTAAAACACTATCCCCAGCACGACCCCCTACACTACCCAAACACCACTGCCCTACCCTAAACCCTAAAACACTACCCCCAGCTGCACCCCTACACTACACAAACAGCACTGCACTACCCTAAACCCTAAAACACTGCCCCCAGCAGTACCCTCTACACTACCCAAACACCATTGCACTACCCTAAGCCCTTAAACAGTACCCCCAGCAGTACCCACTACACTACCCAAACACAATTGCACTACCCTAAACCCTAAATCACTACCCCTGCATGACCCCCTACACTACCCAAACACCACTGCTCTACCCTAAACCCTAAAACTCTCCCCCCAGCACGACCCCCTACACTACCCAAACACCACTGCACTACCCTAAACCCTAAAACACTCCACACAGCGCGACTCACTAAACTACCCAAACACAATTGCACTACCCTAAACCCTAAATCTACCCCAGCGTTACCCTCTCCATTACCCAAACACTACTGCACTACCCTAAACCCTAAATCTACCCTCAGCACGACCCCCTACACTACCCAAACACCACTGCACTACCCTAAACCCTAAAACACTACCCCCAGCATGACCCCCTACACTACCCAAACACCACTGCACTACCCCAAACCCTGAAACATGACCCCCAGCACGACCCCCTACACTACACAGACACCACTGCACAACCCTAATCCCTAAATCTACCCCAAGCACGACCCCCTACACTACACAAACATCACTGCACTGCCCTAATCCCTGAAACACTACCCCCAGCACGACCCCCTACACTGCCCGAACACCACTGCACTGCCCTAAACCCTGAACCACTACCCCCAGTTTGACCCCCTAGACTGCCCGAACACCACTGCTCTGCCCTAAACCCTGAAACACTAGCCCCAGCATGCAGTGGCGTAACGAAACTTGAGGGGGCCCCCCTACAAAGTACATGGAGGGGGCCCCCCATTCTCCACGCCAGTCAGGAGCTCTCAGGCCAGCGACGGCCATACTGCAGGGGCTCACCCCAGCCATATAAAAAAGGACACTGGTTCCTCCATTGCTCACATCCACCCTCTCATCGGGTGATTTACATACATCAGTAAATACTGCTGCTGCGCCCTCCAGCAAAGTTACATACCACTACCTCCAGCCGGCCCACCAAACACATCCTCCTACTTGATGACCCACCTCCAAGCGAAGCCCGCTTAATTAATCACCACCAAACACAGACCACTGCTGTCGTGCCTGCTACTAACGAATCCATTACACTCTACTCTCACTTCTACGAAACCCGCAGTTATGCTTTTACGCCCGCCTTTAAACCACCCCTCGGATGTCACTGCGAACCTGTGACTTCCGCCCACTGCTTCCCTGTCCACCATTGACAGAAAGACTGATGGCCAGTCCCCATATAACCACTGCCTACCAGTAAAGAGAGCCTTTCAGCTGCTGCCCTCCCCAATGCCCCTGTGGTAGTTTAATCAAAAAAGTCTATTTTTGATTTGGCGTTCCTGAGAGAGTCTCTTAAGCCTTTTGTGGACCCCACCATCCAGATATTCAAATATTTTTTAGCTTTAAGTTCTAAACAAAATCCCTGAATGGAATTACACCAAATCTTAAAAAGACCAATCTGAGCACCAAGATCTAGATTTTTGCCAAATTTGGTTATATTCTGTTCAGCAGTTTTTCCTGTAGCCCTTCTTAAAGAAGTCTATGCAAAATGCATGGGGATTTTGTGTTTTGGGACACCCCTTTTTTCTTGTCCCCCACTTGAAATTCACCCCAAAACCTACCATGCCCAAACTGGGGAAAAAGTAGCACCATTTTGGAAAGTTTCATGGAGATCCGTCAAACGAGGTCAAAGTTATTAGCAACTCAAAAAAACGTGTTTTCCTATTGAACAGCTGACCTAACTATAACTAGTATATATATGACTTCCGTGTTGATTACTAGCTAGAGGTCTTTAAAATTTGTGGAAATTATTATTTTCAAACTTACCTACAACAAAAGATAATTTTTTGAGTTGGTAAAGAGCTCAGTAATCCTACCAGCACCAAAACTATTGTTATTCCATCTTTGGACTTTTTCATTTCTAAAATAGAATTCATTCTTAACTCACTATCCACTGTTCCACAGTTAAGTGATTTACTCTTTATTGCCTGACCATGCTTCCTAGCAATTTGTCTTATTCTACCTAGATTCCTTCGTCTCAATTTCCCTTGATAATGTCACAAACAGATTACTTTATATTTCTTGTGGATACCCCTTAGATCCTTGTCCACCCAAAAATCTTTCTTCCTAATGCAGCAATCTTAACCCTTCACTTCCTTAAGCATTGTACCTTCTTTAAAGATATCCCATTGTAGTATCGCTGCTCAAAAACTCTCTGTTGATCCTCTTGATGCCATATAAATCCATCCTAACTCCTGTGGCCCTCTTCTCAGCTAAAAACTTGGAGAAAGCAATCAATTTTCAATGCTCCTGTTTTTTTTTAGTCCTTGCATACTTTAGGACCCCGTTTTTCACCACCCATAGGACTGAGACGGTGCTGACAGCAGCTCTGGATATCAATGGAATGATGCTGGATGATGGTGTTGTCACTATCTTTATTTTACCAACCCTCTCCTGAACTTTTGACTTTGTTACACTTTGAGCATTCCTCTGCTGTTTTATCATGATGGGTATGATTCACAACACTCGAAAATTGATTACATCTTTTTTGACTGGCATGGTTCAGGAGGTATCTCTATCCCAGATTAGGTCTGAATTTTTAGCGTTATGTTATGAGATCCAAAAAGACCCTCTCTTTTCAGTGCCATTGTGGCCCATCTTTAGGCTGTCATTAGATCCTGCTGGTTCCACTTCTGTGCTCATGTCGATGGCTAAACATATTCTCCTTTGCTTTGGCAGAGCCCAAAGTACTGATTCTAGCAACTTCCCATCTTGCATGATCATCATCTTCAGTGGGATGGCCAATGACACCCTTTAGCTTAATTTTAGCAAAACAGAAGCCTTGATTCTTGGCAGCCCCCATTAGCAGTGGACCTCTGACTTGTGGCACAACCAAACTAGGTTTGCTTTTCACCCCAGTTAACTCAGTAAGAAATCTTGTCATTTGTTTGATACCACCATTTTCTTCTCTGCTACAGTAGCTGGCACATGTGTTCTTCTTCCATATACTATAAGGAAAAGTCTCTCTTTACTTTCTTTTGAAGCTTGACAGTTTGTAACACAACTAGGCATTTTCTCCATTTTAAATTATGACTACGGCCTTTATCCTGGAATTGTATAACTAATTTTTGTACCAGGTGCTGGTGCTTAATATGTGCCAGATTTGAGGTGGCATGGCCCTCGTTTTTGGGGACCAGGATTTATTTTTCATCATCAGACTTTGACACAGAGAAACAGAGAGTAGGTCAGAAAAGGGAGTAGGAAGAGAAAGAAAGCAATAGGAGAACAGTGACAAACGGAAAAACAGGGATGAAATAAAACATTCAAGAGTGAGATAAAAACACTGACTTCTACTGATAGAAAGAATCAATTTTTGCTGGTACATCGAAATGGCAATGCACAAAGCACGGTCTATCTTCAAAATAGGTTTACTCCTTATGTTCCACCACGAGCCTTCACTCTGCTTCTCAATCACTCTTAATTCTCATCCACTCCAGATGAGCTTGCCTCGTCCAGATGATAGAACATGCGCCTTCTTTTTTTCTGCATTACTAGTAATCATCTTTGATTTCACAAAAAACTCAGTTTTTCTGGCCTGCAGTCCTCCCTTTATTAGCAAACTGCGATTAAAAGTCCAGCTTAGGACACCTTCAGGCAACCAATAAGCTTTAAAAATTAGACACATTGGAGTCATTATATGCAGGTCCACTGGAATTATGCGGCAGAGGAAGACCAAATTGTGTGGCAGGGTTCACCAAAGTATGCGTCAAGGAAAAACGAATTATGCGGCGTAATGCAGCATCTTTTATGATAGTATTAATTATTTAACACTTTAACACTATCCCGGAAAAGGTTTCATCTCATTAGTACCAGTTTAACATCTATTCCAGCAAAAAGAAACTGAAAGGTAATCAATCAACTTTTGCAAAAAGTCTACCACCACATGGCAACACATTTTGCTGCATTTTTGCAACTTTTTATTTGTTTGAACTAGAAACTACGCAAGGTGGCTCTGCATTGCTTAGTAAATCTCAATTAACGCAAGGCAGCGCAATTTGCTGCCTTGCGGTTCCCTGCCCGAGGGGGGGCATTCCAAGGGTGGATCGTGGGTGTTCCCACTCGTCCACCCGTGGCTTTTGGCGCAATGCATCAAAATTCTAACTCCCCCCGGGGAGGCATGACGACGAGAAATTTGTATATGTCTCCTCAATTTTTTTTGCAGATTTATATAGTGCAAACTCGACCCAAAGGTATTAGAGCACTTTAAAAGTGCACCAGTTGCATTACAGATGGACACATTAATTTTTAGACACAGGGAGTCTAAGTGATTGGCCCAGATTCACAGGATGTTTGAGCTTCCTGCCAGACTTGAACCTGGTTCCCCAGCTTCAAAACCATGCACTCTAGCCATTTAGCCTCATCCTCTCCCTCTTTGCACGTCTGCAGCATTCTGCAGCACACATAGAAATATGAAAATGTATCAGGGGATTGGTTTTCTACAGGAAGGTGCCCCTTCCTGCACAAAAACAATCCTGCCTACAACTCAGGCACCCTTGCACCATTGTGCAAGGGTACCTGCATTGGTGCTAGTCAGCAGTTTGTGCACCAGCAGAGGTAGAGTGGAGGAATGCACTGTATAATGTTAAATACGGCGCATTCCTGCGGTTTCCCTTTCATACAGCGCAGAAAGATGGCTTGATGCTTGCTGCTTTGGTTGCATGAATTTTTGATAAATCTGGCCCATAATGTAAACGGTTTGCTGTCCTTGCCAAAAAACCCTGCATGAGGCAGTTGCAGCCATTTGGTTAAGTGGGATATATTGTGGTGTAGTTTGATCTAACTTAGTTCAAAAGATACTTATGAGTTGACCATCTTGTTTTCAAGGTGGACCTGTCCGCAAAAGTCAGGAATACACTTTGTACTATACACTTTTTTGACTGCAAAGAAGGTATGTAGTTTGAGTTGCATCCCATGTTGTTAGGGAAACTAATGTCTGAAGCGACCGGAGTAAAAAGAGTATTAAGTAAGCCTAAAAAAATAACATTCCATTCTCTGCTGTCGGGTTTGTAATTCTAAAAGCACTGGCTAAGTCAATATCAACAGTGGTGGAATGAGTCTCGATGGAGCAGGAAAACACAGGCAGAGAGTGAGAGAGAGTGGTGCAGGTAGAGAGAGAGTGGGGCAGCAACGATGTCGGAACTGAGTGTGGGGAAGTGGAGTGGGGTGAAACCGAACCATGAATCCCAGTTTTCAACTGACAATTTGCTGAAAAAACAAATTGACCCGTGTAGGAAGTGGAAATGACAGAAACTGGGGGGGTGTGGATATGGGAGCATAGATGAGAGAGTGAGAGAGTGAGTGAGTGAGTGAGTGAGAGAGTGAGAGAGTGAGTGAGAGAGTGAGAGAGTGAGTGAGAGAGTGAGAGAGTGAGTGAGAGAGTGAGTGAGAGAGTGAGAGAGAGAGAGAGACTGACTGCTAATGGAGCAAGGATGAAAGCCTCAAACAGTGCGAGAGACATGTGTAAAGAGGGAGGGGAGAGATCAAGAGATCAAGGACAGTCAGGTACTTCCACTAAGTAAAGTTATATGCTATGAAAACTAGCAAAATGAAAAAACTGTTCCTTGATGTCAGCTGTTTGCGATACAAATCATCCACTGAAAATATGCTGAAAACAAAATGCCCTGCTGGGTGGGGCAGAAACAAGAATAGAGAAGAAATCCATCCAATCAGCAGCATGAGCTGAAATAGGCAAGCAACCTATTCAGTCATGAGCAAGCAACAGACCCAAAATCAACTCCGAGTGTGCGTGTACTGAAGGTGCGAGTTACAGCAGTAGCGGCTGCTACTGAACAGGGGTGGTTATATGAGGGGGGTAGAGGGAGGAATAAAAAAAAAGCACTCACATATACCGCCGGCAGCCACCACTTCTCCATCCTCCATCCTCCTTCCCCAGGAAGCACATAGCTTCCCAGAATCCCCTGACCAATCAAAACCCTGCCTTACAGCAGCGTTGTGATTTGTCTGAGCACTGTGGTTCGGTGCTCAGACAGGGGCTGGCAGGCTGCGCATGTTCTCCACGGAGGAGGAAATGCAGAGTGCGCATGACACTTTGGCCATCCCGAGACTGTCGGCAAAGCCATCATGCGTACTTTAGGTTCTTTCACCACTCCTCCTCCTGTGATGCGGGTACCCCCCCACTACCCCCTGGCTTCAGCGGTAAGCTGAATACAGAAAACAAAATGATAATGAATGTTAATATCATTTTATTTTTTGTATTCAGCCTGCAGTTCAAGCAGTTGGGTGACGCTCCTCCGCCTTAGCGGAAGAGCCGCCACTGGGTTACAGTGCTGTCTGTGGCAGGCAGCTAATGCTGCCTGTGGAGAGGCTGCAAATAGGATAGCGTCCACATAAATACACATCGTATTCAGTGATGGGCCTATAGGATGTTGTCAGGATATCCGAGCAGGTGACAGCTCCATCCCTAAAGAGGAAGATCTCCTTGGGTTAAACTTTTCAAGTATTAAAGTGTTATTGTTAAAAGTTTTACCCAAGACACATTGTCAAACACAAACACTGTATGTTATGTGGCATGTGTCTTAAGCAACTTAAAGAGAGGCATAACTGGAAGCAGCACTTTAAATGACAATGTGAAAGTGCAGGTGCTCACTGCTTAAAATGCATGTTTGCTCCAGAGAATGTCTCTTCTCAGCTGGAACCTTAACACTCCTACATACATGCCCTTGGAAGTGTGAGGCTTATGAAAGCCTGGGATAGAAAACTGCAACGGGTTCAACGTTAGGTCCTACCTTTAGGTGTAACGGTTGGTAGGTAAACAGTTTACCTTTAGGATTGCAATTCTGTAAAATCCTCGGTGTGAAGTGGATACCCGTTCTTAATCGCTTTCCCCGCGTGTCTGTGAGCTCTTTTAACAAGAAGAGGCAAAAGCTGTTGCACTTCACTGTGTGTTGATCAGTGCTTTAAATGGGCAGCTACGGTCCGGTTCGGAGTGCCTGCACTTCTTCATTTAAAAGGAAGAGTATCTGCGCTTCTCAAAGCCCCGGCAATACATTTAATGGGAGAGGGCCCCCTCTCGGCCATCACGGAGGGTGAGGTGTCTGGACCAGCGCGTACGCGCCCCTGGGAGCCTTGTCCGGCCTTGATAATGCCTTATAGCTGCACATTGACACCAGGGCCCCCACTCCCATCCTTTTTCCGGCCCGGCTCTGATTGAAGAGAAACAATGTAAGTTGATACTTTGTTTCTCTTCAGTCCTAGGTCAGGAGCGCGAGGAGCTCAGGGCAGGCTGCAGACTGCGGCAGCTGCTTTAGAGTGACACACACAGCTCTCTACCGAAGAGCTGAGGGGCCCCCCTTCATCTAGTGGAGACTGGGGGCCCCCCCGCACCGCGGGGGCTGCGGGGGTGTTTGTTACGCCCCTGCCAGCATGACCCCTACACTTCCCAAACACCACTGTACTCCCCTAAACCCTGAAACACTACCCCCAGCACGACCCCCTACACTACCCGAACAACACTGCACTGCCCTAAACCCTAAAACTCGACCCCCAGCACGCCCCCTACACTGCCTGAACACCACTGCACTGCCCTAAACATTAAAACACCACCACCAGCACGAACCCCTACCCTAAACCCTAAATCTACCCCCAGCGTTACCCTCTCCATTACCCAAACACTACTGCACTACCCTAAACCCTAAATCTACCCTCAGCACGACCCCCTACACTACCTAAACACCACTGCACTACCCTAAACCCTGAACCACTACCCCCAGTTTGACCCCCTACACTGCCCGAACACCACTGCTCTGCCCTAAGCCCTGAAACACTAGCCCCAGCATGACCCCTACACTTCCCAAACACCACTGTACTCCCCTAAACCCTGAAACACTACCCCCAGCATGACCCCCTACACTACACAAACACCACTGTAGTACCCTAAACCCTAAATCTACCCCATGCACGACCCCCTACACTACACAAACATCACTGCACTGCCCAAAACCCCGAAACACCAGCCCCAGCACGACCCCCTACACTGCCTGCACACCACTGCACTGCCCTAAACCCTGAAACACCACCCCCAGCATGACCCCCTACACTGCCCGAACACCACTGCACTGCCCTTAACCCCAAAACACCACCCCCCTGCACGACCCCCTACACCTCCCGAATGCCACTACACTGCCCTAAACCCTGAAACACAACCTCCCTGCACGACCCCCTACACTGCCCGAACGCCAAAGCACTGCCCTAAACCCTGAAATACCACCCCCCTGTACGACCCCCTACTCTGCCCGAACGCCAATGCACTGCCCTAAACCCTGAAATACCACCCCCCTGCATGACCTCCTACACTGCCCGAATGCCACTGCACTGCCCTAAACCCTGAAACACCACCTTCCACACGACCCCCTACACTGCCCGAACGCCACTGCACTGCCCTAAACCCCGAAACACCACCCGCAGCAAGACCCCTACACTGCCCGCACTGCACTACCCTAAACCCCAAAACACCACCCCCTGCAAGACTCCCTACACTGCCCGAACGCCACTGCCCTAAACCCCGAAACACCACCCCCAGCAAGACCCCTACACTGCCCGCACTGCACTACCCTAAACCCCAAAACACCACCCCCTGCAAGACCCCTACACTACCCGAACACCACTGCACTGCCCTAAACCCCGAAACACCACCCCCTGCATGACCCCCTACACTGCCCGAACACCACTGCACTGCCCTAAATCCTAAAACACCACCACCAGTACGACCCCCTACACTGTCGAACACCACTTCACTGCCCTAAACCCTAAAACACCACCCCAGAACGACCCCCTGCACTACCCAAACACCACTGCACTACCCTAATCCCTAAAACACAACCCCCAGCATACCCCCCTACACTACACAAACACCACTGCACTACCCAAACCCTAAAACACCACCCCCAGCATGACCCCCTACACTGCCCGAACACCACTGCACTGCCCTAAACCCCAAAAACCAGCCCCAGCACGACCGCCTACACTACCCAAACACCACTGCACTATCCTAAACCCTAAAACACTTCCCCCAGCATGCCCCCTACACTACACAAACACCACTGTACTACCCTAAACCCTAAAACACTACCCCTAGCACAACCCCCTACACTTCACAAACACCACTGTACTACCCTAAACCCTAAATCTACCCCAAGCACGACCCCTACACTACACCAAACCACTGCACTATGCTAAACCCTAAAACACTACCCCAGCACGACCCCCTACACCAACCAAATTCCACTGCACAACCCTAAACCCTAAAACACCACACCCAGCATGAACCCCTACACTACCCAAACACCACTGCACTACCCTAAACCCTAAAACACTAGCCCCAGCATGCCCCTGTACACTACACAAACACCACTGCACTACCCTAAACCCTGAAACACTACCCCTAGCACGACCCCCTACACTTCACAAACACCACTGTACTACCCTAAACCCTAAATCTACCCCAAGTGCAACCCCCTACACTACACAAACATGACTGCACTGCCCAAAACCCTGAAACACTAGCCCCAGCACGACCCCCTACACTGCCTGAACACCACTGCAAGGCCCTAAACCCTGAAACAGCACCCCCAGCACGACCCCCTAAACTGCCCAAACACCACTGCACTGCCCTAAACCCCGAAACACCAACCCCAGCACGACCCCCTAGACTGCCCGAACACCAATGCACTGCCCTAAACCCCGAAAAACCACCCTCAGCACGACCCCCTACACTGCCCGAACACTACTGCACTGCCCTAAACCCTGAAACACCACCCCCTGCACGACCCCCTACACTGCCTGAACGCCACTGCACTGCCCTAAACCCTAAAACACCACCCCCCTGCACGACCCCTACACTGTGCAAACACCACTGCACTACCCTAAACCCTAAAACACTAACCCCAGCACGACCCTCTACACTACCCAAACACCACTGCACTACACTAAACCCTAAATCTACCCCAAGCATGACCCCCTACACTGCCCGAACACCACTGCACTGCCCTAAACCCTAAAACACCACTCCCAGCATGAACCCCTACACTGCGTGAATGCCACTACACTGCCCTAGACCCTGAAACACCACCCACTGCATGACCCCCTACACTGCCCGAACACCACTGCACTGCCCTAAACCCTAAAACACCACCACCAGTACGACCCCCTACACTGTCGAACACCACTTCACTGCCCTAAACCCTAAAACACCACCCCAGCACGACCCCCTGCACTACCCAAACACCACTGAACTACCCTAATCCCTAAAACACTACCCCCAGCATACCCCCCTACACTACACAAACACCACTGCACTACCCAAACCCTAAACACTACCCCCAGCACGACCCCCTACACTTCACAAACACCATTGTACTACCCTAAACCCTAAATCTACCCCAAGCACGACCCCCCACACTACACAAACATCACTGCACTGCCCTAAACCCTGAAACACCACCCCCAGCATGACCCCCTACACTGCCCGAACACCACTGCACTGCCCTAAACCCCAAAAACCAGCCCGAGCACGACCGCCTACACTACCCAAACACCACTGCACTATCCTAAACCCTAAAACACTTCCCCCAGCATGCCCCCTACACTACACAAACACCACTGTACTACCCTAAACCCTAAAACACTACCCCTAGCACAACCCCCTACACTTCACAAACACCACTGTACTACCCTAAACCCTAAATCTACCCCAAGCACGACCCCTACACTACACCAAACCACTGCACTATGCTAAACCCTAAAACACTACCCCAGCACGACCCCCTACACTACCCAAATTCCACTGCACAACCCTAAACCCTAAAACACCACACCCAACATGACCCCCTACACTACCCAAACACCACTGCACTACCCTAAACCCTAAAACACTAGCCCCAGCATGCCCCTGTACACTACACAAACACCACTGCACTGCCCAAAACCCTGAAACACTAGCCCCAGCACGACCCCCTACACTGCCTGAACACCACTGCAAGGCCCTAAACCCTGAAACAGCACCCCCAGCACCACCCCCTAAACTGCCCAAACACCACTGCACTGCCCTAAACCCCGAAACACCAACCCCAGCACGACCCCCTAGACTGCCCGAACACCAATGCACTGCCCTAAACCCCGAAACACCACCCTCAGCACGACCCCCTACACTGCCCGAACACTACTGCACTGCCCTAAACCCTGACACACAACCCCCTGCACGACCCCCTACACTGCCTGAACGCCACTGCACTGCCCTAAACCCTAAAACACCACCCCCCTGCACGGCCCCTACACTGTCCAAACACCACTGCACTACCCTAAACCCTAAAACACTAACCCCAGCACGAACCTCTACACTACCCAAACACCACTGCACTACACTAAACCCTAAATCTACCCCAAGCATGACCCCCTACACTGCCCGAACACCACTGCACTGCCCTAAACCCTAAAACACCACTCCCAGCATGAACCCCTACACTGCGCGAATGCCACTACACTGCCCTAGACCCTGAAACACCACCCCCAGCATGACCCCCTACACTGCCCGAATGCCACTACACTGCCCTAAACCCTGAAACACCACCCTGCACGACCCACTAAACTGCCCGAATGCCACTACACTGCCCTAAACCCCAAAACACCACCCCCAGCAAGACCCCTACACTGCCTGAACTGCACTGCCCTAACCCCGAAGCATCACCCCCTGCAAGACCCCCTACACTGCCCAAACACCACTGCCCTAAACCCCGAAATACCACCACCAGTACGACCCCCTACACTGTCGAACACCACTTCACTGCCCTAAACCCTAAAACACCACCCCAGCACGACCCCCTACACTACCCAATTACCACTGCACTATCCTAATCCCTAAAGCACTACCCCCAGCATACCCCCCTACACTACACAAACATCACTGCACTGCCCAAAACCCTGAAACACTAGCCCCAGCACGACCCCCTACACTGCCTGAACACCACTGCACTGCCCTAAACCCCATAAACCAGCCCCAGCACGACTGCCTACACTACCCAAACACCTCTGCACTATCTAAACCCTAAAACACTACCCCAGCATGCCCCCTACACTCCACAAACACCACTGCACTACCCTAAACCCTAAAACACTACCCCTAGCACGACCCCCTACACTTCACAAACACCACTGTTCTACCCTAAATCCTAAATCTACCCCAAGCACGACCCCTACACTACACCAAACCACTGCACTATGCTAAACCCTAAAACACTACCCCAGCACGACCCCCTACACTACCCAAATTCCACTGCACAACCCTAAACCCTAAAACACCACACCCAGCATGACCCCCTACACTACCCAAACATCACTTCACTACCCTAAACCCTAAAGCATTAGTGTTAGACCTGGCACCATTGGCGTGGGTCACCCTTCCATTTTTGTTTGTGCCTCAATGTATTTTTGTGCTGGTGTTAGCTGCTCAGGGCACTGTGCCACTGCCATCCAGTGCCACAGTGCAAGTGCTCCCTATGATAAAATGTATTATGTGAATTGACTTCCATGTTTGGCTTATTTGGTTTACTATCAGTCCCTAGTAGAGTGCACCAGGGGTGCCAAGGGCTTGTATATCCAAATGCTGCTAGTGGGCTTGCAGCACTAGTTGTGCCACCCACAGAAGCAGCGGGGTAAAATGTGTCTAAGGTCTGCCATTGCAGAACCTGCATGCAGTCTGGTACTGTCATGCTGACTGGACAAGTGTCCCCACTTGCCAGTCCCTAAACCTTCCCTTACCTTCATATTAGTCACCCCTATGGTAGGCCCTAGGGCAGGGTGCATTGTAAGGATAAGGTAGGACATGCCCTGAGGTGTGTGGCATGTCCTAATAGTGAATTACAGCCATTTTCGTTTTTCACTATTGTAAGGCTACCTGCTCTCCATAGGCCAGAATGGGCTGCTAGATTATAACACTCTATAATCCTAGCAGGCTCAGGAAGCATGGTAGAAATTCGTGTTTAGTATGCCTGAACTCAGAATAATAAAATACATCTTTTAGTAAAGTTTATTTTAATATCCTGTGTTTGCAAATGCTACTTTTAGAAAGTTAGCATTTGCTTGCTTAACCATTTCAGTCCGCCTCTGGAGGGGAGGGCTATCTTCTTTGTGTATAGCTTGAGTGACAGGGCTGGGAAGTTCCAGGAGACAGGCTGGGGCTGCCAGGTGGTGAATAGAAAGATTACACTAGGATGGGTGGGAGGAGTGCACCTTGACTCTGAATAGGACAGTGCTCTGACTCCACAATGCTGGCTCCACCCCCTGGGGAGCGTCTGATGTCTCTGCCCTGCCTGCTGAAAGAAGAAGCCAGAGTCCCAACAACAAAGTGCTCCTCACTGAAAAGAACTGGACTGGGATTATGCAAAGGCCCCCCTGGCCTGCAAAGACAAAAGAAACTTGGTATAAATGTAGGAGCCCTGCTCCTAAGAAATCAGATCCTGATTGAACCACGAAGGAACTCTGCCTGACTAGAAGGACCTCGAAGAAGCTGAAGGAGGAGTAACTTTCCCTGACCTGGGGGATTGGCCTGCAGTTGGTGCCTTGCTGAGAAAGGAGAGGAAAAGACTGAAAGAGACTTTGTACTTTGTTTTTCAACTATCTCCAAGGGCTTGGAAGAAGAGCTTGCTCCCTGAACTGAGTCCCAGGACCATTGGACTCATCTGCCTTTAAAAACTGAGTTGCCTGGATAATTCTTGCTTGTTTCCTGCTGGATTTGGCCCCAGTACGCCTCGTACTACATCTGCCGCGAAGCCGTGTCTTTG
Source organism: Triturus cristatus (assembly GCF_964204655.1). Taxonomy (NCBI): domain Eukaryota; kingdom Metazoa; phylum Chordata; class Amphibia; order Caudata; family Salamandridae; genus Triturus; species Triturus cristatus. Next base: position 478,365,327 of record NC_140579.1, on the reverse strand, counting down.
CCGCCCGGCACCGTGTGTCTACACTGAACCAAAAGCGTTAGTACGCACCGTATTCCTCCCGGCTGCATTGCACCTAACCTTCCCCGCCGATTCGAGACGTACATCCCTGGCTGCCGAACCCTGTACGCCGGACTCAAGCTTCGCTGTCCCGCAGGTACGGTCCGTACGCTGCCAACGTACTGCACCGTGCCGTACTCAGAGCCGAGAAGCCGCAGTACGCTGATCCTCCTCGTACGCTGTATGGCGCCGAGAAGTGTCGCCGCCGATCCGCACCGAAGGTACGGCCCGAACGCCGACGCCACGGACTCTGCAAGCTGATCCGGATCATCCGCACGTACCCCTGAAGGTCCCGTACCAACGCCGCGTCCCGACGCCGCGACCGGACCAGACCGAGTACGCTGCCGAACTACGACCCGGACCCATCAACTTGTCCCGCACTGTCTGTCGCGGACCCCACGAACTTAAGGTACTTTGTTCTGTGCGCACCGCAGTGTGCACGTCCCGGACCCCAGAGTCCGCACCGATTGTTTGACTCGTACTTTCTTTGTTTTTAATGCGGACGAGTCGTACACCCAGGTACGAACTGTACAAAGCCAGAATTGAGTAAAAGAAGCCTATTTTTGCATTCTAAGCCTTTTTGCAAGAACATTGAACTTTAAAATAATACTGTGGTCATTTTAATCGTTATTCTGGTCTTGTGCTAAGCCTTATATAAAGAAACCTATTTTTGATATAACCTTGACTGGTGTCCATTTGTGGTGTGTCATTGTATTACTGAATGTGTTCACAAATGCTTAACCTATGACGCCCTGAGAATAGTCTTGACTGCTTGCGCCACACTACCTAAAGGGTGAGCAGGGGTTATTTGAAACGGTGATCCCCTTATCCTGACTTAGAATTGAGAGTCCCTGCTTGTCGCAAGTGCATACCTGTGCCAACTAGAGACCCCCATTTCTAACAACTAGCCCCAGTATGCCCCTGTACACTACACAAACACCACTGCACTACCCTAAACCCTAAAACATTACCCCAAGCACGACCCCCTACACTTCACAAACACCACTGTACTACCCTAAACCCTAAATCTACCCCAAGCACAACCCCCTACACTACACAAACATCACTGCACTGCCCAAAACCCTGAAACACTAGCCCCAGCACGACCCCCTGCACTGCCTGAACACCACTGCACGGCCCTAAACCCTGAAACAGCACCCCCAGCACGACCCCCTATACTGCCCAAACACCACTGCACTGCCCTAAACCCCGAAACACCAACCCCAGCACGACCCTCTAGACTGCCCGAACACCAATGCACTGCCCTAAACCCCGAAACACCACCCCCAGCACGACCCCCTACACTGCCCAAACACTACTGCACTGCCCTAAACCCTGAAACACCATCTCCCTGCACGACCCCCTACACTGCCTGAACGCCACTGCACTGCCCTAAACCCTAAAACACCACCCCCCTGCACGACCCCTACACTATGAAAACACCCCTGCACTACCCTAAACCCTAAAACACTAACCCCAGCACGACCCCCTACACTACCCAAACATCACTGCACTACCCTAAACCCTAAATCTACCCCAAGCATGACCCCCTACACTGCCCGAACACCTCTGCTCTGCCTTAAACCCTGAAACACCAGCCCCAGCACAACCCCCTACACTGCCCGAACGCCACTGCACTGCCCTAAACCCTGAAACACCACCCCCCTGCATGACCCCCTACACTACCCAAACATCACAGCACTGACCTAAACCCTGAAACACTACCCCCAGCACGACCCCTACACTGCTTGAACACCACTGCACTGCCCTAAACCCTGAAACACTACCCCCAGCACGGCCCCCTACACTGCCCAAACTCCACTGCTCTGCCATAAACCCTGAAACACCAGCCCCAGCGCAACCCCTACACTGCCCGAACACAACTGCACTGCCCTAGACACTGAAAAACTAGCCCCAGCATGACCCCCTACACTGCCTGAACACCACTGCACTGCCCTAAACCCTGAAACACCACCCCCAGCACGACCCCCTACACTGCCCGAACACCAATACAGTGCCCTAAACCCCGAAACACCACCCCAGCACTGTTGTAAATTGGCAGCGATTGGATTAGCATTAGCGGAATCCATCTTGTATTTAGAGGCTATCTTGTCCATTTTGTGGAATCCATTTTGTATTTCTGGCAGCCATTTTGTTTGCCATGTGCTGCCACGTGCTCACCATGTGCTCTGTCCTCCCTCAGTGTTGACTGCTCTTGTAATCTGCCTAGAAACAAACTATATTTAGCATCTTCCACCTTCGCACATGCCCAGTTGAGTTTTCAGCTGTCCTTGCAGCTGTTAGTAGTATGTAACTGTCAGGATGTGTTTACTAGCATTGGCAAACTGTTAACTCCTCCTACTTGTCGACTGTGCATTTCTATATGACCTTATATGTGCATAAAACCTTCTTCTGTACTTGTACCGCCTTCTTTTTGAGCCCCTGTGTGGGTATAAAAGGACCATGCTCCTTCTGTTCGGTGTGCTACTTCATTCAATACCGAAGGGTGCTGTGTGAATGTAGTTCCACCACATGAGGTTTATTAAACTTTGTATTTTCTATTCCAGTTTCTGTGCCAACTTCTTCCTATTGGTCTGAGGACTCTGTGCAGAGAAGGGCGAACCCCTTTTATGGAGTGATAACGGACCCCATTTTATTGGGCAAGTTGTCGAATATGTCCTGAAGGGATTAGGGATAAAGCAGAAATTTCATGCTGCTTTCCATCCACAATCAGCAGGGCTCGTGGAAAGGTATAACGCCACACTTAAATTGAAACTGGCTAAAATACTGGCTTCCACATCCTTGAATTGGCCAGATGCATTACCTTTGGCACTGTTGTCCATTAGATCAGTGCCACATTCGCGATCTGGTCTTACACCATATGAGGTGGTGTTTGGAAGGCCTATGAACATTTAGAGAATTCCTAAACCACGTCCCATACATGATGTACCATGTGTATTGATAAGTGACTACCTATCACAATTGACTGACAGTTTGATTTCTATTCATCAACAGGTTCGAGAAGCTCTTCCTGATAGGTCTGCAGGTGAAGGCCATGGACTTCGAACTGGAGACCAGGTGATGATCCGATCATTCCAGAGGTCGAGCAGCTTGGAACCGAGGTGGCGCGGCCCGGAGCAGGTGCTCCTTTCAACGAGAACTGCGGTCCGAGTGATGAACAGGAGGAACTGGGTGCACTCCACCCACTGCAAGAAAGTGCCGTCTACCTTGGTGGATCCTGCTGCCTTGATCGACCATCGGGACATTCTGGATACAGAGAAAGGCCAAGCCATATCACCTGACGAACCTGAGGAAGTCTTCCCGGACCACACGATTCCTGGAGTATCCCGATACCAACTGAGACAACGGAAAGAGCCTGCATCATCGAAATAGACTGGTTGAGCAACCGCCCTGGGTTAGTGAAACAGAATGCCGATGTGGCAAGGGGGGGGATCAGTCCTGTATAGTGTAGCGACACCCGTCTTGACCCTCGGTGAAGAAACCAACGGCTGCCCAGGGATAAGAGCTCCAACGATTGTTTTCAACGACAAGCTGATCATGTCCACAATGAGATCAGCTGTTGCTAAGAGAAAGATCATTTGTGCTATAGGGTTTGTTGTTGCTATGGTGGCTGTAGCAGTAATAACCTGGTTCGTTGAGAAAGTGGCTCCTGCTCGAGAGCTTTTTATCGCCACTACTCCAGTATCAGTTGAACACCACTAGTTTACGCTTCCCTACCATGAGCAGAAGCATCGACAATCCTACTTAAATAATACCTTTATCCAGATGTTGCATCATACTCATAAAGCCACAAATACTACCAACTGTTGGGTGTGCGGGATGATACCTGCACATCAAAAGAAAGGAGGAACACCTTTTATTCCTCTTCCCTTTTCTTATAATGGTTCTTGTCAAGCTTGGTATGTGCTTTTGTTTGCATCTGGAAGACGTATAGTAGGCGGGCTTCTTTTTCGCCTTAATAAAGCATGCTACCAAGATAAAGATGGTTATCCTCAAGCCAAAGGGACCAAATGGGAATGGGAAGAGTATCAACCAGACAATATTTCAACACCATATCTCTTCACAAATATGAGAACTTTTACCAGTAATGAACAATTTGTGATTTCTGTTACTAGAGCTAAAGCAGATCTATGCATAAGTAGTATTGGGAGAATTCCAGTGGTGAAAAGCGAATGTACTGTAGTTCTGACTATTGAAGGTGTCAACAACAGTAGTTTTATAGCCTCACATAATACTTACTTTATATGTGGTAGCCAAGGATATTATCAACTACCTGCTGGGTGGTCAGGTGTGTGCTATGTGTCCTTTCTATTGCCCCCTGTGTTTCTGGCACCTGCATCATACCACCGGGACCTTAAATTATTCGACGATATCTCTAGGAATAGATACAAAAGGAGAATAAGTGCTGACGAAGTAGACCAAACTGATACCACTCTGCAACAATATGTCGATTTTAATTTAGGTTTGTTCTTCTTTGTGGGTGCTGCATTAAACAGTAGGAAAATAAGACGATTGACTAGAGTTGTGGAAGCTGTTACCAATCAGACAGCTATGGCACTTGGGAACATTACGGAGGAGCTGCAAATTGCAAGGATTGTAGCTCTCCAGAACCAAATGATTCTAGATGTGGTTCTGGCTGATCGAGGTGGTGCATGTCGCATCATCGGTAGCAGCTGTTGCGTATTCATACCGGATCACTCACCTTCAGTATATGACGCAATATCAAAACTGCATAAAATTACTGCAGAAATTCATCCAGAGACTGGTACTTGGACTTTTGCTGGATGGTTTTGGACTCTTGTTTCTGCTTGGGGCTGGAAGCTACTGACTATCCTGTGTGTAATGATTACGATACTTTTTACATGCTGTGTATGTATCCACTGTGGTCCAATGCTTTGCTCCACTTTCATCTCTGTCTGTATACCTGTCAAAAGGAATGTTGCAGAAACAATGGCCCAACAAATGTTGAATAAAGAGGTGGCCGAAATAATCCCAAAGGAACGAATGTCTTCAGCTAATGCTAAAAGGGTCGTCTGTTGTAAATTAGCAGCGATTGGATTAGCATTAGCGGAATCCATCTTGTATTTAGAGGCTATCTTGTCCATTTTATGGAATCCATTTTGTATTTCTGGCAGCCATTTTGTTTGCCATGTGCTGCCATGTGCTCACCATGTGCTCTGTCCTCCCTCAGTGTTGACTGCTCTTGTAATCTGCCTAGAAACAAACTATATTTAGCATCTTCCACCTTCGCACATGCCCAGTTGAGTTTTCAGCTGTCCTTGCAGCTGTTAGTAGTATGTAACTGTCAGGATGTGTTTACTAGCATTGGCAAACTGTTAACTCTTCCTACTTGTCGACTGTGCATTTCTATATGACCCTATGTGTGCATAAAACCTTCTTCTGTACCTGTACCGCCTTCTTTTTGAGCCCCTGTGTGGGTATAAAAGGACCATGCTCCTTCTGTTCGGTGTGCTACTTCATTCAATACCGAAGGGTGCTGTGTGAATGTAGTTCCACCTCATGAGGTTTATTAAACGTTGTATTTTCTATTCCAGTTTCTGTGCCAACTTCTTCCTATTGTTCTGAGGACTCTGTGCAGAGAAGGGCGAACCCCTTGCACTGGTAGGCCTAGCTGAGGTCTACTTCTACAGCACGACCCCCTACACTGCCCGAACACTACTGCACTGAACCGTGAAACACCATCCTCCTGCATGACCCCCTACACTGCTCGAACGCCACTGCACTGCCCTAAACCCTAAAACACCACCCCTGTGCACGACCCCCTACACTACGCAAACACCAATGCACTACCCTTAACCTTAAAACACTAACCCCAGCATGACCCCTATACTACCCAAACATCACTGCACTACCCTAAACCCTAAATCTACCCCAAGCATGACCCCCTATACTCCCCGAACACCACTGTTCTGCCTTAAACCCTGAAACACCAGCCCCAGCACGACACCCTTCACTGCCCGAACGCCACTGCACTGCCCTAAACCCTGAAACACCACCCACCTGCACGACCTCCTACACTACCCAAACATCACAGCACTGACCTAAACCCTAAAACACTACCCCCAGCACAAACCCCTACACTACCCAAACACTACTGCACTACCCTAAGCCCTAAAACACTCCCCCAGCACGACTCCCTACACTACCCAAACACCACTTCACTAACCTAAACCCATAAATCTACCCCCAGCACGACCCCCTACACTACCCAAACACCACTGCATTACCCTAAACCCTAAATCTACCACCAGCACGACTCCCTACACTACCTAAACACCACTGAACTACCCTAAGCCCTAAATCTACCCTCAGCATGACCCCCTACAGTACCCAAACACCACTGCACAACCCTAAACCCTAAACCCTAAAACACTACCCCCAGCACGAGCCCCTACACTACACCAACACCACTGCACTACGCTAAAGCCTAAAACACTACCCCAGCACGACCCCCTACACTACCCAAACACCACTGCAGAACCCTAAACCCTAAAACACTACCCCAGCACGACCCCCTACACTACCCAAACACCATTGCACTGCCCTAAACCCTAAAACACTATCCCCAGCACAACCCCCTACACTACCCAAACACCAATGCACTGCCCAAAACCCTAAAACACTACCCCCAGCATGACCCCCTACACTACACAAACACCACTGGACTACCCTAAACCCTAAATCTACCCCAAGTACGACCCCCTACACTACACAAACATCACTGCACTCCCCTAAACCCTGAAACACTAGCCCGAGCACGACCCCCTACACTGCCCGAAAACCACTGCACTGCCCTAAACCCTGAAACACTAGCCCCAGCAGGACCCCCAACACTGCCCGAACACCACTGCACTGCCCTAGACCATGAAACACCACCACCAGCACGACCGCTTACACTGCCCGAACACCACTGCCCTGCCCTAAACCCAGAAACACCAACCCCAGCATGACCCCCTACACTGCCCGAACACCACTGCACTGCCCAAAACCCTGAAACACCACCCCCAGCACAACCCCCTACACTGCTCAAACACCACTGCACTGCCCTAAACCCTGAAACACTACCCCAAGCAAGACCGCTACACTGCCTGAACACCACTGCACTGCCCTAAACCCTGAAGCACTACCCCTAGCACGACCACCTACACTGCCCGAACACCACTGCTCTGCCCTAAACCCTCAAACACCAGCCCCAGCACGACCCCTACACTGCCCGAACACCGCTACACTGCCCTAAACCCTCAAACACAAGCCCCAGCATGTCCCCCTACATTTCCCGAACACCACTTCACTGCCCTAAACCCTGAAACACTAGCCCCAGCACGACCCCGTACACTGCCCGTACACCACTGCACTGCCCTAAACCCTGAAACACCACACCCAGCACGACCCCTACACTGCCCGAATACCACTGCACTGCCCTAAACCCTGAAACACCACCTCCTGCACGACCCCCTACACTGCCCGAACACCACTGCACTGCCCTAAACCCTGAAACACCACTACCAGTATGACCCCCTACACTGCGCAAACACCACTAAACTGCCCTAGACCCTGAAACACCATCCCCAGCATGACCCCCTACACGGCCCGAACACCACTGCACTGCCCTAAACCCTGAAACACCACCATCAGTACCACCCCCTACACTACCCGAATGCCACTGCACTGCCCTAAACCCTGAAACACCACCCCCCTGCATGACCCCTACACTGCCCGAAAGTCACTGCACTGCCCTTAACCCTGAAACACCACCCCGCACAACCCCCTACACTGCCTGAACGCAACTGTACTGCCCTAAACCCTGAAACACCACCCCCAGCAAGACCCCCTACACTGCCCGAATGCCACTGCACTGCCTTAAACCCCGAAAAACACCCCAGCAAGAGCCCCTAAACTGTCCGAACACCACAGCCCTAAACCCTGAAACACCACCTCCTGCAAGACCCCCTACACTGCCCGAACACCACTGCACTAAACCCTGAAACACCACCTCCTGCCAAACCCCCTACACTGCCTGAACATCACTGCACTGCCCTAAACCCTGAAACACCACCCCCTGCACGACCCCTTATACTGCCTGAACACCACTGCACTGCCCTAAACCCTGAAAAACCACCCCCCCTGCACGACCCCCTACACGGCCCGAACACCACTGCACTGCCCTAAACCCTAAAACACCACCACCAGCACGACTCCCTACACTGCCCGAAGAACACTGCACTGCACTAAACCCTAAAACTCGACCCCCAGCATGAACCGCTCCACTGCCCGAACACCACTGCACTGCCCTAAACATTAAAACACCACCCCCAGCATGACCCCCTACACTGCCCGAACACCAATGCACTGCCCTAAACCCTAAAACACCACCCCCAGCACGACCCCCTACACTGCCCAAAGACCACTGCACTACGCTAAACCCTAAAACATGACCCCCTACACTACACAAACACCGCTGCTCTACCCTAAACCATAAAACAATACCCCCAGCACGACCCCGTACACTGCACAAACCCCACTACACTACCCTAAACCCTAAAACACTACCCCCTACACTGAACAAACACCACTGCACTACCCTAAACCCTAAAACTCTAACCCGAGCATTACCCCCTACACTACACAAACACCACTGCACTACCCTAAACCCTAAAACACTGCCCCCAGCAGTACCCTCTACACTACCCAAACACCATTGCGCTACCCTAAGCCCTTAAACACTACCCCCAACAGTACCCACTACACTACCCAAACACAACTGCACTACCCTAAACCCTAAAACACTACCCCTGCATGACCCCCTACACTACCCAAATACCACTGCACTACCCTAAAACACTCCCCCAGCGTGACTCACTACACTACCCAAACACAACTGCACTACCCTAAACCCTAAATCTACCCCCAGCATGACCCCCTTCATTACCCAAACACCAATGCACTACCCTAAACCCTAAAACACCTACCCGAGCATGACCCGTAAACTACACCAACACCACTGCACTACCCTAAACCTTAAAACACTACCCCAGCACAACCCCTACACTACCCAAACACCACTGCACTACCCTAAACCCTAAAACACTACCCCCAGCATGACCCCCTACACTGCCCAAACACCACTGCACTACCCCAAACCCTAAAACATGACCGCCAGCATGACCCCCTACACTGTGCGAACAGCACTGCTCTTCCCTAAACCCCGAAACACCACCCACTGCACGACCCCCTACCCTGCCCGAACACCAGTGCACTGCCCTAAACCCTGAAACACCACCACCAGCACGACCGCTTACACTGCCCGAACACCACTGCCCTGCCCTAAACCCAGAAACACCAACCCCAGCATGACCCCCTACACTGCCCGAACACCACTGCACTGCCCAAAACCCTGAAACACCACCCCCAGCACGACCCCTACACTGCTCAAACACCACTGCACTGCCCTAAACCCTGAAACACTACCCCAAGCAAGACCCCCTACACTGCCTGAACACCACTGCACTGCCCTAAACCCTGAAGCACTACCCCTAGCACGACCCCCTACACTGCCTGAACACCACTGCTCTGCCCTAAACCCTCAAACACCAGCCCCAGCACGACCCCTACACTGCCCGAACACCACTGCACTGCCCTAAACCCTCAAACACAAGCCCCAGCACGTCCTCCTACATTTCCCGAACACCACTTCACTGCCCTAAACCCTGAAACACGAGCCCTAGCACGACCCCGTACACTGCCCGTACACCACTGCACTGCCCTAAACCCTGAAACACCACACCCAGCACGACCCCCTACACTGCCCGAATACCACTGCACAGCCCTAAACCCTGAAACACCACCCCCTGCACGACCCCCTACACTGCCCGAACACCACTGCACTGGCCTAAACCCTGAAACACCACTCCCAGCATGACCCCCTACACTGCGCGAACACCACTACACTGCCCTAGATCCTGAAACACCATCCCCAGCATGACCCCCTACACGGCCCGAACACCACTGCACTGCCCTAAACCCTGAAACACCACCATCAGTACGACCCCCTACACTACCCGAATGCCACTGCACTGCCCGAAACCCTGAAACACCATCCCCCTGCACGACCCCCTACACTGCCCGAACGCCACTGCACTGCCCTATACCCTGAACCACCACCCCCCTGCACAACCCCCTACCCTGCCCGAACGCCACTGCTCTGCCCTAAACCCTGAAACACCACCATCAGTACCACCCCCTACACTACCCGAATGCCACTGCACTGCCCTAAACCCTGAAACACCACCCCCCTGCATGACCCCTACACTGCCCGAAAGTCACTGCACTGCCCTTAACCCTGAAACACCACCCCGCACAACCCCCTACACTGCCTGAACGCAACTGTACTGCCCTAAACCCTGAAACACCACCCCCAGCAAGACCCCCTACACTGCCCGAATGCCACTGCACTGCCTTAAACCCCGAAAAACACCCCAGCAAGAGCCCCTAAACTGTCCGAACACCACAGCCCTAAACCCTGAAACACCACCTCCTGCAAGACCCCCTACACTGCCCGAACACCACTGCACTAAACCCTGAAACACCACCTCCTGCCAAACCCCCTACACTGCCTGAACATCACTGCACTGCCCTAAACCCTGAAACACCACCCCCTGCACGACCCCTTATACTGCCTGAACACCACTGCACTGCCCTAAACCCTGAAAAACCACCCCCCCTGCACGACCCCCTACATGGCCCGAACACCACTGCACTGCCCTAAACCCTAAAACACCACCACCAGCACGACTCCCTACACTGCCCGAAGAACACTGCACTGCACTAAACCCTAAAACTCGACCCCCAGCATGAACCGCTCCACTGCCCGAACACCACTGCACTGCCCTAAACATTAAAACACCACCCCCAGCATGACCCCCTACACTGCCCGAACACCAATGCACTGCCCTAAACCCTAAAACACCACCCCCAGCACGACCCCCTACACTGCCCAAAGACCACTGCACTACGCTAAACCCTAAAACATGACCCCCTACACTACACAAACACCGCTGCTCTACCCTAAACCATAAAACAATACCCCCAGCACGACCCCGTACACTGCACAAACCCCACTACACTACCCTAAACCCTAAAACACTACCCCCTACACTGAACAAACACCACTGCACTACCCTAAACCCTAAAACTCTAACCCGAGCATTACCCCCTACACTACACAAACACCACTGCACTACCCTAAACCCTAAAACACTGCCCCCAGCAGTACCCTCTACACTACCCAAACACCATTGCGCTACCCTAAGCCCTTAAACACTACCCCCAGCAGTACCCACTACACTACCCAAACACAACTGCACTACCCTAAACCCTAAAACACTACCCCTGCATGACCCCCTACACTACCCAAATACCACTGCACTACCCTAAAACACTCCCCCAGCGTGACTCACTACACTACCCAAACACAACTGCACTACCCTAAACCCTAAATCTACCCCCAGCATGACCCCCTTCATTACCCAAACACCAATGCACTACCCTAAACCCTAAAACACCTACCCGAGCATGACCCATAAACTACACCAACACCACTGCACTACCCTAAACCTTAAAACACTACCCCAGCACAACCCCTACACTACCCAAACACCACTGCACTACCCTAAACCCTAAAACACTACCCCCAGCATGACCCCCTACACTACCCAAACACCACTGCACTACCCCAAACCCTAAAACATGACCGCCAGCATGACCCCCTACACTGTGCGAACAGCACTGCTCTTCCCTAAACCCCGAAACACCACCCATTGCACGACCCCCTACCCTGCCCGAACACCAGTGCACTGCCCTAAACCCTGAAACACCACCACCAGCACGACCGCTTACACTGCCCGAACACCACTGCCTTGCCCTAAACCCAGAAACACCAACCCCAGCATGACCCCCTACACTGCCCGAACACCACTGCACTGCCCAAAACCCTGAAACACCACCCCCAGCACGACCCCTACACTGCTCAAACACCACTGCACTGCCCTAAACCCTGAAACACTACCCCAAGCAAGACCCCCTACACTGCCTGAACACCACTGCACTGCCCTAAACCCTGAAGCACTACCCCTAGCACGACCCCCTACACTGCCTGAACACCACTGCTCTGCCCTAAACCCTCAAACACCAGCCCCAGCACGACCCCTACACTGCCCGAACACCACTGCACTGCCCTAAACCCTCAAACACAAGCCCCAGCACGTCCTCCTACATTTCCCGAACACCACTTCACTGCCCTAAACCCTGAAACACGAGCCCCAGCACGACCCCGTACACTGCCCGTACACCACTGCACTGCCCTAAACCCTGAAACACCACACCCAGCACGACCCCCTACACTGCCCGAATACTACTGCACTGCCCTAAACCCTGAAACACCACCCCCTGCACGACCCCCTATACTGCCCGAACACCACTGCACTGGCCTAAACCCTGAAACACCACTCCCAGCATGACCCCCTACACTGCGCGAACACCACTACACTGCCCTAGATCCTGAAACACCATCCCCAGCATGACCCCCTACACGGCCCGAACACCACTGCACTGCCCTAAACCCTGAAACACCACCATCAGTACGACCCCCTACACTACCCGAATGCCACTGCACTGCCCGTAACCCTGAAACACCATCCCCCTGCACGACCCCCTACACTGCCCGAACGCCACTGCACTGCCCTATACCCTGAACCACCACCCCCCTGCACAACCCCCTACCCTGCCCGAATGCCACTGCTCTGCCCTAAACCCTGAAACACCACCCCCCTGCATGACCCCTACACTGCCCGAAAGTCACTGCACTGCCCTTAACCCTGAAACACCACCCCGCATAACCCCCTACACTGCCTAAACGCAACTGTACTGCCCTAAACCCTGAAACACCACACCCAGCAAGACCCCCTACACTGCCCGAATGCCACTGCACTGCCTTAAACCCCGAAAAACACCCCAGCAAGACTCTCTAAACTGTCTGAACACCACAGCCCTAAACCCTGAAACACCACCCCCTGCAAGACCCCCTACACTGCCCGAACACCACTGCACTAAACCCTGAAACACCACCTCCTGCCAGACCCCCTACACTGACTGAACACCACTGCACTGCCCTAAACCCTGAAACACCACCCCCTGCACGACCCCTTACACTGCCCGAACACCACTGCACTGCACTAAACCCTAAAACTCGACCCCCAGCATGAACCCCTCCACTGCCCGAACACCACTGCACTGCCCTAAACATTAAAACACCACCCCCAGCATGACCCCCTACACTGCCCGAACACCAATGCACTGCCCTAAACCCTAAAACACCACCCCCAGCATGACCCCCTACACTGCCCAAAGACCACTGCACTACGCTAAACCCTAAAACATGACCCCCTACACTACACAAACACCGCTGCTCTACCCTAAACCATAAAACAATACCCCCAGCACGACCCCGTACACTGCACAAACACCACTACACTACCCTAAACCCTAAAACACTACCCCCTACACTGAACAAACATCACTGCACTACCCTAAACCCTAAAACTCTAACCCGAGCATTACCCCCTACACTACACAAACACCACTGCACTACCCTAAACCCTAAAACACTGCCCCCAGTTGTACCCTCTACACTACCCAAACACCATTGGGCTACCCTAAGCCCTTAAACACTACCCCCAGCAGTACCCACTACACTACCCAAACACAACTGCACTACCCTACACCCTAAAACACTACCCCTGCATGACCCCCTACACTACCCAAATACCACTGCACTACCCTAAAACACTCCCCCAGCGTGACTCACTACACTACCCAAACACAACTGCACTACCCTAAACCCTAAATCTACCCCCAGCATGACCCCCTACATTACCCATACACCAATGCACTTCCCTAAACCCTAAAACACCTACCCGAGCATGACCCCTAAACTACACCAACACCACTGCACTACCCTAAACCTTAAAACACTACCCCAGCACAACCCCTACACTACCCAAACACCACTGCACTACCCTAAACCCTAAAACACTACCCGAGCATGACCCCCTACACTACCCAAACACCACTGCACTACCCCAAACCCTAAAACATGACCACCAGCATGACCCCCTACACTGTGCGAACAGCACTGCTCTTCCCTAAACCCCGAAACACCACCCACTGCACGACCCCCTACCCTGCCCGAACGCCAGTGCACTGCCCTAAACCCTGAAACACCACACCCAGCATGACCTCCTACTCTGCCCGAAGCCACTGCACTGCCATAAACCCTGAAACACCGCCCCCCTGCACGACCCCCAACACTGCCCGAACGCCACTACACTGCCATAAACCCTGAAACACAACCCCCTGCACGACCCCCTACACTGCCCGAACGCCAATGCACTGACTTAAACCATGAAATACCACCCCCCTGCACGACCTCCACACTGCCCGAATGCCACTGCACTGCCCTAAACCCTGAAACACCACCCCCGCACGACCTCCTACACTGCCCGAATGCCACTGCACGGCCCTAAACCCCGAAACTCCACCCCCAGCAAGAACCCTACACTGCCCGCACTGCACTGCCCTAAACCCCGAAACACCACCCCCTGCAAAACCACTACACTACCCGAACACCACTGCACTGCCCTAAACCCCAAAACACCACCCCCTGCATGACCCCCTACACTGCCCGAACACCACTGCACTGCCCTAAACCCTGAAACACCACCACCAGCACGACCCCCTGAGCTACCCGAACGCCACTGCACTGCCCTAAACCCTGAAACACCACCCCCCTACACGACCCGCTACACTGCCCCTATGCCACTGCACTGCCCTAAACACTGAAATCCCACCCCCCTACACGACCCACTACACTGCCCGAACACCATTGTACTGCCCTAAACCCTGAAACACCACCCTCCTGCACGACCCCCTACACTGCCCGAACGCCACTGCACTGCCCTAAACCCTGAAACATCATCCCATGCCCGACCCCCTACTCTGCCTGAACACCACTGCACTGCCCTAAACCCCAAAACACCACCCCCTGCATGACCCCCTACACTGCCCGAACACCACTGCACTGCCCTAAACCCTGAAACACCACCACCAGCACGACCCCCTGAGCTACCCGAACGCCACTGCACTGCCCTAAACCCTAAAACACTACCCCCTGCATGACCCCCTTTACTACACAAACACCAATGCACTGCCCTAAACCTTAAAACACTACCCCAACACGATCCCCTACACTATCCAAACACCACTACACTACCCTAAAACACTACCAGAGCATGACCCCTACACTACCCAAAAACAACTGCACTACCCTAAACCCTAAAACACTACCCTCGTACGACCCCCTACACTACACAAACACCACTGCACTACCTTAAACCCTAAAACACTACCCCCCACACTACCCCCTACACTACCCAAAGACACTGCACTACCCTAAGCCCTAAAACACGACCCCAAACACGACCCCCTACACTACACAAACACCACTGCACTACCCTAAACACTATAACACTACCCCTACACTACACAAACACCACTGCACTACCCTAAACCACTACCCCCAGCACGACCCCCTACACTACCCACACACCACTGCACTACCCTAAACCCTAAAACACTACCCCAGCACGACTCCCTACACTACCCAAACACCACTGCATTACCCTAAACTCTAAAACTCTCTGCCAGCCCAACCCCCTACACTACCCAAACACAACTGCACTACCCTAAACCCTAAAACACTCCCCCAGCGCGACTCACTACACTTCCTAAACACAACTGCTCTACCCTAACCCTAAATCTACCACCAGCACGACCCCATACACTACCCAAACACCACTGCACTACCCTAAACCCTAAATCTACACTCAGCACGACACCCTACATACCCAAACACCACTGCACTACTCTAACCCCTAAAACACTACCCCCAGCATGACCCCCTACAATACACCAACACCACTGCACTATTCTGAACCCTAGAACACTACCCCAGCTTGACTCGCTATATTACCCAAACACCACTGCACTACCCTAAACCCTAAAACACGACCCCAGCTCGACTCCCTACACTACCCAAACACCACAGCATTACCCTAAACCCTAAAACCCTACCCCCAGCACGACCCCCTACACTACCCAAACACCACTACACTGCCCTAAACCCTAAAACACTACCCTCAGCATGACCCCTACACTACACAGACACCACTGCACTGCCCTAAACCCTAAAAGACTACCCCCAGCACGACCCCCTACACTACACAAACATCACTGCACTCCCCTAAACCCTGAAACACTAGCCCCAGCATGAACTACTACACTGCCTGAACACTACTGCACTTTCCTAAACCCTGAAACACTAGCCCCAGCATGACCCCCTACACTGCCCGAACACCACTGCACTGCCATAAACCCTCAAACTGCACCCCCAGCACGACCCCCTACACTGCCCGAACCCCACTGCTCTGCCCTAAAGCCTGAAACACCACCCCCAGCAAGACCCCCTACACTGCCCAAACACCACTGCACTGCCCTAAACCCTGAAATACCACCCCCAGCACGACCCCCTACACTGCTCACACACCACTGCACTGCCGTAAACTCTGAAACACTACGCCATGCAAGACCCCATACACTGCCCGAACCCCACTGCACTGCCCTAAACCCTGAAGCACTACCCCTAGCACAACCCCCTACACTGCCCGAACACCACTGCTCTGCCCTAAACCCTCAAACACCAGCCCCAGCACAACCCCTACACTGCCCGAACATCACTGCACTGCCCTAAACCCTCAAACACTACCACAAGCAGTACCCCCTACACTACACAAACACCACTGCACTACCCTAAACCCTAAAACACTGCCCCCAGCAGTACCCTCTACAGTACCCAAACACCACTACACTACCCCAAACCCTAAAACTCTCCCTCAGCACGACCCCCTACACTAAACAAACACCACTGTGTTCCCCTAAACCCTAAAACACTACCCCAGCACGACCCCCTACACTACCCAAACACCACAGCACTACCCTAAACCCTAAAACACTACCCCCAGCAGTACCCCCTACACTACACAAACACCACTGCACTACCCTTAACCCTAAAACACTGCCTCCAGCAGTACCCTCTACACTACCCAAACACCATTGCACTACCCTAAGCCCTTAAACACTACCCCCAGCAGTACCCACTACACTACCCAAACACAACTACACTACCCTAAACCCTAGAACACTACCCCTGCATGACCCCCTACACTACCCAAACACCACTGCACTACCCTGAACCCTAAATCGCTCCCCCAGCACGACCCCCTACACTACCCAAACACCATTGCACTACCCTGAACCCTAAAACACTCCCACCAGCGTGACTTCCTACACTGTCCATACACAACTGAACTACCCTAAACCCTAAATCTACCCCTAACACGACCCCCTACATTACCCAAACACCACTGCACTACCCTAAACCCTAAATCTACCTTCAGCACGAACCCCTACACTACGCAAACATCGCTGCACTACCCAAAACCCTAAAACACCTACTCCCAGAACGACCCCCTAAACTACACCAACACCACTGCACTACCCTAAACCCTAAAACACTACCCCAGCACAACCCCTACACTCCCCAAACACCACTGCACTACTCTAAACCCTAAAACACTACCCCCAGAGTGACCCCCTGCACTACCCAAACACCACTGCATTACCCCAAACCCTGAAACATGGCCCCCAGCACGACCCCCTACAGTACACAAACACCACTGCACTACCCTAAACCCTAAATCTACCACAAGCACGACCCCCTACACTACACAAACATCACTTCACTGCCCTAAACCCTGAAACACTACCCCCAGCACGACCCCCTACACTGCCCGAACACCCCTGCACTGCCCTAACCCCTGAAACACTACCCCTAGCACGACCCCCTACACTGCCCAAACACCACTGCTCTGCCCTAAACCCTGAAACACTACCCCAGCACGAACCCCTACACTGCCCGAACACCACTGCACTGCCCTAAACCCTTTAATACTAGCCCCAGCACGACCCCCTACACTTCCCGAACACCACTGCACTGCCTTAAACCCTGAAACACTACCCCCAGCACGACCCCCTACACTACATAAACACCACTGTAGTACCCTAAACTCTAAATCTACCCCAAGCAGGACCCCCTTCACTACACAAACATCACTGCACTGCTCAAATCCCTGAAACACTAGCCCCAGCACGACCCCCTACACTGCCTGAACACCACTGCACTGCCCTAAACCCTGAAACACCACCCCCAGCACGACCCCCTACACTGCCCGAACACCACTGCACTGCCCTAAACCCAGAAACACGAGCCCCAGCACGTCCCCCTAAACTGCCCGAACACCATTGTACTACCCTAAACCCTGAAACACCACCCCCAGCACGACCCCCTACACTGCCCGAACACCACTGCACTGCCCTAAACCCCGAAACACCACCCCCTGCACGACCCCCTACACTGCCCGAACGCCAGTGCACTGCCCTAAACCCCGAAACGCCACCCCCGTGCACAAACCCCTATACTGCCCGAATGCCACTGCACTGCCCTAAACCCTGGAACACCACACCGAGCACAACCTCCTACACTGCCCGAATGACACTGCACTGCCATAAACCCTGAAACACCACCCCCTGCACCACCCCCTACACTACCCGAACACCACTGTACTGCCCTAAACCGTGAAACACCACCCCCAGCACGATCCCATACACTGCCCGAACGCCACTGCACTGTCCTAAACCCTGAAACACCACCCCCCTGTACAACCCCATACACTGCCCGAATGCCACTACACTGCCCTAAACCCTGAAACACAACCCCCCTGCACGACCTCCTACACTACCCGAACACCAATGCACTGCCCTAAACCCCGAAACACCACCCCCAGCAAGACCCCTACACTGCCCGCACTGCACTGCCCTAAACCCCAAAACACCACCCCCTGCAAGACCCCCTACACTGCCCGAACACCACTGCCCTAAACCCCGAAACACCACCCCCTGCAAGACCCCTACACTACCGAACACCACAGCACTGCCATAAACCCCCGAAACACCACCCCCTGCACGACTCCCTACACTGCCTGAACACCACTGCACTGCCCTAAACCCTAAATCACCACCACCAGCATGACCCCCTACACTGCCCAACCGCCAATGCACTGCCCTAAACCCTGAAACACCCCCCCTGTGCGACCCCCTACGCTGCCCGAACACCACTGCACTGTCCTAAACCCTGAAACACTACCCCCAGCATGACCCCCTACACTACATAAACACCACTGTAGTACCCTAAACTCTAAATCTACCCCAAGCAGGACCCCCTTCACTACACAAACATCACTGCACTGCTCAAATCCCTGAAACACTAGCCCCAGCACGGCCCCCTACACTGCCTGAACACCACTGCACTGCCCTAAACCCTGAAACACCACCCCCAGCACGACCCCCTACACTGCCCGAACACCACTGCACTGCCCTAAACCCAGAAACACGAGCCCCAGCACGTCCCCCTAAACTGCCCGAACACCATTGTACTGCCCTAAACCCTGAAACACCACCCCCAGCACGACCCCCTACACTGCCCGAACACCACTGCACTGCCCTAAACCCCGAAACACCACCCCCTGATTGACCCCCTACACTGCCCGAACGCCAGTGCACTGCCCTAAACCCGGAAACACCACCCCCGTGCACAAACCCCTATACTGCCCGAATGCCACTGCACTGCCCTAAACCCTGGAACACCACACCGAGCACAACCTCCTACACTGCCCGAATGACACTGCACTGCCATAAACCCTGAAACACCACCCCCTGCACCACCCCCTACACTACCCAAACACCACTGTACTGCCCTAAACCGTGAAACACCAGCCCCTGCAAGACCCCCTACACTGCCCGAACACCACTGCCCTAAACCCCGAAACACCACCCCCTGCAAGACCCCTACACTACCGAACACCACAGCACTGCCATAAACCCCGAAACACCACCCCCTGCACGACTCCCTACACTGCCTGAACACCACTGCACTGCCCTAAACCCTAAATCACCACCACCAGCATGACCCCCTACACTGCCCAACCGCCAATGCACTGCCCTAAACCCTGAAACACCCCCCCTGTGCGACCCCCTACACTGCCCGAACACCACTGCACTGTCCTAAACCCTGAAACACCACCCCCTGCATGACTCCCTACACTGCCCGAATGCCACTGTACTGCCCTAAACCCTGAGACCCCACCCCCTGCACAACGACCCCACACAGACCGAACGCCACTGCACTGCCCTAAACCCTGAAACACCATTCCACAAACGACCCCCTACTCTGCCCGAACACCACTTCTCTGCCCTTAACCCTGAAACACCACCCCAGCACGTCCCCCTACACTGCCCGAACACCACTGCTCTGCCCTAAACCCTAACACACCACCACCAGCAAGACCCCCTACACTGTGCGAAAACCACTGCACTGCCCTAAACCCTAAAACACTACCCCAGCACGATCCCCTACACTATCCAAACACCACTACACTACCCTAAAACACTACCAGAGCATGACCCCCTACACTGCCCAAAAACAACTGCACTACCCTAAACCCTAAAACACTACCCTCGCACGACCCCCTACACTACACAAACACCACTGCACTACCTTAAACCCTAAAACACTACCCCCCACACTACCCCCTACACTACCCAAAGACCACTGCACTACCCTAAGCCCTAAAACACGTCCCCCAGCACGACCCCCTACACTACACAAACACCACTGCACTACCCTAAACCCTAAAACACTACCCCAGCACGACCCCCTACACTACCCAAACACAACTGCACTACCCTAAACCCTAAAACACTCCCCCAGCGTGACTCACTACACTACCCAAACACAACTGCACTACCCTAAACCCTAAATCTACCACCAGGACGACCCCCTACACTACCCAAACACCACTGCACTACCCTAAACCCTAAATCTACATTCAGCACAACACCCTACACTACCCAAACACCACTGCACTACCCTAACCCCCAAAACCACTCATCCCAGCATGACCCCCTACAATACACCAACACCACAGCACTACCCTAAACCCTAAAACCCTACCCCCAGCACGACCCCCTACACTACCCAAACACCACTACACTAGCCCTAAACCCTAAAACACTACCCTCAGCATGACCCCTACACTACACAAACACCACTGCACTGCCCTAAACCCTAAAAGACTACCCCCTGCACGACCCCCTACACTACACAAACGTCACTGCACTCCCCTAAACCCTGAAACACTAGCCCCAGCATGAACTACTACACTGCCTGAACACCACTGCACTTTCCTAAACCCTGAAACACTAGCCCCAGCATGACCCCTACACCGCCCGAACACCACTGCACTGCCATAAACCCTCAAACAGGACCCCCAGCACGACCCCCTACACTGGCCGAACCCCACTGCACTGCCCTAAAGCCTGAAACACCACCCCCAGCAAGACCCCCTACTCTGCCCAAACACCACTGCACTGCCCTAAACCCTGAAATACCACCCCCAGCACGACCCCCTACACTGCCCACACACCACTGCACTGCCGTAAACTCTGAAACACTATGCCATGCAAGACCCCCTACACTGCCTGAACCCCACTGCACTGCCCTAAACCCTGAAGCACTACCCCTAGCACGACCCCCTACACTGCCCGAACACCACTGCTCTGCCCTAAATCCTCAAACACCAGCCCCAGCACAACCCCTACACTGCCCGAATGCCACTGTACTGCCCTAAACCCTGAGACCCCACCCCCTGCACAACGACCCCACACAGACCGAACGCCACTGCACTGCCCTAAACCCTGAAACACCATTCCACAAACGACCCCCTACTCTGCCCGAACACCACTTCTCTGCCCTTAACCCTGAAACACCACCCCAGCACGTCCCCCTACACTGCCCGAACACCACTGCTCTGCCCTAAACCCTAACACACCACCACCAGCAAGACCCCCTACACTGTGCGAAAACCACTGCACTGCCCTAAACCCTAAAACACTACCCCAGCACGATCCCCTACACTATCCAAACACCACTACACTACCCTAAAACACTACCAGAGCATGACCCCCTACACTGCCCAAAAACAACTGCACTACCCTAAACCCTAAAACACTACCCTCGCACGACCCCCTACACTACACAAACACCACTGCACTACCTTAAACCCTAAAACACTACCCCCACACTACCCCCTACACTACCCAAAGACCACTGCACTACCCTAAGCCCTAAAACACGACCCCCAGCACGACCCCCTACACTACACAAACACCACTCCACTACCCTAAACCCTATAACACTACCCCTACACTACACAAACACCACTGCACTACCCTAAACCCTAAAACACTACCCCAGCACGAACCCCTACACTACCCAAACACAACTGCACTACCCTAAACCCTAAAACACTCCCCCAGCGTGACTCACTACACTACCCAAACACAACTGCACTACCCTAAACCCTAAATCTACCACCAGGACGACCCCCTACACTACCCAAACACCACTGCACTACCCTAAACCCTAAATCTACATTCAGCACAACACCCTACACTACCCAAACACCACTGCACTACCCTAACCCCCAAAACCACTCATCCCAGCATGACCCCCTACAATACACCAACACCACAGCACTACCCTAAACCCTAAAACCCTACCCCCAGCACGACCCCCTACACTACCCAAACACCACTACACTAGCCCTAAACCCTAAAACACTACCCTCAGCATGACCCCTACACTACACAAACACCACTGCACTGCCCTAAACCCTAAAAGACTACCCCCTGCACGACCCCCTACACTACACAAACGTCACTGCACTCCCCTAAACCCTGAAACACTAGCCCCAGCATGAACTACTACACTGCCTGAACACCACTGCACTTTCCTAAACCCTGAAACACTAGCCCCAGCATGACCCCTACACCGCCCGAACACCACTGCACTGCCATAAACCCTCAAACAGGACCCCCAGCACGACCCCCTACACTGCCCGAACCCCACTGCACTGCCCTAAAGCCTGAAACACCACCCCCAGCAAGACCCCCTACACTGCCCAAACACCACTGCACTGCCCTAAACCCTGAAATACCACCCCCAGCACGACCCCCTACACTGCTCACACACCACTGCACTGCCGTAAACTCTGAAACACTATGCCATGCAAGACCCCCTACACTGCCTGAACCCCACTGCACTGCCCTAAACCCTGAAGCACTACCCCTAGCACGACCCCCTACACTGCCCGAACACCACTGCTCTGCCCTAAATCCTCAAACACCAGCCCCAGCACAACCCCTACACTGCCCGAACACCACTGCACTGCCCTAAACCCTCAAACACTACCACCAGCAGTACCCCCTACACTACACAAACACCACTGCACTACCCTAAACCCAAAAAACACTGCCCCCAGCAGTACCCTCTACACTACCCAAACACCACTACACTACCCTAAACCCTAAAACTCTCCCCCAGCACGACCCCCTACACTAAACAAACACCACTGTGTTCCCCTAAACCCTAAAACACTACCCCAGCACGACCCCCTACACTACCCAAACACCACAGCACTGCCCTAAACCCTAACACCCTACCCCCAGCAGTACCCCCTACACTACACAAACACCACTGCACTACCCTAAACCCTAAAACACTACCACAGCACAACCCCTACACTACCCAAACACCACTGCACTACTCTAAACCCTAAAACACTATTTATTTATTTATTTATTTTTGAAATTTGTAAAGCGCAGCGTTTACCCGTGGGCGTCTTGGCGCTATAACTCGGTTTAAGTCTCTTTAGGAAGCAAATAAACAAGTGACAAATGAGGCACAAAATAGGGAACTATTGGTCAAAAAGCCAGGTCTTCAGCAGTTTTCTAAATTGAACAAGTGTGGGTGTGGATCTAATAACCAGTGGGAGAGTATTCCACAGTCTTGCTGCGGTGGTAATGAAACGTCTGTCTCCCCATGAAACGGTCTTAGTCCGTGGCACCACTAGTTGGTATGAATGTTTGGATCTTAGCTGACGGGTAGGGTGGTAGAAAGAGAGATTCTGTTTAAGGAACTCTGGCCCTAGCTGATGGAGGGCTTTAAACGTGAGACATAGTGTCTTAAATTTAATCCGGTTTTTGATCGTCAACCAATGATAATTCTTTATTACTTGCGTGATTGGTTTGAATTTGGGGGTCCCAGATAGCAGTCTTGCAGCCGCATTCTGGACCAGTTGCAGCTTAGCTAGTACCCGACATTGGGCATTTGCAAATAAACCGTTGCAATAGTCGAGCGATGATAATATCAGTGAAGTCACTACAGTTTTCCTAGCACTTTCTGGGAGAAAAGGAATTATTTTTTTTAAAAGTTTGAGTTTATGAAATGCTGAGGAAGCTGTTTGGTTGGCATGGTTAACAAAATTTAGTTTCTCATCGAAGATGATACCTAAATTCCTAACCTTCTGGACTGGGGTTGGAATAGCTCCGAGTAATGGAGGCCACCAGATAGATGACCACATGGGCGATAGATTACCAAAAATGATCACCTCAGTCTTCTCGGAGTTCAGCCTTAGACAGTTACCGGCCATCCACTCCTTTATTGCCAACATGCCTTCCTGAAACTGGGCCGCCACTCTTTCTCCATCATTATTGATGGATAGCACCAACTGGGTATCGTCGGCATATGTTGTTAGGCTCATCTGGTAAGTCTTAATGACCCTGGCTAAGTCCGACACATAGCTGTTGAAAAGTGTCGGACTTAGGGATGAGCCCTGAGGAACCCCACAAGGTAGAACCAAATCGGCCGATTTGAAAGGGCCTAATGTTACGGCCTGAGTTCTACCGGCCAAAAAAGAGGCAAGCAATGCTCCTGCCTTTGTGTGAATGCCCAACTTTCTGACACGGTCGTTCAAAATGGAGTGGTTGACCGTGTCGAAAGCCGCAGATAGATCAAGCAAGACCAATACCGCCGTGCCCCCCTGGTCTCTAATAGTTCTAATGTCATCTGCAGCTTTGATTAAGGCGGTCTCAGTGCTATGCAATTTCCGGAATCCGAATTGAGAATCATCCAGCAATGCGTTGTGTTCAATGTATTCTGAAAGTTGCTTGTTCATTACTTTCTCAGCTACCTTAGCCAGAAACGGCAGGCTAGCAATAGGCCTATAGTTTTTCAACAGATCTTTATCTAGACCGGGTTTCTTGAGAAGTGGTTTTAATAAGGTGTTCTTGAGACTGTCTGGGAAAATCCCGGAATTGAACATTGCGTTGCATATTTGCATGATGGTTTCACTGATCAGATCAACTACTGGATGAAGAAACATTGGGGGACAGGGATCAATGGCCGAGCCTGTTTTGACAGATTTGATAATGTCGGCTATTTGGTCTTCTTTTATCTCTTTGAATTGGTTTAGTGAGCATTCAAGGTGTTTTCTTTGAGAACTGGGAACCGGAGTCATAAGTGGGTCATCGGTTGAGAACTCAGAGTAAATATCGTTTACTTTGGAGTAAAAGAAATTTGCCAATGCGTCACAAAGCTCTTGAGAAGGGAGGGGGGCCAGGTCAGGTAATTTCCCAGCCAAAGATTTTACCACCTCATACAGTTGCCTGCTTGAGTTTTTGGCTTTTTCTATTTGTTCCCCATAAAAGTTTTTTTTGGCTTCATTGATCATTGTTTTATAGGTAAGCAAAGTGTTTTTGTATAGAATTTTACTTTCGCTGTCATAATTCCTTCGCCAAATTCTTTCATGGCTCCTACAAATTTGTTTTTGTTTTCTTAATGATTCCGAAAAGCAGGGTGCAGACGGCGTTTTCCTGTTTCTAGAAATTGATTTGAGAGGAACTAATGTCTCCACAGCGTTACTTAGCCAATCTGAGTATTGTTGCACAGCTATATTGGCATCTGTGGAAATGGTTGGACGGGAATTGTTTAAAGATGCCCTTAGGGTCACATCATCGACATCCTTCCAAACTCTGAAGTTTTGTTGGGTTTGAGGAAGCTGATTAGGTGTATGAATCGGGGTGATGGAGATGTTACTCAGAATGGCAAAATGGTCTGACCATGTAAGAGGCAGTATATCACTTACTATTATATCTTTAGTATTGGAGAAGATACCGTCTAATGTATGACCCGCCTCGTGTGTGGGTACAGTTATTAGCTGAGATAATCCTAAAGTACTGAGATCAGCCATAAGGGACTGGGTCTCCGTGTCTTCCGTTTTTTCCAAATGGAAGTTAAGGTCTCCAAGTACCACAAAGGTGTCGTCAATGGCACTACCCCCCGCATGACCCCCTGCACTACCCAAACACCACTGCATTACCCCAAACCCTGAAACATGGCCCCCAGCACGACCCCCTACAGTACACAAACACCACTGCACTACCCTAAACCCTAAATCTACCCCAAGCACGACCCCCTACACTACACAAACATCACTGCACTGCCCTAAACCCTGAAACACTACCCCCAGCACGACCCCCTATACTGCCCGAACACCACTGCTCTGCCCTAACCCCTGAAACACTACCCCCAGCACGACCCCCTACACTGCCCGAACACCACTGCACTGCCCTAAACCCAGAAACATGAGCCCCAGCACGTCCCCCTACACTGCCCAAACCCCACTGCTCTGCCCTAAACCCTGAAACACTACCCCAGCACGAACCCCTACACTACCTGAACACCACTGCACTGCCCTAAACCCTGAAACACTACCCCAGCACGACCCCCTACACTTCCCCAACACCACTCCACTGCCTAAAACCCTGAAACACTACCACCAGCACGACCCCCTACACTACACAAACACCACTGTAGTACCCTAAACTCTAAATCTACTCCAAGCACGACCCCCTTCACTACACAAACATCACTGCACTGCCCAAATCCCTGAAACACTAGCCCCAGCACGACCCCCTACACTGCCTGAACACCACTGCACTGCCCTAAACCCTGAAACACCACCCCCAGCACGACCCCCTACACTGCCCGAACACCACTGCACTGCCCTAAACCCAGAAACACGAGCCCCAGCACGTCCCCCTAAACTGCCCGAACACCATTGTACTGCCCTAAACCCTGAAACACCACCCCCAGCACGACCCCCTACACTGCCAGAACACCACTGCACTGCCCTAAACCCCAAAACACCACCCCCTGCACGACCCCCTACACTGCCCGAACGCCAGTGCACTGCCCTAATCCCCAAAACACCTACCCCCAGCACGACCCTCTAAACTACACCAACACCACTGCACTACCCTAAACCCTAAAACACTACCTCAGCACAACCCCTACACTACCCAAACACCACTGCACTACTCTAAACCCTAAAACACTACCCCCCGCCTGACCCCCTGCACTACCCAAACACCACTGCATTACCCCAAACCCTGAAACATGGCCCCCAGCACGACCCCCTACAGTACACAAACACCACTGCACTACCCTAAACCCTAAATCTACCCCAAGCACGACCCCCTACACTACACAAACATCACTGCACTGCCCTAAACCCTGAAACACTACCCCCAGCACGACCCCCTATACTGCCCGAACACCACTGCACTGCCCTAACCCCTGAAACACTACCCCCAGCACAACCCCCTACACTGCCCGAACACCACTGCACTGCCCTAAACCCAGAAACACGAGCCCCAGCACGTCCCCCTACACTGCCCAAACCCCACTGCTCTGCCCTAAACCCTGAAACACTACCCCAGCACGAACCCCTACACTGCCTGAACACCACTGCACTGCCCTAAACCCTGAAACACTACCCCAGCACGACCCCCTACACTTCCCGAACACCACTCCACTGCCTTAAACCCTGAAACACTACCACCAGCACGACCCCCTACACTACACAAACACCACTGTAGTACCCTAAACTCTAAATCTACTCCAAGCACGACCCCCTTCACTACACAAACATCACTGCACTGCCCAAATCCCTGAAACACTAGCCCCAGCACGACCCCCTACACTGCCCGAACACCACTGCACTGCCCTAAACCCTGAAACACCACCCCCAGCACGACCCCCTACACTGCCCGAACACCACTGCACTGCCCTAAACCCAGAAACACGAGCCCCAGCACGTCCCCCTAAACTGCCCGAACACCATTGTACTGCCCTAAACCCTGAAACACCACCCCCAGCACGACCCCCTACACTGCCCGAACACCACTGCACTGCCCTAAACCCCAAAACACCACCCCCTGCACGACCCCCTACACTGCCCGAACGCCAGTGCACTGCCCTAATCCCCAAAACACCACCCTCGTGCACGAACCCCTACACTGCCCGAATGCCACTGCACTGCCCTAAACCCTGAAACACCACACCGAGCACGACCTCCAACACTGCCCGAATGCCACTGCACTGCCATAAACCCTGAAACACCACCCCCTGCACCACCCCCTACACTGACCGAACACCACTGTACTGCCCTAAACCGTGAAACACCACCCCCAGCACGATCCCCTACACTGCCCGAACGCCACTGCACTGTCCTAAACCCTGAAACACCACCCCCCTGCACGACCCCCTACACTGCCCGAATGCCACTACACTGCCCTAAACCCTGAAACACATCCCCCTGCACGACCTCCTACACTACCCGAACACCAATGCACTTCCCTAAACCCCGAAACACCACCCCCAGCAAGACCCCTACACTGCCACCACTGCACTGCCCCAAACCCCAAAACACTACCCCCTGCAAGACCCCCTACACTGCCCGAACACCACTGCCCCAAACCCCGAAACACCACCCCCTGCAAGACCCCTACACTACCCGAACACCACTGCACTGCCATAAACCCCGAAACACCACACCCTGCACGACTCCCTACACTGCCTGAACACCACTGCTCTGCCCTAAACCCTAAATCACCACCACCAGCATAACCCCCTACACTGCCCAACCGCCAATGCACTGCCCTAAACCCTGAAACACCCCCCCGTGCGACCCCCTACACTGCCCGAACACCACTGCACTGTCCTAAACCCTGAAACACCACCCCCCTGCATGACCCCCTACACTGCCCGAACACCACTGCACTGGCCTAAACCCTGAAACACCACTCCCAGCATGACCCCTACACTGCGCGAACACCACTACGCTGCCCTAGACCCTGAAACACCATCCCCAGCATGACCCCCTACACGGCCCGAACACCACTGCACTGCCCTAAACCCTGAAACACCACCATCAGTACGACCCCCTACACTACCCGAATGCCACTGCACTGCCCGAAACCCTGAAACACCATCCCCCTGCACGACCCCCTACACTGCCCGAACGCCACTGCACTGCCCTATACCCTGAACCACCACCCCCCTGCACAACCCCCTACCCTGCCCGAACGCCACTGCTCTGCCCTAAACCCTGAAACACCACCCCCCTGCATGACCCCTACACTGCCCGAAAGTCACTGCACTGCCCTTAACCCTGAAACACCACCCCGCACAATCCCCTACACTGCCTGAACGCAACTGTACTGCCCTAAACCCTGAAACACCACCCCCAGCAAGACCCCCTACACTGCCCGAATGCCACTGCACTGCCTTAAACCCCGAAAAACACCCCAGCAAGACTCTCTAAACTGTCTGAACACCACAGCCCTAAACCCTGAAACACCACCCCCTGCAAGACCCCCTACACTGCCCGAACACCACTGCACTAAACCCTGAAACACCACCTCCTGCCAGACCCCCTACACTGACTGAACACCACTGCACTGCCCTAAACCCTGAAACACCACCCCCTGCACGACCCCTTACACTGGCCGAACACCACTACACTGCCCTAAACCCTGAAAAACCACCCCCCTGCACGACCCCCTACACGGCCCGAACACCACTGCACTGCCCTAAACCCTAAAACACCACTACCAGCACGACCCCCTACACTGCCCGAAGAACACTGCACTGCACTAAACCCTAAAACTCGACCCCCAGCATGAACCCCTCCACTGCCCGAACACCACTGCACTGCCCTAAACATTAAAACACCACCCCCAGCATGACCCCCTACACTGCCCGAACACCAATGCACTTCCCTAAACCCTAAAACACCACCCCCAGCACGACCCCCTACACTGCCCAAAGACCACTGCACTACGCTAAACCCTAAAACATGACCCCCTACACTACACAAAAACCGCTGCTCTACCCTAAACCATAAAACAATACCCCCATCACGACCCCGTACACTGCACAAACACCACTGCACTACCCTAAAACTCTAACCCGAGCATTACCCCCTACACTACACAAACACCACTGCACTACCCTAAACCCTAAAACACTGCCCCCAGTTGTACCCTCTACACTACCCAAACACCATTGGGCTACCCTAAGCCCTTAAACACTACCCCCAGCAGTACCCACTACACTACCCAAACACAACTGCACTACCCGAAACCCTAAAACACTACCCCTGCATGACCCCCTACACTACCCAAATACCACTGCACTACCCTAAAACACTCCCCCAGCGTGACTCACTACACTACCCAAACACAACTGCACTACCCTAAACCCTAAATCTACCCCCAGCATGACCCCCAACATTACCCATACACCAATGCACTTCCCTAAACCCTAAAACACCTACCCGAGCATGACCCCTAAACTACACCAACACCACTGGACTACCCTAAACCTTAAAACACTACCCCAGCACAACCCCTACACTACCCAAACACCACTGCACTACCCTAAACCCTAAAACACTACCCCCAGCATGACCCCCTATACTACCCAAACACCACTGCACTACCCCAAACCCTAAAACATGACCGCCAGCATGACCCCCTACACTGTACGAACAGCACTGCTCTTCCCTAAACCCCGAAACTCCACCCACTGCACGACCCCCTACCCTGCCCGAACGCCAGTGCACTGCCCTAAACCCTGAAACACCACACCCAGCATGACCTCCTACACTGCCCGAACGCCACTGCACCGCCATAAACCCTGAAACACCACCCCCTGCATGACCCCCTACTGTGCCCGAATGCCACAGCTCTGCCCTAAACCGTGCAACACCACCTTCAGCACGACCCCCTACACTGCCCGAACGCCACTGCACTGTCCTAAACCCTGAAACACCACCCCCCTGCACGATCCCCAACACTGCCCGAACGCCACTACACTGCCATAAACCCTGAAACACAACCCCCTGCACGACCCCCTACACTGCCCGAACGCCAATGCACTGACCTAAACCATAAAAAACCACCCCCCTGCATGACCTCCACACTGCCCGAATGCCACTGCACTGCCCTAAACCCTGAAACACCACCCCCGCACGACCTCCTACACTGCCCGAATGCCACTGCACGGCCCTAAACCCCGAAACTCCACCCCCAGCAAGAACCCTACACTGCCCGCACTGCACTGCCCTAAACCCCGAAACACCACCCCCTGCAAAACCACTACACTACCCGAACACCTCTGCACTGCCCTAAACCCCAAAACACCACCCCCTGCATGACCCCCTACACTGCCCGAACACTACTGCACTGCCCTAAACCCTAAAACACCACCACCAGCATGACCCCCTGAGCTACCCGAACGCCACTGCACTGCCCTAAACCCTGAAACACCACCCCCCTGCACGACCCGCTACACTGCCCCTATGCCACTGCACTGCCCTAAACCCTGAAATACCAACCCCCTGCACGACCCACTACACTGCCCGAACACCATTGTACTGCCCTAAACCCTGAAACACCACCCTCCTGCACGACCCCCTACACTGCCCGAACGCCACTGCACTGCCCTAAACCCTGAAACATCATCCCATGCCCGACCCCCTACTCTGCCTGAACACCACTGCTCTGTCCTAAACCCTAAAACACCACCACCAACAAGACCCCCTACACTGCGCGAACACCACTGCACTGCCCTAAACCCTAAAACACTACCCCCCGCATGACCCTCTTTACTACACAAACACCAATGCACTGCCCTAAACCCTAAAACACTACCCCAACACAATCCCCTACACTATCCAAACACCACTACACTACCCTAAAACACTACCAGAGCATGACCCCTACACTACCCAAAAACAACTGCACTACCCTAAACCCTAAAACACTACCCTCGTACGACCCCCTACACTACACAAACACCACTGCACTACCTTAAACCCTAAAACACTACCCCCCACACTACCCCCTACACTACCCAAAGACACTGCACTACCCTAAGCCCTAAAACACGACCCCAAACACGACCCCCTACACTACACAAACACCACTGCACTACCCTAAACACTATAACACTACCCCTACACTACACAAACACCACTGCACTACCCTAAACCACTACCCCAGCACGACCCCCTACACTACCCACACACCACTGCACTACCCTAAACCCTAAAACACTACCCCAGCACGACCCCCTACACTACCCAAACACCACTGCACTACCCTAAACTCTAAAACTCTCCGCCAGCCCAACCCCCTACACTACCCAAACACAACTGCACTACCCTAAACCCTAAAACACTCCCCCAGCGCGACTCACTACACTACCCAAACACAACTGCTCTACCCTAACCCTAAATCTACCACCAGCACGACCCCATACACTACCCAAACACCACTGCACTACCCTAAACCCTAAATCTACACTCAGCACGACACCCTACATACCCAAACACCACTGCGCTACCCTAACCCCTAAAACACTACCCCCAGCATGACCCCCTACAATACACCAACACCACTGCACTATTCTGAACCCTAGAACACTACCCCAGCTTGACTCGCTATATTACCCAAACACCACAGCATTACCCTAAACCCTAAAACCCTACCCCCAGCACCACCCCCTACACTACCCAAACACCACTACACTGCCCTAAACCCTAAAACACTACCCTCAGCATGACCCCTACACTACACAGACACCACTGCACTGCCCTAAACCCTAAAAGACTACTCCCAGCACGACCCCTTACACTACACAAACATCACTGCACTCCCCTAAACCCTGAAACACTAGCCCCAGCATGAACTACTACACTGCCTGAACACCACTGCACTTTCCTAAACCCTGAAACACTAGCCCCAGCATGACCCCCTACACTGCCCGAACACCACTGCACTGCCATAAACCCTCAAACTGCACCCCCAGCACGACCCCCTACACTGCCCGAACTCCACTGCACTGCCCTAAAGCCTGAAACACCACCCCCAGCAAGACCCCTTACACTGCCCAAACACCACTGCACTGCCCTAAACCCTGAAATACCACCCCCAGCACGACCCCCTACACTGCTCACACACCACTGCACTGCCGTAAACTCTGAAACACTACGCCATGCAAGACCCCATACACTGCCCGAACCCCACTGCACTGCCCTAAACCCTGAAGCACTACCCCTAGCACAACCCCCTACACTGCCCGAACACCACTGCTCTGCCCTAAACCCTCAAACACCAGCCCCAGCACAACCCCTACACTGCCCGAACATCACTGCACTGCTAAACCCTCAAACACTACCACAAGCAGTACCCCCTACACTACACAAACACCACTGCACTACCCTAAACCCTAAAACACTGCCCCAGCAGTACCCTCTACACTACCCAAACACCACTACACTACCCTAAACCCTAAAACTCTCCCTCAGCACGACCCCCTACACTAAACAAACACCACTGTGTTCCCCTAAACCCTAAAACACTACCCAAGCACGACCCCCTACACTACCCACACACCACAGCACTACCCTAAACCCTAAAACACTACCCCCAGCAGTACCCCCTACACTACACAAACACCACTGCACTACCCTTAACCCTAAAACACTGCCTCCAGCAGTACCCTCTACACTACCCAAACACCATTGCACTACCCTAAGCCCTTAAACACTACCCCCAGCAGTACCCACTACACTACCCAAACACAACTACACTACCCTAAACCCTAGAACACTACCCCTGCATGACCCCCTACACTACCCAAACACCACTGCACTACCCTGAACCCTAAATCTCTCCCCCAGCACGACCCCCTACACTACCCAAACACCATTGCACTACCCTAAACCCTAAAACACTCCCACCAGCGCGACTTCCTACACTGTCCAAACACAACTGAACTACCCTAAACCCTAAATCTACCCCTAACACGACCCCCTACATTACCCAAACACCACTGCACTACCCTAAACCCTAAATCTACCTTCAGCACGAACCCCTACACTACGCAAACATCGCTGCACTACCCAAAATCCTAAAACACCTACTCCCAGCACGACCCCCTAAACTACACCAACACCACTGCACTACCCTAAACCCTAAAACACTACCCCAGCACAACCCCTACACTACCCAAACACCACTGCACTACTCTAAACCCTAAAACACTACCCCCAGCATGACCCCCTGCACTACCCAAACACCACTGTATTACCCCAAACCCTGAAACATGGCCCCCAGCACGACCCCCTACAGTACACAAACACCACTGCACTACCCTAAACCCTAAATCTACCCCAAGCACGACCCCCTACACTACACAAACATCACTGCACTGCCCTAAACCCTGAAACACTACCCCCAGCACGACCCCCTACACTGCCCGAACACCACTGCACTGCCCTAACCCCTGAAACACCACCCTCCTGCACGACCCCCTACACTGCCCGAACGCCACTGCACTGCCCTAAACCCTGAAACATCATCCCATGCCCGACCCCCTACTCTGCCTGAACACCACTGCTCTGTCCTAAACCCTAAAACACCACCACCAACAAGACCCCCTACACTGCGCGAACACCACTGCACTGCCCTAAACCCTAAAACACTACCCCCCGCATGACCCCCTTTACTACACAAACACCAATGCACTGCCCTAAACCCTAAAACACTACCTGTTGGACCCGGCCTCGTAGAATGGCCCTCCGTGCCCCCGCACCACCGAAACCAGGTACATACAGCCCAAGCCCCCGGCCCCGCCGAACCTCCCCACCAGGACACACGCACCGACCCGGACATCCCCGTCCCTGGCCTCTCCCCTTTCGGCCACCCCGGGCCCGCGTGCCCACTTCATGCACCAAGATGGCCGCCCGGCCCCAGCGCGACCCGGGCATAGAGGCGCCACTCCGGCTGGAGGACATCCCGCTTCCAGGGGATGAGAGAGGGAGGAGCAGTTTCTATCGCACCTCTGAACTCCCCCGGGACGATGGGTTTCGATCGGCCCTCCGGCCTCCCTGAGGGCTGGCTCCACGCCTGCTGGGTGTCTGGGACTCCTCCCGACCCGGCCCTGAAAGAATCAAAAGACTATAGCAGGAAATCCCGACAAGCGACCCCCAGGTGACAAGACCCCTGCCTGCACAGACTCCGGACATCAAAGAGGGGTCGAACTATAACAAGGGGTGCTCTGGGGCTGTCCGGCAGATTCGACGCTGGAACAACGAGAGCCTGCCGACGTGGTCGCGGCTCCTGGAACTGGAACTCACCTGAGCCCTGCTGAGTGACTCGCGGCTCCCTGAAGATCGTAAGACCTCCGAACTTGTACCTGAGCCCTGCTGAGTGACTCGCGGCTCCCTGAAGATCGTAAGACCTCCGAACTTGTACCTGAGCCCTGCTGAGTGACTCGCGGCTCCCTGAAGATCGTAAGACCTCCGAACTTGTACCTGAGCCCGCTGAGTGACTCGCGGCTTCCACAGACTCCACCGGTCCCGCCGGACCCCACGACAACCAGCCTACCCCCCAGCTCGAGGATTGTGAGCTGTGCGCCGGGTACGTCCCTCCTTTGAACCGTTACCAGAGACAGTCCCGCTACCCCCTACCTTTCCGAGACTCTTGAGCCCGTGCTCACCTTGTACATATTTGCAGTGATACCTGTTTGATAAAACTTGTTCTGAGAATACCCAGTGTGGTCCCTCTGTGTCGTGTGGTGCCAGAAGTACGATCCTAGTTGCGAGAGTCCTCCCCCTGGGGAATCTCCCGCCAGTGCCCGGCTACGATACTTTGAGGGTGGGTCTCAGGGTAGTCAGGACCCCCTTTCCGGGCTCCTCTGAGGTCGCCGTCTAACATTGGTGGCAAGCGACGGGATCCGGGCCCATCACCTAGAGATCGTACAGTAAACGACGGACGCACGACCAACAAAAGATGGCAGAAGGAAGCGCCACGAGCTCCGCAGAAACCAACGCCAACAGAGTGTTCCAGGTGGAGCATCTAGAAGAATACACACACAAAGAGCTAAAACAATTTTGCAAAGAACTTAAAATCGCTACCACTGGCCTCAACACTAAGGAAGACTTGCAGAAAGCACTGAAAACTTGGGTGGAGACCGGGGCCTCCCGCCCGGAAGGCACGGGGGAGCGCCCCGACGAAGCCGAACCCCCCCAAAGTGAAAGCAGTAGCAATCAGGTGCGAGGCATCGTACCAGACGGGGGCCTATCCCAGGAAGAGCTCGCGGACAGAGAGAGAAGCCGCAGTCATGAACTCGAGTTAGCCAAACTCAAAATCGAGGGCGAATTGAAGTTAGCGGAGAAGAAGCTAGCAGTAGAGCAAATGCGTGTACAAGGCGAACTGGAAGAAAAGAAGCTCCAACGGGAGCACGAAGGAAGAAAGCTCCAACTGGAGCACGAACGGAGCTTAAAGGAACTCGAGCTCAAGGCCCGAAATGAGGACGGGAGGCCCTCGGGGAACCGAGAGACGGCCCCCCCAGCGGAACAGAAGGTCCACATCCCCAAGGATGTGGTCAAAGAATATTATAAAAACGATGACATTCAGCAATGGTTTCGGGCCTACGAGGTCGCCATGACCTCCCATCGGATTCCACAGAAGGACTGGGGGGCGGGGTTGTGGGGACGGTTTCTGAGCGAAGGAAGGGACACCCTGCTCGACCTACCCCTCTCCCTGCAGACCTCCTACAGCCACATGAAAGAGGCTCTCCTCACAAGATACGGCCTCACCCCAGAAATGTACCGCCAACGGTTCCGGGACTGCAGGA
Organism: Triturus cristatus; assembly: GCF_964204655.1. Lineage (NCBI taxonomy): Eukaryota > Metazoa > Chordata > Amphibia > Caudata > Salamandridae > Triturus > Triturus cristatus. The sequence continues at coordinate 478,328,051 of NC_140579.1, read as the reverse complement.
AGATCCCGGGCACCACCTGGGTGGAGTATGTAAACTTTTTTAGTCGGGCCTTCGATGGGTGGGTCAAGGGCAGCCAAGTCACCACCCTTGCCGAACTCACTGACCTCATGTTATGGGAACATCTGGCTGCGAACTGCTTCGTAGAGCTACGTCAACATCTGCTGGATAGCAAGCTCACAGATCCCCGGAAGCTGGCCGTGGAGGCCGACCGCTGGACCAACACCCGGGTCTCCCGGGGCATGGTAGGAGAGTACCCCCGAACCAGTCAGGGACCACCCCGCCAGAGAGGGGGAGGGAACCAGGGAGGGCCGAGGGAGTCCCAGCCTAGCACCCCGAAGACACCACCTCCACCTTTCCCGGCGCCCCCCCCACCAGTAACAGGGCCCCCTGGGAGACGGGGACACCGGGTGACCGTCACATGTTTCCGCTGCCAGAAACCCGGGCACTACGCCAATGACCCAGAGTGTCCCATGGCCACCCAAGTCACCCCTGCGAGACAGATAGCCAACGTGGCCCTAGGGGAGGAGGTTGAGGAAGCCGAGGAGTGGGAACCAGCCGCGATGGCCCTAGTATCCCTGGGAGATAGGGAAATGGTCCCTGGTAGCCTCCTACCGTCCAACACACAGAAATATGGGCAGCTCATCAAGATCAATGGCCACCAGGTAGAAGCCCTGCGGGACACCGGGGCCAGTATCACCGGTGTCCTCAGGCACCTAGTTCCCGAGGAGCAGATCCTCCCCAATGTCTTTTGCCCCGTGATATCTGCAGACAACAGGGAAAGTATGTGTCAGGTGGCCCTGGTGCCATTTGAGTGGGGAGGGGTGATAGGTAAACTCAAGGTGGCCGTAAGAACCTCCCAGCCGGTCGACTGCCTCTTAGGGAACGACCTGGAGAGTTCTCCCTGGAAGCACGTAGAGCGCAAGGCCCACCTAGGAATGATGGGACTCCCCGAGTGGGTGTGTGCCACCACCCGATCTATGACAGCCCGACTCACTCCCCGGAGAGAAATCGAGAGCACCCCGGTCGAAGTAGCCAGCACCGTCCCCGCCGAGGGTCCTCCCGTTCCCCATCGGAAGGGTCCGTCGCCAGCGACGAACCCGCACCATCCGACCCCGCCCCGGTCCCCGAGTTGGGGGATCTACCCGAGTTGGCCCATTGGCGCCACGAGGGCGGGCCCACCCGAGAAGAATTTTGCCAGGAACAAGCCACCTGTCCTTCCCTGGTCGGGCTGCGGCGCCAGGCCGAGGGCCAAGCCGCCGGTGACCAGACCGGAACGCACCGAATCTATTGGGAGAATAACGTCCTGTATAGTGAGCAGAAATCAGTGGAGCTGGGATCCGGACGGGTACTGGTGGTACCTCTCCGCTTCCGGGATTTCCTCCTGGGCTTAGCCCACGATGTCCCCATCGCCGGTCACCTGGGTCAGGACAAGACCTACAGCCGTCTCGTGACCCATTTTTATTGGCCTAAGATGAAAGCAGCGGTAGAGGCCCACTGCAAGTCCTGCCCCACGTGCCAAGCCAGTGGGAAGAGTGGGGGGAAGCGCAAGGCTCCCCTCCAACCCTTCCCGGTCGTCAGTACCCCCTTCGAACGAGTTGGGATCGACATCGTGGGGCCACTGGACCCCCCCACCTCCCAAGGTCACCGTTTCATCTTGGTCCTAGTGGACCACGCCACCCGCTACCCAGAGGCTATTCCCCTACGCACCATTACGGCCCCCGTGGTGGGCCGGGCCCTGATGGGGATCTTCTCCAGGGTGGGTTTCCCTCGCGAGGTCGTGAGCGATCGCGGCACTAATTTTATATCCAGGTATATGACGTCCCTGTGGCAACAATGTGGGGTGTCCTATAAGTTCACCACCCCGTACCATCCCCAAGGGAACGGCCTAGTAGAGAGGTTTAATAGGACTTTGAAAGGGATGATCGCTGGCCTAGAAGAGCCCCTCCGGCGTAAGTGGGACGTCCTGCTCCCCTGCCTCTTGTTCGCTTACCGGGAGGTCCCCCAGAAGTCCTTAGGGTTCAGCCCGTTTGAATTACTCTATGGGCACCCCGTTCGAGGTCCCCTCAGTTTAGTTAAGGAAGGGTGGGAGGCAGCACCCCAGACCACCCCCCGAGATGTGTTCCAATATGTCCTGGCCCTCCGGAACCAGACCAGGAGGTTCCGAGAACTGGCCGAGGCCAACCTGGAGGCGAGTCAAGAAGAAATGAAGCGCTGGTACGACCAGAATGCTACTCTGGTCGAGTTCCAGCCGGGCCAGCAGGTGTGGGTCATGGCCCCCGTGAAGCCTGGCGCTCTCCAGGACCGATGGACTGGGCCCTACAAAGTGGTCGAGAAAAAGAGCCAAGTCACCTACTTGGTGGACGTCCAGTCGCCTCGGGATCCCCTCCGGGTCCTGCACGTGAACCGCCTCAAGCCTCACTTCCAGCGGACAGAACTGAGCCTCCTGCTGGCCACCGATGACGGGGCCGAAGATGAGTCGGATCCCCTCCCGGACCTCCTGTGTATCAAGGAGCAGGATGGCTCCGTGGAAGGAGTGAACCTCTCCCCAGCCCTCACTGCCCAGCAACAAGCGGACTGCCGCCAGCTCCTAAGACAATTTTCTGACCTCTTCTCCCTGACCCCCCGGGTCACCAACTGGTGTGGTCATGATGTGGACACCGGGGACAGCCCGCCGGTGAGACACCGAGCCTACCGGGTTCCTGACCGGGTCCGGTCCTGCATTCAAGCGGAAGTCTCGAAGATGTTGACCCTGGGGGTGATCGAGCCCTCCGACAGTCCCTGGGCCAGCCCCGTGGTCCTGGTCCCGAAGGCAGCGGCCCCCGGTGTCGCCCCCGAGCTCCGATTCTGCGTGGACTACCGGGGGCTCAATGACGTTACCCGAGCCGATGCCCACCCCATTCCACGAGCCGACGAACTCATTGACCGACTAGGGGCAGCCCGGTTCCTCAGCACATTCGACCTCACCTGCGGATACTGGCAGATTGCGCTCACCGAAGGGGCCAAAGAGCGGTCCGCATTCTCCACCCCCGATGGGCACTACCGCTTCCGCGTAATGCCCTTCGGGATGAAAAATGCCCCGGCCACTTTCCAGCGACTGGTGAATAGAGTCCTGGCCGGGCTAGAACAGTTCAGCGCGGCATACCTGGACGACATCGCTGTCTTCAGTTCAGAGTGGAGTGAGCACCTCCAGCACCTCCGAAGGGTGCTAATCGCCCTGCGCCAGGCAGGCCTCACAGTAAAAGCCAGCAAGTGCCAGATCGGGCAAGGATCCGTGGTCTACTTGGGGCACCAGGTCGGGAGTGGCCAGGTCGCCCCGCTACAGCCAAAGATCGACGCCATCCTGGCCTGGGAACCACCCATCACCCAGACGGAGGTCCGAGCCTTTCTGGGACTCACGGGCTACTACCGAAGATTCATTCGGGGGTATGGCAGCCTTGTCGGCCCTCTCACAGAACTCACGTCTAAAAAACAGCCAAAGAAAGTGCAGTGGACGGCTGCCTGCCAGGAAGCTTTCGATGCCCTAAAAAGGGCCATGTGTACTGCCCGCGTCCTCCAGGCTCCCGACTACGCCAAGGAGTTCATAGTCCAAACCGATGCCTCCGAGCATGGCATTGGGGCCGTCCTGTCCCAAGTAAATGACCAAGGCCTAGACCAGCCCGTCGCCTTCCTCAGTCGGCGGCTGTTGCCCCGAGAACAAAGATGGAGCACCATAGAGCGCGAAGCCTTTGCCGTGGTCTGGGCACTCAAAAAGCTACGACCCTACCTGTTTGGCACCCATTTCAGAGTCCAAACTGACCATCGGCCCTTACGTTGGCTCATGCAGATGCGAGGAGAAAACCCCAAGCTACTGCGGTGGTCAATCTCCCTCCAGGGGATGGATTTCACCGTGGAACACCGCCCTGGTACGGACCACGCCAATGCTGACGGCCTCTCCCGGTTCTTCCGCCTCAGCGAAGAGAACCCCCCAAGCTGATGGGCAGTTCTCTCCGGCTTTCAGCTGGGGGGACGCGTGTTGGACCCGGCCTCGTAGAATGGCCCTCCGTGCCCCCGCACCACCGAAACCGGGTACATACAGCCCAAGCCCCCGGCCCCGCCGAACCTCCCCACCAGGACACACGCACCGACCCGGACATCCCCGTCCCTGGCCTCTCCCCTTTCGGCCACCCCGGGCCCGCGTGCCCACTTCATGCACCAAGATGGCCGCCCGGCCCCAGCGCGACCCGGGCATAGAGGCGCCACTCCGGCTGGAGGACATCCCGCTTCCAGGGGATGAGAGAGGGAGGAGCAGTTTCTATCGCACCTCTGAACTCCCCCGGGACGATGGGTTTCGATCGGCCCTCCGGCCTCCCTGAGGGCTGGCTCCACGCCTGCTGGGTGTCTGGGACTCCTCCCGACCCGGCCCTGAAAGAATCAAAAGACTATAGCAGGAAATCCCGACAAGCGACCCCCAGGTGACAAGACCCCTGCCTGCACAGACTCCGGACATCAAAGAGGGGTCGAACTATAACAAGGGGTGCTCTGGGGCTGTCCGGCAGATTCGACGCTGGAACAACGAGAGCCTGCCGACGTGGTCGCGGCTCCTGGAACTGGAACTCACCTGAGCCCTGCTGAGTGACTCGCGGCTCCCTGAAGATCGTAAGACCTCCGAACTTGTACCTGAGCCCTGCTGAGTGACTCGCGGCTCCCTGAAGATCGTAAGACCTCCGAACTTGTACCTGAGCCCTGCTGAGTGACTCGCGGCTCCCTGAAGATTGTAAGACCTCCGAACTTGTACCTGAGCCCGCTGAGTGACTCGCGGCTTCCACAGACTCCACCGGTCCCGCCGGACCCCACGACAACCAGCCTACCCCCCAGCTCGAGGATTGTGAGCAGTGCGCCGGGTACGTCCCTCCTTTGAACCGTTACCAGAGACAGTCCCGCTACCCCCTACCTTTCCGAGACTCTTGAGCCCGTGCTCACCTTGTACATATTTGCAGTGATACCTGTTTGATAAAACTTGTTCTGAGAATACCCAGTGTGGTCCCTCTGTGTCGTGTGGTGCCAGAAGTACGATCCTAGTTGCGAGAGTCCTCCCCCTGGGGAATCTCCCGCCAGTGCCCGGCTACGATACTTTGAGGGTGGGTCTCAGGGTAGTCAGGACCCCCTTTCCGGGCTCCTCTGAGGTCGCCGTCTAACACTACCCCAACACGATCCCCTACACTATCCAAACACCACTACAATACCCTAAAACACTACCAGAGCATGACCCCTACACTACCCAAAAACAACTGCACTACCCTAAACCCTAAAACACTACCCTCGTACGATCCCCTACACTACACAAACACCACTGCACTACCTTAAACCCTAAAACACTACCCCCCACACTACCCCCTACACTACCCAAAGACACTGCACTACCCTAAGCCCTAAAACACGACCCCAAACACGACCCCCTATACTACACAAACACCACTGCACTACCCTAAACACTATAACACTACCCCTACACTACACAAACACCACTGCACTACCCTAAACCACTACCCCCAGCACGACCCCCTACACTACCCACACACCACTGCACTACCCTAAACCCTAAAACACTACCCCAGCACGACCCCCTACAATACCCAAACACCACTGCACTACCCTAAACTCTAAAACTCTCCGCCAGCCCAACCCCCTACAATACCCAAACACAACTGCACTACCCTAAACCCTAAAACACTCCCCCAGCGCGACTCACTACACTACCCAAACACAACTGCTCTACCCTAACCCTAAATCTACCACCAGCACGACCCCATACACTACCCAAACACCACTGCACTACCCTAAACCCTAAATCTACACTCAGCACGACACCCTACATACCCAAACACCACTGCACTACCCTAACCCCTAAAACACTACCCCCAGCATGACCCCCTACAATACACTAACACCACTGCACTATTCTGAACCCTAGAACACTACCCCAGCTTGACTCGCTATATTACCCAAACACCACTGCACTACCCTAAACCCTAAAACACGACCCCAGCTCGACTCCCTACACTACCCAAACACCACAGCACTACCCTAAACCCTAAAACCCTACCCCCAGCACGACCCCTACACTACCCAAACACCACTACACTGCCCTAAACCCTAAAACACTACCCTCAGCATGACCCCTACACTACACAGACACCACTGCACTGCCCTAAACCCTAAAAGACTACCCCCAGCACGACCCCCTACACTACACAAACATCACTGCACTCCCCTAAACCCTGAAACACTAGCCCCAGCATGAACTACTACACTGCCTGAACACCACTGCACTTTCCTAAACCCTGCAACACTAGCCCCAGCATGACCCCCTACACTGCCCGAACACCACTGCACTGCTATAAACCCTCAAACTGCACCCCCAGCACGACCCCCTACACTGCCCGAACCCCACTGCACTGCCCTAAAGCCTGAAACACCACCCCCAGCAAGACCCCCTACACTGCCCAAACACCACTGCACTGCCCTAAACCCTGAAATACCACCCCCAGCACGACCCCCTACACTGCTCACACACCACTGCACTGCCGTAAAATGTGAAACACTACGCCATGCAAGACCCCATACACTGCCCCAACCCCACTGCACTGCCCTAAACCCTGAAGCACTACCCCTAGCACAACCCCCTACACTGCCCGAACACCACTGCTCTGCCCTAAACCCTCAAACACCAGCCCCAGCACAACCCCTACACTGCCCGAACATCACTGCACTGCCCTAAACCCTCAAACACTACCACAAGCAGTACCCCCTACACTACACAAACACCACTGCACTACCCTAAACCCTAAAACACTGCCCCCAGCAGTACCCTCTACACTACCCAAACACCACTACACTACCCTAAACCCTAAAACTCTCCCTCAGCACGACCCCATACACTAAACAAACACCACTGTGTTCCCCTAAACCCTAAAACACTAACCCAGCCCCCCTACACTACCCAAACACCACAGCACTACCCTAAACCCTAAAACACTACCCCCAGCAGTACCCCCTACACTACACAAACACCACTGCACTACCCTTAACCCTAAGACACTGCCGCCAGCAGTACCCTCTACACTACCCAAACACCATTGCACTACCCTAAGCCCTTAAACACTACCCCCAGCAGTACCCCCTACACTACCCAAACACAACTACACTACCCTAAACCCTAGAACACTACCCCTGCATGACCCTCTACACTACCCAAACACCACTGCACTACCCTGAACCCTAAATCTCTCCCCCAGCACGACCCCCTACACTACCCAAACACAATTGCACTACCCTAAACCCTAAAACACTCCCACCAGCGTGACTTCCTACACTGTCCAAACACAACTGAACTACCCTAAACCCTAAATCTACCCCTAACACGACCCCCTACATTACCCAAACACCACTGCACTACCCTAAACCCTAAATCTACCTTCAGCACGAACCCCTAAACTACACCAACACCACTGCACTACCCTAAACCCTAAAACACTACCCCAGCACAACCCCTACACTACCCAAACACCACTGCACTACTCTAAACCCTAAAACACTACCCCCAGCATGACCCCCTGCACTACCCAAACACCACTGCATTACCCCAAACCCTGAAACATGGCCCCCAGCACGACCCCCTACAGTACACAAACACCACTGCACTACCCTAAACCCTAAATCTACCTCAAGCACGACCCCCTACACTACACAAACATTACTGCACTGCCCTAAACCCTGAAACACTACCCCCAGCACGACCCCCTACACTGCCCGAACACCACTGCACTGCCCTAACCCCTGAAACACTACCCCTAGCACGACCCCCTACACTGCCCAAACACCACTGCTCTGCCCTAAACCCTGAAACACTACCCCAGCACGAACCCCTACACTGCCCGAACACCACTGCACTGCCCTAAACCCTTTAATACTAGCCCCAGCACGACCCCCTACACTTCCCGAACACCACTGCACTGCCTTAAACCCTGAAACACTACCCCCAGCACGACCCCCTACACTACATAAACACCACTGTAGTACCCTAAACTCTAAATCTACCCCAAGCAGGACCCCCTTCACTACACAAACATCACTGCACTGCTCAAATCCCTGAAACACTAGCCCCAGCACGACCCCCTACACTGCCTGAACACCACTGCACTGCCCTAAACCCTGAAACACCACCCCCAGCACGACCCCCTACACTGCCCGAACACCACTGCACTGCCCTAAACCCAGAAACACGAGCCCCAGCACGTCCCCCTAAACTGCCCGAACACCATTGTACTGCCCTAAACCCTGAAACACCACCCCCAGCACGACCCCCTACACTGCCCGAGCACCACTGCACTGCCCTAAACCCCGAAACACCACCCCCTGCACGACCCCCTACACTGCCCGAACGCCAGTGCACTGCCCTAAACCCCGAAACACCACCCCCATGCACAAACCCCTATACTGCCCGAATGCCACTGCACTGCCCTAAACCCTGGAACACCACACCGAGCACAACCTCCTACACTGCCCGAATGACACTGCACTGCCATAAACCCTGAAACACCACCCCCTGCACCACCCCCTACACTACCCAAACACCACTGTACTTCCCTAAACCGTGAAACACCACCCCCAGCACGATCCCATACACTGCCCGAACGCCACTGCACTGTCCTAAACCCTGAAACACCACCCCCCTGTACAACCCCCTACACTGCCCGAATGCCACTACACTGCCCTAAACCCTGAAACACAACCCCCCTGCACGACCTCCTACACTACCCGAACACCAATGCACTGCCCTAAACCCCGAAACACCACCCCCATCAAGACCCCTACACTGTCCGCACTGCACTGCACTGCCCTAAACCCCAAAACACCACCCCCTGCAAGACCCCCTACACTGCCCGAACACCACTGCCCTAAACCCCGAAACACCACCCCCTGCAAGACCCCTACACTACCGAACACCACAGCACTGCCATAAACCCCGAAACACCACCCCTGCACGACTCCCTACACTGCCTGAACACCACTGCACTGCCCTAAACCCTAAATCACCACCACCAGCATGACCCCTACACTGCCCAACCGACAATGCACTGCCCTAAACCCTGAAACGACCCCCACTGTGCGACCCCCTACACTGCCCGAACACCACTGCACTGTCCTAAACCCTGAAACACCATCCCCCTGCATGACTCCCTACACTGCCCGAATGCCACTGTACTGCCCTAAACCCTGAGACCCCACCCCCTGCACAACGACCCCACACAGACCGAACGCCACTGCACTGCCCTAAACCCTGAAACACCATTCCACGCACAACCTCCTACTCTGCCCGAACACCACTTCTCTGCCCTTAACCCTTAAACACCACCCCAGCACGTCCCCCTACACTGCCCGAACACCACTGCTCTGCCCTAAACCCTAAAACACCACCACCAGCAAGACCCCCTACACTGCGCGAAAACCACTGCACTGTCCTAAACCCTAAAACACTACCCCAGCACGATCCCCTACACTATCCAAACACCACTACACTACCCTAAAACACTACCAGAGCATGACCCCCTACACTGCCCAAAAACAACTGCACTACCCTAAACCCTAAAACACTACCCTCGCACGACCCCCTATACTACACAAACATCACTGCACTACCTTAAACCCTAAAACACTACCCCACACACTACCCCCTACACTACCCAAAGACCACTGCACTACCCTAAGCCCTAAAACACGACCCCCAGCACGACCCCCTACACTACACAAACACCACTGCACTACCCTAAACCCTATAACACTACCCCTACACTACACAAACACCACTGCACTACCTTAAACCACTACCCCCAGCACGACCCCCTACACTACCCACACACCACTGCACTACCCTAAACCCTAAAACACTACCCCAGCACGACCCCCTACACTACTCAAACACAACTGCACTACCCTAAACCCTAAAACACTCCCCCAGCGTGACTCACTACACTACCCAAACACAACTGCACTATCCTAAACCCTAAATCTACCACCAGGACGACCCCCTACACTACCCAAACACCACTGCACTACCCTAAACCCTAAATCTACATTCAGCACAACACCCTACACTACCCAAACACCACTGCACTACCCTAACCCCCAAAACCACTCATCCCAGCATGACCCCCTACAATACACCAACACCACAGCACTACCCTAAACCCTAAAACCCTACCCCCAGCACGACCCCCTACACTACCCAAACACCACTACACTAGCCCTAAACCCTAAAACACTACCCTCAGCATGACCCCTACACTACACAAACACCACTGCACTGCCCTAAACCCTAAAAGACTACCCCCAGCACGACCCCCTACACTACACAAACATCACTGCACTCTCCTAAACCCTGAAACACTAGCCCCAGCATGAACTACTACACTGCCTGAACACCACTGCACTTTCCTAAACCCTGAAACACTAGCCCCAGCATGACCCCTACACCGCCCGAACACCACTGCACTGCCATAAACCCTCAAACAGGACCCCCAGCACGACCCCCTACACTGCCCGAACCCCACAGCACTGCCCTAAAGCCTGAAACACCACCCCCAGCAAGACCCCCTACACTGCCCAAACACCACTGCACTGCCCTAAACCCTGAAATACCACCCCCAGCACGACCCCCTACACTGCTCACACACCACTGCACTGCCGTAAACTCTGAAACACTATGCCATGCAAGACCCCCTACACTGCCTGAACCCCACTGCACTGCCCTAAACCCTGAAGCACTACCCCTAGCACGACCCCCTACACTGCCCGAACACCACTGCTCTGCCCTAAATCCTCAAACACCAGCCCCAGCACAACCCCTACACTGCCCGAACACCACTGCACTGCCCTAAACCCTCAAACACTACCACCAGCAGTACCCCCTACACTACACAAACACCACTGCACTACCCTAAACCCTAAAACACTGCCCCCAGCAGTACCCTCTACACTACCCAAACACCACTACACTACCCTAAACCCTAAAACTCTACCCCAGCACGACCCCTACACTAAACAAACACCACTGTGTTCCCCTAAACCCTAAAACACTACCCCAGCACGACCCCCTACACTACCCAAACACCACAGCACTGCCCTAAACCCTAAAACCCTACCCCCAGCAGTACCCCCTACACTACACAAACACCACTGCACTGCCCTAAACCCTAAAACCCTACCCCCAGCAGTACCCCCTACACTACACAAACACCACTGCACTACCCTAAACCCTAAAACACTGCCTCCAGCAGTACCCTCTACACTACCCAAACACCATTGCACTACCCTAAGCCCTTAAACACTACCCCCAGCAGTACCCTCTACACTACCCAAACACCACTACACTACCGTAAACCCTAAAACTCTCCCCCAGCACGACCCCCTACACTAAACAAACACCACTGTGTTCCCCTAAACCCTAAAACAGTACCCCAGCACAACCCCCTACATTACCCAAACACCACAGCACTACCCTAAACCCTAAAACACTACCCCCAGCAGCACCCCGTACACTACACAAACACCACTGCACTGCCCTAAACCCTAAAACACTGCCTCCAGCAGTACCCTCTACACTACCCAAACACCATTGCACTACCCTAAGCCCTTAAACACTACCCCCAGCAGTACCCACTACACTACCCAAACACAACTACACTACCCTACACCCTAGAACACTACCCCTGCATGACCCCCTATACTACCCAAACACCACTGCACTACCCTGAACCCTAAAACTCTCCCCCAGCACGACCCCCTACACTACCCAAACACCATTGCACTACCCTAAACCCTGAAGCACTACCCCTAGCACGACCCCCTACACTGCCCGAACACCACTGCTCTGCCCTAAACCCTCAAACACCAGCCCCAGCACAACCCCTACACTGCCCGAACACCACTGCACTGCCCTAAACCCTCAAACACTACCACCAGCAGTAGCCCCTACACTACACAAACACCACTGCACTACCCTAAACCCTAAAACACTGCCCCCAGCAGTACCCTCTACACTACGCAAACACCACTACACTACCCTAAACCCTAAAACTCTCCCCCAGCACGACCCCCTACACTAAACAAACACCACTGTGTTCCCCTAAACCCTAAAACACTACCCCAGCACGACCCCCTACACTACCCAAACACCACAGCACTGCCCTAAACCCTAAAACACTACCCCCAGCAGTACCCCCTACACTACACAAACACCACTGCACTACCCTAAACCCTAAAACACTGCCACCAGCAGTACACTCTACATTACCCAAACACCACAGCACTACCCTAAACCCTAAAACACTACTCCAGCAGTACCCCCTACACTACACAAACACCACTGTACTACCCTAAACCCTAAAACACTGCCTCCAGTAGTACCCTCTACACTACCCAAACCCCATTGCACTACCCTAAGCCCTTAAACACTACCCCCAGCAGTACCCACTACACTACCCAAACACAACTACACTACCCTAAACCCTAGAACACTACCCCTGCATGACACCCTATACTACCCAAACACCACTGCACTACCCTGAACCTTAAAACTCTCCCCCAGCACGGCCCCCTACACTACCCAAACACCATTGCACTACCCTAAACCCTAAAACACTCCACCCAGCGCACCTCACTACACTGTCCAAACACAACTGCACTACCCTAAACCCTAAATCTATCCTCAGCACGACCCCCTACATTACCCAAACACCACTGCACTACCCTAAACCCTAAATCTACCTTCAGCACGAACCCCTACACTACGCAAACATCACTGCACTACCCAAAACCCTAAAACACCTACCCCCAGCACGACCCCCTAAACTACACCAACACCACTGCACTACCCTAAACCCTAAAACACTACCCCAGCACAACCCCTACACTACCCAAACACCACTGCACTACTCTAAACCCTAAAACACTACCCCCCGCATGACCCCCTGTACTACCCAAACACCACTGCATTACCCCAAACCCTGAAACTTGGCCCCCAGCACGACCCCCTACAGTACACAAACACCACTGCACTACCCTAAACCCTAAATCTACCCCAAGCACGACCCCCTACACCACACAAACATCACTGCACTGCCCTAAACCCTGAAACACTACCCCCAGCACGACCCCCTATACTGCCCGAACACCACTGCACTACCCTAACCCCTGAAACACTACCCCCAGCACGACCCCCTACACTGCCCAAACACCACTGCACTGCCCTAAACCCAGAAACACGAGCCCCAACACGTCCCCCTACACTGCCCAAACACCACTGCTCTGCCCTAAACCCTGAAACACTACCCCAGCACGAACCCCTACACTGCCTGAACACCACTGCACTGCCCTAAACCCTGAAACACTACCCCAGCACGACTCCCTACACTTCCCGAACACCACTCCACTGCCTTAAACCCTGAAACACTACCCCCAGCACGACCCCCTACACTACACAAACACCACTGTAGTACCCTAAACTCTAAATCTACTCCAAGCACGACCCCCTTCACTACACAAACATCACTGCACTGCCCAAATCCCTGAAACACTAGCCCCAGCACGACCCCCTACACTGCCTGAACACCACTGCACTGCCCTAAACCCTGAAACACCACCCCCAGCACGACCCCCTACACTGCCCGAACACCACTGCACTGCTCTAAACCCAGAAACACGAGCCCCAGCACGTCCCCCTAAACTGCCCGAACACCATTGTACTGCCCTAAACTCTGAAACACCACCCCCAGCACGACCCCCTACACTGCCCGAACGCCAGTGCACTGCCCTAATCCCCAAAACACCACCCCCGTGCACGAACCCCTACACTGCCCGAACACCACTGCACTGCCCTAAACCCAGAAACACGAGTCCCAGCACGTCCCCCTAAACTGCCCGAACACCACTGCACTGCCCTAAACCCCAAAACACCACCCCCTGCACGACCCCCTACACTGCCCGAACGCCAGTGCACTGCCCTAATCCCCAAAACACCACCCCCATGCACGAACCCCTACACTGCCCGAATGCCACTGCACTGCCCTAAACCCTGAAACACCACACCGAGCACGACCTCCAACACTGCCCGAATGCCACTGCACTGCCATAAACCCTGAAACACCACCCCCTGCACCACCCCCTACACTGCCCGAACCCCACTGTACTGCCCTAAACCGTGAAACACCACCCCCAGCACGATCCCCTACACTGCCCGAACGCCACTGCACTGTCCTAAACCCTGAAACACCACCCCCCTGCACGACCCCCTACACTGCCCGAATGCCACTACACTGCCCTAAACCCTGAAACACATCCCCCTGCACGACCTCCTACACTACCCGAACACCAATGCACTTCCCTAAACCCCGAAACACCACCCCCAGCAAGACCCCTACACTGCCAGCACTGCACTGCCCTAAACCCCAAAACACTACCCCCTGCAAGACCCCCTACACTGCCCGAACACCACTGCCCTAAACCCCGAAACACCACCCCCTGCAAGACCCCTACACTACCCGAACACCACTGCACTGCCATAAACCCCGAAACACCACACCCTGCACGACTCCCTACACTTCCTGAACACCACTGCACTGCCCTAAACCCTAAATCACCACCACCAGCATGACCCCCTACACTGCCCAACCGCCAATGCACTGCCCTAAACCCTGAAACACCCCCCCGTGCGACCCCCTACACTGCCCGAACACCACTGCACTGTCCTAAACCCTGAAACACCACCCCCCTGCATGACCCCCTACACTGCCCGAATGCCACTGTACTGCCCTAAACCCTGAGACACCACCCCCTGCACAATGACCCCACACAGACCAAACGACACTGCACTGCCCTAAACCCTGAAACACCATTCCACGCACGACCCCCTACTCTGCCCGAACACCACTTCTCTGCCCTTAACCCTGAAACACCACCCCAGAACGTCCCCCTACACTGCCCGAACACCACTGCTCTGCCCTAAACCCTAAAACACCACCACCAGCAAGGCCCCCTACACTGCGCGAAAACCACTGCACTGCCCTAAACCCTAAAACACTACCCCCGCACGACCCCCTTCACTACACAAACACCAATGCACTGCCCTAAACCCTGAAACACTACCCCAGCAGGACGATAGGATTCTAAGGACGACAACTTTGCAAAACTGAAGGACCTTATCATGGCTCCTTAAGCAGTATCCACGGGATATCTGAAGAATAGCAGAGCAGATTTAGCTTGCTGGTGACTGTACGTATTTTTACTTGGCTCGAATGACAAGAGACATTCATTACTTCTGGATCTAAGAACCGGTGTTTCTAAATTCTTAGGTGCACTCTTTGCCAAACCGTACAATACCACGTCTGGTTCACGGGATCTCTATACTCAACAGAATTTTGGAGGTTGTAAACGGCCCGATCACAGCATAATATGTTTTACTACAGACTTGAAGATAATTAAAGCCACGATTCTTGCAATCTCAGGAGCCAGTGACTTTTGGACTCATCGAATCACTCCCTGGAGACCTCGGAGATATATAGGGGATCGGGCCTACCATAGCCATTGCCAACATTTATGCGAACATCATATCTGAAGCCTTGAGGAAGTCACGGTGGTGACGAAACGCGCGTTGGCTGTTTCAGAGAGAACACTCTACGTGTCAAAACTTAGCAATCATAAGAACTGCAAGATTTGGGACATACATGTTAACAAGGGAGATATTCTTCTCTGGCTGATGTTCTGTTCAAGTTTTGATGCAATATGCTAAGATGAAATGCTCTGTGTTTAAAAACCATTAAACCAAACTCACAGCATATACTTGTTGGTTTTCTGATATTCCCCATGTGAATTGGTTCTTCTCTCTATGACTTGGTACTTGTAGTGTGTATGATTAATTTCTAACGAATGTGTATTGTGTGTAAATTAGTTGAGTGCCGGGGTCTTCCCCTTTTACCACTGAACTATCCTAAAACACTACCTCAGCACGACCCCTAAACGACCCAAAAACAACTGCACTACCCTAAACACTAAAACACTACCCCTCGCACAACCCCTACACTACCCAAACACCACTGCACTACCCTAAACCCTAAAACACTACCCACTGCACAACACCCTACACTACCCAAAGACCACTGCACAACCCTAAACCCTAAAACATGACCACCAGCACGACCCCCTACACTACACACACACCACTGCACTACCCTAAACCCTAAACCACTACCCCTACACCACATAAACACCACTGCACTACCCTAAACCCTAAACCACTACCCCCAGCACGACCCCCTACACTACCCAAACACCACTGCATTACCCTAAACCCTAAAACTCTACCCCAGCACGACCCCCTACACTACCCAAACACCACTGCACTACCCTAAACCCCTCCCCCCAGCATGACTCCCTATACTACCCAACCACCACTCCACTACCCTAAACCCTAAATCTACCCCCAACGCGACCCCCTACACTACCCAAATACCACTACAGTACCCTAAACCCTAAATCTACCACCAGCACAACCACCTACACTACCCAAACACCACTGCACTACCCTAAACCCTAAATCTACACTCAGTAAGACCCCCTACACTACCCAAACACCACTGCACTACCCTAACCCCTAAAACACTACCCCCAGCATGACCCCCTACACTACACCAACACCACTGCACTACGCTAATCCCTAAAACACTACGCCAGGATGACCCCCTACACTACCCAAGCACCGCTGCACTGCCCTAAATCCTAAAACACTGCCCCCAGCATGACCCCCTACACTACCCAAACACCACTGCACTGCCCTAAACCCTAAAACACTACCCCCAGCATGACCCCCTATACTACACAAACACCACTGCACTACCCTAAACCCTAAATCTACCCCAAGCACCACCCTCTACGCTACACAAACATCACTGCACTCCCCTAAACCCTGAAACACTAGCCCCAGCATGACTCACTACAATGCCCGAACACAACTGCACTGCCCTAAACCCTGAAACACTAGCCCCAGCATGACCCCCTACACTGCCCGAACACCACTGCACTGCCATAAACCCTCAAACACCACCCCCAGCATGACCCCCACACTGCTCAAACACCACTGCTCTGCCCTAAACCCTCAAACACCAGCCCCAGCACGACCTCTACACTGCCCGAACACCACTGCACTTCCCTAAACCCTCAAACACTAGCCCCAGCATGACCCCCTACACTGCCGAACACCACTGCACTACCCTAAATCCTGAAACACCACACCCAGCACAACACCCTACACTGCCCGAACATCACTGCACAGCCCTAAACCCTGAAACACCACCCTTGGCACGACCCCCTACACTGCCCGAACACCACTGCACTGCCCTAGACACTGAAACACCACCCCCAGCACGACCCCCTACACTGCCCGAACGCCACTGCACTGCCCTAACCCTGAAACACCACCCCCCTGCACGACTCCCTACATGGCCAAACAACACTGCACTGCCCTAAACCCTGAAACACCACCCCCAGCACGACCCCCTACATGGTCCGAACACCACTGTACTGCCCTAAACCCTTAAACACTAGCCCTAGCATGACCCCCTACACTGCCGAACACCACTGCACTGCCCTAAATCCTGAAACACCACACCCAGCACGACCTCCTACACTTCCCTAACATCACTGCACAGCCCTAAACCCTGAAACACCACCCCCAGCTCGACCCCTAAACTGCCCGAACACCACTGCACTGCCCTAAACTCAGAAACACCACCCCCAGCACGACCCCCTACATTGCCCGAACGCCACTGCACTGCGCTAAACTCTGAAAAACCACCCCCAGCAATACCCCCTAAACTGCCTGAACACCACTGCCCTTAACCCTGAAACACCACCCCCTGCAAGACCCCCTACACTGCCTCAAACACCACTGCTCTAAACCCTGAAACACCACTTCCTGCAAGACCCCCTACACTGCCTGAACACCACTGCACTGCCATAAACCCTGAAACACCACCCTCTGCATGACCCCCAACACTGCCTGAACACCACTGCACTGCCCTAAACCCTAAAAAACACAACCCCCAGCACAACCCCTTCACTTCCCGAACACCACTGCACTGCCCTAAACCCTGAAACACCACCCCCTGCACGGCCCCTGCACTGCCCGAACACCACTGCACTGCCCTAAACCCTAAAACACCACCACCAGCACGACCCCCTACACTACCCAAACACCACTGCACTACCCTAAACCCTAAAACACTACCCCCAGCATGACCCCCTACACTACCCAAACACCACTGCACTTCCCTAAACCCTAAAACATGACTCCCAGCACGACCCCCTACACTACACAAACACCACTGCGCTACCCAAAACCCTAAATCTACCCCAAGCACGACCCCCTACACTACACAAACATCACTGCACTGCCCTAAACCCTGAAACACTACCCCCAGCATGACCCCCTACACTGCCCGAACACTACTGCACTGCCCTAAACCCTGAAACACTACCCCCAGCACGACCCCCTACACTGCCCGAACACCACTGCTCTGCCCCTAACCCTAAAACACCAGCCCCAGCACGACACCTACAGTGCCCGAACACCTCTACACTGCCCTAAACCCTGAAACACTACCCCCAGCACGAACTCCTACACTGCCCGAACACCACTGCACTACCCTAAACCCTATAACACTATCCCCAGAATGACCCCCTATACTACCCAAACACCACTGCGCTACCCTAAACCCTAAAACACGATCCCCGCATGACCCCCTATACTACCCAAAGACCACTGCACTACCCTAAGTCCTAAAAAACGACCACCTACACTACACAAACACCGCTGTACTACCCTAAAACCTAAAACACTACCCCCAGCACGACCCCCTACACTACACAAACACCACTGCACTACCCTAAACCCTAAAACACTACCCCTACACTAAACAAACACCACTGCACTACCCTAAACCCTAAAACACTACCCCAGCACAAACCCCTACACTACCCAAACACTACTGCACTACCCTAAACCCTAAAACACTCCCCCAGCACGACTCCCTATACTACCCACACACCACTTCACTACCCTAAACCCTAAATCTACCCCCAGCACGACCCCCTACACTACCCAAACACCACTGCATTACCCTGAACCCCAAATCTACCACCAGCACGACCCCCTACACTACCTAAACACCACTGCAGAACCCTAAACCCTAAAACACTACCCCCAGCACGACCCCTACACTACCCAAACACCATTGCACTGCCCTAAACCCTAAAACAGTATCCCCAGCATGACCCCCTACACTACCCAAACACCACTGCACTGTCCAAAACCCTAAAACACTACCCCCAGCATGACTCCCTACACTACACAAACACCACTGGACTACCCTAAACCCTAAATCTACCCCAAGCACGACCCCCTACACTACACAAACATCACTGCACTCCCCTAAACCCTGAAACACTAGCCCGAGCACGACCCCCTACACTGCCCGAACACCACTGCACTGCCCTAAACCCTGAAACACTAGCCCCAGCAGGACCCCCTACACTGCCCGAACACCACTGCACTGCCCTAAACCCTGAAACACCACCACCAGCACGACCCCCTACACTGCTCAAACACCACTGCACTGCCCTAAACCCAGAAACACCACAGCCAGCACGACCCCCTACACTGCCCGAACACCACTGCACTGCCCAAAACCCTGAAACACCACCCCAGCACGACCCCCTGCACTGCTCAAACACCACTGCACTGCCCTAAACCCTGAAACACTACCCCAAGCAAGACCCCCTACACTGCCTGAACACCTCTGCACTGCCCTAAAACCTGAAGCACTACCCCTAGCACGACCCCCATACACTGCCCGAACACCACTGCTCTGCCCTAAACCCTCAAACACCAACCCCAGCACGACCCCTACACTGCCTGAACACCACTGCACTGCCCTAATCCCTCAAACACAAGCCCCAGCACGTCCCCCTACATTTTCCGAACACCACTGCACTGCCCTAAACCCTGAAACACTTGCCCCAGCACGACCCCCTACACTGGACCAACACCACTGCACTGCCCTAAACCCTGAAACACTACACCCAGCACGACCCCCTACACTGCCCGAACACCACTGCACTGCCCTAAACCCTAAAACACCACTCCCAGCATGACCCCCTACACTGCGCAAACACCACTACACTGCCCTAGACCCTAAAACACCATCCCCAGCACAACCTCTACACTGCCCGAACGCCACTGCACTGTCCTAAACCCTGAAACACCACCCCCCTGCACGACCCCCTACATGGCCCGAACTCCACTGCACTGCCCTAAACCCTCAAACACCACCCCCAGTATGACCCCCTACACTGCCCAAATGCCACTGCACTGCCCTAAACCCTGAAACACCAACCCCTGCACGACCCCCTACACTGCCCAAAGTCCAACTGTCCTGGAGGGCACTAAGCTCCCCAGGCTGCATGACCCACACCTTCTGTCCAGCGTCCAACTCCACAGTCCGAGCATTGCGGTCATACCACTCCTTCATGACGGCTTGGCTAGCCTCCCGATTGTCTGAGGCTTCCTTCCACAGCTTGGCCATCTGGCTGCGGAATGCCAGCATGTAGCTGACGACATCACGGAGAAGCTTCTTCGAAGTCTTCTCCCACCCTTTCTTCACCAGGCTGAGGGGCCCCCTAATGGGGTGGCCATAGAGCAGCTCAAAAGGGCTGAACCCGACTCCCTTCTGCGGCACCTCGCGGTACGAAAACAGCAGGCAAGGGAGGAGGACGTCCCACTTCCGCCTCAAGTCCTTTGGCAGGCTCCGGATCATCCCCTTCAGAGTCTTATTAAAGCGCTCTACGAGCCCGTTAGTCTGGGGGTGGTAAGGAGTGGAGAACCGATAGGTCACTCCGCACTCCTTCCACATGGCCTGCATGTAGGCCGACATGAAGTTCGTGCCCCTATCTGACACCACGACCTTGGGGAATCCCACTCGGGTAAAAACCCCCATCAGGGCCCGCGCCACCACAGGTGCAGTGATGATCCTCAGATTAATAGCCTCCGGGTACCGAGTGGCGTGGTCCACTAACACCACAATGAGCCGGTGTCCCGCAGAGGTCGGAGGGTCCAATGGCCCAACAATGTCAATTCCGACCCGCTCAAAAGGGGTCTCGACCACCTGGAGCTGTTCCAAAGGGACCTTTACCTTATTCCCAGTCTTGCCACTCGCCTGGCAAGTCTTGCAGGTCTTGCAGTAGGTGTCAGAGGCAACTCTCATCCTGGGCCAATAAAAATGCGGGACCAAAAGGCGGCTGGTGTGGCAACAATGTTGTAGGGTCCCAGCCAGCTCATGGCGACTAGGGTGCCACTAAAAAGACCACTCTGCAGTAGCAGGGGCCTGTGGCAGCCATGTTGGGAGAAGAGAGCACGTGCACCTTAGCATTGATTAGCAATGGGAAGGCGCTCGGAGACCTAAGGCCAACGAAAAAGAGGGTGGAAAAAATGAGGCAAGGGCAAAACCACAGGGAAAGACCACCCTAGGGCTGACAGGTCTAACACCACTGCACTATCCTAAACCACTACCTCTGCACGACCCCCTACACTACCCAAAAACAACTGCACTACCCTAAACACTAAACACTACCCCGCACGACCCCCTACACTACCCAAACACCACTGCACTACCCTAAACCCTAAAACACTACCCACCGCACAACCCCCTACACTACCCAAAGACCACTGCACTACCCTAAACCCTAAAACATGACCCCCGGCACGACCACCTACACTACACAAACACAACTGCACTACCCTAAACCCTAAACCACTACCCCCTACACTACATAAACACCACTGCACTACCCTAAACCCTAAACCACTACCCCCAGCACGACCCCCTACACTACCCAAACACCACTGCACTACCCTAAACCCTAAAACTCTACCCCAGCACGACCCCCTACACTACCCAAACACCACTGCACTACCCTAAACCCCTCCCCCCAGCACGACTCCCTATACTACCCAACAAACACTCCACTACCCTAAACCCTAAATCTACCCCCAACGTGACCCCCTACACTAACCAAATACCACTGCACTACCCTAAACCCTAAATATACCACCAGCACGACCACCTACACTACCCAAACACCACTGCACTACCCTAAACCCTAAATCTACAATCAGCACGACCCCCTACACTACCCAAACACCACTGCACTACCCTAACCCCTAAAACACTACCCCCAGCACGACCCCCTACACTACACCAACACCACTGCACTATGCTAAACCCTAAAACACTACCCCAGGACGACCCCCTACAGTACCCAAGCACCACTGCACTACTCTAAACCCTAAAACACTACCCCCAGCATGACCCCCTACACTACCCAAAAACCACTGCACTGCCCTAAAACCTAAAACACTACCCCAGCACGACCCCCTACACTACACAAACACCACTGCACTACCCTAAACCCTAAATCTACCCCAAGCACCACCCCCTATGCTACACAAACATCACTGCACTCCCCTAAACCCTGAAACACTAGCCCCAGCATGAATCACTACAATGCCCGAATACAACTGCACTGCCCTAAACCCTGAAACACTAGCCCCAGCATGACCCCCTACACTACCCGAACACCAATGCATTGCCCTAACCCTGAAACACCACCCCCAGCACGACCCCCTACACTGCTCAAACACCACTGCTCTGCCCTAAACCCTCAAACACCAGCCCCAGCACGACCTGTACACTGCCCGAACACCACTGCACTTCCCTAAACCCTCAAACACTAGCCCCAGCATGACCCCCTACACTGCCGAACACCACTGCACTGACCTAAATCCTGAAACACCACACCCAGCACGACCCCCTACACTGCCCGAACATCACTGCACAGCCCTAAACCCTGAAACACCACCCTCGGCAACACCCCCTACACTCCCTGAACACCACTGCACTGCCCTAAACCCTGAAACACCACTCCCAGCACGACCCCTACACTGCGTGAACACCACTACACTGCCCTAGACACTTAAACACCACCCCCAGCATGACCCCCTACACTGCCCGAACACCACTGCACTGCCCTAAACCCTGAAACACCACTCCCAGCATGACCCCCTACACTGCGTGAACACCACTACACTGCCATAGACACTGAAACACCACCCCAGCATGACCCCTACACTGCCCGAACGCCACTGCACTGCCCTAAACCCTGAAACACCACCCCCCTGCACGACTCCCTACACGGCCAAAAAACACTGCACTGCCCTAAACCCTGAAACACCACCCCCAGCACGACCCCCTACACGGTCCGAACACTACTGCACTGCCCTAAACCCTTAAACACTAGGCCCAGCATGACCCCCTACACTGCCGAACACCACTGCAATGCCCTAAATCCTGAAACACCACACCCAGCACGACCTCCTACACATCCCGAACATCACTGCACAACTCTAAACCCTGAAACACCACACCCAGCATGACCCTCTAAAGTGCCCGAACACCACTGCACTGCCCTAAACTCAGAAACACCACCCCCAGCAATACCCCCTAAACTACCCGAACACCACTGCCCTTAACCCTGAAACACCACCCCTTGCAAGACCCCCTACACTGCCCCAAACACCACTGCTCTAAACCCTGAAACACCACCTCCTGCAAGACCCCCTACACTGCCTGAACACCACTGCACTGCCCTAAGCCCTGAAACACCACCCTCTGCACGACCCCCTACACTGCCTGAACACCAGTGCACTGCCCTAAACCCTAAAAAAACACATCCCCCAGCACGACCCCTTCACTTACCGAACACCACTGCACTGCCCTAAACCCTGAAACACCACCCCCTGCACGACCCCTGCACTGCCCGAACACCACTGCACTGCCCTATACCCTAAAACACCACCACCAGCACGACCCCCTAAACTACACCAACACCACTGCAGTACCCTAAACCCTAAAACACTACCCCAGCACAACCCCCTATACTACCCAAACAACACTGCACTACCCTAAACCCTAAAACACTACCCCCAGCATGACCCCCTACACCCCCCCAAACACCACTGCACTACCCTAAACCCTAAAACATGACCCCCAGCACGACCCCCTACACTACCCAAACACCACTGCACTACCCAGAACCCTAAATCTACAACCAGCACGACCCCCTACACTGCCCAAACACTACTACACTTCCCTAAACCCTGAAACACTACCCCAGCACGACCCCCTACACTGCCCGAACACCACTGCTCTGCCCTTAACCCTAAAACACCAGCCCCAGCACGAAACTTACACTGCCCAAACACCTCTACACTGCCCTAATCCCTGAAACACTACCCCCAACACGACCTCCTACACTGCCTGAACACCACTGCACTGCCCTAAACCCTTAAACACTAGCCCCAGCACTACCCCCAACACTTCCCTAATACCATTGCATTACCCTGAAACACCACCCCCAGCACGAACCCCTACACTTCCCAAACGCCACTGCACTGCCCTAAACCCAGAAACATCACCCCAGCACGACCCCCTAAACTGCCCGAACACCACTGCACTGCCCTAAACCCAGAAACACCACCCCCAGCATGACCCCCTACACTGCCCGAACACTACTGCACTGCCCTAAACCCTGAAGCACCACCCCCAGCACGACCCCCTACACTGCCCGAACACCACTGCACTGCTCTAAACCCTGAAACACCACCCCCAGCATGACCTCCTACACTACCTGAACACCACTGCACAGCCCTAAACCCTGAAACACCACCCCTAGCACGACCCACTACACTGCCCGAACACGCCTGCGCTGTCCTAAACCCTGAAACACCACCCCCTGCACAACCCCCTACAGTGCCCGAACACCACTGTTCTCCCCTAAACCCTGAAACACTACCCCCACATGACCCCCTCCCTACCCAAAGACCTCTGCACTACCCTAAACCCTAAAACATGACCCCCTACACTACACAAACACCGCTGCACTACCCTAAACACTAAAACACTACTCCCAGCATGACCCCCTACACTACACAAACACCACTGCACTGCCCTAAACCCTGAATTACCACCCCAGCACGACCCCCTACACTGCTCGAACACCACTGCACTGCTGTAAACTCTGAAACACTACCCCAGCAAGACCCCCTACACTGCCCGAACCCCACTGCACTGCCCTAAACCCTGAAGCACTATACCTAGCATGACCCCCTATGCTGCCCGAACACCACTGCTCTGCCCTAAACCCTCAAACACCAGCCCCAGCACGACCCCTACACTGCCTGAACACCACTGCACTGCCCTAAACCCTCAAACACTACCCCCAGCAGTACCCCCTACAATACACAAGCACCACTGCACTACCCTAAACCCTAAAACACTGCCCCCAGCAGTACCCTCTACACTACCCAAACACCACTGCACTACCCTAAACCGTAAAACTCTCCCCCAGCACGACCCCTACACTAAACAAACTCCACTGCATTACCCTAAACCCTAAAACACAACCTCCAGCATGACCCCCTACACTACCCAAACACCACTGCACTACCCTAAACCCTGAAACACTACCCCTAGCATGACCCCCTACACTGCCCAAACACCACTGCTCTGCCTTAAACCCTGAAAAACCAGCACAACACCTACACCGCCCGAACACCTCTACACTGCCGTAAACCCTGAAACACTACCCCCAGCACGACCCCCTACACTGCCCGAACACCACTGCACTGCCCTAAACCCTGAAATACTAGCCCCAGCACGACCCCCTACACTTCCTGAACACCACTGCACTGCCCTAAACCCCAAAACACCACCCCCTGCACGTCCCCCTACACTGCCTGAACGCCAGTGCACCGCCCTAATCCCCCAAACCCCACCTCCCTGCACAAACCTCTACACTGCCCGAATGCCACTGCACTGCCATAAACCCTGAAACACCACACCCAGCACGACCTCCTACACTGCCTGAATGCCACTGTACTGCCATAAACCCTGAAACACCACCCCCTGCACCACCCCCTACACTGCCCGAACGCCACTGTACTGCCCTAAACCGTGAAACACCACCCCCAGCATGACCCCCTATACTGCCCAAACGCCACTGCACTGTCCTAAACCCTGAAATACCACCCCCTGCACGACCCCCTACCCTGCCCGAACGCCAATGCACTGCCCTAAACACCAAAACACCACCCCCAGCAAGACCCCTACATTGCCCGCACTGCACTGCCCTAACCCCCAAAACACCACCCCCTGCAAGACCCCCTACACTGCCCGAACACCACTGCCCTAAACCCCGAAACACCACCCCCTGCAAGACCCCTACACTACCCGAACACCACTGCACTGCCATAAACCCCGAAACACCAACCCCTGCACAACTCCCTACAGTGCCTGAACACCACTGCACTGCCCTAATCCCTAAAACACCACCACCAGCACGACCCCCTACACTGCTCAAATGCCACTGCACTGTCCTAAACCCTGAAATACCACCCCCTGCACGACCCCCTACCCTGCCCGAACGCCAATGCACTGCCCTAAACACCAAAACACCACCCCCAGCAAGACCCCTACATTGCCCGCACTGCACTGCCCTAACCCCCAAAACACCACCCCCTGCAAGACCCCCTACACTGCCCGAACACCACTGCCCTAAACCCCGAAACACCACCCCCTGCAAGACCCCTACACTACCCGAACACCACTGCACTGCCATAAACCCCGAAACACCAACCCCTGCACAACTCCCTACAATGCCTGAACAACACTGCACTGCCCTAATCCCTAAAACACCACCACCAGCACGACCCCCTACACTGCTCAAACGCCAATGCACTGCCCTAAACCCTGAAACACCACCCCCCTGCACGACCCCCTACACTGCCCGAACAACACTGCACTGCCCTAAACCCTGAAACACCACCCCCTGCGCGACCCCCTAAACTGCCTGAACACCACTGCACTGCCCTAAACCCTGAAACACCACCCCCTTGCATGACCCCCTACACTGCCCGAATGCCACTGTACTGCCCTAAACCCTGAGACACCACCCCCTGCACAACGACCCCACACAGACTGAACGCCACTGCACTGCCCTGAACCCTGAAACCCCATCCCACGCACGACCCCCTACTCTGCCCGAATACCACTGCTCTGCCCTTAACCCTGAAACACCACCCCAGCACGACCCCCTACACTGCGCGAACACCACTGCACTGCCCTAAACCCTAAAACACTACCCCCCACACTACCCCCTTCACTACACAAACACCAATGCACTGCCCTAAACCCTAAAACACTACACCAGCACGATTCCCTACACTACCCAAAGATCACTGCACTACCCTAAACCCTAAAACACTACCCCAACACGACCCCCTAAACTACCCAAACACCACTGCACTACCCTAAACCCCTCCCCCAGCACGACTCCCTATACTACCCAACCACCACTCCACTACCCTAAACCCTAAATATACCCCCAACGCGACCCTCTACACTACCCAAACACCAGTGCACTACCCTAAACCCTAAATCTACCACCAGCACGACCACCTACACTACACAAACACCACTGCACTATTCTAAACCCTAAATCTACACTCAGCACGACCCCCTACACTACAAAAAAACACCACTGCACTACCCTAACCCCTAATACACTACCCCCAGCACGACCCCCTACACTACACCAACACCACTGCACTACGCTAAACCCTAATACACTACCCCAGGACAACCCCCTACACTACCCAAACTCCACTGCACTACCCTAAACCCTAAAACACTACCCCCAGCATGACCCCCTAAAGTACCCAAACACCACTGCACTGCCCTAAACCCTAAAAGACTGCCCCCAGCATGACCCCCTACACTACCCAAACACCACTGCACTGCCCTAAACCCTAAAACACTACCCCCAGCATGACCCCCTACACTACACAAACACCACTGCACTACCCTAAACCCTAAATCTACCCCAAGCACCACCCCCTACACTACACAAACATCTCTGCACTCCCCTTAACCCTGAAACACTAGCCCCAGCACGACTCACTACACTGCCCGAACACAACTGCACTGCCCTAAACCCTGAAACACTAGCCCCAGCATGACCCCCTACACTGCCTGAACACCACTGCACTGCCCTAAACCCTGAAACCCTACCCCCAGCACGACCCCCTACACTGCCCGAACACCACTGCACTGCCATAAACCCTCAACCACCCCCAGCATGATCCCCTACACTGCCCGAACACCACTGCATTGCCCTAAACCCTGAAACGCCACCCCCAGCACAACCCCCTACACTGCTCAAACACCCCTGCACTACCCAGAACCCTAAATCTACAACCAGCACGACCCCCTACACTGCCCAAACACTACTACACTGCCCTAAACCCTGAAGCACTACCCCCAGCACGACCCCCTACACTGCCCGAACACCACTGCTCTGCCCTTAACCCTAAAACACCAGCCCCAGCACGACACCTACACTGCCCAAACACCTCTACACTGCCCTAAACCCTGAAACACTACCCCCAACACGACCTCCTACACTGCCTGAACACCACTGCACTGCCCTAAACCCTTAAACACTAGCCCCAGCACTACCCCCAACACTTCCCTAACACTATTGCACTACCCTGAAAAACCACCCCCAGCACGAACCCCTACACTTCCCAAACACCACTGCACTGCCCTAAACCCAGAAACACCACCCCAGCACGACCCCCTAAACTGCCCGAATACCACTGCACTACCCTAAACCCAGAAACACCACCCCCAGCATGACCCCCTACACTGCCCGAACACTACTGCACTGCCCTAAACCCTGAAGCACCACCCCCAGCACGACCCCCTACACTGCCCGAACACCACTGCACTGCTCTAAACCCTGAAACACCACCCCCAGCATGACCTCCTACACTACCTGAACACCACTGCACAGCCCTAAACCCTGAAACACCACCCCTAGCACGACCCACTACACTGCCGGAACACCACTGCACTGTCCTAAACCCTGAAACACCACCCCCCTGCACAACCCCCTACAGTGCCCGAACACCACTGTTCTGCCCTAAACCCTGAAACACTACCCCCGCATGACCCCCTCCCTACCCAAAGACCACTGCACCACCCTAAACCCTAAAACATGACCCCCCTACACTACACAAACACCGCTGCACTACCCTAAACACTAAAACACTACTCCCAGCATGACACCCTACACTACACAAACACCACTGCACTGCCCTAAACCCTGAAATACCACCCCAGCACGACCCCCTACACTGCTCGAACACCACTGCACTGCTGTAAACCCTGAAGCACTACACCTAGCATGACCCCCTATACTGCCCGAACACCACTGCTCTGCCCTAAACCCTCAAACACCAGCCCCAGCACGACCCCTACACTGCCTGAACACCACTGCACTGCCCTAAACCCTCAAACACTACCCCCAGCAGTACCCCCTACAATACACAAGCACCACTGCACTACCCTAAACCCTAAAACACTGCCCCCAGCAGTACCCTCTACACTACCCAAACACCACTGCACTACCCTAAACCGTAAAACTCTCCCCCAGCACGACCCCTACACTAAACAAACACCACTGCATTACCCTAAACCCTAAAACACAACCTCCAGCATGACCCCCTACACTACCCAAACACCACTGCACTACCCTAAACCCTGAAACACTACCCCTAGCATGACCCCCTACACTGCCCAAACACCACTGCTCTGCCCTAAACCTTGAAAAACCAGCACAACACCTACACCACCCGAACACCTCTACACTGCCGTAAACCCTGAAACACTACCCCCAGCACGACCCCCCACACTTCCCGAACACCACTGCACTGCCCTAAACCCTTAAATACTAGCCCCAGCACGACCCCCTACACTTCCTGAACACCACTGCACTGCCCTAAACCCCAAAACACCACCCCCTGCACGTCCCCCTACACTGCCTGAACGCCAGTGCACTGCCCTAATCCCCCAAACCCCACCTCCCTGCACAAACCCCTACACTGCCCGAATGCCACTGCACTGCCATAAACCCTGAAACACCAAACCCAGCACGACCTCCTACACTGCCCGAATGCCACTGTACTGCCATAAACCCTGAAACACCACCCCTGCACCACCCCCTACACTGCCCGAACGCCACTGTACTGCCCTAAACCGTGAAACACCACCCCCAGCATGACCCCCTATACCGCCCAAACGCCAATGCACTGCCCTAAACACCAAAACACCACCCCCAGCAAGACCCCTACATTGCCCGCACTGCACTGCCCTAACCCCCAAAACACCACCCCCTGCAAGACCCCCTACACTGCCCGAACACCACTGCCCTAAACCCCGAAACACCACCCCCTGCAAGACCCCTACACTACCCGAACACCACTGCACTGCCATAAACCCCGAAACACCAACCCCTGCACAACTCACTACACTGCCTGAACACCACTGCACTGCCCTAATCCCTAAAACACCACCACCAGCACGACCCCCTACACTGCTCAAATGCCACTGCACTGTCCTAAACCCTGAAATACCACCCCCTGCACGACCCCCTACCCTGCCCGAACGCCAATGCACTGCCCTAAACACCAAAACACCACCCCCAGCAAGACCCCTACATTGCCCGCACTGCACTGCCCTAACCCCCAAAACACCACCCCCTGCAAGACCCCCTACACTGCCCGAACACCACTGCCCTAAACCCCGAAACACCACCCCCTGCAAGACCCCTACACTACCCGAACACCACTGCACTGCCATAAACCCCGAAACACCAACCCCTGCACATCTCCCTACAATGCCTGAACACCACTGCACTGCCCTAATCCCTAAAACACCACCACCAGCACGACCCCCTACACTGCTCAAACGCCAATGCACTGCCCTAAACCCTGAAACACCACCCCCCTGCACGACCCCCTACACTGCCCGAACACCACTGCACTGCCCTAAACCCTGAAACACCACCCCCTGCGCGACCCCCTAAACTGCCTGAACACCACTGCACTGCCCTAAACCCTGAAACACCACCCCCTTGCATGACCCCCTACACTGCCCGAATGCCACTGTACTGCCCTAAACCCTGAGACACCACCCCCCTGCACAACGACCCCACACAGACTGAACGCCACTGCACTGCCCTGAACCCTGAAACCCCATCCCACGCACGACCCCCTACTCTGCCCGAATACCACTGCTCTGCCCTTAACCCTGAAACACCACCCCAGCACGACCCCCTACACTGCGCGAACACCACTGCACTGCCCTAAACCCTAAAACACTACCCCCCACACTACCCCCTTCACTACACAAACACCAATGCACTGCCCTAAACCCTAAAACGCTACACCAGCACGATTCCCTACACTACCCAAAGATCACTGCACTACCCTAAGCCCTAAAACACTACCCCAACACGACCCCCTAAACTACCCAAACACCACTGCACTACCCTAAACCCCTCCCCCAGCACGACTCCCTATACTACCCAACCACCACTCCACTACCCTAAACCCTAAATATACCCCCAACGCGACCCCCTACACTACCCAAACACCAGTGCACTACCCTAAACCCTAAATCTACCACCAGAACGACCACCTACACTACACAAACACCACTGCACTATCCTAAACCCTAAATCTACACTCAGCACGACCCCCTACACTACAAAAAAAACACCACTGCACTACCCTAACCCCTAATACACTACCCCCAGCACGACCCCCTACACTACACCAACACCACTGCACTACGCTAAACCCTAATACACTACCCCAGGACAACCCCCTACACTACCCAAACTCCACTGCACTACCCTAAACCCTAAAACACTACCCCCAGCATGACCCCCTAAAGTACCCAAACACCACTGCACTGCCCTAAACCCTAAAAGACCGCCCCCAGCATGACCCCTACACTACCCAAACACCACTGCACTGCCCTAAACCCTAAAGCACTACCCCCAGCATGACCCCCTACACTACACAAACACCACTGCACTACCCTAAACCCTAAATCTACCCCAAGCACCACCCCCTACACTACACAAACATCTCTGCACTCCCCTAAACCCTGAAACACTAGCCCCAGCACGACTCACTACACTGCCCAAACACAACTGCACTGCCCTAAACCCTGAAACACTAGCCCCAGCATGACCCCCTACACTGCCTGAACACCACTGCACTGCCCTAAACCCTGAAACACTACCCCCAGCATGACCCCCTCCACTGCCCGAACACCACTGCACTGCCATAAACCCTCAACCACCCCCAGCATGATCCCCTACACTGCCCGAACACCACTGCATTGCCCTAAACCCTGAAACACCACCCCCAGCACAACCCCCTACACTGCTCAAACACCACTGCACTACCCAGAACCCTAAATCTACAACTAGCACGACCCCCTACACTGCCCAAACACTACTACACTGCCCTAAACCCTGAAACACTACCCCCAGCACGACCCCCTACACTGCCCGAACACCACTGCTCTGCCCTTAACCCTAAAACACCAGCCCCAGTACGACACCTACACTGCCCAAACACCTCTACACTGCTCTAAACCCTGAAACACTACCCCCAACACGACCTCCTACACTGCCTGAAAACCACTGCACTGCCCTAAACCCTTAAACACTAGCCCCAGCACTACCCCCAACACTTCCCTAACACTATTGCACTACCCTGAAAAACCACCCCCAGCACGAACCCCTACACTTCCCAAACACCACTGCACTGCCCTAAACCCAGAAACACCACCCCAGCACGACCCCCTAAACTGCCCGAATACCACTGCACTGCCCTAAACCCAGAAACACCACCCCCAGCATGACCCCCTACACTGCCCGAACACTACTGCACTGCCCTAAACCCTGAAGCACCACCCCCAGCACGACCCCCTACACTGCCCGAACACCACTGGACTGCTCTAAACCCTGAAACACCACCCCCAGCATGACCTCCTACACTACCTGAACACCACTGCACAGCCCTAAACCCTGAAACACCACCCCTAGCACGACCCACTACACTGCCCGAACACCACTGCACTGTCCTAAACCGTGAAACACCACCCCCCTGCACAACCCCCTACAGTGCCCGAACACCACTGTTCTGCCCTAAACCCTGAAACACTACCCCCGCATGACCCCCTCCCTACCCAAAGACCACTGCACTACCCAAAACCCTAAAACATGACCCCCCTACACTACACAAACACCGCTGCACTACCCTAAACACTAAAACACTACTCCCAGCATGACACCCTACACTACACAAACACCACTGCACTGCCCTAAACCCTGAAATACCACCCCAGCACGACCCCCTACACTGCTCGAACACCACTGCACTGCTGCAAACTCTGAAACACTACCCCCAGCAAGACCCCCTACACTGCCCGAACCCCACTGCACTGACCTAAACCCTGAAGCACTACACCTAGCATGACCCCCTATACTGCCCGAACACCACTGCTCTGCCCTAAACCCTCAAACACCAGCCCCAGCACGACCCCTACACTGCCTGCACACCACTGCACTGCCCTAAACCCTCAAACACTACCCCCAGCAGTACCCCCTACAATACACAAGCACCACTGCACTACCCTAAAGCCTAAAACACTGCCCCCAGCAGTACCCTCTACACTACCCAAACACCACTGCACTACCCTAAACCATAACACTCTCCCCCAGCACGACCCCTACACTAAACAAACACCACTGCATTACCCTAAACCCTAAAACACAACCTCCAGCATGACCCCCTACACTACCCGAACACAAATGCACTACCCTAAACCCTGAAACACTACCCCTAGCATGGCCCCTACACTGCCCAAACACCACTGCTCTGCCCTAAACCCTGAAAAACCAGCACGACACCTACACTGCCCGAACACCTCTACACTGCCGTAAACCCTGAAACACTACCCCCAGCACGACCCCCTACACTGCCCGAACACCACTGCACTGCCCTAAACCCTGAAATACTAGCCCCAGCACGACCCCCTACACTTCCTGAACACCACTGCACTGCCCTAAACCCCAAAACACCACCCCTGCACGTCCCCTACACTGCCTGAACGCCAGTGCACTGCCCTAATCCCCAAAACCCCACCCCCCTGCACAAACCCCTACACTGCCCGAATGCCACTGCACTGCCATAAACCCTGAAACACCACACCCAGCACGACCTCCTACACTGCCCGAATGCCACTGTACTACCATAAACCCTGAAACACCACCCCCTGCATCACTCCCTACACTGCCCGAACGCCACTGTACTGCCCTAAACTGTGTAACACCACCCCCAGCATGACCCCCTATACTGCCCAAACGCCACTGCACTGTCCTAAACCCTGAAATACCACCCCCTGCATGACCCCCTACCCTGCCCGAACGCCAATGCACTGCTCTAAACACCAAAACACCACCCCCAGCAAGACCCCTTCATTGCCCGCACTGCACTGCCCTAACCCCCAAAACACCACCCCCTGCAAGACCCCCTACACTGCCCGAACACCACTGCCCTAAACCCCGAAACACCACCCCCTGCAAGACCCCTACACTACCCGAACACCACTGCACTGCCATAAACCCCGAAACACCAACCCCTGCACAACACCCTACACTGCCTGAACACCACTGCACTGCCCTAATCCCTAAAACACCACCACCAGCACGACCCCCTACACTGCTCAAATGCCAATGCACTGCCCTAAACCCTGAAACACCACCCCCCTGCGCGACCCCATACACTGCCCGAACACCACTGCACTGCCCTAAACCCTGAAACACCATCCCCTGCGCGACCCCCTACACTGCCCGAACACCACTGCACTGCCCTAAACCCTGAAACACCACCCCCTTGCACGACCCCCTACACTGCCCGAATGCCACTGTACTGCCCTAAACCCTAAATCTACCCCTAGCACGACCCCCTACATTACCCAAACACCACTGCACTACCCTAAACCCTAAATCTACCTTCAGCACAACCCCCTACACTATGCAAACACCACTGCACTACCCTAAACCCTAAAACACCTACCCCCAGCACGACCCCCTAAACTACACCAACACCACTGCACTACCCTAAACCCTAAAACACTACCCCAGCACAACCCCCTATACTACCCAAACACCACTGCACTACCCTAAACCCTAAACACTACCCCCAACATGACCCCCTGCACTACCCAAACACCACTGCACTACCCCAAACCCTCAAACATGACCCCCAGCACGACCCCCTACAGTACACAAACACCACTGCACTACCCTAAATCCTAAATCTACCCCAAGCATGACCCCCTACACTACACAAACATCACTGCACTGCCCTAAAACCTGAAACACTACTCCCAGCACAACCCCCTACATGGCCTGAACACGACTCCTACACTCCCCGAACACCACTGCACTGCCCTAAACCCTGAAACACCACCCCCTGCATGACCCCCTACACTGCCCAAACGCCACTACACTGCCCTAAACTCTGAAACACTATACCCAGCATGACCCCCTGCACTGCCCGAACACCACTGCACTGCCCTAAACCCTTAAACACTAGCCCCAGCACGACCCCCTACACTTCCCGAACACCACTGCACTGCCCTAAACCCAGAAACACCACCCACTGCACGACCCCTGCACTGCCCGAGCACCACTGCACTGCCCTAAACCCTAAAACACCACCACCAGCACGACCCCCTAAACTACACCAACACCACTGCACTACCCTAAACCCTAAAACACTACCCCCTACACTACATAAACACCACTGCACTACCCTAAACCCTAAACCACTACCCCAGCACGACCCCCTACACTACCCAAACACCACTGCACTACCCTAAACCCTAAAACACTACCCCAGCACGACCCCCTACACTACCCAAACACCACTGCACTACCCTAAATCTACCACCAGCACGAACGAACACCTACACTACCCAAACACCACTGCACTACCCTAACCCCTAAAACACTACCCCCAGCACGACCCCCTACACTACACCAACACCACTGCACTACGCTAAACCCTAAAACACTACCCCAGCACAACCCCCTACACTACCCAAACACAACTGCACTACCCTAAACCCTAAAACACTACCCCCTACACTACCCAAACACCACTGCACTGCCCTAAACCCTAAAACACTATCCCAGCATGACCCCCTACACTACCCAAACACCACTGCACTGCCCTAAACCCTAAAACACTACCCCCAGCACGACCCCCTACACTACACCAACACCACTGCACTACGCTAAACCCTAAAACACTACCCCAGCACAACCCCCTACACTACCCAAAAACAACTGCACTACCCTAAACACTAAAACACTACCCCCTACACTACCCAAACACCACAGCACTGCCCTAAACCGTAAAACACTACCCCAGCATGACCCCCTACACTACCCAAACACCACTGCACTACCCTAAACCCTAAAACTCTCCCCCCAGCACGACCCCCTACAGTAAACAAACACCACTGCATTACCCTAAACCCTAAAACACTACCCCCAGCACGACCCCCTACACTACCCATACACCACTGCACTACCCTAAATCCTAAAACACTACCCCCAGCAGTACCCCTACACTACGCACACACCACTGTACTACCCTAAAACCTAAATCTACCCCAAGCACGACCCCCTACACTACACAAACATCACTGCACTCCCCTAAACCCTGAAACACTAGCCCCAGCACGACTCACTACACTGCCCGAACACCACTGCACTGCCCTAAACCCTGAAACACTAGCCCCAGCATGACCCCCATCACTGCACTGCCATAAACCCTAAAACACCACACCCAGCACGACCCCCTACACTGCCCGAAGACCACTGCTCTGCCCAAACCCTCAAACACCAGCCTCAGCACGACCGCTACACTGCCCAAACACCACCGCACTGACCTAAACCCTCAAACACTAGCCCGAGCATGACCCCCTACACTGCCGAACACCACTGCACAGCCCTAAATCCTGAAACACCACACCCAGCAAGACCACTGCCCGAACACCACTGCACTGCCCTAAACCCTGAAACACCACCCCAGCACGACCTCCTACACTGCCCAAACATCACTGCACAGCTCTAATCCCTGAAACACCACCCTCAGCACGACCCCCTACACTGCCCAAACACCACTGCACTACCCTAAAACCTAAATCTACCCAAGCACGCCCCCTACACGATACAAACATCACTGCACTCCCCTAAACCCTGAAACACTAGCCCCAGCACAACTCACTACACTCCCTGAACACCACTGCATTGCCCTAAACCCTGAAACACTACCCCCAGCAAGACCCCCTACACTGCCCGAACCCCACTGCACTACACTAAACCCTGAAGCACTACCCCTAGCACGACCCCTACACTGCCCGAACACCACTGCTCTGCCCTAAACCCTCAAACAACAGCCCCAGCACGACATGTACAATGCCCGAACACCACTGCACTGCCCTAAACCCTCAAGCACTAGCCCCAGCATGACCCCCTACACTGCCGAACACCACTGCACTGCCCTAAATCCTGAAACACCATACCCAGCACGACCCCCTACACTGCCCGAACATCACTGCACAGCCCTAAACCCTGAAACACCACTCCCAGCACGACCCCCTACACTGCGCGAACACCACTACACTGCCCTAGACACTGAAACACCACCCCCAGCATAACCCCGTACACTGCCCGAATGCCACTGCACTGCCCTAATCCCTGAAACACCACCCCCCTGCTCGACACCCTAACCGGCCAAACAACACTGCACTGCTCTAAACCCTGAAACCCCACCCCAAGCACGACCCCCTACATGGTCCGAAAA
Organism: Triturus cristatus; assembly: GCF_964204655.1. Taxonomy (NCBI): domain Eukaryota; kingdom Metazoa; phylum Chordata; class Amphibia; order Caudata; family Salamandridae; genus Triturus; species Triturus cristatus. The sequence goes on along the minus strand of NC_140579.1, from coordinate 478,290,049 downwards.
CCACGGCACTGCCCTAAACCCTTAAACACCACACCTAGAATGACCCCCTACACTGCCCGAATGCTACTGCACTGCCCTAAACTCTGAAACAACCACCCCCCTGCATGACCCCCTACACTGCCCGAACGTCACTGCACTGCCCTAAACCCTGAAACACCACCCCCCTGCATGACCCCCTACACTGCCTAAACCCCACTGCACTGCCCTAATCCATAAAACACCACCACCAGCACGACCCCCTACACTGCTCAAACGCCAATGCACTGCCCTAAACCCTGAAACACCACCCCCCTGCGTGACCCCCTACACTGCCCGAACACCACTGCACTGCCCTAAACCCTGAAACACCACCCCCTGCGCGACTCCCTACACTGCCCGAACACCACTGCACTGCCCTAAACCCTGAAACACCACCCCCTTGCATGACCCCCTACACTGCCCGAATGCCACTGTACTGCCCTAAACCCTGAGACACCACCCCCCTGCACAACGACCCCACACAGACTGAACGCCACTGCACTGCCCTGAACCCTGAAACCCCATCCCACGCACGACCCCCTACTCTGCCCGAATACCACTGCTCTGCCCTTAACCCTGAAACACCACCCCAGCACGACCCCCTACACTGCCCGAAAACCACTGCTCTGCCCTAAACCCTAAAACACCACCACCAGCAAGATCCCCTACTCTGCGCGAACACAACTGCACTGCCCTAAACCCTAAAACACTACCCCGCACACTACCCCCTTCACTACACAAACACCAATGCACTGCCCTAAACCCTAAAACACTACCCCAGCACGATTCCCTACATTACCCAAAGACCACTGCACTACCCTAAACTCTAAAACACGACCCCCAGCACGACCCCTACACTACACAAACACCACTGCACTACCCTAAACCCTAAAACACTACCCCAACACTACATAAACACCACAGCACTACCCTAATCCCTAAACCACTACCCCCAGCACGACCCCCTACACTACCCAAACACCACTGCACTACCCTAAAACCTAAAACTCTACCCCAGCACGACTCCCTAAACTACCCAAACACAACTGCACTACCCTAAACCCCTCCCCCAGCACGACTCCCTATACTACCCAACCACCACTACACTACCCTAAACCCTAAATATACCCCCAACGCGACCCCCTACACTTCCCAAACACCACTGCACTGCCCTAAACCCAGAAACACCACCCGCAGCACGACCCCCTAAACTGCCCGAACACCACTGCACTGCCCTAAACCCTGAAGTTCTACCCCTAGCACGACCCCCTACACTGCCCAAACATCACTGCTCTGCCCTAAACCCTCAAACACCAGCCCCAGCACGACCCCTACACTGCCCGAACACCACTGCACTGCCCTAAACCCTCAAAGCCTACCCCAGCAGTACCTCCTACACTACACAAACACCACTGCACTACCCTAAACCCTAAAACACTGCCCCCAGCAGTACCCTCTACACTACCCAAACACCACTGAACTACCCTAAACCCTAAAACTCTCCCTCCAGCAGGACCCCCTACACTAAACAAACACCACTGCATTACCCTAAACCCTAAAACACTACCCCCAGCACGACCCCCTACACTACCCAAACACCACTGCACTACCCTAAACCCTAAAACACTACCCCCAGCAGTACCCCTACACTACACAAACACAACTGCACTACCCTAAACCCTGCCTCCAGCAGTACCCTCTACGCTACCCATGCACCATTGCACTACCCTAAGCCCTTAAACACTACCCCCAGCAGTACCCACTACACTACCCAAACACAACTGCACTACCCTAAACCCTAAAACACTACCCCAGCACGACCCCCTACACTACCCAAACACCATTGCACTACCATAAACCCTAAAACACTTCCCCCAGCGCGACTCCCTACACTGTCCAAACACAACTGAACTCCCCTAAACCCTAAATCTACCCCTAGCACGACCCCCTACATTACCCAAACACCACTGCACTACCCTAAACCCTAAATCTACCTTCAGCACAACCCCCTACACTACGCAAACACCACTGCACTACCCTAAACCCTAAAACACCTACCCCCAGCACGACCCCCTAAACTACACCAACACCACTGCACTACCCTAAACCCTAAAACACTACCCCAGCACAACCCCCTATACTACCCAAACACCACTGCACTACCCTAAACCCTAAACACTACCCCCATCATGTCCCCCTGCACTACCCAAACACCACTGCACTACCCCAAACCCTCAAACATGACCCCCAGCACGACCACCTACAGAACACAAACACCACTGCACTACCCTAAATCCTAAATCTACCCCAAGCATGACCCCCTACATTACACAAACATCACTGCACTGCCCTAAAACCTGAAACACTACTCCCAGCACGACCCCCTACATGGCCTGAACACGACTCCTACACTCCCCGAACACCACTGCACTGCCCTAAACCCTGAAACACCACCCCGTGCACAACCCCCTACACTGCCCGAACGCCACTGCACTGCCCTAAACCCTGGAACACCACCCCCTGCATGACCACCTACACAGCCCAAACGCCACTACACTGCCCTAAACTCTGAAACACTATACCCAGCATGACCCCCTGCACTGCCCGAACACCACTGCACTGCCCTAAACCCTTAAACACTAGCCCCAGCACGACCCCCTACACTTCCCGAACACCACTGCACTGCCCTAAACCCAGAAACACCACCCACTGCACGACCCCTGCACTGCCCGAACACCACTGCACTGCCCTAAACCCTAAAACACCACCACCAGCACGACCCCCTAAACTACACCAACACCACTGCACTACCCTAAACCCTAAAACACTACCCCCTACACTACATAAACACCACTGCACTACCCTAAACCCTAAACCACTACCCCAGCACGACCCCCTACACTACCCAAACACCACTGCACTACCCTAAACCCTAAAACACTACCCCAGCACGACCCCCTACACTACCCAAACACCACTGCACTACCCTAAATCTACCACCAGCACGAACACCTACACTACCCAAACACCACTGCACTACCCTAAACCCTAAATCTACACTCAGCACAACCCCCTACACTACCCAAACACCACTGCACTACCCTAACCCCTAAAACACTACCCCCAGCACGACCCCCTACACTACACCAACACCACTGCACTACACTAAACCCTAAAACACTACCCCAGCACAACCCCCTACACTACCTAAACACAACTGCACTACCCTAAACCCTAAAACACTACCCCCTACACTACCCAAACACCACTGCACTGCCCTAAACCCTAAAACACTACCCCAGCATGACCCCCTACACTACCCAAACACCACTGCACTGCCCTAAACCCTAAACCACTACCCCCAGCACGACCCCCTACACTACACCAACACCACTGCACTACGCTAAACCCTAAAACACTACCCCAGCACAACCCCTACACTACCCAAACACAACTGCACTACCCTAAACCCTAAAACACTACCCCCTACACTACCCAAACACCACTGCACTGCCCTAAACCCTAAAACACTACCCCAGCATGACCCCCTACACTACCCAAACACCACTGCACTACCCTAAACCCTAAAACTCTCCCCCCAGCACGACCCCCTACAGTAAACAAACACCACTGCATTACCCTAAACCCTAAAACACTACCCCAGCACGACCCCCTACACTACCCAAACACCACTGCACTACCCTAAATCCTAAAACACTACCCCCAGCAGTACCCCTACACTACACAAACACCACTGTACTACCCTAAAACCTAAATCTACCCCAAGCACGACCCCCTACACTACACAAACATCACTGCACTCCCCTAAACCCTGAAACACTACCCCAGCATGACCCCCTACACTACCCAAACACCACTGCACTGCCCTAAACCCTAAACCACTACCCCCAGCACGACCCCCTACACTACACCAACACCACTGCACTACGCTAAACCCTAAAACACTACCCCAGCACAACCCCTACACTACCCAAACACAACTGCACTACCCTAAACCCTAAAACACTACCCCCTACACTACCCAAACACCACTGCACTGCCCTAAACCCTAAAACACTACCCCAGCATGACCCCCCTACACTACCCAAACACCACTGCACTACCCTAAACCCTAAAACTCTCCCCCCAGCACGACCCCCTACAGTAAACAAACACCACTGCATTACCCTAAACCCTAAAACACTACCCCAGCACGACCCCCTACACTACCCAAACACCACTGCACTACCCTAAATCCTAAAACACTACCCCCAGCAGTACCCCTACACTACACAAACACCACTGTACTACCCTAAAACCTAAATCTACCCCAAGCACGACCCCCTACACTACACAAACATCACTGCACTCCCCTAAACCCTGAAACACTAGCCCCAGCACGACTCACTACACTGCCCGAACACCACTGCACTGCCCTAAACCCTGAAACACTAGCCCCAGCATGACCCCCATCACTGCACTGCTATAAACCCTAAAACACCACACACAGCACGACCCCCTACACTGCCCGAACACCACTGCTCTGCCCAAACCCTCAAACACCAGCCTCAGCACGACCTCTACACTGCCCAAACACCACCGCACTGACCTAAACCCTCAAACACTAGCCCGAGCATGACCCCCTACACTGCCGAACACCACTGCACAGCCCTAAATCCTGAAACACCACACCCAGCAAGACCCCTACACTGCCCGAACATCACTGTACAGCCCTAAATGATGAAACACCACCCTCGACACGGCCCCCTACACTGCCCGAACACCACTGCACTGCCCTAAACCCTGAAACACCACCCCAGCACGACCTCCTACACTGCCCAAACATCACTGCACAGCTCTAATCCCTGAAACACCACCCTCAGCACGACCCCCTACACTGCCCAAACACCACTGCACTACCCTAAAACCTAAATCTACCCAAGCACGCCCCCCTACACTATACAAACATCACTGCACTCCCCTAAACCCTGAAACACTAGCCCCAGCACAACTCACTACACTGCCTGAACACCACTGCATTGCCCTAAACCCTGAAACACTACCCCCTGCAAGACCCCCTACACTGCCCGAACCCCACTGTACTACCCTAAACCCTGAAGCACTACCCCTAGCACGACCCCTACACTGCCCGAACACCACTGCTCTGCCCTAAACCCTCAAACACCAGCCCCAGCACGACCTGTACAATGCCCGAACACCACTGCACTGCCCTAAACCCTCAAGCACTAGCCCCAGCATGACCCCCTACACTGCCGAACACCACTGCACTGCCCTAAATCCTGAAACACCATACCCAGCATGACCCCCTACACTGCCCGAACATCACTGCACAGCCCTAAACCCTGAAACACCACTCCCAGCACGACCCCCTACACTGCGCGAACACCACTACACTGCCCTAGACACTGAAACACCACCCCCAGCATGACCCCCTACACTGCCCGAATGCCACTGCACTGCCCTAATCCCTGAAACACCACCCCCCTGCACGACACCCTAACCGGCCAAACAACACTGCACTGCTCTAAACCCTGAAACCCCACCCCAAGCACGACCCCCTACATGGTCCAAAAACCACTGCATTGCCCTAAACCCTAAAACACCACACCTAGAATGACCCCCTACACTGCCCGAATGCTACTGCACTGCCCTAAACTCTGAAACAACCACCCCCCTGTATGACCCCCTACACTGCCCGAACGTCACTGCACTGCCCTAAACCCTGAAACACCACCCCCCTGCATGACCCCCTACACTGCCTAAACCCCACTGCACTGCACTGCCCTAATCCCTAAAACACCACCACCAGCACGACCCCCTACACTGCTCAAATGCCAATGCACTGCCCTAAACCCTGAAACACCACCCCCCTGCGTGACCCCCTACACTGCCCGAACACCACTGCACTGCCCTAAACCCTGAAACACCACCCCCTGCGCGACCCCCTACACTGCCGGAACACCACTGCACTACCCTAAACCCTGAAACACCACCCCCTTGCATGACCCCCTACACTGCCCGAATGCCACTGTACTGCCCTAAACCCTGAGACACCACCCCCCTGCACAACGACCCCACACAGACTGAACGCCACTGCACTGCCCTGAACCCTGAAACCCCATCCCACGCACGACCCCCTACTCTGCCCGAATACCACTGCTCTGCCCTTAACCCTGAAACACCACCTCAGCACGACCCCCTACACTGCCCGAACACCACTGCTCTGCCCTAAACCCTAAAACACCACCAACAGCAAGATCCCCTACACTGCGCGAACACCACTGCACTGCCCTAAACCCTAAAACACTACCCCCCACACTACCCCCTTCACTACACAAACACCAATGCACTGCCCTAAACCCTAAAACACTATCCCAGCACGATTCCCTACACTACCCAAAGACCACTGCACTACCCTAAACTCTAAAACACGACCCCCAGCACGACCCCCTACACTACACAAACACCACTGCACTACCTTAAACCCTAAAACACTACCCCAACACTACATAAACACCACAGCACTACCCTAATCCCTAAACCACTACGCCCAGCACGACCCCCTACACTACCCAAACACCACTGCACTACCCTAAAACCTAAAACTCTACCCCAGCACGACTCCCTAAACTACCCAAACACCACTGCACTACACTAAACCCCTCCCCCAGCACGACTCCCTATACTACCCAACCACCACGCCACTACCCTAAACCCTAAATATTCCCCCAACGCGACCCCCTACACTACCCAAACACCAGTGCACTACCCTAAACCCTAAATCTACCACCAGCACGACCACCTACACTACCCAAACACCACTGCACTATCCTAAACCCTAAATCTACACTCAGCACGACCCCCTACACTACAAAAAAAACACCACTGCACTACCCTAACCCCTAATACACTACCCCCAGCACGACCCCCTACACTACACCAACACCACTGCACTACGCTAAACCCTAAAACACTACCCCAGGACGACCCCCTACACTACCCAAACTCCACTGCACTACCCTAAACCCTAAAACACTACCCCCAGCATGACCCCCTAAAGTACCCAAACACCACTGCACTGCCCTAAACCCTAAAAGACTGCCCCCGGCATGACCCCCTACACTACCCAAACACCACTGCACTGCCCTAAACCCTAAAACACTACCCCCAGCATGACCCCCTACACTACACAAACACCACTGCACTACCCTAAACCCTAAATCTAACCCAAGCACCACCCCCTACACTACACAAACATCTCTGCACTCCCCTAAACCCTGAAACACTAGCCCCAGCACGACTCACTACACTGCCCGAACACAACTGCACTGCCCTAAACCCTGAAACACTAGCCCCAGCATGACCCCCTACACTGCCTGAACACCACTGCACTGCCCTAAACCCTGAAACACCACCCCCAGCATGACCCCCTACACTGCCCGAACACCACTGCACTGCCATAAACCCTCACCCACCCCCAGCATGATCCCCTACACTGCCCGAACACCACTGCATTGCCCTAAACCCTGAAACACCACCCCCAGCACGACCCCCTACACTGCTCAAACACCACTGCTCTGCCCTAAACCCTCAAACACCAGCCCCAGCACAACCTCTACACTGCCCGAACACCAGTGCACTTCCCTAAACCCTCAAACACTAGCCCCAGCATGACCCCCTACACGGCCAAACACCACTGCACTACCCAAAACCCTAAAACATGACCCCCAGCATGACCCCCTACACTAGAAAAACACCACTGCACTACCCAAAACCCTAAATCTACCCCAAGCACGACCCCCTACACTGCCCAAACACCACTGCACTGCCCTAAACCCTGAAACACCACCCCCAGCATGACCCCTACACTGCCCTAACACCACTGCTCTGCTCTTAACCCTGAAACACCAGCCCCAGCACCACACCTACACTGCCCGAACACCTCTACACTGCCCTAAACCCTGAAACACTACCCCCAGCATGACCCCCTACACTGCCCGGAAACCACTGCACTTCCCTAAACCCTTAAACACTAGCCCCAGCAGGACCCCCTACACTCTCCGAACACAATTGCACTGCCCTAAACCCTGAAACACCACCCCCAGCATGAACCCCTACACTTCCCGAACACCACTGCACTGCCCTAAACCCAGAAACGCCACCCACAGCATGACCCCTAAACTGCCCGAACAACACTGCACTGCCCTAAATCCAGAAGCACCACCCCAGCATAACCCCATACACTGCCCGAATACTACTGCACTGCCCTGAAAACTGAAACACCACCCCCAGCACGACCCCCTACACTGCCTGAACACCACTGCACTGCCCTAAACCCTGAAACAACACCCCCCTGCATGACCCCCTTCACGGCCCGAACACAACTGCACTGCCGTAAACCCTGAAACACCACCCCCCTGCACGACCCCCTACACGGCCCAAACACCACTGCACTGTCCTAAATCTTGAAACACCACCCCCAGCACGACCCCCTACAAGGCCCGAGCACGACCCCTACACTCCCCGAACGCCACTGCACTGCCCTAAACCCTGAAACACCACCCCTGCACGACCCCCTACACTGCCCGAACGCCACTGCACTGCCCTAAACCCTGAAACACCACCCCCCTGCACGACCCTCTACACTGCCCAAACGCCACTACACTGCCCTAAACTATGAAACACTATACCCAGAATGACCCCCTGCACTGCCCAAACACTACTGCACTGCCCTTAACCCTGAAACACCAGCCCCAGCACGACACCTACACTGCCCGAACACCTCTACACTGCCCTAAACCCTGAAGCACTACCCCCAGCACGACCCCCTAAACTACCCGAACACCACTGCACTGCCCTAAACCCTTAAACACTAGCCCCAGCACGACCCCCTACACTTCCCGAACACCACTGCCTGCCCTAAACCCAGAAACACCACCCACTGCACGACCCCTTCACTGCCCGAACACCACTGCACTGCCCTAAACCCTAAAACACCACCACCAGCACGACCCCCTAAACTACACCAACACCACTGCACTACCCTAAACCCTAAAACACTACCCCAGCACAACCCCCTGCACTGCCCAAACACCACTGCACTGCCCTTAACCCTGAAATACCAGCCCCAGCACGACACCTACACTGCCCGAACACCTCTACACTGCCCTAAACCCTGAAGCACTACCCCCAGCACGACCCCCTAAACTGCCCGAACACCACTGCACTGCCCTAAACCCTTAAACACTAGCCCCAGCACGACCCCCTACACTGCCCGAACACCACTGCACTGCCCTAAACCCTTAAACACTAGCCCCAGCACGACCCCCTACACTTCCCGAACACCACTGCACTGCCCTAAACCCAGAAACACCACCCACTGCATGACCCCTGCACTGCCCGAACACCACGGCACTGCCCTAAACCCTAAAACACCACCACCAGCACGACCCCCTAAACTACACCAACACCACTGCACTACCCTAAACCCTAAAACACTACCACAGCACAACCCCCTACACTACCCAAACACCATTGCACTACCCTAAACCCTAAAACACTACCCCCAGCATGACTCCCTACACTACCCAAATACCACTGCACTACCCTAAACCTTAAAACATGACCCCCAGCACGACCCCCTACACTACAGAAACACCACTGCACTACCCAAAACCCTAAATCTACCCCAAACACGACCCCCTACTCTAAACAAACATCACTGCACTGCCCTAAACCCTGAAACACTACCCCCAGCACGACCTCCTACACTGCCCGAACACACTGCACTGCCCTAAACCCTTAAACACTAGCCCCAGCACGACCCCCAACACTTCCCAAACACCATTGCACTGCCCTAAACCCTGAAACACCACCCCCAGCATGAACCCCTACACTTCCCAAACACCACTGCACTGCCCTAAACCCAGAAACACCACCCGCAGCACGACCCCCTAAACTGCCCGAACACCACTGCACTGCCCTAAACCCTGAAGTACTACCCCTAGCACGACCCCCTACACTGCCCAAACATCACTGCTCTGCCCTAAACCCTCAAACACCAGCCCCAGCACGATCCCTACACTGCCCGAACACCACTGCACTGCCCTAAACCCTCAAAGCCTACCCCCAGCAGTACCCTCTACACTACCCAAACACCACTGAACTACCCTAAACCCTAAAACTCTCCCCCCAGCAGGACCCCCTACACTAAACAAACACCACTGCATTACCCTAAACCCTGAAACACTACCCCCAGCACGACCCCCTACACTACCCAAACACCACTGCACTACCCTAAACCCTAAAACACTACCCCCAGCAGTACCCCTACACTACACAAACACCACTGCACTACCCTAAACCCTGCCTCCAGCAGTACCCTCTACGCTACCCATGCACCATTGCACTACCCTAAGCCCTTAAACACTACCCCCAGCAGTACCCACTACACTACCCAAACACAACTGCACTACCCTAAACCCTAAAACACTACCCCAGCACGACCCCCTACACTACCCAAACACCATTGCACTACCATAAACCCTAAAACACTCCCCCAGCGCGACTCCCTACACTGTCCAAACACAACTGAACTCCCCTAAACACTAAATCTACCCCTAGCACGACCCCCTATATTACCCAAACACCACTGCACTACCTTAAACCCTAAATCTACCTTCAGCACAACCCCCTACACTACGCAAACACCACTGCACTACCCTAAACCCTAAAACAACTACCCCCAGCACGACCCCCTAAACTACACCAACACCACTGCACTACCCTAAACCCTAAAACACTACCCCAGCACAACCCCCTATACTACCCAAACACCACTGCACTACCCTAAACCCTAAACACTACCCCCAACATGACCCCCTGCACTACCCAAACACCACTGCACTACCCCAAACCCTCAAACATGACCCCCAGCACGACCCCCTACAGTACACAAACACCACTGCACTACCCTAAATCCTAAATCTACCCCAAGCATGACCCCCTACACTACACAAACATCACTGCACTGCCCTAAAACCTGAAACACTACTCCCAGCACGACCCCCTACATGGCCTGAACACGACTCCTACACTCCCCGAACACCACTGCACTGCCCTAAACCCTTAAACACCACCCCCTGCACGACCCCCTACACTGCCCGAACGCCACTGCACTGCCCTAAACCCTGAAACACCACCCCCTGCATGACCCCCTACACTGCCCAAATGCCACTACACTGCCCTAAACTCTGAAACACTATACCCAGCATGACCCCCTGCACTGCCCGAATACCACTGCACTGCCCTAAACCCAGAAACACCACCCACTGTACGACCCCTGCACTGCCCGAACACCACTGCACTGCCCTAAACCCTAAAACACCACCACCAGCACGACCCCCTAAACTACACCAACACCACTGCACTACCCTAAACCCTAAAACACTACCCCCTACACTACATAAACACCACTGCACTACCCTAAACCCTAAACCACTACCCCAGCACGACCCCCTACACTACCCAAACACCACTGCACTACCCTAAACCCTAAAACACTACCCCAGCACAACCCCCTACACTACCCAAACACCACTGCACTACCCTAAATCTACCACCAGCACGAACACCTACACTACCCAAACACCACTGCACTACCCTAAACCCTAAATCTACACTCAGCACAACCCCCTACACTACCCAAACACCACTGCACTACCCTAACCCCTAAAACACTACCCCCAGCACGACCCCCTACACTACACCAACACCACTGCACTACGCTAAACCCTAAAACACTACCCCAGCACAACCCCCTACACTACCCAAACACAACTGCACTACCCTAAACCCTAAAACACTACCCCCTACACTACCTAAACACCACTGCACTGCCCTAAACCCTAAAACACTACCCCAGCATGACCCCCTACACTACCCAAACACCACTGCACTACCCTAAACCCTAAAACTCTCCCCCCAGCATGACCTCCTACAGTAAACAAACACCACTGCATTACCCTAAACCCTAAAACACTACCCCAAGCACGACCCCCTACACTACCCAAACACCACTGCACTACCCTAAATCCTAAAACACTACCCCCAGCAGTACCCCTACACTACACAAACACCACTGTACTACCCTAAAACCTAAATCTACCCCAAGCACGACCCCCTACTCTACACAAACATCACTGCACTCCCCTAAACCCTGAAACACTAGCCCCAGCACGACTCACTACACTGCCCAAACACCACTGCACTGCCCTAAACCCTGAAACACTAGCCCCAGCATGACCCCCATCACTGCACTGCCATAAACCCTAAAACACCACACCCAGCACGACCCCCTACATTGCCCGAACACCACTGCTCTGCCCAAACCCTCAAACACCAGCCTCAGCACGACCTCTACACTGCCCAAACACCACCGCACTGACCTAAACCCTCAAACACTAGCCCGAGCATGACCCCCTACACTGCCGAACACCACTGCACAGCCCTAAATCCTGAAACACCACACCCAGCAAGACCCCTACACTGCCCGAACATCACTGCACAGACCTAAACCATGAAACACCACCCTCGGCACGGCCCCCTACACTGCCCGAACACCACTGCACTGCCCTAAACCCTGAAACACCACCCCAGCACGACCCCCTACACTGCCCAAACATCACTGCACAGCTCTAATCCCTGAAACACCACCCTCAGCACTACCCCCTACACTGCCCAATCACCACTGCACTACCCTAAAACCTAAATCTACCCAAGCACGCCCCACTACACTATACAAACATCACTGCACTCCCCTAAACCCTGAAACACTAGCCCCAGCATAACTCACTACACTGCCTGAACACCACTGCATTGCCCTAAACCCTGAAACACTACCCCCAGCAAGACCCCCTACACTGCCCGAACACCACTGCTCTGGCCTAATCCCTCAAACACCAGCCCCAGCACGACCTCTACAATGCCCGAACACCACTGCACTGCCCTAAACCCTCAAGCACTAGCCCCAGCATGACCCCCTACACTGCCGAACACCACTGCACTGCCCTAAATCCTGAAACACCATACCCAGCACGACCCCCTACACTGCCCGAACATCACTGCACAGCCCTACACCCTGAAACACCACTCCCAGCACGACCCCTTACACTGCGCGAACACCACTACACTGCCCTAGACACTGAAACACCACCCCCAGCATGACCCCCTACACTGCCCGAATGCCACTGCACTGCCCCAATCCCTGAAACACCACCCCCCTGCATGACACCCTAACCGGCCAAACAACACTGCACTGCTCTAAACCCTGAAACCCCACCCCAAGCACGACACCCTACATGGTCCGAACAACACTGCACTGCCCTAAACCCTTAAACACCACACCTAGAATGACCCCCTACACTGCCCGAATGCTACTGCACTGCCCTAAACTCTGAAACAATCACCCCCCTGCATGACCCCCTACACTGCCCGAACGTCACTGCACTGCCCTAAACCCTGAAACACCACCCCCCTGCATGACCCCCTACACTGCCTAAACCCCACTGCACTGCCCTAAAACCTGAAACACCACCCCTGCACAACCCCCTACACTGCCCGAACGCCACTGCACTGCCCTAAACCATGAAACACCACCCCCAGCAAGACCCCCTACACTGCCTGAACGCCACTGCACTGCGCTAAACCCAGAAAAACCACCCCCAGCAAGACCCCCTAAACTGCCCGAACACCTCTGCACTTAACCCTGAAAGACCACCCTCTGCACGACCCCTACACTGCCTGAACACCACGCACTGCCCTAAACCCTAAAACACCACCCCCAGCATGACCCCTTCACTGCCCGAACACCACTGCACTGCCCTAAACCCTGAAACACCACCCCATGCATGACCCATGCACTGCCCAAACACCACTGCACTGCCCTAAACCCTAAAACACCACCACCAGCACAACCCCCTAAACTACACCAACACCACTGCACTACCCTAAACCCTAAAAAACGAACCCAGCACAACCCCCTACACTGCCCAAACACCACTGCCCTGCCCTAAACCCTGAAAAACCAGCCCCAGCATGACACCTACTCTGCCCGAACACCTCTACACTGCCCTAAACCCTGAAACACTACCCCCAACACAACCCCCGTACACTGCCCGAACACCTCTGCACTGCCCTAAACCCTGAAATACTAGCCCCAGCACGACCCCCTACACTTCCCGAACACCACTGCACTGCCCTAAACCTTGAAACACCACCCCCAGCACGACCCCCTACACGGCCCGAACACCACTGCACTACCCTGAACCCTAAAACACTACCCCCGCATGACCCCCTCCCTACCCAAAGACCACTGCACTACCCTAAACCCTAAAACATGACACCCTACACTAAACAAACACCGCTGCACTACCCTAAACACTAAAACACTACCCCCAGCACGACCCCCTACACTACACAAACACCACTGCACTACCCTAAACCCTGAAATACCACCCTCAGCATGACCCCCTACACCGCTCAAACACTACTGCACTGCCATAAACTCTGAAACACTACCCCCAGCAAGACCCCCTACACTGCCCGAACTCCACTGCACTGCCCTAAACCCTGAAGCACTACCCCTAGCACGACCCCCTACACTGCCCGAACACCACTGCTCTGCCCTAAACCCTCAAACATCAGCCCCAGCACGACCCCTACACTGCCCGAACACCAGTGCACTGCCCTAAACCCTCAAACACTACACCCAACAGTACCCCCTACACTACACAAACACCACTGCACTACCCTAAACCCTAAAACACTGTCCCCAGCAGTACCCTCTACACTACCCAAACACCACTGCACTGCCCTAAACCCTGAAACACCACCCCCTGCACGACCCCCTACACTGCCCGAATGCCACTGCACTGCCCTAAACCCTGAAACACCACCCCCTTGCACGACCCCCTACACTGCCCGAATGCCACTGCACTGCCCTAAACCCTGAAACACCATCCCACGCACGACCCCCTACTCTGCCCGAACACAACTGCTCTGCCCTAAACCCTGAAACACCACCCCCAGCACAACCCCCTACACTGCCCGAACACCACTGTTCTGCCCTAAACCATAAAACACCACCCCAGCACAACCCCCTACACTACCCAAACACCACTGCACTACCCTAAACCCTAAAACACTACCCCAGCACGACACCCTACAACACCCAAACACCACTGCACTACCCTAAACCCTAAAACACTACCCCCAGCAGTACCCCCTACACTACACAAACACCACTGCACTACTCTAAACCCTAAAACACTGCCTCCAGCAGTACCCTCTACACTACCCAAACACCATTGCACTACCCTAAGCCCTTAAACACTACCCCCAGCAGTACCCACTACACTACCCAAGCACAACTGCACTACCCGAAACCCTAAAACACTACCCCTGCATGACCCCCTACACTACCCAAACACCATTGCACTGCCCTAAACCCTAAAACTCTCCCCCAGCATGACCCCCTACACTACCCAAACACCACTGCACTAACCTAAACCCTAAATCTACCTTCAGCACAACCCCCTACACTACGCAAACACCATTGCACTACCCTAAACCCTAAAACACCTACCCCCAGCACGACCCCCTAAACTACACAAACACCACTGCACTACCCTAAACCCTAAAACACTATCCCAGCACAACCCCCTACACTACCCAAACACCACTGCACTTCCCTAAACCCTAAAACACTACCCCCAGCATGACCCCCTGCACTACCCAAACACCACTGCACTACCCCAAACCCTGAAACATGACCCCCAGCACGACTCCCTACACTAAACAAACACCACTGCATTACCCTAAACCCTAAAACACTACCCCAGCACGACCCCCTACAACACCCAAACACCACTGCACTACCCTAAACCCTAAAACACTACTCCCAGCAGTACCCCCTACACTACACAAACACCACTGCACTACCCTAAACCCTAAAACACTGCCTCCAGCAGTACCCTCTACACTACCCAAACACCATTGCACTACCCTAAGCCCTTAAACACTACCCCCAGCAGTACCCACTACACTACCCAAGCACAACTGCACTACCCGAAACCCTAAAACACTACCCCTGCATGACCCCCTACACTACCCAAACACCATTGCACTGCCCTAAACCCTAAAACTCTCCCCCAGCAACACCCCCTACACTACCCAAACACCACTGCACTACCCTAAACCCTAAATCTACCTTCAGCACAACCCCCTACACTACACAAACACCATTGCACTACCCTAAACCCTAAAACACCTACCCCCAGCACGACCCCCTAAACTACACAAACACCACTGCACTACCCTAAACCCTAAAACACTATCCCAGCACAACCCCCTATACTACCCAAACACCACTGCACTTCCCTAAACCCTAAAACACTACCCCCAGCATGACCCCCTGCACTACCCAAACACCACTGCACTACCCCAAACCCTGAAACATGACCCCCAGCATGACCCCCTACAGTACACAAACACCACTGCCCTAAACCCTAAATCTACCCCAAGCACAACCCGCTACACTACACAAACATCACTGCACTGCCCTAAACCCTGAAACATTACCCCCAGCACGACCCCCTACACTGCCCAAACACACCAGCACTGCCCTAAACCCTGTAACACTACTCCTAGCACGATCCCCTACACTGCCCAAACACCACTGCTCTGCCCTAAACCCTGAAAAACCAGCCCCAGCAGGACACCTACACTGCCCGAACACCTCTACACTGCCCTAAACCCTGAAACTCTACCCCCAGCACGACCCCCTACTCTGCCCGAACACCACTGCACTGCCCTAAACCCTGAAATACTAGCCCCAGCACGACCCCTACACTTCCCGAACACCACTGCACTGCCCTAAACCCTGAAACACTACCCCCAGCATGACCACCTACACTACACATACACCACTGTACTACCATAAACTCTTAATCTACCCCAAGCACGACCCCCTACACTACACAAACATCACTGCACTGCCCAAAACCCTGAAACACTAGCCCCAGCACGACCCCCTACACTGCCTGAACACCACTGCACTGCCCTTAACCCTGAAACACCACCCCCAGCACGACCCCCTATACTGCCCGAACACCACTGCACTGCCCGAAACCCTGAAACACCAGCCCCAGCATGACCCCCTAAACTGCCCGAACACCACTGCACTGCCCGAAACTCTGAAACACCACCCCAGCACGACCCCTACACTGCCCGAACACCACTGTACTGCCCTAAACCCTGAAACACCACACCCAGCACAACATCCTACACTGCCCGAACGCCACTGCACTGCCATAAACCCTGAAACACCACCCCCTGCGCCACCCCCTACACTGCCCGAACACCACTGCACTTCCCTAAACCCTAAAACACTACCCCCAGCACAACCCCCTTGTGAGAAGTTGGCCTGGTATATGATGTTCACTAGTTAAAGTGACCACCTTGTACCATGCCAAGCAACCCTTATGGTGTGGTTGTAAGTCAACCTTTTCGGACTAGCTGCCCTAGTGGTAGCGTAGGCTAAGCAGTCTTTGAGGCTAAACTCGTGAAGCGTGTTAAGCCAGCTGTTTTACCAAATGCAACCCCCTTTTATACCAATGAAAGGACACCACACAGATATATATTCAAAATATATATGTATTTATTTCTCAAAGTAACCCCTAGTCTCTTTATGAGCACAGGAGCACAAATCGTCAAACAAGATTACAGTAGAATACACAGAAGTTGCACTTTATATGGATAGGCCCTGGTGGCCGCTCAAACCATATACTAAAATAGTGGTATAAGTACCACGAACAGAAAGGGGAAAAGGCCTAGGGCCTCTAGAATCGCTGGGCCTACAAGGAGCTAACTTCAGTTAGTGACCAGGAGGTCTACGGGTGGCGTGTGCAGAGCAAATAGTCACACGCGTGCTCCCATAGGTTTCAATGGGTGCGTAAAAAGTACAAAGTTACTGCAAAGAGGATCTTCCGGATGGACTATGACCTTAAGATTGGAAACACAGACACTAGAGATGTTACTCTACACTTGGGCACCGGAGTGCCAGCTTTACCTCACCCACAGGAAGCGGGTGCATAGGTGTCGAAGTGCGTCGGGTTTCTTCTATCGGGTCACTGGAGCCTGTGGACAAAGATGCTGCAGGCGGTCGGTCCGGGAGAGATGCGGTGGATCCAAGAGTGGATCGGAGTTGTAGAAGACCTGTAAGCAGAGGGGACAGTGTTCACAGTCACTAGCCAGTGACCAGCGTGGCACCAGGTGGGTACCAGGCAATGTCGGGTGCAAACAGGAAGAAAGGTGTAGCTTGTCTCTGCAGCCACGTGGTCCCTGGAGGTCGACGACGTCCAGGAGTCGGTTCACGAGCTGTCCCACACAGGCTCTCGCTGTCGGCGGTGTCGGTGACTTGATCGAAGCAAACAAGCCTTGGCAAAAGCAATTGTTGTGGAGAACAAGATAAGCTGATTGTTCTGACCAGCAAGGTCAGAGGGACTGCTCCTTTGGAGGGGAGCAAGGGCCAGTCTGGAGCAACCAGACCAGCGGTGTATTTCTTGAAGTTCGTCGCCAAGATGGCCACTAGCCAGCGGGCCAGCAACCGGTTAGGCGCGTCAAGTGGTAAAATGCAGAAGGGCCCCACGCAGATCGAGGAGATGCTGGAGGGCTCACCTTTGGTGCAGATGCTGCTCGAGGGTTGGGCTTTTAAGATCCCAAAGCACAACTTGGAGGGAGCCTCGGTTGTTGCACTTGCAGCTTGTCGTCGTCGTTCCAAGATGGCTGGCTCCACGTGTCTCGGTGCCTCCACGGGTCTCATCTTTTCAGGGACTGTGGATCGGGCGGTGAGAGGTCTGGAGGTCCAGGTCTTGTCAGTCTCTGGGCTCGGGCTCCGGCGGGAGGCGGCGGCAAAGCAGACGTTGATTCGCTGGATGGTGCTTGCGTTAGCAAGGTGGTCACTCCCTGACCACAGGGGAGATTTCCTTCAGTCTTCTGTGCAGCAGAATGTCAAAGTTCCCGTCTTCTTCTTAGTTTCAAGTTGATTCCAGGATGTCTGAAGTCTTAGGACACAGCTCCTACCTTTAAGCGGATTCTAGGGGCCGGACTACCTGCTAGGTCCCTCCCTAAG
The DNA here is from genome assembly GCF_964204655.1 of Triturus cristatus. Classification (NCBI taxonomy): domain Eukaryota; kingdom Metazoa; phylum Chordata; class Amphibia; order Caudata; family Salamandridae; genus Triturus; species Triturus cristatus. Next base: position 478,270,821 of record NC_140579.1, on the reverse strand, counting down.
GGTGGGACCAGGAAGGGGGGTGGTTACACCCCCAATCCTTTGTCCAGCTCGCCCCAGGCCCGGGACTGGTCTGCCCCAGGACCGGTTTGAACTGGCATATGCACCGAGGCTCCTTGTGAGCCACAGGCCTGTCTGGTTTCTTTCAAGCCCTACCTGACCAATACACAAAATCCTGTCTGGGGTGGTGCATGCACCTCCCCTGGCAGGAAACCCTTTGTCCACACCTCCCAAGCTGGAAGGACTCCCAGCAGCACGAGGGCAGACTTGTGTCTGTGGTGGCAGCATCCATTTTGTGGAGCTGAGGCTATGTCTGATTTTACCCGGGTTTCAGGTACTGTACATGTCGTGTCCCTCTAGAAGGGTGGAATGCTAACCCCGTCGCCAGAATTGGCGAGGGGTTAGTATTCCAATTTGTATGACACCTTACTCGACATGTTTTGATAAAGCCAAACCAAAGTTAGCATTTAACCGCGAGGTTCATAATGCACTTAAGAGTATATGGTATGACGATATCTGGAAACAGTAGAAGGAAGTTGTTCCGACCACTGCAGACAGGCTCAGCTCATGCCAGAGCACCATCTCACATGGAACCAAGCACTCTGCCTTCAGGATTGTTAAGGCCTGCCATAGGAGTGACTTATAGGTTAACATGTGTCCCATTTAAGGTTAGGTATAGGTATACTACACCTAAGTAAGAGGTGGTTACACCAACTTACCCCAGCTGAGTGATCAGCCAGTTGTGTCAAATTTGTTAGGCCAAGCCTGGGGTGGCATAATACATGCTTCAGCCCCTGGCAGGCCTTAGATACACCAATGCCCTGGGTACCTAGTGTACACTGGCACAGGGGCTCACAGGGTGATCCACTTCCAATTGGTTATGCACCTAGGGTGCATAGTGTAAATTTAGTAGAGAGAACAGCAGGCTGGGGGTCTGATTGGCAGGCCCACAGCCTCAATATGTCAAAAACCAGTGAAGCAAAAAGCAAAAATTTGGGGTGACCATAGGATAGCAGACCCTACTCTCCTACACAACCCCCCCCCCCAAACGCAGGGACATTAAACTAGCCTTGACCAGTCTCGTCTTCATGTCCTAAGTGGAAGTACCTGGAGAGACCATCTGCATTCCCATGGTCAGTACCTGGCCGGTGCTCCACTGTAAAGTCCATCCCCTGTAGGGAAATGGACCACCTAAGCAGTTTGGGGTTTTCACCCTTCATCTGATTTAGCCACAAGAGGGGCTTATGGTCGGTCTGAATCTTGAAGTGAGTGCCAAACAAGTATGGCCTCAGCTTCTTCAGGGCCCACACCACAGCAAAGGCCTCCCTCTCAATAGCTGACCAATTCTTCTCTCTGGGGGTCAACCTTCTGCTAATAAAAGCAATGGGTTGGTCTTGACCATCTACATTAAGTTGTGACAGCACAACTCCCACACCCAACTCAGAAGCATCTGTTTGGACAATAAACTCTTTGGAGTAGTCAGGACTTTTCAGGATAGGTGCAGAGCACATGGCCTCCTTCAGGTCATCAAATGCCTTTTGACAGCTTACTGTCCACTGAACCTTTTTGGGCATCTTCTTGGATGTCAGATCATTAAGAGGAGTCACAATGGACCCATAGTTCTTAACAAACTTCCTGTAGTACCCAGTCAAGCCCAAGAAAGCTCGAACTTGAGTCTGGGTGGTTGGAGGAGACCAGTCCTTGATGGATTGTATCTTACTCTCCAGTGGTTGAACTTGGCCTCCACCTACAAGGTGGCCCAAATACACAACCTTACTCTGCCCTATCTGGCACTTAGTGGCCTTGATAGTGAGGCCTGCCCTTTGCAGAGCCTCAAGAGCCTTCTTCAGGTGGATCAGGTGATCCTCCCAGGTGGAGCTAAAGACAGCAATGTCATCAAGATATGCTGCGCAAAAGTCATCCAACCCAGTAAGGACTTGGTTCACCAGCCTTTGGAAGGTGGCAGGTGCATTCTTCAGACCAAAGGGCATCACCACAAACTGGTAGTGCCCACCTGGGGTTGAGAATGCTGTTTTGGCCTTAGACTCCTCAGCTAATCTGATTTGCCAATAGCCAGCTGTCAAGTCAAATGTGCTCAAAAACTTTGCAGAAGCTAGTTTGTCTATGAGCTCATCTGCCCTTGGAATAGGGTGTGCATCTGTCCTGGTGACAGCATTGAGTCCTCTGTAATCCACACAGAACCTCATCTCTCTCTTACCATCTTTGGTGTGAGGTTTGGGGACCAGAACCACTGGGCTAGCCCAGGGGCTCTCTGAGGGTTCAATGACACCTAATTCCAGCATTTTATGTACCTCAGCCTTTATACAGTCCCTGAAGTGGTCAGGTTGTCTGTAAAGCTTGTTCTTTACAGGCAGACTGTCACCAGTGTCCACCACATGGGTACACCAGTCAGTTTGGCTAGGTATTAGGGAAAACAGATGTTGAAATGATTGTAGAACTTGTCTACATTCAGTCTGCTGATGGGCAGTGAGGTTGCCTCCAAGGGTCACTCCTTCAACTGAGCCATCTTCAGGGTTCTGAGACAACAGGTCTGGGAGAGGGTCACTCTCTTCCTCCTGTCCCTCATCTGTAGCCATGAGCAAGCCCGTGTCTGCCCTGTCAACATATGCTTTTAACCTGTTGACATGGAGTACCCTGTGGGGACTCCTGGGAGTTCCTAGGTCCACCAAGTAGGTAACCTCTCCCTTCTTTTCCAGGATTGTATGGGGTCCAGACCATTTGTCTTGGGGTGCTGCTGGGGCCACTGGCTCCAACACCCATACCTTCTGTCCTGGCTGAAACTCAACCAAGACAGCCTTTTGGTCATGCCAAGCTTTCTGTAAGGCCTGGCTTGCCTCAAGGTTTTTGGATGCCTTCTCCATATACTCAGCCATCCTGGAGCGGAGACCAAGTACATAGTCCACTATGTCTTGTTTAGGCTTTTTGAGAGGTAACTCCCATCCTTCCTTCACTAAACACAGTGGGCCTCTTACAGGGTGCCCAAACAACAATTCAAAGGGGCTGTAGCCAACCCCCTTTTGTGGGACCTCTCTGTAAGCAAACAGAAGGCAGGGTAGAAGGATGTCCCATCTTCGCCTGAGCTTTTCAGGTAATCCTTTGATCATACCCTTTAGGGTCTTGTTGAATCTCTCAACAAGCCCATTGCATTGTGGGTGATAAGGAGTGGTGAACTTGTAGTTGACACCACATTCCTTCCACATAGCTGTCAAGTATCCTGACATGAAGTTGGTACCTCTGTCAGAAACTACCTCCTTAGGAAACCCCACTCTGGAGAATACTCCCAGCAGGGCCCTGGCCACAACAGGTGCTGTAGTGGTCCTAAGGGGAATTGCCTCTGGATACCTGGTGGCATGATCCACTACCACCAGTATAAATCTGTGCCCAGATGCAGTGGGAGGATCCATGGGACCCACTATGTCTATTCCCACTCTTTCAAAGGGGACCCCCACCACAGGTAGTGGTATTAGGGGGGCCTTTGTTGTGCCACCTGATTTGCCACTGGCTTGGCAGGTCACACAGGAGCGACAAAACTCCTTTGTATCTTCATTCATGTGAGGCCAGTGAAAGTGAGGGACAAGCCTGTCCCAAGTCTTGTTCTGGCCTAAGTGTCCTGCTAAAGGAATATCATGGGCCAAGGTAAGAAGGAAGCCCCTAAATTGCAGAGGTATAACCAACCTCCTGCTAGCACCAGGCTTGGGGTCTCTAGCCTCTGAATAAAGGAGCCCTTCATCCCAATACACTCTATGGGTACCTTGAGCATTCCCAGCAGCCTCAGCAGCAGCCAGCTGTCTGAGGGGTTCAAGAGAGGGACAGGATAACTGAGCCTGCCTCAAGTCAGCCCTTGAAGGTCCCCCTGTCCCCAGAAACTCAACCTGATCAGGTTCAAGCTCTTCAGGGACAGTTCCTTCAGGGTCCTCTAGATCAGCTTCCTGAGAAGGTTGATCATCACTCTGAGGCAGGGGGGAAGGAACAGCCTTGACCCTCCTGTTCTTCTTCTTGGTAGGTGCTTGGTCCATTGTTCCAGGATCCAAGACCTGAGGTTCAGTGAGGCACTTTTTGGCCTGTGACCTGGTCACAGCAAGGACATGTGATGATATACCTAACATCTCTGCATGAGTCCTGTACTCCACTTCTGACCACAGAGAACTCTCTAGGTCATTGCCCAACAAACATTCTACTGGGAGGTCTGCACTAACCACAACCCTTTTGAGGCCAGTTACCCCTCCCCATGAGAAGTTAACAACTGCCACACTATGTGAAGTAGTGGCATTGCTGGCATTGGTCACCAGGTAATTCTCACCTGGTATGTACTGTCCAGGGTCCACAAAGCCTGGTGTCACCATAGTGACACTGGCACATGTGTCCCTGTAGGCTTGAGCCACTTTTTCGTTAATTAAAGGAGTCTGTCTGTACTTGCCCAGGTTACTGGGGCTCACAGTCAGGGACAAATCAATGTCCCCATCACAGATCAAGACTGCCTGTGTCAGGGTTCTGTCTAAGTCAGAATCTCCTTCAGTTCCCATAGTGATTCCCACTACACCCTTTGTCTGGGGACCAACACTGCTAACAGTAGTACTGGGAGCAGGTGCCTTAGGGGCAACAGTGTTGGGGGCTCCACCCTTCTTACAATCACTAGTCCAGTGAGTTGTATTCTTGCAATGATTGCACCAGGGTTTCTTTTGACCTTCTTTCTTCTTTCCCTTGGATTGTTGTTGGGACCCACCCTCCTTAGCAGTAGTTTGGGGCCCTGTTGAAGAATTCTGGTCTTTAGATTTCTGATCTCCACCCTTTTGGTCTGTTTTCTTCTGATCACCCCCTTGGCCCTGGTTCTGGTTCTTTTGCTTAACCCTGGTTCTGACCCATTTGTCTGCCTTCTTTCCCAATTCTTGAGGAGAGGTCAGATCAGAGTGAACCAAGTGTTGATGCAGTTGCTGGTTTTGACAGTTATTTAAAATCTGTTCTCTCATCATCAAATTATACAATCCTGTAAAATCAGATACCTTACTTCCCAGCAACCAACCCTCCAAAGCCTTAGTGGCACCTTCAACATATTCAGACCAGTCCTGAGTCTGTGTCTTTTGGGTGTCTCTGAACATTAACCTGTACTGTTCAGTGGTTAAGCCTAACCCATCAACCAGAACACTCTTCAGGACTCTGTAGTTTCTGACATCCTCCTCCCTAACAGTGAGGAGTCTGTCTCTGCCTCTTCCTTCAAAGGAGAGCCAGAGGATTGCTGCCCACTGGTCTTCAGGAACCTGCTGTACTTTGCAGGCTCTCTCAAGAGCAGTTATCCATTTGTGGATATCATCCCCACTTTTGTAGGGGGGCACAACCTTAGACAGGTTCCTATTATCAAAGACCCTATCTTTGTCCTTAGGGACAATGCTGCCACCAGTGGGTATAGACCCACTCTCTCTAGGTTGCCTAGCCTTACTCAGTTTCTCTTCCATCAGGGCTACTTCTAGCTCCTGCTTCCTGATCCTCAGCTGGGCTTCCTGCATTCTGGCCTCATGTTCCCTCCTCTGAGGGGTGGTCATCCTTTTCCTGGCGTGACCTTGAGAGCCTCTAGAGGCATGAGAAGCATTAGAGTCGCCTGAGCGATTCCTTTGTGTGAGAAGTTGGCCTGGTATATGCTGTTCACTAGTTCTAGTGACCACCTTGTACCATGCCAAGCAACCCTTATGGTGTGGTTGTAAGTCAACCTTTTTGGACTAGCTGCCCTAGTGGTAGCGTAGGCTAAGCAGTCTTTGAGGCTAAACTCGTGAAGCGTGTTAAGCAAGCTGTTTTACCAATAGTAACCCCCTTTTATACCAATGAAAGGACACCACACAGATATATATTCAAAATATATATGTATTTATTTCTCAAAGTAACCCCTAGTCTCTTTATGAGCACAGGAGCACAAATCGTCAAACAAGATTATCACAGAATACACAGAAGTTGCACTTTATATGGATAGGCCCTGGTGGCCACTCGAACCATATACTAAAATAGTGGTATAAGTACCACGAACAGAAAAGGGAAAAGGCCTAGGGCCTCTAGAATCGCTGGGCCTACAAGGAGCTAACGTCAGTTAGTGACCAGGAGGTCCACGGGTGGCGTGTGCAGAGCAAATAGTCACACGCGTGCTCCCATAGGTTTCAATGGGTGCGTAAAAAGTACAAAGTTACTGCAAAAGGAATCTTCCGGATGACCTAGGAACTTAAGATTTGGAACACAGGCACTAGAGATGTATTACTACACATGGGCACCGGAGTACCAGCTTTACCTCACCCACAGGAAGCGGGTGCATAGGCCTCAAAGTGCGTCGGGTTTCTTCTATCTGTTCCGTGGAGCTTGAAGACAAAGATGCTGCAGGCGGTCGGTCCGGGAGAGATGCAGTGGATCCAAGAGTGGATCGGAGATGTTGAAGACCTGTAAGCAGAGGGGACAGTGTTCACAATCACTAGCCAGTGACCAGCGTGGCACCAGGTGGGTACCAGGCGATGTCGGGTGCAAACAGGTGATGAGGGGTAGCTTGTCTCCGCAGCCACGTGGTCCCTGAAGGTCGACGACGTCCAGGAGTCGGCTCACGAGCTGTCCCACGCAGGCTCTCGCTGTCGGCGGTGTCGGCGACTTGATCGAAGCAAACAAGCCTTGGCAAAAGCAATTGCAGGAGGATTCGGAAATCAGCTGTTGGTTCTGACCAGCAAGGTCAGAGGGATTGCTCCTTTGGAGGGAAGCAAGGGCCAGTCTGGAGCAACCAGACCAGCAGTGTATTTCGTAGAGTTCGTCGCCAAGATGGCCACTAGCCAGCGGGCCAGCAACCGGTTAGGCGCGTCGAGTGGCAAAATGCAGAAGGGCCCCACGCAGATCGTGGAGATGCTGGAGGGCTCACCTTTGGTGCAGATGCTGCTCGGGGGTTGGGCTTCTCAGATCCCAAAGCACAACTTGGAGGGAGCCTCGGTTGTTGCACTTGTCAGCTTGTCGTAGTCGTTCCAAGATGGCTGGCTCCACGTGTCTCGGTGCCTCCACGGGTCTCCTCTTTTCAGGGACTGTGGATCGGGCGGTGAGAGGTCTGGAGGTCCAGGTCTTGTCAGTCTCTGGGCTCGGGCTCCGGCGGGAGGCGGCGGCAAAGCAGACGTTGATGCGCTGGATGGTGCTTGCGTTAGCAAGGTGGTCACTCCCTGACCACAGGGGAGATTTTCTTCAGTCTTCTGTGCAGCAGAATGTCGAAGTTCCCGTCTTCTTCTTAGTTTCAAGTTGATTCCAGGATGTCTGAAGTCTTAGGACACAGCTCCTACCTTTATTCGGATTCTAGGGGCCGGACTACCTGCTAGGTCCCTCCCTATGGGTGGGACCAGGAAGGGGGGTGGTTACACCCCCAATCCTTTGTCCAGCTCGCCCCAGGCCCGGGACTGGTGTGCCCCAGGACCGGTTTGAACTGGCATATGCACCGAGGCTCCTTGTGAGCCACAGGCATGTCTGGTTTCTTTCAAGCCCTACCTGACCAATACACAAAATCCTGTCTGGGGTGGTGCACGCACCTCCCCTGGCAGGAAACCCTTTGTCCACACCTCCCAAGCTGGAAGGACTCCCAGCAGCAGGAGGGCAGACTTGTGTCTGTGGTGGCAGCATCCATTTTGTGGAGCTGAGGCTATGTCTGATTTTACCCGGGTTTCAGGCACTGTACATGTCGTGTCCCTCTAGAAGGGTGGAATGCTAACCCCGTCGCCAGAATTGGCGAGGGGTTAGTATTCCAATTCGTATGACACCTTACTCGACATGTTTTGATAAAGCCAAACCAAAGATAGCATTTAACCGCGAGGTTCATAATGCACTTAAGAGTATATGGTATGACGATATCTGGAAACAGTAGAAGGAAGTTGTTCCGACCACTGCAGACAGGCTCAGCTCATGCCAGAGCACCATCTCACATGGAACCAAGCACTCTGCCTTCAGGATTGTTAAGGCCTGCCATAGGAGTGACTTATAGGTTACCAGGTGTCCCATTTAAGTTTAGGTATAGGTATACTACACCTAAGTAAGAGGTGATTACACCAACTTACCCCAGCTGAGTGATCAGCCAGTTGTGTCAGATTGTTAGGCCAAGCCTGGGGTGGCATAATACATGCTTCAGCCCCTGGCAGGCCTTGGATACACCAATGCCCTGGGTACCTAGTGTACACTGGTACAGGGGCTGACAGGGTGATCCAACCAATTGGGTATGTACCTAGGGTTCATGGAGTCCATTTTACAGAGAGAGCAGATAGCCTGAGAGCCTGAATGGCAGGATCTCAGGCCAACTAAGTCGAAAAACCAGCTAGACACTAGGCAAAAATTTGGGGGTAACCATAGTCAGATATCCACCTTCCTACACAACCCCCCCCCAAACGAAGGGAGATAAGGGTGACCTTGACCAGGTAAGCCTATATTGCCCAAGTGGCCATATAAGGAGGAACCAGCACTGGCATGGTTACCCCCTGTCTCATGGTCCACTAAGCAATCCCTCACCCTAAGGGTATCAGAGGGTCTCCACCATAGGGAATCTCTACCTGTGGTGTGTCTTGGCAAAGTAAAAGGCTGGTGTTGAGATGGAGTACTGAAGTGAGTGTCCTCAAAGTGAGGCCTCAGCTTCCTCCAATCATCCTCCACCATGGATGCCTTTCTTTCTTTAACTGAGTTGCACTGTGCTCTCAGGGTCAGCCTCTGGCTACCTAAAGCTGGAGGCTGGGTCCCTTTTGTGGGCTTACTGGAGGGACAGGTCAGGTTTGGGGCCCTAAGGTCCCATGTTTGCCTGTGCCCAACAGAATCCCCCTGGGGGAGGTCCCTAACTACCTGTAAAGGAGATCCCTCAGGAATGTTTTTACCCATCACCTGACTAGGGCTACTAGCCAGGCAATCCTCATTCTTTTGATGGGGGGGTTCTTGTGGACAGGGGCCCTCTGGGGGTCCACTGGCCTCCCTGACCTCTGCAGCCCTGGGCTGACTGAGGCAGGGTAGAGAGAGGCAGGCTACCTGCACCAGACTGGATCCCACCTTGGAAGGGGCCACTGACATCAGAGGCTCTGCCAGGCCAGGCCTGGCTACCTCTGGGGCAGTTCCTTCACAAGGGGTGAGGTCAGATCCCTGAGGAGGCTGACCTTTTCCTAATGTCTGGGGAGAGGGAGACTTTTCTTCCTCCCCACTACTCTCAGTTTGTGTGGAGTGATCCATTGTTTCAGGCTTCACTACACCTATGTCAGTCTGAGTATAGGCTGAGACCATTACAGCCTTGCCAACCTTTTCAGGGGGGCACTCAGTTTGTGTTTGAGCTGTGACTGTCACAGCTCTGCCAGTCCCTACAGGGAAGTCTGTCTGTGCCTGGGCTGTGGCTACCACTGCCCTTCCAACCTTTTCAGGGAGGAAATCTATTTGGACAGGGGTTGTGAATGGCACAACCCCCCTACCCTTTTGTGAAAGGCCTACCATTTTAGAATGGGTGTCTTGTTCAACTCCAGCCCAAGCTGAGAGTTCTAAGTCATTCCCTAGTAAGCAGTCTACAGGCAAGGTTGGGGACACTGCTACCCTTTTAGGGCCAGTGACCCCTCCCCAGCTGAGACATACCTCTGCCATGGGATGACTGTTCTGTTTGCCATCAATGTTAGTCACCTGGTAGGAGAAACCGGGCAAAAGCTGCTCAGAGGGAACTAGCCAATGGGCCACCATTGTGATGCTAGCCCCAGTGTCTCTGTAGGCCTCAGCTTTTGTACCATTGATGTAGGGCTCCTGTCTGTACCTACCCAAAGTGTTGGGACAGGCAGTGAAGTTGGCAAACCCCATGCCACCATCACAGACAAGAGTGGTTGCTGTAGGGGAATTGGCTAAGCCAGGGTCCCCCTGTGTTCCCCAAGTAAACCCACCCAGATTTCTGGGGGCACTCCCACCACCTGGGGGATTACTGCTGACAGTAATAGGTGGTGTGACAGGAGTAATTGGAGGAACAGTTTTGTTTTTAGCCCTTGGGCAACCGCTGTCAGTTTTCCAATGCCCATGAGTTTTACACTCATGGCAGTAGGGCTTTTTAGCTGTGGTAGAGGAGGGAGCTTGGGACCCACCACCCTGTGTGGAGTTTTGGGGCCCTGAGGAAGGTTTCTCTTTTTCTTTATCCCCACCCTTCTCTTGAGGCTTGGTGGTATCTTTCTTTTGGTCACCACCCTGGTTTTTAGGCCTGATCCTGGTCCTGACCCATTTATCTGCCCTCTTTCCCAATTCTTGGGGAGAGGTCAAATCTGAGTCTACCAGGTGTTGATGGAGAAGCTGGTTTTGACAATTACTTAAAATCTGCTCTCTCATCATCAAATTGTACAATCCTGTATAATCAGACACCTTACTTCCCAGCAACCAACCCTCCAAAGCCTTAGTGGCACATTCCACATATTCAGACCAGTCCTGAGTCTGTGTCTTCTGGGTGTCTCTGAACATTAACCTGTACTGTTCAGTGGTTAAGCCTAACCCATCAACTAGGACACTCTTCAGGACTCTGTAATTTCTGACATCCTCTTCTCTAACAGTGAGGAGTCTATCTCTGCCTCTCCCCTCAAAGGAGAGCCATAAGATTGCTGCCCACTGGTCTTCAGGAACCTGCTGCACTTTGCAGGCTCTCTCAAGAGCAGTCATCCATTTGTGGATGTCATCCCCACTTTTGTAGGGGGGCACAATCTTGGACAGGTTCCTATTGTCAAAGACCCTATCTTTGTCCCTAGGGACATTGCTGCCACCAGTGGGTATAGACCCACTCTCTCTATGCTGCCTAGCCTTGCTCAGTTTTTCTTCCATCAGGGCTACTTCTAGCTCCTGCTTCCTGATCCTCAGCTGGGCTTCCTGCATTCTGGCCTCATGTTCCCTCCTCTGAGGGGTGGTCAGTCTCCTTCTGGAGTGACCTTGAGAGCCTCTAGAGCCATGGGAAGCATTGGAGTCACCTGAGCGATTCCTTTGCCTTCCAAGCCCTGTGTTAAGTCCACTGGGGAGATCCAATGGGGTGAACCCACTGTCAGTCCCCAATAGCCTTAGTTTAGCTGGGCCAAGTATAACACTTGGCACTGGGCTAGTTCTCCCTTCATCCCCACTCACATCTGTATCCCCATCACTTTCTTCCTCTGTGGTAGGCATCCCATCTAAGGGGTGACTATTGGGAAGGGGTACTTCAGTGGCATCTTCAGAAGGGGGGCCTCCTGTTCCTGTCCCTAAGGGGGCTAACTGGGAAGCTTTCTTGAGTGCTCTCTGATTCTCATCATTCTGTAAGAGCTCTCTGAGCTCAGCAGAGTTTGGGTTCTTGGGCTGTTTAAGGCCTCTAAGAGTTGCCAAATGCCTGAGCTCATTCTGATTAAGGGTAGCAAAGCTGGTTGGTGCCCTCTGGGGGTCACTCTCGACAGAGATGGGTACAGTGGACCCCTCTGCCCCGGCCATTGCTCTTAAGTGTGGGTGGATGTGTTGCAATCTACCTACACTTGGGTTTACCTACTAAACCTATCTAGTAGTTGTAGTCAGGGTGTGCTACTCCCTTTGCTCTACAACAACTAAGTTCAGTAGAACTTAAGTATATCTAATCTTGTTTTATATGTACCTACAGGTACCTATGTGATCTTTCAATTGGTAACCAAGAGATTACAATGGTAAAACACAGCAAGCTCAAATCCAACCGCTGCTCACCAATGTGAGAAGTTGGCCTGGTATATGCTGTTCACTAGTTCTAGTGACCACCTTGTACCATGCCAAGCAACCCTTATGGTGTGGTTGTAAGTCAACCTTTTTGGACTAGCTGCCCTAGTGGTAGCGTAGGCTAAGCAGTCTTTGAGGCTAAACTCGTGAAGCGTGTTAAGCAAGCTGTTTTACCAATAGTAACCCCCTTTTATACCAATGAAAGGACACCACACAGATATATATTCAAAATATATATGTATTTATTTCTCAAAGTAACCCCTAGTCTCTTTATGAGCACAGGAGCACAAATCGTCAAACAAGATTATCACAGAATACACAGAAGTTGCACTTTATATGGATAGGCCCTGGTGGCCACTCGAACCATATACTAAAATAGTGGTATAAGTACCACGAACAGAAAAGGGAAAAGGCCTAGGGCCTCTAGAATCGCTGGGCCTACAAGGAGCTAACGTCAGTTAGTGACCAGGAGGTCCACGGGTGGCGTGTGCAGAGCAAATAGTCACACGCGTGCTCCCATAGGTTTCAATGGGTGCGTAAAAAGTACAAAGTTACTGCAAAAGGAATCTTCCGGATGACCTAGGAACTTAAGATTTGGAACACAGGCACTAGAGATGTATTACTACACATGGGCACCGGAGTACCAGCTTTACCTCACCCACAGGAAGCGGGTGCATAGGCCTCAAAGTGCGTCGGGTTTCTTCTATCTGTTCCGTGGAGCTTGAAGACAAAGATGCTGCAGGCGGTCGGTCCGGGAGAGATGCAGTGGATCCAAGAGTGGATCGGAGATGTTGAAGACCTGTAAGCAGAGGGGACAGTGTTCACAATCACTAGCCAGTGACCAGCGTGGCACCAGGTGGGTACCAGGCGATGTCGGGTGCAAACAGGTGATGAGGGGTAGCTTGTCTCCGCAGCCACGTGGTCCCTGAAGGTCGACGACGTCCAGGAGTCGGCTCCCGAGCTGTCCCACGCAGGCTCTCGCTGTCGGCGGTGTCGGCGACTTGATCGAAGCAAACAAGCCTTGGCAAAAGCAATTGCAGAAGGATTCGGAAATCAGCTGTTGGTTCTGACCAGCAAGGTCAGAGGGATTGCTCCTTTGGAGGGAAGCAAGGGCCAGTCTGGAGCAACCAGACCAGCAGTGTATTTCGTAGAGTTCGTCGCCAAGATGGCCACTAGCCAGCGGGCCAGCAACCGGTTAGGCGCGTCGAGTGGCAAAATGCAGAAGGGCCCCACGCAGATCGTGGAGATGCTGGAGGGCTCACCTTTGGTGCAGATGCTGCTCGGGGGTTGGGCTTCTCAGATCCCAAAGCACAACTTGGAGGGAGCCTCGGTTGTTGCACTTGTCAGCTTGTCGTAGTCGTTCCAAGATGGCTGGCTCCACGTGTCTCGGTGCCTCCACGGGTCTCCTCTTTTCAGGGACTGTGGATCGGGCGGTGAGAGGTCTGGAGGTCCAGGTCTTGTCAGTCTCTGGGCTCGGGCTCCGGCGGGAGGCGGCGGCAAAGCAGACGTTGATGCGCTGGATGGTGCTTGCGTTAGCAAGGTGGTCACTCCCTGACCACAGGGGAGATTTTCTTCAGTCTTCTGTGCAGCAGAATGTCGAAGTTCCCGTCTTCTTCTTAGTTTCAAGTTGATTCCAGGATGTCTGAAGTCTTAGGACACAGCTCCTACCTTTATTCGGATTCTAGGGGCCGGACTACCTGCTAGGTCCCTCCCTATGGGTGGGACCAGGAAGGGGGGTGGTTACACCCCCAATCCTTTGTCCAGCTCGCCCCAGGCCCGGGACTGGTGTGCCCCAGGACCGGTTTGAACTGGCATATGCACCGAGGCTCCTTGTGAGCCACAGGCATGTCTGGTTTCTTTCAAGCCCTACCTGACCAATACACAAAATCCTGTCTGGGGTGGTGCACGCACCTCCCCTGGCAGGAAACCCTTTGTCCACACCTCCCAAGCTGGAAGGACTCCCAGCAGCAGGAGGGCAGACTTGTGTCTGTGGTGGCAGCATCCATTTTGTGGAGCTGAGGCTATGTCTGATTTTACCCGGGTTTCAGGCACTGTACATGTCGTGTCCCTCTAGAAGGGTGGAATGCTAACCCCGTCGCCAGAATTGGCGAGGGGTTAGTATTCCAATTCGTATGACACCTTACTCGACATGTTTTGATAAAGCCAAACCAAAGATAGCATTTAACCGCGAGGTTCATAATGCACTTAAGAGTATATGGTATGACGATATCTGGAAACAGTAGAAGGAAGTTGTTCCGACCACTGCAGACAGGCTCAGCTCATGCCAGAGCACCATCTCACATGGAACCAAGCACTCTGCCTTCAGGATTGTTAAGGCCTGCCATAGGAGTGACTTATAGGTTACCAGGTGTCCCATTTAAGTTTAGGTATAGGTATACTACACCTAAGTAAGAGGTGATTACACCAACTTACCCCAGCTGAGTGATCAGCCAGTTGTGTCAGATTGTTAGGCCAAGCCTGGGGTGGCATAATACATGCTTCAGCCCCTGGCAGGCCTTGGATACACCAATGCCCTGGGTACCTAGTGTACACTGGTACAGGGGCTGACAGGGTGATCCAACCAATTGGGTATGTACCTAGGGTACATGGAGTCCATTTTACAGAGAGAGCAGATAGCCTGAGAGCCTGAATGGCAGGATCTCAGGCCAACTAAGTCGAAAAACCAGCTAGACACTAGGCAAAAATTTGGGGGTAACCATAGTCAGATATCCACCTTCCTACACTTTGCCTCCTAAGCCCCTGGTTAAGTCCACTGGGGAGATCCAATGGGATGATCCCATTGTCAGTCCCCAATAGCCTTAGTTTAGCTGGGCCAAGTATAACACTTGGCACTGGGCTAGTTCTCCCTTCATCCTCACTAATTTCTGTATCCTCACCACTTTCCTCCTCTGTAGTATGATTCTCATCTAAGGGATGGCTATTGGAAAGGGGTACTTCAGTAGCATCTTCAGAAGGGGGGCCTCCTGTTCCAGTCCCTAAGGGGGCTAACTGGGAAGCTTTCTTGAGCTCTCTCTGATTTTCATCATTTTGCAAGAGTTCTCTGAGCTCTGCAGAGGTAGGGTTCTTGGGCTGTTTAAGGCCTCTAAGAGTTGCCAAATGCCTGAGCTCATTCTGATTTAGGGTAGCAAAGATGGATGGTGCCCTCTTGGGGTCACTCTCAACAGAGATGGGTACATTGGACCCCTCTAGCCCAGCCATTGCTCTTAAGTGTGGGTGGATGTGTTGCAATCTACCTACACTTGGGTTTACCTACTAAACCTATCTAGTAGTTGTAGTCAGGGTGTGCTACTCCCTTTGCTCTACAACAACTAAGTTCAGTAGAACTTAAGTATATCTAATCTTGTTTTGTATGTACCTACAGGTACCCATGTGATCTTTCAATTGGTAACCAAGAGATTACAATGGTAAAACACAGCAAGCTCAAATCCAACCGCTGCTCACCAATGTGAGAAGTTGGCCTGGTATATGATGTTCACTAGTTAAAGTGACCACCTTGTACCATGCCAAGCAACCCTTATGGTGTGGTTGTAAGTCAACCTTTTCGGACTAGCTGCCCTAGTGGTAGCGTAGGCTAAGCAGGCTTTGAGGCTAAACTCGTGAAGCGTGTTAAGCCAGCTGTTTTACCAAATGCAACCCCCTTTTATACCAATGAAAGGACACCACACAGATATATATTCAAAATATATATGTATTTATTTCTCAAAGTAACCCCTAGTCTCTTTATGAGCACAGGAGCACAAATCGTCAAACAAGATTACAGTAGAATACACAGAAGTTGCACTTTATATGGATAGGCCCTGGTGGCCGCTCAAACCATATACTAAAATAGTGGTATAAGTACCACGAACAGAAAGGGGAAAAGGCCTAGGGCCTCTAGAATCGCTGGGCCTACAAGGAGCTAACTTCAGTTAGTGACCAGGAGGTCCACGGGTGGCGTGTGCAGAGCAAATAGTCACACGCGTGCTCCCATAGGTTTCAATGGGTGCGTAAAAAGTACAAAGTTACTGCAAAGAGGATCTTCCGGATGGACTATGACCTTAAGATTGGAAACACAGACACTAGAGATGTTACTCTACACTTGGGCACCGGAGTGCCAGCTTTACCTCACCCACAGGAAGCGGGTGCATAGGTGTCGAAGTGCGTCGGGTTTCTTCTATCGGGTCACTGGAGCCTGTGGACAAAGATGCTGCAGGCGGACGGTCCGGGAGAGATGCGGTGGATCCAAGAGTGAATCGGAGTTGTAGAAGACCTGTAAGCAGAGGGGACAGTGTTCACAGTCACTAGCCAGTGACCAGCGTGGCACCAGGTGGGTACCAGGCAATGTCGGGTGCAAACAGGAAGAAAGGTGTAGCTTGTCTCTGCAGCCACGTGGTCCCTGGAGGTCGACGACGTCCAGGAGTCGGTTCACGAGCTGTCCCACGCAGGCTCTCGCTGTCGGCGGTGTCGGCGACTTGATTGAAGCAAACAAGCCTTGGCAAAAGCAATTGTTGTGGAGAACAAGATAAGCTGATTGTTCTGACCAGCAAGGTCAGAGGGACTGCTCCTTTGGAGGGGAGCAAGGGCCAGTCTGGAGCAACCAGACCAGCGGTGTATTTCTTGAAGTTCATCGCCAAGATGGCCACTAGCCAGCGGGCCAGCAACCGGTTAGGCGCGTCGAGTGGCAAAATGCAGAAGGGCCCCACGCAGATCGTGGAGATGCTGGAGGGCTCACCTTTGGTGCAGATGCTGCTCGAGGGTTGGGCTTCTCAGATCCCAAAGCACAA
Source organism: Triturus cristatus (assembly GCF_964204655.1). NCBI lineage: Eukaryota > Metazoa > Chordata > Amphibia > Caudata > Salamandridae > Triturus > Triturus cristatus. The sequence goes on along the minus strand of NC_140579.1, from coordinate 478,254,340 downwards.
CTTGGAGGGAGCCTCGGTTGTTGCACTTGCAGCTTGTCGTCGTCGTTCCAAGATGGCTGGCTCCACGTGTCTCGGTGCCTCCACGGGTCTCCTCTTTTCAGGGACTGTGGATCGGGCGGTGAGAGGTCTGGAGGTCCAGGTCTTGTCAGTCTCTGGGCTCGGGCTCCGGCGGGAGGCGGTGGCAAAGCAGACGTTGATTCGCTGGATGGTGCTTGCGTTAGCAAGGTGGTCACTCCCTGACCACAGGGGAGATTTCCTTCAGTCTTCTGTGCAGCAGAATGTCGAAGTTCCCGTCTTCTTCTTAGTTTCAAGTTGATTCCAGGATGTCTGAAGTCTTAGGACACAGCTCCTACCTTTAAGCGGATTCTAGGGGCCGGACTACCTGCTAGGTCCCTCCCTAAGGGTGGGACCAGGAAGGGGGGTGGTTACACCCCCAATCCTTTGTTCAGCTCGCCACAGGCCCGGGACTGGTGTGCCCCAGGACCGATTTGAACTGGCATATGCACCGAGGCTCCTTGTGAGCCACAGGCATGTCTGGTTTCTTTCAAGCCCTACCTGACCAATACACAAAATCCTGTCTGGGGTGGTGCATGCACCTCCCCTGGCAGGAAACCCTTTGTCCACACCTCCCAAGCTGGAAGGACTCCCAGCAGCAGGAGGGCAGACTTGTGTCTGTGGTGGCAGCATCCATTTTGTGGAGCTGAGGCTATGTCTGATTTTACCCGGGTTTCAGGTACTGTACATGTCGTGTCCCTCTAGAAGGGTGGAATGCTAACCCCGTCGCCAGAATTGGCGAGGGGCTAGTATTCCAATTCGTATGACACCTTACTCGACATGTTTTGATAAAGCCAAACCAAAGTTAGCATTTAACCGCGAGGTTCATAATGCACTTAAGAGTATATGGTATGACGATATCTGGAAACAGTAGAAGGAAGTTGTTCCGACCACTGCAGACAGGCTCAGCTCATGCCAGAGCACCATCTCACATGGAACCAACCACTCTGCCTTCAGGATTGTTAAGGCCTGCCATAGGAGTGACTTATAGGTTAACATGTGTCCCATTTAAGGTTAGGTATAGGTATACTACACCTAAGTAAGAGGTGGTTACACCAACTTACCCCAGCTGAGGGATCAGCCAGTTGTGTCAAATTTGTTAGGCCAAGCCTGGGGTGGCATAATACATGCTTCAGCCCCTGGCAGGCCTTAGATACACCAATGCCCTGGGTACCTAGTGTACACTGGCACAGGGGCTCACAGGGTGATCCACTTCCAATTGGTTATGCACCTAGGGTGCATAGTGTAAATTTAATAGAGAGAACAGCAGGCTGGGGGTCTGATTGGCAGGCCCACAGCCTCAATATGTCAAAAACCAGTGAAGCAAAAAGCAAAAATTTGGGGTGACCATAGGATAGCAGACCCTACTCTCCTACACCCCTACGCTACCCAAACACCACTGCACTTCCCTAAACCTTAAAACACTACCCCCAGCATGACCCCCTGCACTACCCAAACACCACTGCACTACCCCAAACCCTGAAACATGACCCCCAGCATGACCCCCTACAGTACACAAACACCACTGCACTAAACCCTAAATCTACCCCAAGCACAACACGCTACACTGCACAAACATCACTGCACTGCCCTTAACCCTGAAACATTACCCCCAGCACGACCCCCTACACTGCCCAAACACCACAGCACTGCCCTAAACCCTGAAACACTACCCCTAGCACGACCCCCTACACTGCCCAAACACCACTGCTCTGCCCTAAACCCTGAAAAACCAGCCCCAGCACGACACCTACACTGCCCGAACACCTCTACACTGCCCTAAACCCTGAAACTCTACCCCCAGCACGACCCCTACACTGCCCGAACACCACTGCACTGCCCAAAAACCCTGAAATACTAGCCCCAGCACGACCCCCTACACTTCCCGAACACCACTGCACTGCCCTAAACCCTGAAACACTACCCCCAGCACGATTCCCTACACTACACAAACACCACTGTACTACCCTAAACTCTAAATCTACCCCAAGCATGACCCCCTACACTACACAAACATCACTGCACCGCCCAAAACCCTGAAAATCTAGCCCCAGCATGACCCCCTACACTGCCTGAACACCACTGCACTGCCCTTAACCCTGAAACACCACCCCCAGCACGACCCCCTACACTGCCCGAACACCACTGCACTGCCCGAAACCCTGAAACACCAGCCCCAGCACGACCCCCTAAACTGCCCGAACACAACTGCACTGCCCGAAACCCTGAAACACCACCCCCAGCACGACCCCCTACACTGCTCGAACACCACTGTACTGCCCTAAACCCCGAAACACCACCCCTTGCACGACCCCCTACACTGCCCGAACGCCAGTGCACTGCCCTAAACCCTGAAAAGCCACCCCCCCTGTACGAACCCTACCCTGCCCGAAGGCCACTTCACTGCCCTAAACCCTGAAACACCACACCAAGCACAACATCCTACACTGCCCGAACTCCACTGCACTGCCATAAACCCCGAAACACCACCCCCTGCACCACCCCCTACACTGCCCGAACGCCACTGCACTGCCCTAAACCGTGAAGCACCACCCCCAGCACGACCCCCTACACTGCTTGAACGCCAGTGCACTGTCCTAAACCCTGAAACACCACCCCCTGCACGACCCCCTACACTGCTCGAACGCCAATGCACTGCCCTAAACCCCGAAACACCACCCCCACCAAGACCCCTACACTGCCCGCACTGCACTGCCCTAAACCCCAAAACACCACCCCCTGCAAGACCTCCTACAGTGCCTGGACACCACTGCACTTCCCTAAACCCTAAAACACTACCCCCAGCATGACCCCCTGCACTACCCAAACACCACTGCACTACCCCAAACCCTGAAACATGACCCCCAGCATGACCCCCTACAGTACACAAACACCACTGCACTAAACCCTAAATCTACCCCAAGCACAACCCGCTACACTACACAAACATCACTGCACTGCCCTAAACCCTAAAACACTACCCCCAGCACAACCCCCTACACTACCCAAACACCATTGCACTTCCCTAAACCCTAAAACACTACCCCCAGCATGACCCCTGCACTACCCAAACACCACTGCACTACCCCAGACCCTGAAACATGACCTCCAGCATGACCCCCTACAGTACACAAACACCACTGCACTAAACCCTAAATCTACCCCAAGCACAACCCGCTACACTACACAAACATCACTGCACTGCCCTAAACCCTGAAACATTGCCCCCAGCACGACCCCCTACACTGCCCAAACACCACAGCACTGCCCTAAACCCTAAGACACTACCCCTAGCACGACCCCCTACACTGCCCAAACACCACTGCTCTGCCCTAAACCCTGAAAAACAAGCCCCAGCACGACACCTACACTGCCCGAACACCTCTACACTGCCCTAAACCCTGAAACTCTACCCCCAGCACGACCCCCTACACTGCCTGAACACCACTGCACTGCCCTAAACCCTGAAATACTAACCCCATCACGACCCCCTACACTTCCCGAACACCACTGCACTGCCCTAAACCCTGAAACACTTCCCCCTGCACGACTCCCTACACTACACAAACACCACTGTACTACCCTAAACTCTAAATCTACCCCAAGCACGACCCCCTACACTACACAAACATCACTACACTGCCCAAAACCCTGAAACACTATCCCCAGCATGACCCCCTACACTGCCTGAACACCACTGCACTGCCCTTAACCCTGAAACACCAACCCCAGCACGACCCCCTACACTGCCCGAACACCACTGCACTGCCCGAAACCCTGAAACACCAGCCCCAGCACGACCCCCTAAACTGCCCGAACACCACTGGACTGCCCGAAACCCTGAAACACCACCCCCAGCACGACCCCCTACAGTGCTCGAACACCACTGTACTGCCCTAAACCCCGAAACACCACCCCTTGCACGACCCCCTACACTGTCCGAACGCCAGTGCACTGCCCTAAACCCTGAAACACCACCCCCCCTGTACGAACCCCTACCCTGCCCGAAGGCCACTTCACTGTCCTAAACCCTGAAACACCACACCCAGCACAACATCCTACACTGCCCGAACGCCACTGCACTGCCATAAACCCTGAAACACCACCCCCTGCACCACCCCCTACACTGCCCGAACACCACTGCACTTCCCTAAACCCTAAAACACTACCCCCAGCACAACCCCCTACGCTACCCAAACACCACTGCACTTCTCTAAACCCTAAAACACTACCCCCAGCATGACCCCCTGCACTACCCAAACACCACTGCACTACCCCAAACCCTGAAACATGACCCCAGCATGACCCCCTACAGTACACAAACACCACTGCACTAAACCCTAAATCTACCCCAAGCACAACCCGCTACACTGCACAAACATCACTGCGCTGCCCTTAACCCTGAAACATTACCCCCAGCACGACCCCCTACACTGCCCAAACACCACAGCACTGCCCTAAACCCTGAAACACTACCCCTAGCACGACCCCCTACACTGCCCAAACACCACTGCTCGGCCCTAAACCCTGAAAAACCAGCCCCAGCACGACACCGACACTGTCCGAACACCTCTACACTGCCCTAAACCCTGAAACTCTACCCCCAGCACGACCCCCTACACTGCCCGAACACCACTGCACTGCCCTAAACCCTGAAATACTAGCCCCAGCACGACCCCCTACACTTCCCGAACACCACTGCACTGCCCTAAACCCTGAAACACTACCCCCAGCACGACTCCCTACACTACACAAACACCACTGTACTACCCTAAACTCTAAATCTACCCCAAGCATGACCCCCTACACTACACAAACATCACTGCACCACCCAAAACCCTGAAACACTAGCCCCAGCATGACCCCCTACACTGCCTGAACACCACTGCACTGCCCTTAACCCTGAAACACCACCCCCAGCACGACCCCCTACACTGCCCGAACACCACTGCACTGCCCGAAACCCTGAAACACCAGCCCCAGCACGACCCCCTAAACTGCCCGAACACAACTGCACTGCCCGAAACCCTGAAACACCACCCCCAGCACGACCCCATACACTGCTCGAACACCACTGTACTGCCCTAAACCCCGAAACACCACCCCTTGCACGACCCCCTACACTGCCCGAACGCCAGTGCACTGCCCTAAACCCTGAAACACCACCCCCCCTGTACGAACCCTACCCTGCCCGAAGGCCACTTCACTGCCCTAAACCCTGAAACACCACACCAAGCACAACATCCTACACTGCCCGAACTCCACTGCACTGCCATAAACCCCGAAACACCACCCCCTGCACCACCCCCTACACTGCCCAAACGCCACTGCACTGCCCTAAACCGTGAAGCACCACCCCCAGCACGACCCCCTACACTGCTTGAACGCCAGTGCACTGTCCTAAATCCTGACACACCACCCCCTGCATGACCCCCTACACTGCTCGAATGCCAATGCACTGCCCTAAACCCCGAAACACCACCCCCACCAATACCCCTACACTGCCCGCACTGCACTGCCCTAAACCCCAAAACACCACCCCCATGCAAGACCTCCTACAGTGCCTGAACACCACTGCACTTCCCTAAACCCTAAAACACTACCCCCAGCATGACCCCCTGCACTACCCAAACACCACTGCACTACCCCAAACCCTGAAACATGACCCCCAGCATGACCCCCTACAGTACACAAACACCACTGCACTAAACCCTAAATCTACCCCAAGCACAACCCGCTACACTACACAAACATCACTGCACTGCCCTAAACCCTAAAACACTACCCCCAGCACAACCCCCTACACTACCCAAACACCACTGCACTTCCCTAAACCCTAAAACACTACCCCCAGCATGTTATGTTATGTTATGTTAATGGCTTTTGTACCGCGCACAGCTGCTCCAGCAAAGGGGCGTCCTGGCGCCAAGAAAGGTGAACACAACATCACAAAATGCAGCCAAGTCAGTTAATGTTATTAAAAAGGAGCGTTTTGATGACACGTCGGAACCTGGTTAAGTCTTCCAAAGCACGGATGTCATTAGGGAGGGAGTTCCAGAGCTTGGCGGCTACTACTCGAAAGGAGCGGCCTCCAGTCCTGCTCAACCGAAAACGGGGAACAACAGCTAAATTCTGGCCCATCGATCTCAAAGAGCGAGCGGGGATGTATCGAGTCAGGAAATTCATGAGAATAGGTGGAGCCAGGCCTTTCAAGATTTTAAAGGCCAGGCAGAGCACCTTAAACTCGATCCGCCGCGCAACAGGCAACCAATGGAGTGTTTGCAGTGTTCCGGACACTGAGCAACGTTTGGGCAGCCCAACTATCGCTCTTGCGGCGGCGTTCTGCACTCGTTGTAACCGCAAGAGTTCAGCCTTGTTCGTGCCTGCAAGCAGTGCACTGGCATAGTCTATCCTGGATAGTACCGATGCCTGGACCACGAGCTGTCTAGTGCTGGCATCAAAAAATTTAAGCACCGGCCTGATGCTCCTAATAATGCCAAAGCAAGACGCAGCCACCTTCTTAGTATGGCAAATAAAACTAAGTGACGGGTCCAGCCAGACCCCGAGGTTTTTTAACTCCATAGCAGGAGAGGGGATCATTCCTAACTCGGGGGGCCACCAGCTGTCGTTCCAACAACCAGGTTGCTTCCCAAATACCATCACCTCTGTCTTCTTTGTGTTCAATTGGAGACAATTCTGGTTCATCCAATTGGCCACCGAGCGCAACCCCTCACAAAAATTGAGGGCGTCCAAAGCTGAGTCCCCACTTAGTGTGACCGCCAGCTGCGTGTCATCAGCATAGGACACCATTGTCAGGCCCCAGCCTTTGACTACCGCAGCCAGCGGCCTCACGTAAAGATTGAAGAGAGTGGGGCTCAGAGATGAACCCTGTGGGACCCCCAGGGTGAGCGGGTGAGAGGTGGATTTACCGGGAGGTATCGCAACCTGAAAGGATCTGTTGGAAAGGAAGGAGCGGAACCAGCCTAATGCCGACCCCCTAACCCCAGCTTCCTCTAAGCGCCGCAACAGGATATCGTGTGACACCGTATCAAAGGCGGCACTCAGGTCTAACAGCAAGAGTGCCGCTATTTGTCCGGTGTCCAGCACGGAGCGCAGATGTTCAACCATGTATAACAAGGCAGTCTCCGTGCTGTGGGCTTTACGAAAACCATTTTGCGTGGGATCCAAGATGTTAGCTTTATCGAGATGGTCAGCCAGGATCCCATTCACGTGGGCTTCGATGACTTTAGCAGCCCACGGCAGCAAAGAGATGGGACGATAGTTTTCAGGTTTTGTGGGGTCGAGGGTAGGCTTTTTTAGGATGGGGGTGACTACCGCTTGCTTCCACTTGGTGGGTACAGTCCCAGAACCCAGTGACATATTGATAAGGGCAAGCAAGGGTGCACGACATATAGCCTGCATGTTTTTAAATAAGGCCGGTTTAAGGGGGTCTGTAGGGGAGCCAGATTTAATTTTTTGGCTCAGAAAGTCAAAGCCCTCCTCAGATAGGGGGGCCAAAGAATCCAGGATCCTATCGTTGAGCTTAGGACACCCAAGAGAGTCCAAGCAGTGCACGATAGTTGGAAAAGAGTTGTAAATTGCTTGCACCTTATGAACAAAGAACAGAGCCAGACTCTCGCAATGAGAGTCTGTGCAGATTTCAGCCGCAGAGGCCCTCTTAGTTATAAGGTCCTTTAGGACCTTAAAGATTAATTTGGAGGGATTAGGGCTGTTCCGGAACTCCTGCGCATAAAATGCGGCACGTGTTCGACATACCACCCTGTGATATGCCTTAGTTAGAGTGAGGTAGCAGGTCTTAAGCGCGGGATCATAGGCTTTCCTCCATCGCCTTTCCGCTTGCCTACACTCTCTCTTAAGAGACGCCAAGGTCTCATCATACCACGGGCTATGTGCCTTGGTCCGGCACTTAGAGCGTACAGAAGGAATAAAAACGTCCAAGGCCGTGCCAATCCACGTGCAGAATGACTCATATCCACCATCAACATCAGCGAGGAGAGGTAGGGGTGTTTTCCTTAATAAAAGGTAGAAGTCTTCAAGTTTTAGTTTACTCCACTGGCGAGAAACAGACGTTTTGTTCAGTGTCACAAAAAGAGGATCTGCCACAGTGAGAGCTGCTTTCACCAACATATGGTCTGTCCAAGTCAGCTGAACAGGTTGACATAAGGTAATCACCTCTAAGGAGGAAAAAAACGGGTCCAGAATATGACCACCCGAGTGGGAGGGGGACGTCACTCTCTGTGTGAGCTGCAAGGCTTCTAGATCTGCAAGGCAGCTTTTAATGGAGGATTGGGAAGGACAATCGAAGTGCAGGTTGAGATCACCTACCACATTAAAATTTGCACAGCCAAGAGCTTCTATACTAATGACGTCCGGGAGAGCGGCCCTAAAGGCCACATCGCAGCCCGGAGGCCGGTATATTAGAAGACCTGAGAAGCTAAAGCAATGAGACAGAGAGATTCTGAAACGAGCACATTCACAGCCTGGGAGTTTTAGTTCTTTCCATTCACAAGGAAAGCGACGTTTCACCACCATTGCAATTCCGCCACCTCTCGAACCACGGTTGAGAGTTGCCACGGTATAGTCAGGGGGGAAGGCGAGGTTTAAAATCGCAGTATCAGCCTCTTGAAGCCATGTCTCGGTCATAAAAAACACATCAGGGGAGTCATTGGTGGCAATATCGAAAATCTCCGCCTGATGTTTGACCAGAGATCTGACATTAAGGCTATATATACTGACAATATTCACCCCCGACACGTTAATCTGCCGAGATGAAATTTGCATGACCCCCTGCACTACCCAAACACCACTGCACTACCCCAGACCCTGAAACATGACCTCCAGCATGACCCCCTACAGTACACAAACACCACTGCACTAAACCCTAAATCTACCCCAAGCACAACCCGCTACACTACACAAACATCACTGCACTGCCCTAAACCCTGAAACATTGCCCCCAGCACGACCCCCTACACTGCCCAAACACCACTGCTCTGCCCTAAACCCTGAAAAACTAGCCCCAGCACGACACCTACACTGCCCGAACACCTCTACACTGCCCTAAACCCTGAAACTCTACCCCCAGCACAACCCCCTACACTGCCCGAACACCACTGCACTGCCCTAAACCCTGAAATACTAACCCCATCACGACCCCCTACACTTCCCGAACACCACTGCACTGCCCTAAACCCTGAAATACTTCCCCCTGCACGACTCCCTACACTACACAAACACCACTGTACTACCCTAAACTCTAAATCTACCCCAAGCACGACCCCCTACACTACACAAACATCACTACACTGCCCAAAACCCTGAAACACTAGCCCCAGCATGACCCCCTACACTGCCTGAACACCACTGCACTGCCCTTAACCCTGAAACACCAACCCCAGCACGACCCCCTAAACTGCCCGAACACCACTGCACTGCCCGAAACCCTGAAACACCAGCCCCAGCACGACTCCCTAAACTGCCCGAACACCACTGCACTGCCCGAAACCCTGAAACACCACCCCCAGCACGACCCCCTACACTGCTCGAACACCACTGTACTGCCCTAAACCCCGAAACACCACCCCTTGCACGACCCCCTTCACTGCCCGAACGCCAGTGCACTGCCCTAAACCCTGAAACACCACCCCCCCTGTACGAACCCCTACCCTGCCCGAAGGCCACTTCACTGCCCTAAACCCTGAAACACCACACCCAGCACAACATCCTACACTGCCCGAACTCCACTGCACTGCCATAAACCCTGAAACACCACCCCCTGCACCACCCCCTACACTGCCCGAACGCCACTGCACTGCCCTAAACCGTGAAGCACCACCCCCAGCACGACCCCCTTCACTGCTCGAACGCCAGTGCACTGTCCTAAACCCTGAAACACCATCCCCTGCACGACCCCCTACACTGCCCGAACACTAATGCACTGCCCTAAACCCCGAAACACCACCCCCACCAAGACCCCTACACTGCCCGCACTGCACTGCCCTAAACCCCAAAACACCACCCCCTGCAAGACCCCCTACAGTGCCTGAACACCACTGTCCTAACCCCCAAAACACCACCCCCTGCAAGACCCCTACACTACCCGAACACCACTGCACTGCCCTTAACCACAAAACACCACCCCCTGCATGACCCCCTACACTGCCTGAACACCACGGCACTGCCCTAAACCCTAAAACACCACCACCAGCACGACCCCCTACACTGCCTGAATGCCAATGCACTGCCCTAAACCCTGAAACACTACCCCCCTGCGAGACCCCCTACACTGCCCGAACGCCACTGCACTGCCATAAACCCTGAAACACCACACCCCTGCATGACCCCCTACACTGCCCGAATGCCACTGTGCTGCCCTAAACCCTGAGACACCCCCTCTGCACAATGACCCTACACAGACCGAACGCCACTGCACTGCCCTAATCCCAGAAACACCATCCCACGCACGACCCCCTACACTGCCCAAACACCACTGCTCTGCCCTAAACCCTGAAACACCACCCCAGCACGACCCCTTACACTGCTCGAACACCACTGCTCTGCTCTAAACCCTAAAACACCACCACCAGCAAGTCCCCTACACTGCGCGAACACCACTGCACTACCCTAAACCGTAAAACACTACCTCCCGCACGACCCTCTACACTACCCAAAGACCACTGCACTACCCTAAACCCTAAAACACGACCCCCAGCATGACCCCCTACACTACAAAAACACCACTGAACTACCCTAAACCCTAAAACACTACCCCCTACACTACATAAACACCACTGCACTACCCTATACCCTAAAAAACTATCCCCAGCACGACCCCCTACTCTACCCAAACACCACTGCACTACCCTAAACCCTAAAACACTACCCCAGCATGACCCCCTACACTACCCAAACACCACTGCACTATCCTAAACCCTAAATCTACCACCAGCATGACCACCTACACTACCCAAACTCCACTGCACTACCCTAACCCCTAAAACACTACCCCCAGCATGACCCCCTGCACTACACCAACACCACTGCACTACGCTAAACTCTAAAGCACTACCCCAGCACAACCCCCTACACTACCCAAACACCACTGCACTACCCTAAACCCTAAAACACTACCCCCAGCATGACCCCCTACACTACCCAAACACCACTACACTGCCCTAAACCCTAAAACACTACCCCCAGCACGACCCCCTACACTACACAAACACTACTGCACTACCCTAAACCCTAAATCTACCCCAAGCACGACCCCCTACACTACACAAACATCACTGCACTCCCCTAAACCCTGAAACACTAGCCCCAGCACGACTCACTACACTGCCCGAACACCACTGCACTGCCCTAAGCCCTGAAACACTAGTCCCAGCATGACCCCCATCACTGCACTGCCATAAACCCTCAAACACCACACCCAGCACGACCCCCTACACTGCCCGAACACCACTGCTCTCCCCTAAACCCTCAAACACCAGCCTCAGCACGACCTCTACACTGCCCAATCACCACCGCACTGACCTAAACCCTCAAACACTAGCCCCAGCATGACCCCCTACACTGCCGAACACCACTGCACAGCCCTAAATCCTGAAATACCACACCCAGCATGACCCGCTTCACTGCCCGAACATCACTGCACAGCCCTAAACCATGAAACACCACCCTCGGCACGGCCCCCTACACTGCCCGAACCCCACTGCACTGCCCTAAACCCTGAAACACCACTCCCAGCACGACCCCCTACACTGCCCAAACATCACTGCACAGCTCTAAACCTTGAAACACCACCCTCAGCACGACCCCCTACACTGCCCAAACACCACTGCACTACCCTAAACCCTAAATCTACCCCAAGCACGACCCTCTATACTACACAAACATCACTGTACTCCCCTAAACCCTGAAACACTAGCCCCAGCACAACTCACTACACTGCCCGAACACCACTGCACTGCCCTAAACCCTGAAACACTACCCCCAGCAAGACCCCCTACACTGCCCGAACATCACCGCACAGCCCTAAACCATGAAACACCAGCCCCAGCACGACCTCTACACTGCCCGAACACCACTGCACTGCCCTAAACCCTCAAACACTAGCCCCAGCATAACCCCCTACACTGCCGAACACCACTGCACTGCCCTACATCCTGAAACACTACACCCAGCACGACCCCCTACACTGCCCGAACATCACCGCACAGCCCTAAACCATGAAACACCACCCTCGGCACGACCCCCTACACGGTCCGAACTCCACTGCACTGCCCTAAACCCTGAAACACCACTCCCAGCACGACCCCCCTACACTGCATGAACACCACTAAACTGCCCTAGACACTGAAACACCGCCCCCAGCACATCCCCTACACTGCCCGAATGCCACTGCACTGCCCTAAACCCTGAAACACCACCCCCCGGCACGACTCCCTACACAGCCAAACAACACTGCACTGCCCTAAACCCTAAAACACCACCCCCAGCACGACCCCCTACATGGTCCGAACACCACTGCACTGCCCTAAACACTTAAACACCACACCTAGAATGACCCCCTACACTGCCCGAACGCCACTGCACTGCCCTAAACCCTGAAACACCACCCCCTGCACGACCCCCTACACTGCCCGAACGCCACTGCACTGCCCTAAAACCTGAAACACCACCCCCGCACAACCCCCATACACTGCCCGAACGCCACTGCACTGCCCTAAACCATGAAACACCACCCCAGCAAGACTCCCTACACTGCCTGAACGCCACTGCACTTCGCTAAACCCAGAAAAACCAACCCCAGCAAGACCCCCTAAACTGCCCGAACACCACTGCCCTTAACCCTGAAACTCCACCCCCTGCAAGACCCCCTACACTGCCCAAACACCACTGCTCTAAACCCTGAAACACCACCTCCTGCAAGACCCCCTACACTGTCTGAACACCACTGCACTGCCCTAAACCCTGAAAGACCACTCTCTGCATGACCCCCTACACTGCCTGAACACCACTGCACTGCCCTAAACCCTAAAACACCACACCCAGCACGACCCCTTCACTGCCCGAACACCACTGCACTGCCCTAAACCCTGAAACACCACCCCCTGCATGACCCCTGCACTGCCCGAACACCACTGCACTGCACTGCCCTAAACCCTAAAACACCACCCCAGCACAACCCCCTACACTATCCAAACACCACTGCACTACCCTAAACCCTAAGCCACTACCCCCAGCACGACCCCCTACACTACACAAACACAACTGCACTGCCCTAAACCCTGAAATACCACCCCTAGCAATACACCCTACACTGCTCAAACACCACTGCACTGCTGTAAACTCTGAAACACTACCCCCAACATGACCCCCTACACTGCCGAACCCCCCTGCACTGCCCTAAACCCTGAAGCACTACCTCTAGCACGACCCCCTACACTGCCCGAACACCACTGCTCTGCCCTAAACCCTCAAACATCAGCCCCAGCACGACCCTTACACTGCCCGAACACCACTACACTGCCCTAAACCCTCAAAAACTACCCCCAGCAGTACCCACTACACTACACAAAACCCACTGCACTACCGTAAACCCTAAAACACTGCCCCCAGCAGTACCCTCTACACTACCCAAACACCACTGCACTACCCTAAACCCTAAAACTCTGCCCCAGCACGACTCCCTACACTAAACAAACACCACTACATTACCCTAAATCCTAAAACACTACCCCAGCACGACCCCCTACACGACCCAATCACCACTGCACTACATTAAACCCTAAAACACTACCCCCAGCATGACCCCCTACACTGCCTGAACACCACTGCACTGCCCTAAACCCTGAAACACCAGCCCCAGCACAACCCCCTACACCGCCCAAACACCACTGCACTGCCCTAAACCCTGAAACACCACCCCCAGCATGACCCCCTACACTGCCCGAACACCGCTGCACTACCCTAAACCCTAAAATACTACCCCTACACTCCAAAAACACCAGTGCACTACCCTAAACCCTAAACCACTACCCCCAGCATGACCCCCTACACTACCCAAACACCTCTGTACTACCCTAAACCCTGAAACACTACCCCCAGAACAACCCCCTACACTACCCAAACACCACTGCACTACCCTAAACCCTAAAACACTCCCCCCAGCACGACTCCTTATACTACCCAAACACCACTTCACTATCCTAAACCCTAAATCTACCCCCAGCGCGACCCCTATACTACCCAAACACCACTGCACTACCCTAAACCCTACATCTACCACCAGCATGACCCCCTACACTACCCAAACACTACTGCACTACCCTAAACCCTAAAACACTACCCCAAGCACAACCCCTACACTACACCAACACCACTGCACTACGCTAAACCCTAAAACACTACCCCAGCACGACCCCCTACACTATCCAAACACCACTGCACTACCCTAAACCCTAAAACACTACCCCAGCACGACCCCCTACACTACCCAAACACCCCTGCACTACCCTAAACCCTAAATGTACCCCAAGCACGACACCCTACACTACACAAACATCACTGCACTGTCCTAAACCCTAAAACACTAGCCCCAACATGACCCCCTACACTGCCCGAACACAACTGCACTGCCCTAAACCCTGAAACACTAGCCCCAGCACAACCCCTACACTGCCCGAACACCACTGCACTGCTCTAAACCCTGAATCACCAGCCCCAGCACGACCCCCTACTCCACCCAAACACCACTGCACTGCCCTAAACCCTGAAACACCACCCCCAGCATGACACCCTACACTGCCCGAACACCACGGCACTGCCCTGAACCCTGAAACACCACCCCCAGCATGACCCCCTATACTGCCCCTCACACCACTGCACTGCGCTAAACCCTGAAACACTACCCCCAGCAAGACCCCCTACACTACCTGAACACCACTGCACTATCCTAAACCCTAAATCACTACCACCAGCATGACCTCCTACACTGCCCGAAAACCACTGCTCTGCCCTAAACCCTCAAACAGCAGCCCCAGCACGACCCCCTACACTGCCCGAACACCAATGCACTGTCCTAGCCTGAATCACCAGCCCCAGCATGACCCCCTACACCGCCCGAACACCACTGCACTGCCCTAAACCCTGAAACACCACCCCCAGCATGACCCCTACACTGTCCGAACACCACGGCACGGCCCTGAACCCTGAAACACCACCCCCAGCACAACCCCCTATACTGCCCCTCACACCACTGCACTTCCCTAAACCCTGAAACACTACCCCCAGCAAGACCCCGTACACTGCCTGAACACCACTGCACTATCCTAAACCCTAAATCACTACCACCAGCACGACCTCCTACACTGCCTGAAAACCACTGCTATGCCCTAAACCCTCAAACAGCAGCCCCAGCACAACCCCTACACTGCCCGAACACCTCGGCACTGCCCTAAACCCTCAAACACTAGCCCCTGCACAACCCCCTACACTGCCTGAATACCACTGCACTAAACCCTGAAACACTAGCCCCAGCATGACCACCTATACTGCCCGAACGCCACTGCACTGCCGTAAACCCTGAAACACCACCCCCAGCATGACCCCCTATGCCGCTTGAATGCCACTGCACTGCCCTAAACCCTAAAACAAAACACCACCCCCTGGACGACGCCTACACTGCCTGAACGCCACTGCACTGCCCTAAACCCTAAAACACCACCCCCCTGCACGACCCCCAACACTGCCCGAATGCCACTGCACTGCCCTAAACCCTGAAACACCACCCCCCTGCAAGACCTCCTACACTGCCCGAACACCACTGCACTGCTGTAAACCCTGAAACACCTCCCCCTTGCACGATCTCCTACACCACCCGAACACTACTGCACTGCCCTAAACTCTGAAACACCACCCCCCTGCACGACCCCTACAATGCCCGAATGCCACTGCACTGCCTTAAACCCTGAAACACCACCCCCAGCACGACCCCCTACACTGCCCGAATGCCACTGCACTGCCCTTATCCCTGAAACACATCCCTCTGCACGACCCCCTACACTGCCCGAACGCCAATGCACATCTCTAAACCCTGAAACACCTCCCCCCTGCATGACCCCCTACACTGCCTGAACACCACTGCACTGCCCTAAACCCTGAAACACCACCCCCCACACGACCCCCTACACTGCCCGAACACCACTGCTCTGCCCTAAACCCTGAAACACCACCCCCAGCAGGACACCCTACACTGCCCGAACTCCACTGCTCTGCCCTAAACCATAAAACACCACCACCAGCACGACCACCTCCACTGCCCGAACACCACTGCACTGCCCTAAACCCTAAAACACCACCCCCAGCACGACAACCTACACTACCCAAACACCACTGCTCTGCCCTAAACCCTAAAACACTACCCCCAGCACGACCCCCTACACTACCCAAACACTACTGCACTACCCTAAATCCTAAAACACTACCCCCAGTACAACCCCCTATACTACACCAACACCACTGCACTACGCTAAACCCTAAAACACTATCCCAGCACAACCCTCTACACTATCCAAACACCACTGCACTACCCTAAACCCTAAAACACAACCCCAGCATGACCCCCTACACTACCCAAACACCACTGCACCACCCTAAACTCTAAAACACTACCCCAGCACGAAACCATACACTACACAAACACCACTGCACTACCCTAAACCCTAAATCTACCCCAAGCACGACACCCTACACTACACAAACATCACGGCACTGCCCTAAACCCTGAAACACTAGCCCCAACATGACCCCCTACACTGCCCGAACACCACTGCACTGCCCTAAACCCTGAAACACTAGCCCCAGCACGACCGCCTACACTGCCTGAACACCACTGCCCTGCCCTAAACCCTGAATCACCAGCCCCAGCACGACCCCCTACACCGCCCGAACACGACTGCACTGCCCTAAACCCTGAAACACCACCCCCAGCATGACCCCCTACACTGCCCAAACACCAAGGAACTGCCCTGAACCCTGAAACACCACCCCCAGCACGACCCCCTATACTGCCCCTCACACCACTGCACTGCTCTAAACCCTGAAACACTACCCCCAGCAAGACCCCCTACACTGCATGAACACCACTGCACTATCCTAAACCCTAAATCACTACCACCCGCACGACCTCCTACACTGCCCGAAAACCACTGCTCTGCCCTAAACCCTCAAACAGCAGCTCCAGCACGACCCCTACACTGCCCGAACAACACTGCACTGCCGTAAACCCTGAAACACCACCCCCAGCATGACCCCCTATGCAGCGCGAATGCCACTGCACTGCCCTAAACCCTAAAACACCACCCCCTGGACGACGCCTACACAGCCTGAACGCCACTGCACTGCCCTAAACCCTAAAACACCACCCCCCTGCAAGACCCCCAACACTGCCTGAATGCCACTGCACTGCCCTAAACCCTGAAACACCACCCCCCTGCAAGACCTACTACACTGCCCGAACACCACTGCACTGCCGTAAACCCTGAAACACCTCCCCCTTGCACGATCTCCTACACCACCCGAACGCTACTGCACTGCCCTAAACTCTGAAACACCACCCCCCTGCACGACCCCTACAATGCCCGAATGCCACTGCACTGCCTTAAACCCTGAAACACCACCCCCAGCACGACCCCCTACACTGCCCGAATGCCACTGCACTGCCCTTATCCCTGAAACACATCCCTCTGCACGACCCCCTACACTGCCCGAACGCCAATGCACATCTCTAAACCCTGAAACACCTCCCCCCTGCATGACCCCCTACACTGCCTGAACACCACTGCACTGCCCTAAACCCTGAAACACCACCCCCCACACGACCCCCTACACTGCCCGAACACCACTGCTCTGCCCTAAACCCTGAAACACCACCCCCAGCAGGACACCCTACACTGCCCGAACTCCACTGCTCTGCCCTAAACCATAAAACACCACCACCAGCACGACCACCTCCACTGCCCGAACACCACTGCACTGCCCTAAACCCTAAAACACCACCCCCAGCACGACAACCTACACTACCCAAACACCACTGCTCTGCCCTAAACCCTAAAACACTACCCCCAGCACGACCCCCTACACTACCCAAACACTACTGCACTACCCTAAATCCTAAAACACTACCCCCAGTACAACCCCCTAAACTACACCAACACCACTGCACTACGCTAAACCCTAAAACACTATCCCAGCACAACCCTCTACACTATCCAAACACCACTGCACTACCCTAAACCCTAAAACACAACCCCAGCACGACCCCCTACACTACCCAAACACCACTGCACTACCCTAAACTCTAAAACACTACCCCAGCACGAAACCATACACTACACAAACACCACTGCACTACCCTAAACCCTAAATCTACCCCAAGCACGACACCCTACACTACACAAACATCACTGCACTGCCCTAAACCCTGAAACACTAGCCCCAACATGACCCCCTACACTGCCCGAACACCACTGCACTGCCCTAAACCCTGAAGCACTACCCCTAGCACGATCCCCTACACTGCCCGAACACCACTGCTCTACCCTAAACCCTCAAACACCAGCCCCAGCACGACCCCTACACTGCCCAAACACCACTGCACTGCCCTAAACCCTCAAACACTAGCCCCAGCATGACCCCTTCACGGTCCAAACACAACTGCACTGCCCTAAACCATGAAACACCACCCCCTGCACGACCCCCTACACTGCCCGAACACCACTGCACTGCCCTAAACCCTGAAACACTAGCCCCAGCACGTCCCCCTACACTGCCCGAACACCACTGCACTGCCCTAAACCCTGAATCACCAGCCCCAGCACGACCCCCTACACCGCCCGAACAACACTGCACTGCCCTAAACCCTGAAACACCACCCCCAGCATGACCCCCTACACTGCCCGAACACCACGGCACTGCCCTGAACCCTGAAACACCACCCCCAGCACGACCCCCTATACTGCCCCTCACACCACTGCACTATCCTAAACCCTGAAACACTACCCCAGCAAGACCTCCTACACTGCCCGAAAACCACTGCTCTGCCCTAAACCCTCAAACAGCAGCTCCAGCACGACCGCTACACTGCCCGAACACCACTGCACTGCCCTAAACCCTCAAACACTAGCCCCTGCACAACCCCCTACACTGCCTGAACACAACTGCACTGCCATAAACCCTGAAACACTAGCCCCAGCACGACCCCCTACACTACCCAAACACCAATGCACTGCCCTAAACCCTAAAACACTACCCCCGTACGACCCTCTTCACTACACAAACATCAATGCACCTCCCTAAACCCTAAAACACTACCCCCAGCATGATCCCCTACACTACCCATACACCACTGCACTGCGCTAAACCCTAAAACACTACCCCAGCATGACCCACTACACTACCCAAACAACTGCACAACCCTAAACCATAAAACAGTACCCCCCGCACGACCCCCTACACTACCCAAACACCACTGCACTACCCTAAACCCTAAACCCTAAAACATTGACCCCGCATGACCCCCTACACTGCCCAAAGACCACTGCACTACCCTAAACCCTAAAACACGCCTTCCTCCATTACACAAACACCGCTGCACTACTCTAAACCCTAAAACACTACCCCCAGCATGACCCCCTACACTAGACAAACACTGCTGCACTACACTAAACCCTAAAACACTACCCCTACACTACTCAAACACCACTGCACTACCCTAAACCCTAAACCAATATCCCCAGCACGACCCTCAACACTGCCCGAATGCCACTGCACTGCCCTAAACCCTGAAACACCACCCCCCTGCAAGACCTCCTACATTGCCCGAACACCACTGCACTGCCGTAAACCCTGTAACACCTCCCCCTTGCACGATCTCCTACACCACCCGAACGCTACTGCACTACCCTAAACTCTGAAACACCACCCCCCTGCACGACCCCCTACAATGCCCGAATGCCACTGCACTGCCCTTATCCCTGAAACACATCCCTCTGCACGACCCCCTACACTGCCCGAACACCAATGCACATCTCTAAACCCTGAAACACCTCCCCCCTGCATGACCCCCTAAACTGCCTGAACACCACTGCACTGCCCTAAACCCTGAAACACCACCCCCCACACAACCCCCTACACTGCCCGAACACCACTGCTCTGCCCTAAACCCTGAAACACCACCCCCAGCAGGACACCCTACACTGCCCGAACTCCACTGCTCTGCCCTAAACCATAAAACACCACCACCAGCAGGACCCCCTCCACTGCCCGAACACCACTGTACTGCCCTAAACCCTAAAACACCACCCCCAGCACGACAACCTACACTACCCAAACAGCACTGCACTACCCTAAACCCTAAAACACTACCCCCAGTACAACCCCCTACACTACACCAACACCACTGCACTACGCTAAACCCTAAAACACTATCCCAGCACGACCGCCTACACTATCCAAACAACACTGCACTACCCTAAACCCTAAAACACTACCTCAGCACGACCCCCTACACTACCCAAATACCACTGCACTACCCTAAACCCTTAAACACTACCCCAGCACGAAACCATACACTACACAAACACCACTGCACTACCCTAAACCCTAAATCTACCCCAAGCACGACACCCTACACTACACAAACATCACTGCACTGCCCTAAACCCTGAAACACTAGCCCCAACATGACCCCCTACACTGCCCGAACACCACTGCACTGCCCTAAACCCTGAAACACTAGCCTCAGCATGACCCCCTACACTGCCCGAACACCACTGCACTGCCCTAAACCCTGAATCACCAGCCCCAGCACGACCCCCTACACCGCCCGAACACCACTGCACTGCCCTAAACCCTGAAACACCACCCCCAGCATGACCCCCTACACTGCCCGGACACCACGGCACTGCCCTGAACCCTGAAACACCACCCCCAGCACGACCCCCTATACTGCCCCTCACACCACTGCACTGCCCTAAACCCTGAAACACTACCCCCAGCAAGACCCCCTACACTGCATGAACACCACTGCACTATCCTAAACCCTAAATCACTACCACCAGCACGACCTCCTACACTGCCCGAAAACCACTGCACTGCCCTAAACCCTCAAACACTAGCCCCAGCACGATCCCCTACACTACCCAAACACCACTGCACTGCGCTAAACCCTAAAACACTACCCCAGCATGACCCACTACACTACCCAAACAATTGCACTACCCTAACCCATAAAACACTACCCCCCGCACGACCCCCTATACTACCCAAACACCAATGCACTACCCTAAACCCTAATCCCTAAAACATTGACCCCGCATGACCCCCTACACTGCCCAAAGACCACTGCACTACCCTAAATCCTAAAACACGTCTTCCTCCATTACACAAACACCGCTTACTACTCTAAACCCTAAAACACTACCCCCAGCATGACCCCCTACACTAGACAAACACTGCTGCACTACACTAAACCCTAAAACACTACCCCTACACTACTCAAACACCACTGCACTACCCTAAACCCTAAACCAATATCCCCAGCACGACCCCCAACACTGCCCGAATGCCACTGCACTGCCCTAAACCCTGAAACACCACCCCCCTGCAAGACCTCCTACACTGCCCGAACACCACTGCACTGCCGTAAACCCTGAAACACCTCCCCCTTGCACGATCTCCTACACCACCCGAACGCTACTGCACAGCCCTAAACTCTGAAACACCACCCCCCTGCACGACCCCCTACAATGCCCGGATGCCACTGCACTGCCTTAAACCCTGAAACACCACCCCCAGCACGACCCCCTACACTGCCTGAATGCCACTGCACTGCCCTTATCCCTGAAACACATCCCTCTGCACGACCCCCTACACTGCCCGAACACCAATGCACATCTCTAAACCCTGAAACACCTCCTCCCTGCATGACCCCCTAAACTGCCTGAACACCACTGCACTGCCCTAAACCCTGAAACACCACCCCCACACGACCCCCTACACTGCCCGAACACCACTGCTCTGCCCTAAACCCTGAAACTCCACCCCCAGCAGGACACCCTACACTGCCCGAACTCCACTGCTCTGCCCTAAACCATAAAACACCACCACCAGCACGACCCCCTCCACTGCCCGAACACAGCTGCACTGCCCTAAACCCTAAAACACCACCCCCAGCACGACAACCTACACTACCCAAACACTACTGCACTACCCTAAACCCTAAAACACTACCCCCAGTACAACCCCCTAAACTACACCAACACCACTGCACTACGCTAAACCCTAAAACACTATCCCAGCACGACCGCCTACACTATCCAAACAACACTGCACTACACTAAACCCTAAAACACTACCCCCAGCATGACCCCCTACACTACCCAAACACCACTGCACTACCCTAAACCCTTAAACACTACCCCAGCACGAAACCATACACTACACAAACACCACTGCACTACCCTAAACCCTAAATCTACCCCAAGCATGAGCCCCTACACTACACAAACATCACTGTACTCCCCTAAACCCTGAAACACTAGCCCCAGCACAACTCACTACACTGCCCGAACACCACTGCACTGCCCTAAACCCTGAAACACTACCCCCAGCAAGACCCCCTAGACTGCCCGAACCCCACTGCACTGCACTAAACCCTGAAGCACTACCCCTAGCACGACCCCCTACACTTCCCGAACACCACTGCTCTGCCCTAAACCCTCAAACACCAGCCCCAGCATGACCTCTACACTGCCCGAACACCACTGTACTGCCCTAAACCCTCAAACACTAGCCCCTGCATGACCCCCTACACTGCCGAACACCACTGCACTGCCCTACATCCTGAAACACTACACCCAGCATGACCCCCTAAACTGCCCGAACAACACTGCAGAGCCCTAAACCATGAAACACCACCCTCGGCACGACCCCCTACACTGCCCGAAGTCCACTGCATTGCCCTAAACCCTGAAACACCACTCCCAGCACGAACCCTACACTGCGTGAACACCACTACACTGCCCTAGACACTGAAACACCGCCCCCAGCACGTCCCCTACACTGCCCGTACGCCACTGCACTGCCCTAAACCCTGAAACACCACCCCCCGGTACGACTCTCTACACGGCCAAATAACACTGCACTGCCCTAAACCCTAAAACACCACCCCCAGCACGACCCCCTACATGGTCCAAACACCACTGCACTGCCCTAAACACTTAAACACCACACCTAGAATGACCCCCTACACTGCCCGAATGTCACTGCACTGCCCTAAACCCTAAAACACTATCCCAGCATGACCCCCTACACTACACCAACACCACTGCACTACGCTAAACCCTAAAACACTATCCCAGCACGACCCCCTACACTATCCAAACACCGCTGCACTACCCTAAACCCTAAAACACTACCC
The DNA here is from genome assembly GCF_964204655.1 of Triturus cristatus. NCBI lineage: Eukaryota > Metazoa > Chordata > Amphibia > Caudata > Salamandridae > Triturus > Triturus cristatus. The sequence goes on along the minus strand of NC_140579.1, from coordinate 478,230,780 downwards.
CCAGCACGACCCCCTACACTACCCAAAAACCACTGCACTACCCTAAACCCTACAACACTACCCCAGCACAAACCCATACACTACACAAACACCACTGCACTACCCTAAACCCTAAATCTACCCCAAGCACGACACCCTACACTACAGAAACATCAGTGCACTGCCCTAAACCCTGAAACACTAGCCCCAACATGACCCCCTACGCTGCCCGAACACCACTGCACTGCCCTAAACCCTCAAACACTAGCCCCAGCATGACCCCCTACACTGCCGAACACCACTGCACTGCCCTACATCCTGAAACACTACACCCAGCACGACCCCCTACACTGCCTGAACATCACTGCACAGCCCTAAACCCTAAATCTACCCCAAGCACGACCCCCTACACTACACAAACATCACTGTACTCCCCTAAACCCTGAAACACTAGCCCCAGCACAACTCACTACACTGCCCGAACACCACTGCACTGCCCTAAACCCTGAAACACTACCTCTAGCACGACCCCCTAGACTGCCCGAACACCACTGCACTGCACTAAACCCTGAAGCACTACCCCTAGCACGACCCCCTACACTGCCCGAACACCACTGCTCTGCCCTAAACGCTCAAACACCAGCCCCAGCACGACCTCTACACTGCCCGAACACCACTGCACTGCCCTAAACCCTCAAACACTAGCCCCAGCATGACCACCTACACTGCCGAACACCACTGCACTGCCCTACATCCTGAAACACTACACCCAGCACGACCCCCTACACTGCCCGAACATCACTGCACAGCCCTAAACCATGAAACACCACCCTCGGCACGACCCCCTACACTGCCCGAACTCCACTGCACTGCTCTAAACCCTGAAACACCACTCCCAGCACGACACCCTACACTGCATGAACACCACTACACTGCCCTAGACACTGAAACACCGCCCCCAGCATGTCGCCTACACTGCCCGAATGCCACTGCACTGCCCTAAACCCTGAAACACCACCCCCCGGTACGACTCCCTACGCGGCCAAACAACACTGCACTGCCCTAAACCCTAAAACACCACCGCCAGCATGACCCCCTACATGGTCCGATCACCACTGCACTGCCCTAAACACTTAAACACCACACCTAGAATGACCCCCTACACTGCCCGAACGCCACTGCACTGCCCTAAACCCTGAAACACCACCCCCTGCACGACGCCCTACACTGCCCGAACGCCACTGCACTGCCCTAAACCCTGAAACACCACCCCCTGCACGACGCCCTACACTGCCCGAACGCCACTGCACTGCCCTAAACCCTGAAACACCACCCCCTGCACGACGCCCTACACTGCCCGAACGCCACTGCACTGCCCTAAACCCTGAAACACCACCCCCTGCACGACGCCCTACACTGCCCGAACGCCACTGCACTGCCCTAAACCATGAAACACCACCCCCAGCAAGACTCCCTACACTGCCTGAACGCCACTGCACTGCGCTAAACCCAGAAAAACCAACCCCAGCAAGACCCCCTAAACTGCCCGAACACCACTGCCCTTAACCCTGAAACACCACCCCCTGCAAGACCCCCTACACTGCCCAACCACCACTGCTCTAAACTCTGAAACACCACCTCCTGCAAGACCCCCTACACTGTCTGAACACCACTGCACTGCCCTAAACCCTGAAAGACCACCATCTGCATGACCCCCTACACTGCCTGAACACCACTGCACTGCCCTAAACCCTAAAACACCACCCCCAGCAAGACCCCTTCACTGCCCGAACACCACTGCACTGCCCTAAACCCTGAAACACCACCCCCTGCATGACCCATGCACTGTCCGAACACCACTGCACTGCCCTAAACCCTAAAACACCACCCCAGCACGACCCCCTACACTACACAAACACAACTGCACTGCCCTAAACCCTGAAATACCACCCCCAGCAATACACCCTACACTGCTCAAACACCACTGCACTGCTGTAAACTCTGAAACACTACCCCCAACAAGACCCCCTACACTGCCCGAACACCAATGCTCTGCCCTAAACCCTCAAACATCAGCCCCAGCACGACCCCTACACTGCCCGAACACCACTACACTGCCCTAAACCCTCAAACACTATCCCCAGCAGTAACCCCTACACTACACAAACACCACTGCACTACCGTAAACCCTAAAACACTGCCCCAGCAGTACCCTCTACACTACCCAAACACCACTGCACTACCCTAAACCCTAAAACTCTGCCCCAGCACGACTCCCTACACTAAACAAACACCACTGCATTACCCTAAATCCTAAAACACTACCCCCAGCACGACCCCCTACACTACCCAATCACCACTGCACTACCCTAAACCCTAAAACGCTACCCCCAGCATGACCCCCTACACTGCCCGAACACCACTGCACTGCCCTAAACCCTGAAACACTAGCCCCAGCACGACTCCCTACACTGCCGGAACACCACTGCACTGCCCTAAACCCTGAAACACCAGCCCCAGCACGACCCCCTACACCACCCAAGCACCACTGCACTGCCCTAAACCCTGAAACACCACCCCCAGCATGACCCCCTACACTGCCCGAACACCACGGCACTGCCCTAAACCCTGAAACACTACCCCAGCTAGACCCCCTACACGGCCCGAACACCGCTGCACTACCCTAAACCCTAAAATACTACCCCTACACTCCACAAACACCACTGCACTACCCTAAACCCTAAACCACTACCCCCAGCACGACCCCCTACACTACCCAAACACCTCTGTACTACCCTAAACCCTAAAACACTACCCCCAACACAACCCCCTACACTACCCAAACACCACTGCACTATCCTAAACCCAAAACACTCCCCCCAGCATGACTCCTTATACTACCCAAACACCACTTCACTATCCTAAACCCTAAATCTATCCCCAGCGCGACCCCCTACACTCCCCAAACACCACTGCACTACCCTAAACCCTAAATCTATCACCAGCACAAACCCTACACTACACCAACACCACTGCACTACGCTAAACCCTAAAACACTACCCTACCACGACACCCTACACTATCCAAACACCACTGCACTACCCTAAACCCTAAAACACTACCCCCAGCACGACCCCCTACACTACCCAAACACCACTGCACTACCCTAAACCCTAAATCTACCCCAAGCACGACACCCTACACTACACAAACATCACTGCACTGCCCTAAACCCTGAAACACTAGCCCCAACTTGACCCCCTACACTGCCCGAACACCACTTAACTGCCCTAAACCCTGAAAAACTAGCCCCAGCACAACCCCTACACTGCCCGAACACCACTGCACTGCTCTAAACCCTGAATCACCAGCCCCAGAACGACCCCCTTCTCCGCCCGAAAACCACTGCACTGCCCTAAACCCTGAAACACCACCCCGAGCATGACACCCTACACTGCCTGAACACCACAGCACTGCCCTGAACCCTGAAACTCCACCCCCAGCATGACCCCCTACACTACCCAAACACCACTGCACTGCCCTAAACCCTAAAACACCACCCCCCTGCACGACCCCTACACTGTGCAAACACCACTGCACTACCCTAAACCCTAAAACACTACCCCCAGCACGACCCCCTACACTACCCAAACACCACTGCACTACCCTAAACCCTAAATCTACCCCAAGCACGACACCCTACACTACACAAACATCACTGCACTGCCCTAAACCCTGAAACACTAGCCCCAACTTGACCCCCTACACTGCCCGAACACCACTTAACTGCCCTAAACCCTGAAAAACTAGCCCCAGCACAACCCCTACACTGCCCGAACACCACTGCACTGCTCTAAACCCTGAATCGCCAGCCCCAGAACGACCCCCTACTCCGCCCGAAAACCACTGCACTGCCCTAAACCCTGAAACACCACCCCAAGCATGACACCCTACACTGCCTGAACACCACAGCATTGCCCTGAACCCTGAAACACCACCCCCAGCATGACCCCCTACACTACCCAAACACCACTGCACTGCCCTAAACCCTAAAACACCACCCCCAGCACGACCCCCTACACTACACAAGCACCACTGCACTACCCTAAACCCTAAATTTACCCCAAGCACGACCCCCTACACTACACAAACATCACTGCACTCCCCTAAACCCTAAAACACTACCCCCAGCACGACCCCTACACTACCCAAACACTACTGCACTACCCTAAATCCTAAAACACTACCCCCAGTACAACCCCCTACACTACACCAACACCACTGCACTACACTAAACCCTAAAACACTATCCCAGCACGACCCCCTACACTATCCAAACACCACTGCACTACCCTAAACCCTAAAACACTACCCCCAGCATGACCCCCTACACTGCCCGAACACCACGGCACTGCCCTGAACCCTGAAACACCACCCCCAGCATGACCCCCTATACTGCCCCTCACACCACTGCACTGCCCTAAACCCTGAAACACTACCCCCAGCAAGACCCCCTACACTGCATGAACACCACTGCACTATCCTTAACCCTAAATCACTACCACCAGCACGACCTCCTACACTGCCCGAAAACCACTGGTCTGCCCTAAACCCTCAAACAGCAGCTCCAGCACGACCGCTACACTGGCCGAACACCACTGCACTGCCCTAAACCCTCAAACACTAGCCCCTGCACAACCTCCTACACTGCCTGAACACAACTGCACTGCCCTAAACCCTGAAACACTAGCCCCAGCACGACCCCCTACACTACCCAAACACCAATGCACTGCCCTAAACCCTAAAACACTACCCCCCTTACGACCCTCTTCACTACACAAACACCAATGCACCTCCCTAAACCCTAAAACACTACCCCCAGCACAATCCCCTACACTACCCATACACCACTGCACTGCGCTAAACCCTAAAACACTACCCCAGCATGACCCACTACACTACCCAAACAACTGCACTACCCTAAACCATAAAACACTACCCCCCGCACGACCCCCTACACTACCCGAACACCACTGCACTACCCTAAACCCTAAAACATTGACCCCGCATGACCCCCTGCACTGCACAAAGACCACTGCACTACCCTAAACCCTAAAACACGCCTTCCTCCATTACACAAACACCGCTGCACTACTCTAAACCCTAAAATACTACCCCTACACTACTCAAACACGACTGCACTACCCTAAACCCTAAACCAATATCCCCAGCACGACCCCCAACACTGCCCGAATGCCACTGCACTGCCCTAAACCCTGAAACACCACCCCCCTGCAAGACCTCCTACATTGCCCGAACACCACTGCACTGCCGTAAACCCTGTAACACCTCCCCCTTGCACGATCTCCTACACCACCCGAACGCTACTGCACTGCCCTAAACTCTGAAACACCACCCCCCTGCACGACCCATTACAATGCCCGAATGCCACTGCACTGCCTTAAACCCTGAAACACCACCCCCAGCACGACCCCCTACACTGCCCGAATGCCACTGCACTGCCCTTATCCCTGAAACACATCCCTCTGCACGACCCCCTACACTGCCCGAACGCCAATGCACATCTCTAAACCCTGAAACACCTCCCCCCTGCAT